>NC_133170.1:54819375-55423750 GCF_040802235.1 Manis javanica | reverse complement strand
CTAAAAAGCAATAAAAAGGAGTGGCCATCCTTACACTGATCAAGTATACTAGACAATGTCCGTGCTTTTTTTGTTGTGGCTAACAGACTTTCATCAGAGTAAACGCTCTTTACAGGACTATCTAGAATTAACTGAAGGATTTACTTCTGGGTGTTTTGTCTAGAACTAAGACTCTGAAGCTGAATACAGACAAGTTGTAAGTTTCTCAGAGTCACAACTCAGGAACTAGGGTTCAGTCAACTGTACATCCGATACTTGTAATTTAACACTGAATAAAAAACCAGACAGCCAATGGGGGAAATGTGCCGTTTACAGCCATTCTCTCCCCATCCAGGAATGATTCATTAAAAGCTTATACTCAAAGTGATTTTGAGAATGAGCGGATTGAGGATACTGAAGAAAATGAGGCGTCCACGCCAAGATGTCCTCACTAGGGAGATTATACAGAGACAGCGCACAGGAGGCGCTGCTATTCATTGTAGAGCAGCCCGTGTAAACCTGCAGCCTTCTGGCACTCCCCCCAACACACAGCATGGATTGGGAGTGATTCGGGGTCCAGAGGTGCCTGAAGGGAGAAACATCACTGCTATGCCTCCAGGGAGTGGGCATTATCTCCCTCTACAGAGGGGAAACCAGAGGACAAATGCCCTGGCTGAAAAAAAAAAAGGGAATGCTGTTCCTCAAAAGTCTTTTCTAGACAAAAGTTGGTAAATGGAAATTAAAACACACAAGCCCCAAGTTGTATTGAGTTCAGATATATTGTACCATGTCACCAATACTCATTTAAAGGTATCAAAGTTTGGAAAGGGCTTAGCCGATTTGGTCTAGCTAGCATCTTTTCCTATGGGGCTGGGGCTGGGGTTCCTGTTCATTTATCTGGTCCAAAAGCAGCTCCCAGCCACTGTGCCCCAGGCCACCAGGTTGATCAAGGGCCATTCCCTGGGGTTTATACATACGGAAGCTCCTGCAGGCTCTCTCCACCCCTTGGGGTAGAGGGAAAATAAAAAGGAAACTTACTTTCACCACAGGACAAGCCTGAAGGGATCTCCATCTCTGCCCACCCTTCTCTCCATGGCATGGATGAAGACCAGGTTCAGTAGCAAAAATGACGTCACCATGGTCGGAGGGGCAGAGCTAAATGACAGAGTGCTGGCACCAAGGTCTCGGTCCTTGATCCATTCATATTCTTAAATCCAGTCACCTGAGACTATTCATTCCCTATTAGGTAGATTGCAACCAAGAATCCGAACTGAAACAGCATAAGGAAAGTGTGTATGTGCATGGACATGAGAGGGGATGAGAACACATCTGCCTTCCAAATGGGAAGTGACCATCAATTTGGGATTCAAACTGCAACTCCTGAAGGTCAGTGTGACCTCCGGCAGGTTACTTGGGGGTCTTTCAAGAAAAGGTTTCCCTCTCCAAAATCAAAAGAATGACACACAGCCCTCCAGAGCTACCATATATACACAAATGCCTATTTCAGTGTCTGGAACAGTACGGAAACTCCATAAACGGATTGCTAATTCTCAGTGAGAAAGGAAAGCCTACGATGGTTCATGAGCTCTGAGATCTTGGGCAAAGCAATTAAATTGTGTTCTTCTGTTTCCATACATGTCCATACATGTAATAGAAAAAGTTTCCTTCATCTGCTTTCCAGGCTAGTATATATGAATTCATAGACAGCAAGCATTCTCAGCACTCCCTGTGGTAAGCTTTCGATCATAGCAAGCTGGAGTGTCTCCAATTTGCTAGTTGCGTTACAGTGATTGAACAAAAACAGAAGTCAGGGGACCAATGTAGCCCTGAGGGTCTGGATTAATTTACAATCTCATTTACACAAAATAAAAGAATTATGCTTAGTCATTTGCTCAGTCTCCCTGGTTTTTGTGCTCAATGGTACAATATCTATCACTATTGCTTGTTACATGTTTACATATTTAACCAGGTCGACAAACTTATGTCCAATAAAGGACATCAGGAAGAAGGTAGGACACAGATGCTGGTTGTCTGCAATATCCATTTCACCTTCATTACTACTACTGACTTACTACAATTATCAGATGAAAAGTTAACAGCAGCTCTATCTTCTGTAAGTCTACAGTGAGCTTGAATAAAAAACTCCTTTGCAACTGATGTCTTAAGACTGGATTTGGGCCAGTGGGATATAAGAAGTGTTATCCAAGACTTCTGGGAAATCTCCCTAAAAGGCAGGCACATGCCCACTTCCTTTCAAATGTCCAGAATACATAGAAGTGATGGCTCAAGTTCCAGCAGCCATTTGGGGCCGTAGGGATGAACCTAACTAGGAATGGTAAGGGGTATGACTGAAGGATTCAACAATGACTCCCTGTATTTACAGACCTTTCTCCCTGTCTTGATTTAAAACCTTGAGTATTAAAACCAATACTTTCTGGGAGCAGAGTGAAGATCTGTTCCTCATTGCTAAATTCACTTCCTAAGTGATTAAAATGCAACAAAATCTTAACCTATCTCAGAGCAGGTCAGTGATTGCTTGGGAATATGGGAGTGGTTACCTTAAGGACACAAGGAAGCAAGAAAGTTTTTGGAGGTGATAAACATGTTCACAACCTTGACTGTGGTGATGTTTCATAGGTAAAATACATGCCAGTCGTATGTTACTTTAAACATGTACCGTTTATTGTCTACCAGTTTTCCTCAATAATGGTAGGGAAAAAAAGGGCCTCAGCCCCACTATAAACACAAAAACCCGACCGTTTTAATACCTGCTCTATTTCTTCTTCCTCCCATAAATTTTCTGTCCTATTTTCTGGTTTTGCATAGCATTTCTTAAAGCAACTTCAGCATTTGCTTGTTTTACTTTAACACTTTTTTTTAAATGTGATCGCAAACTCTTTATACATATAAGTGGCTAAAAAATCCTAACTCCTGTTGTTGACCCTTCAGATGGCACAACAGGTACCCTTCAAAATGCAAGACTTGGCCCTGGAGATTTCCAAAACAGCAATGAGTTACTTCCCCGTTTAAAGCTCCAGATGCTTTTCAGAGCACGTTCTTCAACCCACGAAGAGTAATAATCATGGTGTACATACTCACTCATTTATCCAAAATAGGATTCTGGCATCATGTTAATTGGGTTACTGCTCGGGCTTTGAATATAGTGCCACATGTTTATATGAAGTAGCTAGCTGGGTTTTCTCTTTGTGACGTATGTGTTCATCTCTTCCATTCCTTCACCTGTTAGTATGAGTGTCTTCCTGTTGCATCTACTTTTATGAACTTTTCACGGATTAACACTTTGTCTACTGTTTTCTTGTTTATTGCTTTCCTTCTCATAAGCAGAAATTTCTTCTATCACTTCTAATCTTAGCATTTTTGTGCCTTATTTAACATACATGCAGCTTATTTGGTGTCTGGGTGTGTAGTTTTTAAAAATATTTTCCTCCCTCCTCTCCATGTAGTCCTTCAACCTGCACAGGTCTTTTTGGTGTTTGCTGTAATTCAAGTCTGTTCCTACTCCCTCCTTCAACTTTTTTCATCTGATGTCTTTTTAATTCTCTTTTTAGCAAAATAAAGCCTATGTCTAGGATATCTATCTACTCAGGTTTCTTGGACCTGCCAATTTGCCTTAATAAAGGCAAATACATATAAGCAGCTTTAAAAAGCTCCCACATCACCCACTTAATACATTAAGAGCAAATAAATTTGGCCTGTTGCTTAGACCAATGATTTATTAAATGTTCCCTGTAAATAAAATCAGTCTCTTCTTACCCTGTAACCAGAATCATTCTATATTTTGGTTTCAATGGAATTTAACCATTTAGTAACTGGGGAGAGAGGGGAAAGAGAAAGGGTGCATGTGGGGAGGAGGCCACCAAGTTATATGTATACTTTCCCCAAAATTGTTAATTACTATATTCCTTCTTCTCCTGTGCTCACATTAAAAGCAGGAAACATCTCTGCTGTACGACTCTTTGATATAAATGCTATTAAATGGCCACGTAAAAACTTCGTGGTTGGGCCACTTGCCTCATAAACATTTTATTTAAACCACTGCGAGAAGCCAAGCGGAAGCGCCGCACACCAAGCAGTGTACCCCTTCATCACATTTCAAGGCCACTTTTGTACCCTGTGGGGCACATTTCACAATTTCAGTGGCTGGCACTCTTTCCACTACCTAGTGACCAACAAAGGATAAAAATACTTGTACATTAACATACAAATTAGAATTTTTCTTTGTATAAATAAACAAAAGCACACGCTGTGTTATAGTAGCTGCATTTTCCAATGTCTTCCAGATGTGCTTTGAAAATGACTTTTGGATTGGCCCCCAAGACAGGGACCCTATGTGAACTTCTCAGAACTGTGCTCCCTTAACAAAACAGAGGCTCAGTTAAACAGCTGCTCAGCATGTGCAAGCACCTCCCCATTCTCACTCAGCTTCAATGGCACACAACTCTGGTCATCCTGACCCTACAAGGAACCTATGTGCAAATTCTGGGGGGAATGGAGCTTCTTTCTGTGCCTTAGAAAGTAACCAAGTGGCTCTTCAGCAAATGAGTTTTGAGCAGAGCTAACTGGTTCTCAATCTTTACCTCAATTTCCCCTCCCTACCCGCCAAAGGTGCATGTTGGCCTCACAGAGTTAACTCAGAAGAAAACAGGGGCAGTGTTTTCTGCCAACACCCAAGGGCTTCTTTTTTAACAGGAAGCAACCCTGATTCCCTTTTCAGAGGGCCTCCAGATTGTCAGTTTTCTACGGATGGTCAATGCATTGAGTATCTGGTAAGAAAAGAATTTCCAGACAGAACCAATGTCCAGTCATACCCCAATCTTCAGATCATTGGACTAAATGTAGGTTTTTAAAAATTATATCCAAGACCCCCAAAAGGGCACACACACACACCACCCCACACCACCCCCACCCACACACCGTGCAGTTACACAAGGACTTTCTAAAAAGTCTATGCAACTGATGTTGAGCAGAGTACCTGGGGGCAGCCATATAGATTATTAACATACCCAGCTGCCCCGGCTTCCCCAACCAACACGCCCATGCTCCAGCAGATCCAGTATTTACATGAGCGTCAGGCACAGTAATACCAACTAATCTTTGAATTTCACTTCTAGGTTCTTTTTACTACTCGCACAGCAGGCTCTCAGCCAGCACTGACTGTCAAGCATGGCAAACAAAAATCTTCTGCCCGTAACTTCTGTATTCTTTTTACAAACAGCTCAAATTTCCACTTCCCTGAGATGTCATCATGTTAACCACAGATCTCTCCTTAAGCCCCTAGCAAATCATGACAACTCATTTTTCTCCCCAGAGCAGCTGATCCCACACGACACAGAGAATACCAGCCATTCTCTCAATCATGTTTCAAGGGGCCCCAGGTGTTCTCAATCTCCAATGAGGATTGTGTACCACAATCCAGGAGGTGGGACCAGACACCAGCAGAGTAAGGCATATGGCAAGTCCTAACTGCAGCGGCATAGAAATGGAATCCACAAACTGCTTCATTCACAAGGACACAGATTACTGAAACAAAATACTGTGCACACTGGTGGGGATGCTAACAAACAAGAATTCAGTAGCAACCCAGAGACATTCTGAAAGCATACGAAACCAAGCCACTCTGGCATAAAAGAGTATGACAGAATTAGCCGGTTTCTCGAATTTCCAATTATGTGACTTGATCATCAGATAATCAGACTCATCAGAACGATTCCTTCAGTATCCCACACAGGAATGTGATAGCTGCTGAGAAATTTATTAAAATCCTACACCTTCCTTCTGCCCCCTTCTTTAGGGTGCATGACCAATAATTCTTTACCATTTCCAAAAGAGACATCTTTAAACAGTCCACTTATTCAAATACTATAGAATAAAATAACACTTTCTTATTCAATTTCTGCTCAAGGATTAGTAATGTTTCTTGACTTTCAAGCTTATCCTACAAGACAAGGAAAACGTAATTTTTTGGTTTTCCCAAAGCCTTGTCACCTAGATCAGACAAGAAGATTCAAAATCAATTCAGGTACACTGTTGCTGACTATGAAAAGTTAACACTGCTATGGCCCAAAGTTGCATGTGTCCCTTCCTAACCTCAAAGGGATAGGGATTCAACAGAAACAAAAGTCTGAATTGCCAGGATGTGACTTTATCAGCCCAGGAAGAGTTTGAGACTCAAACCTAATGCTCAATTTCCCATGCTCACTTAGTTCTGAACTATGAATGTCTGAATAGCAGAGGTCTCTGTCTGCAAGTGCTCCATCTTTCTGCATCTGATTGAAGTTTGCTGTGTCTGCTTGGATTTGCAGAGGGGGATGGATGGGAAACAGTCAGATGATGGGGGGGGGGGGGGTGCCCAGCCCCACCCCCCTTGTGTCTGAAACAAGTCCTGACTGGCTACTAAATTCGGCCACATCCCTCTTGCCTTCACAGGACAACTGCCAGGAGGCCTCCCCACCCCCACCCCCAATGGATTATTGCTGTGTGGTGTTACATGAGCTCATTTGTGTCATTGCTCCGTGGCCTCCACACACTGGAGTCTGCCCAGTAATCTACACAAGCCATCTGAAAGGGAGTGGGAAAGGTTTCATGTGGAAGAAAGAACAAAGGGAAAGAGGTGAAGGAGGGGAGGACTGACCTGGATTGCCTGGCGGCCCTGCTGGGCGTCAGCCAGCAGCTGGATGGTGAGGGCCCGTGAGTCCTGCAGCGCCTCCTGGAGGTAGATGAAGCTGTGGCCCCCATGCCGGCCCACTGTACACTCACGACAGATGGGCACTGAGCAAGTGTCACAGTACAGGTGCAGCACCTGGGGACCAGAGGAGACAGACATTAATTAAAGACAGGGGTGGGGTGAGTGAGGGAACCACTCTGAATGACCCCAAAACACTCCCTTCCCCAAAGGCAAGTAACCCTCATTGGGGAGGGGGCATGCAGTCAACTGTGAGCACAAGTTGCTCTCCTTTCCGACCCCTTCTACCCCAAATCAAGGAAAAACCAACCAACTCCCTCATTCCACTCCAGTTTCATTGCAACCTGTAACTGAGACACTTCAAAGGCAAAGATGCAATGAAACAATCCTCCTGGCATAAGATTTCCTTGTATCTTAGCTTAATTACCTAGAAAAGTCCTAAGATTATGTTTCCATGGTCTGAGATTGGTAGTCCAAGGGAAAGAATATACCAGCAATGTTTCTCTTGCTAGCCCAGCCCCTGGGTGTGCAAAAGCAAAGAGCCAGTATTAATCACACGTCAGTTGCTTAACTCACACCACGTTTACTGCCATGCTCCCTTGTCAAGAAGAGTAGCGTCAATTACAAGACATGCTTCTCCCAGGCACCCAAGAAAGCTACAGGCTTAAGCTTCTGGAACCAAGGTAAAAAGCTGGTGTAAGGTCAGCCAGCTTCTTGTCTTTCCTCTTCCTGCCAAGTTGTTCCAAGGAGCTGACCCTGGGAGGCAGCCTTGCTGACAGAATGGCTTTCTGTGATGTTCTGCACTTCCCTAGGGCCCACAGGCTGGGAGGGAGGGAGAGAAGGGCTGGCACCACCTCTACCTGCTGATAAACGATGAGCTCTCAAGTACGAAAGCAACTTGACACAAAAACTGGGCCAGTCTGCTTATGTCCCTCCACAGAGCAGGGCACTTAGCACCACTCTCTGTAAACGTCTGCTGGATTGCTTTCAAAAGCAGGGCTTAAATTTGCCTCTGGTGCACCTGGTGTGGCGGAAAGCCAGCCAGCCAGTAACAGGCAGGAAAGTGGGCCGGGGGGGTCCCTTTCACATACACAACATGCCTAATCCCCAGATGAAGACAAGCGCGGTGCTCAAGGCCACACAGTAGCAAGGGCAGAGCAGGGAGGCCAACGTGGGCCTCCGCAAGAGCAGGCTCTCACACACCCCTGGAACTGGCTGCCTTACTCTGTTGCCAATGGGTTTCAGCCCCGGGCAAGTTAGCTATGGATTCACTGTGACCAAAGAAATTGACAGCAAAACATTCTTTGGGGTGAAAGGGTTTATTACCCAGCTTGTTCTCCGGCGGTAGGTCGAGCACTAGCATCTCTGCCTCCGCCAGAGCACTGGGCCAAGCTCTCTATATAGTGCAGTAATAGCTTATTGCCTAAAGGTGTGGAAGCGGCAGCCCAGCAACAGGCCAGTTACATCATCAGGTGGTTTAAGTTCAGTGAGGATCCTGGCCATAGGAACCCCAACTGCCCCACACTCCACCCCTCCAGGATTCTCGCCTTACAGTCTACATGCTTTCAATCTTCCGCAATGGTCCCTGTGTGAGAAAGCTGGAGCACTGTAACCAGATTCCACAACAGCAACAGAGGATAACAACAACTTAGAGATAATAAAAATTAAGATACAGCAAGATTTTGATACAAAAATTATAATAATCCTCAAACCAGAAGAGGTTTCTCTTAACAAAAATTATAATCCTCAAGCCAGAGGAAGTTCCCAATCCACACAGATTTTAGGGGCAATAGGACACATGTTTTAATGTCACCAACACAGGTAAATCTTGTCCATCAGGTAGGATGCATGCAAGAGAGTGGTCCTGTGATAGGACTGTAGCAGGAAGGGGGTCCCTTCCAGGTCTGGTATAGCATACTTTTACTCCTTTCCCTGTGGGGGTTCTTGAAGGGTCTATATATAGACCCTACTGGAGGTGCGATAAAACAAAAGTCGCTGGTAAGATGCTCTTACTTTCTGGCTGTTCAGGATATACTACTGTAACCTTTCACGGTCACTACGCTGTTATTCCAGGAATACACAGGAGGCCAGTTTCCAGGCCTTGTCCCCAAGGTGCCAGGAGAGCCAGCCATCATTGGTCCATGTGTCAAAAGGTCCAAGACCACGTCCACTCAATAGAGTCTCCGGGGTTCAGTGCAGTTGGTGCTGGCAGCAAGATGTTATTCTGGTGGCCAAACCTCGGCTTCAGTGATTCTTCCTTGGTTTGTACTTGCAGTTGTATAGGGGAGGCAGCCATATGTGGTAACATGTCTACAGGGCTCAGAGCTCCCTTACAGGGTCTCTCATTCAAATGCCATAGAACGGTCCATAAACGGACTGACCACCCCTGCAGACTATCTATCATGCCTGCTGCGGTAGGATTGTATGGCACATGAAACTTCCACTTGATTCCCAGCTGTTGTACCCATTCTTGCAGTTTATGTCGAGTAAAATGGGTGCCCTGACCACTCTCAATCACCTGTGTTTGGCCATAGGAAGCAAAGAGATGCTTCAGGCCTCTTTTGATCGCCTGCTGGTCTGCACAACAGGTAGGAAAAGCAACCAGAAGTCCAGTAGCTGTGTCCACACAAGTCATCGCATACTGATATCCTTTTTACACAGATAGAGGTCCAAAATAGTCTATCTGCCACCTGACAAGGGGTATAGGCCCCTTAGCTATTGTACCATGTTGCTGTGGAACTTGGTGTAAGTCCCTTTTGGAGCACATGACACACTCCTGTTGGGCTCTACTAACTTCTTCGAAGGTCAAAGGCAAGCCCCCACCGACACTATCTTTTGCCCTGCATGCAACAAACGCTGATGCAGCCATTGGGCTCTATCAGAGGCAGGCTTTCCTTCTAACCAATGTATCTGGGCCAATTTATCTGCCTCATCATTTCCCAGGGATGCCAGTGGCAAATGACCTGTCACATGGTATACAGTAATTATTTCAGTCTGACCACAGGCCTGTAAGTCTTGCCATAATTCTTGCCCCCTAAGGGGTTGATGACCAACCAGCCAGTTGGCATGGTACCAGGTTGATAGCCACAGGGTCAAGCCCCGATAGACAGCCTAGCTGTCAGTGCAGACAACTATAGGGGAGGGCTCCTTGCTGATCACAAGCCACACAGCCAGCAACTCTGCCCAGTGGCTGCTCTTCCCCTCACCATCTTCCATCCATATTGTCTGTCTTAGGATGGAAAGCTATAGCCCTCCATTTTGGGGCCTGCCCAAGGCTGGAGCCATCTGTGTACCATGCATCTTTGGGTATAGGGGATCTTCCGTCCCGACAGGGACTCTCTGCTGCTAACGGTTCAAAAGCAAGTTCTTCCTGCTTTTCACTAGTATATGTCACCGGCCCCAACAAGCGTCGGAATTCTTCACTCAAGGGGCTACTAGAGAGGGCACTACGCTGCTATAGGTAAGCACACCACTTGGCTAGTGTGGGTATTTGTGCCACACCACTCCTTGGTTTTTGGGTTCAGTCTCATACCCACCCCAAGACGGGATAGGTAGTTATTACACCTTTATTGGGGCCATTCCAGTGATGGGTTCTGTAGCAAGGCGTGGTACATGGCAGCCAGTTGTTTTTCTATAAAAGTGTATTGTACCTCTGCTCCTTTCCAGAGTTGTGACCAGAATCCAACAGGTTGGCGAGTTCGTTCAAGCCGCTGCAAGAGACCCCAGCCATAACTGTCTTCAGCCACATGAATGTCCAGCTCACAGGGCCTTGATGGGTCTATCACACTCCAAGCCTGCACGGCCTTGACTGCCCCTTTTGCTGTAGTAAAGGCAGATGCACAAGTCTCATCCCAGTCCCACCTGACACCCTTTCGTACCAACCAGTATAAGGGCTTCAGAATTTGTGCCAAGTGCAGTATAAACACTCTCCCGTAGCCTAGAAGACCCAGAAACTCCTGTAGCAATGCTACAGGTTGTGGGGGTAGGAAAGGACTGGACCTTGTCTATAACTGTTTCTGGTATACCTCTGGTCTTACCTGACCAAATGACCCCCAAGAATTTAATAGACAAACCAGGTCCCTGAACCTTGGTGCTGTTCACAGCCCATCCTTTCTCCTGTAAATGTTGCAGCAGTCTAGATGCTGCACCCTCTAGATCTGAAAGAGAATGGGATGTGAGCATGACATCATCAATATAATGGTACAGCAACACCATTGGCAGTTTCTCCCATGTAGCCAAGTCCTGGGCTACAAGTCCATGGCCATCCTTCCCACGTAAAGGCAAACTGTTCCTGACTTTTCTGCTTAATGTCAATGGAAAAGGCGGCACTAGCAAGATCTACCACATAATGGTTGGTATGTTCCTAGTTCATGGCTGAGGGTATCCATCAAGCCTACAATAGAGGGGACAGCAGCATGCATAGGGTATGTTACTTTATTCAGTTCTCTGTAATCCACAGTCATATGCCAGGAGCCATCTGGCTTTTCTACAGGCCCCACTGGGGAAATGGAAGGATTATGGGTGGGCTTTATAACACCCACCTTTTCCAGCTCCTGAAGAGTTTCTCCAAACTCTTTATGCCCTCCAGGCAGTTTGTATTGTTTGGTATTAGTCACCCACCGAGGCACAGGCAAAGCTATGGGCGGGTGCCTACCATGTCCCCTTGGAACTGCCCTCACCACACGTACTCTCAGTCTGAACTCACCTGCAGTGGTCTGCAACCATAGACCCTGCAGAATATCAATCCCCAAAATATACTCAGGAATAGAAGATATATACACAGTATACTCTTTTGGGGGTAGACGCTCTATTCCCAAAGGGATTTAGGCTTTTTTTACTGATAGCATTCCCCCAGTATCCATCTATGATAGTGGAGGTCCCGGGGAACCGCTCAGGATTACCATGAATAAGTGAACATTCAGCCCCTGTGTCCACCAGAGCCAGGACACATTGTATGTTCACTGGGGACCAATGGATAGCTATTTCAACATGTGGCCTCCGGTCCCCCCTGGTCCCTCAGGGCAGATACCTTGACCTTTCCCTCAGTCAAACCATGTTCCCCAATCACCTTCCTGTGTGGGCTCAAGTGAGGTTGGCTCATTCTCCAGCAGGAAGTCTTCCAAACACACAGGTTGGACTGTGGCTCTGTCTCTGACCTCTGCCTCTTCGGTCTTAATGGCTGGAACTGCTGCTCTGGTTTCAGCTGTTGCATTAGCTCCAGTAAGATCCTATTTGACTTCCCATCTAATTTCCTTCCATCTGCTCTTGCCCGTATTAAATCAACCCACATCTGGGTCCTCGTAACCTTCATAGGACCCTGTAAATTCTTCCTGTGATTAACAGGTCTTATTTCTTTCCGGATTCTCATTGCTTCTGCCTCTCCTATGTCTGCTACTGTACGTGTCACCTCGCTTATGGGATGCCCTAAGTGAGGGGAAAGAATGGCCACTAGAGACCCAAAGAGGGATGTGGGAGCCATTTGAAGTACAATATTTCTCATCCCAGTAGTGAAAATCTCTTCATCTGGGTTATAATTCTCTGGACTATAGATGGCATTTCTTATGCCTAGCTCTCCTAGCACCTGCTGGAGCTCAGCATATGTCTGCCATCTAACAGGAGAGGATGGTAGTTCACCTGGATTGGGCCACACAGCACGAAGTGCAGCCATAAGCCAATTGAGGAGGGAGTAACTCCCTGGGGTCTGATGTGCATTTTGTAATCGCTGCCTCAAGGCAGGCTGCACTGTCAGGGAAGACAGCTTTCCCATCTCTGATCCAGACAGAACAATTCCATCCACCCCTAAGTCCCACAGACGCAGGAGCCAAGCTGATACTGACTTGGAGGACGTCTGCCTAAACCAGGAGCCCAAATCCACCAGCTCAGCCTGAGTATAGGGGCGGACCATAGAGTACTCCACGACCTGGGGAGGGGGCTGCTCCTCTCCTTGAGGAACTTTCAGCTGCTGGGTCTTTATTTTCTTTACAACCACTGGGCGTGATTTCAATACAGGAGGGGCCAGTGCCGCCAGCACCACCCCTCCTTCATCCTTCTCCAGCTCCTCCATTTCTGGAGGTGATGGCACCTTTCTCTCCCCTCCCCCAAGTGCCTTCTCGGCTATAGCCTTTACCTTTTCTACTGTGCCTTGCAGCAATGCTAGCTCAGTCTTCAGAAGCTCTCTTACCCGTCACCTTTTCGATGCTTCACAGCTGGCGGTCTCACGCCGCCTCCACCTGTGCTTCCCTCAGGAGTTTGTCTTTTTCCTTGATGGCCTCTTCCTTCTTCAGAACACCTGGCAGTGCTGCAGTCTTGTCTCCAATGGCACCTTGCTGCCAGGGTTCTCATGCCACCTCCTCCCGCATCAATACCATTTCCCTCCTCAGGGCATCCACAGAAGTCTGCAGCTTGCATTCTCTGACCGCCTCTTACATCAACACCATTTCCCTCCTCAGGGAATCTATTGAAGTTTGCAGCTTGCGTTCTCGTGCCATCATTTCTTGGGTCTCCTCTGTAGACCTTTTTAAGACTGAGAAGCAGTCAACCCACAGTCCCCACTGCGTCCCGGGCACTCTGCTTCTCAAAGATCTGCTTACTATACCAATGGCCACCCTTACTGCCTCAAGTGTCACCTCCACTTGCCTCCAGTCCTGGGGTGGGGCTAAGTCCTCTAGGAGGTAAGCCACCTCAAACCACATACGCATTGGGGGACGATCCACTGTTTCTCCGTTCACAGGGGCAGCCCGCTGAAGCACCCCTCCCATAAGGGCAGCCTGTCTTTTTCCTTGGTCAGCAGTGAACCCTGCTGACTTTCGCCAATTGTCTTGGCCAATGGGTTTCAGCCCCAGGCAAGTTCGCTATGGATACGGTGTGACCAAAGAAATTGACAGCAAAACGTTCTTTGGGGTGAAAGGGTTTATTACCCGGCTTGTTCTCCGGCGGTAGGTGGAGCACTAGCGTCTCTGCCTCTGCCCAGAGCACTGGGCCAAACTCTCTATATAGCGCAATAATAGCTTATTGCCTAAAGGTGTGGAAGCGGCAGCCCAGCAACAGGCCAGTTACATCATCAGGTGGTTTAAGTTCAGTGAGGATTCTGGCCATAGGAACCCCAACTGCCCCACACTTACCCAGAGCACTAAGCAGCTTGCCAGACAAAGTGGCAGTTGAAGGTGTGAGGCTCGAGGCAAGGGGCTCCCAGGTGGACCACACACACCTGGAGCTCGCAGATGAGAGGCAGGGTAGATAGTGTTGTGGGAGACAACAGGGAACGCTGGTGATGGCGCCACAGACTACAAAGCTTCTATTAGAAGGGCTCACACAGAAAGGGCCCCAGACCGACAGTGAGTATGTGGCTTCTCTCCTTTCCCAGGTTAGTTTATTAACTAACCCAAAACCTGGCATGGAGCAGACCACCAGGAAATTATCTTCCCAAATGGCTCAGTCAAGTAAACAGGCTGCTCCACCAGGAAATGTGTGATCCAGCATTGATTAGGCTGCTTCTCTAGGCAATTCTGGATTCAGAAATAGGAAACAGGGAAAGATTTAGGATATTTTATTCCTAAATTTTAAAAATTGGTTCTGATAACAGCAAGTTTTATTATGGACCCTGTTTTACAAGAGGGAAAGGTGATCAGGTTTGTAACGTTACTACCAATTTTGTCCAGGGGGCAGGAGTTTCCCACTAACCAACATGGATTGAAATCAGGTGATAACCATATGCCTTCCTCAAGACCAATCACTTTTTAAACCATTTGGAGATGATCTGATCTTTCTCACCTGGTAAATCTAATATTCTCCGGCTAACCTTCAATGTTAACCAAAAGATGCTAAGCTAGATATATTTAGAGAAAATTCCCAGACAGGATCTTTTTACGACGTGGTGCTAAAGCAATTCACCCACCCGCTTCAACATCCTGGCTGCATTCCTCCCCTTTGCTCTCTCCGTTTGTCATGGGAATAAAGGGGTCACTCCTATGCTACTAGGGAGTGTGAAAGCCTTCCATCTGAAGGCCCCTTTTAAATCAGAGCGAAGCACGTCTGAACCTTCTGTCCTCTCTGCTCTTGTCTCTTCACCTTGTCTCTGGACCACCTGGCATCTCCGCCCCTCCTTTGTGCAGTCTGTGGGCTCCTGCAAATGGCACAAGGCAGTGAGCGGACAAGCACCCCAGGCTGTCAGCCTGGGCCTGGCACCAACCTGGGCGTGAGATATCCACTCGCCTGAGCTGCAGTCTCCTGTGTGAAACACACAGGGGCTGACTAGATATACCTCAGGAGACCCCTTCCACCCAGGAACCCTATCTCTGGGGCCTTGACGTAAGAAAGCAAAAGGCTCTGAAATAATTCTGGGCTGAGCCAGGAAGCCAGGCTCCAAGGTGACAACAGTGTGACAACAAGGAATTAAGATGATTTTTCTGGGCTTTAGGTTTTTCAAGCCCAGAGCCTGGATTATGATGTGCACAGGAAACAGCCTACAAATGGTAGGTTTTAAAGGATATTCTACAAGTGAAGTGGCCAGAAATCTTTGGTCAGAGAATTAGTGGTAGCAGGGTGTCCAAAGCCCCTGGGCACCTTGCATGGCCTACCCCCAAGACCCCTCCAATGCCTCTAAAATGGGAAAAGGGGGTCCCTGGACACCATCCCACCTGCCATTTCCCATGGGGTTGATGCAGCTATGTGTGCCTACCATGCCCTGTGATTTAGGAAGTACCGGTGCTTCTGCACTCCCCGGCTGACTGTACTGGACTGTGGGGAGGTATGGGGGCAGATAGCTGGTGGTTGAAAGCTACCAGTGACTAAGAGCATAGCCTCAAGGATCCCTGTAATCAATAAACCATTGACTTTAAAAGAACATTGTCCCAACACTGAAAAATGTGACCAATTTTTTATAAACTTTCTAGCAGAAAGAGTAAAACTTTGGGAAGATTTCACACTCTGTTTAGAAGTTCCACATCTCATTTTGCCTGCAATTTTTAAGCTAAAAAACCTACAACTTTAGAGTTTGTGGAACAGAGTCAAGTGGAGAGGATGTGCAAGGGTGTGGTTATTTCTGAGTCAGATGGAAGATTATCGTAAAAGATAAAACTGGAACCCACATCTTCCAAAGGGCTGGCTGTGTGAAGGATCCACAGCCAGAATTGTGGCAGGGGCCATGAACTGTGGCTACAGGAAAAGGGGGAAGGGGCGGTCCTCTGGCAGCAGGAATTCCAGGGCTCAGAGCTGCCCAGTCCAGGGCTTGGAGGGCAGATGCCTGGCCCCGGCCCCGCCCCCGCCCCGCGTGGCGACAATCTGGCTGCCCCAGCTGAATGGAGCGGGCTCAACCTCTGACCTTGCAAGTGACCACCTCTTCCCTGCCCCCAGCTTCCAGAACGCCCCACCCACTGCCTTCCTCTTCCATAATTTCTAAAATACCAGGCAGAGACAAAGACCTAGGAATGTGGGCCCAGCAGGAGAGGAAGGGGGGGGTTAAAGAAAAAATAAATAAAAATACCAAATAGGCAAGTTTACCTTAGCCAGTGCTTAAATAAAGTGCTTTGTTGATGTGCAAGATTGTGTGTGCGTGTACACGCTTCTGAAATCTACTTCCACTACCTGGGATCCCACAAGGAACACGGATGTGTGCACAGGCAGGCGCGCGCACGCGCGCGCACACACACACACAGACACACACACACACGGTGCCTCCTGGGATCCCACAAGGAACACGGATGCGCACACACGCGCGCGCACACACACAGTGCCTCCTGTTAGGCAACAGAATCTGAAAAAAAGGAGCTTCCTTAAAACACAACTACCCACACACCATCATCGACAAATAAACTGGGAGAATTAGGGCCTCTCGTGGTCAAAATGCTCCAAATGTAGTACGTTAACTGCTATACATTTAATTTGGGAATCCAACATCCCTTTAAGTGACTAGGGACACTTGGCCTCCCACAAACTCAGGCCTGGACAGGAGGAGGTCATCACCCACCTCTTTTAAGTTTCCCATCAAAGAAAGAAGAGGCTGGTGGGTGACAAACACGAGTCACCTGTGTGTGCCACTCTTCAGCTCTATTTAAAAACGGTAAACCAAGACAAGGAGTGAAGTCCAGCTATGCAACTAAGGCTATGAAGTAACATCAAAACCAAGCCTTACATTATTTGGGAAAATACACTGGACGCTTGGGCTCCAAACCCTGGGAGCCCCTGCTGCATCTTTGGCCACATGTTACTGCAGAGCTGTGGTCCGAGGGGCCCAGGAAGAGGAGGAAAAGAAAGAAATCCAAACCCTCGTTTATGCACACTCACCACCAGCTCAAGATAGCAGAGCCCAGAGTGGAGGACAAGGGTGGGGGGCCTGAGACTTCTTAAACCTTTTTCCATTTAGATAGTGAGCTTTATTTATTAACTGAAGTGCAGCTGACATTCAATGTTCTATCAGTTTCAAGTGTACAAATACAGTGACCCAACATTTATAACATACATGCACTTTTAATGCCAAGACACACAATTGCAAATGGTCTTTAATCGCCCCTAATCTCTCAGTTGTTTCTACTTTTTACATAGCCATTGAAAACCTATGCTATATTCTACGCATTTGTGAATTTTTTTAAGACACAAATAGAGGACTAGATTATACTAGACTTTTTTCACTTAACTGTATTAACCTGGAGCATGCCTGGGTCAAAACTACCTATTTTATGAATGGCTGCACGGTAGGTCGCCTGTGGATGCACCACCACTTATTTAATTAGTACCTGCTGATAGAACTTTATAGCTGTTTCCCGGTTTTTGAAAAAAATCACAAGCATCGCCACAGGGAATTTCCTTTTTATACAACCCCAAATTTTCAATTTAGTAATATACTCCCATTGCTATGTCACTTGATGTATCGGGGGTGGGGGAAATCTACTTGCAAGTATGGACAGTAAGGATTCTTGAATTCAGTGATAACTTTAAAAGTCAGGTGAACCTCTATCCACGTGAAGATAAAAGGTTGTCAAGCACCAGTTTGCTTCCAACAAGAACCCAAAAGCCAGCAGGGGACACTGGTGAGATATCAATGTTGGGACTGGTCAAATTGAAGGCTCCGGTGGACACTGAGACTGAAAAGCAGCCCAGAGAAGAGGAGCAGCAAGAAAGCAAGATTAATGTGTAAAACCTCAGTAGTGGCTGCTAAGGAGGCTGTCCGGACACAAGGCAGAGGGGTGGGGGTAACCCGGGCAGGACAGGGCTGCAGGTGGACAGTGTACTGGTCTCAATGTAAATGCAGAGAGATGCCAAGACTAAAAACAACCTAAAACCCAGACGGTACCATTCAAATTCTCAGGGAAACAAACCCTGGGGTCCCACACAAACCCACAACCCTTTTCTACAATTCCAAAATCCATCAGGCTCTGGAAACCAAACAATTGACAGCAAAACCTGAATGGCATGAAAATGTCTACATGATACTATACCATTTAGTGTGTGAGTTCATATATTTCACTAAGTGTTGATATTATTTCATGGTGTTGTCACTTCATCCACATACATGCATATATTCTAAAACCAGAAAATTTAAATGTTGAGGCATACCCAATCCCAAGGGTTAGGGTGAAAGATTTGGACATAAACTACTTTCTGTCTGGCCAGCTAGCTGAGTAAGATTCACCCTGAGCTAAACAAACAGCAGAAAAGCCAAATGGTGGTAGACTAGTGCCCAATAATAGCCCAAACTAGGGACAGAGCAGCTCTAGACCAGATTTTTATAGGCTGCGTGGACAAAGGCAAATTTGAAAAGGAAAGGTTGAAATCAGAGGAGATATTGTTACCTCTAACCTCAGACTCGATCGGTTACTTGCTGAAGCAAAGCACAGAATGATCGTGAAGCTGTGTGTCATTCTCCTGAGGCTCCTGTAACCACCCCCAAAGCCACATCATGAACCGTTCCCTATTTTTTAGGAGAAAATTCTCAACCCTCCCAATGAACGCTGCTCCCCCCTTCCCAAAACCAGCCAACCACCACCTAACAAGTCCCAGGTCCTCCGGGAACAGCCAACAGGGCTTCCTTGAAACCAGCAAACTCCTCTTTCCCGCCATTACCTGCTCCCCTGCTTGTGAGACCAGATCTCAAACCAGGCACACGGGTTCCCCTTCATCAGACGCTGCCCTGAGCGGCATCTGGGGGCCCAGTCTCCACCCTACCTGAGCACACAGCTTTCACAGCAACATAGGCAATTACAGAACCATCATCTCTTTGTAGTTAAGAACAAATAAAATGGCACAGATAATTACACAGATGAGTGAATTCTGTTGCCATCACTGAAAGCTTGAATTTGTCTGAGCTTATGTGCAGATTTGGTGAGAAAGAGAAATAACCTAAATTTTGGCTCACAGAACTGTCAGAATTACTCAGAGGGCATGAAAATGAGTTCACCCTGGAGGAAAACCGTTTCCCCTCTATCACTGCCTCTCAAAGACAAAACCCCAGAGAAGCATTTGCACCAGGCTTTGCCAGGGTTACAGACAAGATAGTTTCACGGTGTTTCTTACCATGGCCCCTTCCTAACGCTGAGGGTACAGCAGTAAATCTGACTCCAGAAAGGACGCTACAACCCAGGTAGGTGATTTTCTGGAATCTGGCTCCTCCTCCAGGAGCAGGAGGTTGGTTTCACAGGCAAGAGAGACCCTCTAAGTGAGCTCTGAGGCCAGAGGTCAAAGGTGAGGTGGGGAGGCGGGATGGGGATTTGGGGCAGGAAAAACAGCAGGCAGAGACAGCACTGCCCACACTGAGTTGTAGTTAGCATTTCTCAGAGCCTTCAAGTCACAAAACATTTTAAAAAGTGTAACTATGTCACAAAAAACTAAGTGTGGGACAATATAGGTGGCAACTCTGGAGGTGAGCTCAAGGGGTAAAACAGCTGGGCCACGGCTCACCCCATCCCATGACCTGGAGGGTCCCCTATAACCAACCCTACCCTCTGTAAGAGATGGACAGCCAGGCTCCACCCCTGGCAGCAATGCAAGCAGTACCAGAGCCCTGTGGGCATGTGCCCACCCCGCTTCCTCCCCTGCCCTTCTCCTCTGATGCATATAGATAAATATGCTCTCCACCCATCCACATTGTCTGCCTCTGGGGAACCCAACCTGCAAGAGCTCCCTTGCTTTTTGGACTGCTCATTCACCACTTGATCAGGTTCTAATTTGCAGGCTGGAGCCTTGGACCTTTGCCCAACCCACAAAGCCTGAGGCACATTCATGACCGACCACGCCTATGCCAACTGAGACCACTGGGACTTACTGCCTAAAGGCTTTAACATGAACCCACAGTAAAAGACACAGGCTTAACACTGCCAAGTGACACACGCCCACTTGGGAGTTTTCTCCAACAGATCCAAATGACATGATACTGAGGACCTCTGGAACACACCAAAACTGTGTTTTGGATTACTGCCTACAAAACATAGTTTTTAACAGATCAACTCGGTAACTTAAATAAAACTTAGGTGCTTAAGAATTCTTCCAATTCAAAAACAAAAACATGAACAGAGAAAGACTGTGGTCTCTCCCACACAAGTATTTTTCAGCAACAAAAACGAATTACTGATTCATGCAATCACACAGATGAATCTCAAAGGCATTATGCTTCCTAGAAAAGGCTAGAATTAAAAAAAAAGGTAGCAAATGGCACGATTTCATTTATAGGAAGGAAAAATCAAGGTGGAAAAAACCGAAAAGAAGCTGCAGTTAAAATCTGGTCTGGAGCACAGGAATGTTCTATTATCTCAGCAAAAGGGTTAGTTAACATAGGTGTATAGAACTGTCAAAATTCAAAATGTGCACTTACAATCTATTTATTTTGGGTAAATTACACCTCCAAAAATAAGTAAGACTAGGGCAGTGAAGCCTCCCAGTGACAACCTGGTGTTGCCAGGTGAGGCTGGACCCCAGCCTTGAGGTGGCGGCTCTTCATAGCTAAGGATGTAATAAATACGCATTGAGGCTGTGTATGAGTTACGCCAAGGGCTCCACATAATGTACTTCTAATAGGCTACTACCATTCTTCCCACAGTGTTCCCATTAGGTATTATTTTTCCTTTGCCCTCCACTATAAATATTATCTTAAGTTCTATCTCGCAAGAGGCAAAGGACTAACTCCCTGGGGGTTTGGGGGGAAAAAAATGAGAACCCCCAGTCCGATTAACAGCACCACAGGCGGCCAGCGGTCACACAAAGCCGTATGAAATCATTAGTGTCCCAGCTGCCGCCCCGGCATGCATCTGACCCCTGGTGTACTAATGAGTGGCCCATACAGCTTCCAACAGCAAATAAAAGAGATTTGTTCCAACACTGAGATCCCTGCCCACGTAAATTATAGATTTTTAACTGACACAAAAAGATAGATTTTGACATAGACACTTTTTTCCTGTTGTCGCCAAGGTCACAAAAGCAAGGCACAATTTAATCTGTTGTGTTCTGGACAAGAGCTGGTAGTGCTTGAAGGCTGACTTAAAAAAACGGCCAGACTCTGTAGGTGGTCATGCAACTCAGTCTTCATGTCCTGAACGACTGACAATGCTGAGCACCTGAAACCCTTTCACTCCTTCAAGTAGCAGAAGGGATTTCAGGTACCTGTGAGGTTCCGATCATGTGGGCGGGTGAATTTAAAAGGAAGAGAAGGTACTCAACCTGGGAAACTGTCCCAGGGAGGGAAGAAGAAATTCTCAGTTAAGAATAAAATTAGTAACAGAGGTTTTAAATATTACTGACCATATTTTCTCTCTCTAACACAACACACAAATTCTCCTTTCCCTCCCCATTCCAGCAAGTTCTGTTATCTAGATCCGGACTCCCAGATTGTCCTCTGCCTTGGGCAAGAAAGATCCAACTCTGGCCTTAGGTTGGTTACACTGTGCGTCCGTCTCTGACTATTGAAGATTTTTAGAGCAGGCTCCCTTACCACATACTGCCTCCAAATCAAGAGGTTACCCAAGTGCTTATTGCTGTAGAGATTTTCAGTCCGGAGTTGTTCACAGGCAGGAATCATTTAAATTGGGAAGGGGACCCATTAAGAAAGCAGTACATGCCTCTGCAAATTCTCTTGAAACCAGAAAGCACTGCTCTCCTTGGCAAGGGCAGGGATGGCTCCCCGTGTGTCTGTGCTTCGGGGGGGAGGGGGACTGTCCCCTGGCCTAGACTCTTCTACAGCATTCCTCAAAACTGCTTCACCAAGGAGGGCATTGAACAAAGAGACATGCTGTGCAGCATCCCCTTTTCCCTGACACTCTAGGAATGACCAGAGCTTTTCTCCAGTTTCCTCTGTAAAAGGCAGTATGAGCGAGAACAGAGGGACCCAAACCAAATCTCCGGTCCTACAACCAGGGGTAAGAGGCCTTAGTCTCACCAAGAAACAGAATTTTTAAAGCCCCTTTCAGGTCAGGAGTTTAATTTAATCTAATTAATAAGGCAGTTAATTTAAACCACCCCCTCCCTCTCCTCCAACAATAGGAAACCTAACCCCATGGACACACCCACCCAAATGCCAAAGGGGCACAGGGGAGCACCAGACCAGGAGACCAGTTTTAAAGAGCCACCTGCCACCCGGGCTGCAAGTTGCCAGAGGAAGCGGAGCCCCAGCATCCAGGGGGGTGGATCCTGCAGTTTAACAGGGTGGGTCTTACCCTTCCTTCCCCCATCCCCCACGGGGGAAAATCCAGACAGTAAGAGCAATGGGGACCTCCTATCAGTGACCTCAGGCATCCTACGTAGGGCCCAGGTAGCGTGGAATAAGAGGGCAATCAGGTCTCAGGTTAACACCATTACATTTAAAGGTCTTTTTAAAGAAGACTGCGGGGGTACACAAACCCTAGCTCAACAAAGGGTGGGAGTTGAGGAGCCACACAGGCAAACCAGCAGAAACCGGTCCAACAGGGAAAAGCACAGAAAAGCAGGATTCCGGTCTTCAGGGATGAGACCTGGGGAAGAAGGGCCCAAACCTGTGTGGGAACCACCAGGGACAATGGGGTGAGCGAGCCACACCTGCCAAGGACTGTTCAGCCACCAAACCCGACCAATCAGGGAGGGCTGCTGGCCCCAGCTAAGGACAGCAATGAAGCCCTAGTGCCTGGGAGCTTGCCCACCCCACTTACCCAAGCCTGCACAGCTCTTAATGAGGCAATTACAGCAGGATTTGGCAAGGACCAAGTACAGTGCACCTGGGAGAGGCAGGAAACCCCTGACACCAGGCCAGAGGGATTTCAGGTAGGGAAGTGCCAGCTGACGAATAAGATACTGTCACAAAAAGATCAACAATGGGAGACACTGAAGGTAAAACCTCCTGTCAAGCTCTTTAGAAGCCTGAATTTCCAGGACCACTCATCACAGTTTCTCTTCTCTGAGAAAATGATGGTAATAAGAAATAATTAATTTCAAGTCTCAGCTACGGACCCTTCAGAAATCCCACTGCATTCCAAAGGCTGTGTGAGGCCTATCTTCACACTGTACCTGTGTGCTGTTAACATAACTTCGGGCAGCCTGCTGGCCTTGACTCAGCAGGCAGGGCCATCAGGAGCCCCTCTCTTCCGCCCTACATGGTGATGAGGGGGCAGAACTGCCCCACCCCTGGGCTGATGGGAGAGCCAGACCTGGGTGGGGAAGAGAGAATTCACAAGCTCTGGCCTGGTGAAACAATCAGGTGATATCAGTAATGTCATCTAGACTTTCAGGAGGAAAATAAAGGAAAAAGAGTAGTTCTTAAACTGGTGTCCACTTGGATTCTAAAACTTCTGATCTGCAAGTATTTAGCTATGTGCTGCTTTAAAAAAAAAAAGCCACTCTTGTTTTGCTAGCACCTATGCCAGGAAAAGACAAGACGGAGGCAGGAGAAATCTGAACACCAACTGTACCTGGGTGCTCGAACTGGTATGTTCTGACGTTCTGCACACCCCTCCCTCCCCAACTGGCTTTCCCTTAGTCCTCCTACCACATTAATCCCAAGGCAACTGAGACTCGAAGGGCCTCCTGGGTCTTCCCCTTCACCTGCGTAAGACGCTGGCTCCGGGCTCAGCCTACATGTGGCCTGCAGTCTCTGAGGCCACAATATTCTTTATCAAGTGTGCTGTTTGTGCTGCTAATTTTTTCTTTACTATTTACACTGGATTAGGGCCTCTGAGCTAAGAGCCTTGGGAGATTACAAAAATACCTCCAGAAGCTTCCAGTCTCCTAGAAATCCTGATTGGCTGGCATGGGGAGATTCAGACTGCTCATGTTGTCCACGCCTAACTATTAACAGCACCCACTCTCACTTTTCCAAGGGCTCAGCGAGAAGCCCTCTAGGGAGGACAAGACAGACAAATGAGACAAAACGGGATTAACCCGAATTCCTGAGGGCAGAGAAGAACAGCCATCCAGAAAAGATGTCCAAAATGACTCCCTTCATAGGACTCACTGGGTTCATATGGCCTGAGGGTGGGGCTGGTTTCTTAGAAAGTAGAGGACCCAAAGAGGGCTGAGGTGCCAGACTGACACACCCAGTTCAAAGGAACCACTTGGGCAAAGGAGCAGGCATTTCTTAGGGACCAACTGGCACAGACTGCAAAGAAATGTCAGCTGCAAAGCTCATGGGCCAGGAGCAGGAAAAGGGGGACAGTGGAGGAGCTTGTGAGCAGCGGTGTAAACGGTGGCCAGGAGACCCTGAGGGGACAGATTATAGCAACTGTTCCAGCCACCCATCCAGACATGGAAGGAGACCAGGATGAGTCTGGGGCCAAGGACGAGTCAAAAAAAACCCAGGTTTAAGCGCTGACACAGTCCATCCTTCTCCAGCTCTTTGGGTGAAACTGGCTCGCTGAGCCCTACTGCTACCCATAAAATGAGGATATTACACTCATTCTCATATTCATAACAGAAAGTGCATGAAACCCCAAATGTCCCCCAGCAGTTCCAACAGAAATGAGAGGGATGACGGCTGCAGTAAGGGCTCTGGCATGGTGAGTTAAAGGTAAGGGTAAGGGTTTTATGGCTCAAACTCCAGGAACATGGTGTTCAAGGCTGGACATATTTGCAACACAGGATTGGTAATGGCTGTAAAGCCACTCAAATGGCCTTCTGCGCCAGGGCTGTCACTGTCTACCCGCTTTAAAAAAGGTTGAGAGAGTCCATAAATATAATTGTAAGAAAGTGCACTGGAACCACCTTGTACCCATAGATGTTTCCAACTTGCAGGATGGCCACAGTACCCGCTACCCATGAGGCCAGGAACTCTGCCCCTCCACTCCTGTCTGGTCAGATCAGCCTTTCCGCCCCCAACGGGTGTTCTTCTGTTCCCAGGACGTGCACATCTTACTGTGCCGTGCTTGGCACTATGCTATGCTCTCAAGGAAATGACGGTCCAATGAGAAGGTTGACTGAGTGAGGCCATGACTGTCTCCAACCTCCAGAGCAACACACTGAATAAGTTGTGTGCACCTGCGTGATCTTGCTTAGCATCACTCTTACTATCTACTGATGAGAAACTTCCCCCTTCAAAAACCAAAACAATGTAGCCACTTTCAAGAAAAAAAACAAGCAGAACAACACAAAAAGTTACAGGTGAGAGGCATGGTGGATAACGTGTTCCACGGTGGCGGGTTAAGAATTTAAGCAACTACAGGGTTGGGAGAAAACCAGAAAGCACTGGGCCTGGGATATAATCCCAGTAGACTTCCTGGAGGAAGGGAAGCCTAAGCAATTGCTAACAGTGTAACTAGGAATGGGTGTGAAAGTTCCAGATAACCAGATAAGAGACTATTATGGGAAAAAGCATGATATTTATCACCGTGCGTTCCAAAGTCAGCAGTAAACTTGAAAACAACAGGCGCCACTCCAGAGAAGGGGCCCTCAGCAGATGCCAGCAGACCCGACCTGTGGGCCTTTTATTGTGCGTGCTGCCCTATGCAGACGGGGGTGTATCATCTCCAGGCAGCTGTGCCCACAATGCTCTGAATCTCTTCCCACCCCTGGTTTAACTTAATCACATGGGTCCCTCTGAGCACATCCCTCCCCTCTGGCTCTGTGTTCCCCAAAACCACCATGCCTGGACCCCAACCTTCATTCCAGGCCCAGCAAGCCCCTTGAGAGAACCCTTTCTCTCACAGACATCCCTAAAAATGCCACCACTCTCCAGACCACCAACAGAGCCCCTTCCTTTTCAAGAATCAGAGACAAGTCCTCCCTCCTTAAGAGCCCTCTCATGGCTGTCCATGGGTGATCTGCCCCCCAGGAGCTTGGCTGGGCCCCCCTTGACTCCTGGCGTTGCCCCCACCCCACCCCTCCCTTGGGGAGACACTAAGCAGGGCATCAGCCCACCCATCCCACCTCCCTTACCTCCCAAACTTTCTCTGGAGCACGTTTCACTACTTGTTGATCTCTTGTCTCACTACAATTTAAGTATTGTGAAGTCCTGGGAGTTTTCTGTCCCATTCACTGCTTCGCTGCCAGTACCTCAGAGTGTCTGGGACATGGATGCTCAATACTTGCCTTTAACTATTTACAGACAGGTGGTTATACTGTATCTCGCCAGAACAGAAATCCCAGCTAGAGGAGACAATGAATGCCTCACACCTCCGGAGCAATGCACTGACAAGCTGCGGGCACCTGTTTGATCTTGCTCAGCAGCGATCTCACTACCTACTGATGAGAAAACACCCTCCTTCAAAAAAAACAAAACAATGTAGCCACCTCAATGAAAACAAAAAACAACCAGAACAACAACACAAAAAGACGGAAAGTGCAAGGTAAAGGTTACAGGCAAGAGGCATGGTGGAAAACGTTTTCCACAGTGGCAGGTTAAAATTATGAATGGAAGTTTAGGTTAACTTTGGGAAAATGCAGTCCCCATCACTGAGAGGTGGCATCTGGGTGAGTTTACTAACTTTTCCTAGAAAAGCCACTTGTGGTCATTTGAACATGGCTGCACACTGCTGCTGTTCTCACCAAAATAGGGAGTCTGTTTCCCCTCTACTTGAATCTGGTCTCCTCTTGCAACTTGCCGTGCTGAGCAGGGCAGCCAGGATTCCATGTGCTTGAATACTCTCGGCAACCAGCAAGCAGCTCACTGTGGGAAGAGGCCCAGGCCACAGGCAGGAGAACCCAGAGCCTCTGGTGGACTGCCCAGCTGGACCAGCCAGGTAAGTGGGCCAGCCACCCGGGATCTTCCAGCAGAGCTGCCCATCCACCTCCAATAACAAGGACAAAAGACTCACTCAACTGAGTCCTACCTATTTACAGACTCGGGAGAAAAAAATCACTAATCAGAACACCACTTTTATTTTATTAAGAAAGATAAAACAGCTTTTCACTGAGTTGGAGTTAGCACTGGAAGGTGTCCTCAGCCAGATCACACCTTCTTTCCTCCTATATTAAGGCCTAGGGGATTGAATAGGGTATTTAAGGTTCCCTCCTAGCTCTGCCCATAGCTAATTTCATGAAAATTCCATTCATCAATTCATTTCAGAGCCTTGTCAGGCAGCAGCCACGGAGGGAGAGCCAGACAAAACCAAAATTCATATTCCCAAACCCAGAGAGCAGGCCACGACCTCTCAGAGCCGGAATATACTACGTATGTCCAAAAGCATCTTCCCATGTTCAAGACAGTGTCTATGAGCCAGGGGGTGGGTTCTCCAGAAGTAACTACCCCTGAGAAAGTGGTGGAAAACAAAACCATTAAAAAGAGAAAGGAAGGTTGTAAATTCCATCAGCTTCCAAAGACCCTAAGATGTATTTCCACAGGTTTCCCTAAGTCTCCGTCTCTCCCACACTATGGACCCAAAACAAACTCCAGGTCTGACACACCTGTGGTCCAGAACTACTCGGCATCTTCTCACCATTGGCTCAATGTGATCTCAGGAAAACCTCAAACCTCCATTTCTTCTCAGGAGAAAGAGAGGGCAGGGCATACCCTCTTCAGTAAACAAGACCCTTTACAAGCTTACAGGATCTGTCTTCCTACGTTCAACCCATTCAGCTAGGAATGAGGCACTTCCTTGAAAAGACAGATGATTTATGGCACCACGTTTGAGACTGGAAGCAAACTAAAATGCCCATCAACAGAGGGCTGGTTAAGTAATTGTTATGTAGATGTTACTGGTCAACCCTGAAAAAAGAATGGCATGCTCTAGGATCCATAATCTCTAAAATACATGACTATGAAAAAATAAAGGAGTAATGCACACAGCATGCAACTATTTGCATAAAGGAAGAAAAACAGGCTAACAAGCATTCTTTGCTGCCCAGATCTATAGTAAGGAGTACCTGGACGCTTGGGTGCCAGACTATTACCGAGTGGTTTTCACCCCATGCCAAACTGGGGTTTATGTAGCTACTTAGAACTTAATGAAACTGCAAATACTTTTTGCTGTTCCATTCATATTGCTCAAGTATTTGCTAAGATACACATTTAATATCAGATATTGGCATAAAATGTAAAGTGTTAACAGAGCACAAATTATTCACAGTATGATCTTTATAGGGAAATGGAGGGATAATTACTCTCTTTTAAACCAAAAAAGTGAGTATGGGATGCATCGAATTGTTAATCTCTGCAAGATGACTAGTAACTTCATTTTCTACCATTTCTAAATGTCCGCATAAGGGGCTTAATGAAGCATAGGGCTGAACTCTGAGGTTCATTTACCCAAGTTTGTAAGACCCAGAAGGAATTCAGTAATGCCCAACATTTTTCTAAGTGTGTACTAGAGGCGGGTCCTGTGGCAGGTGCACTACATATTAATTTGTTAAATCCTCATCACAACTCTACCAGTAGCTGTCGTTATCATCGCCATTTTACAGAAGCAGCAGCGGAGGAATAGTAAGCAACTTGCCCAAGGACAAAGGTAGGACGTAGCAGAGCCTGACTCCACAGTCGGTGTAGAAACCCTGGCTCTCTGCTGCCAGTAACGGAATTACCCTCTTCTGCCTACCAACCTAGGGTTTTGTAATCCTGTGCCGTAGGCACTGGTACCTGTGTGCCAACAACCACTGCTCAAAACTAATACTCTGTTTTCATGACTCCTGAACTCAAAAACCTTGACGCTGCCTACAGGTCAAGAATGAATTCCTCTCGAGCTTAACATGCCTGACTTTTTGTATGAGCACAACACTGCCAAGGCACCCAGAAGTTAACTTAGTATGATGAAACCTGGGCCCGATGTCCTGGTCTTGCTTTGGGGCTCCGCTCCTAAAAGCTCACCTCCAAAGGCCCCACCTTCTTACCCTCCACACTGCATTTACTCCAACCACTCAGGTTGCCTCCAAAAACCCCAAGTTTCTAACCAACCTTTCACAGTAGGGCATAACCCAGCAGCAGTTATGTGGAGCCGGGGAAATCTATTTCTTGTCTCCCAACCCCTACCAGCCCTCGGGTCAGAGGGAAGAACTCCTTTCTCCAGAATGTGCCCCTGGGGGCCCCAATTTAGGCCACCATACTGTCTCTGTCCCTAATTTCATTCATGGCCCCACAATCCAAAAGGCTACCCCAGGGGATCTGTGACCAATTTGGTCCAAAGCTAAAGTAGGGCCGATCACAAAATAGCTGGGTCCAAGATGGCAGCTGGTCCAATACACATCTTTTGTTCCTACAAGGTCCCTCTGGCATGTTCCAGGCAAGGGGGTTCCAGCACATTCTCTCTGCCACAGAATAGTTTCTTCCAAGTGGGAAGTAAATAGAAAAGTCCTCCCTCACTCCCCTCCCAAGAAGTAATAGCTGTCTTAAGCCTGGATGAGAAAATGAGCTTTTCTTCTTTCCCTTTTCTGCAAGATTGATACTCTTTAGACTAACTCCCACCACCATCCTGCCCCATTTTATCACCCTGAAATCATTACATTCCAAAAAATAAATCTTCTATTGTCACATAGGAGGTAATTACTTTAAAATCAGAATTGCCCCATCTCCCCCAAAGCTGCCAGCTCTAATATCATTACTAACAGGAAGAAAAGATGTGGATAACACCAGCTAAGAGACCTTCAGGCAACTTTTTATTTAGCTGAATGAACTAATGGAGGAGGAAGGCATATATAATCAAAGTCAATTCTGCATATATGCTTAATATACTGGCTCAGCTCTTTAACTAATTGTATTTGGCTCTATTACTAACTATATTCATCTCTATTATCAATTGTATTCAGTTCCTCCTTTGCTAATTATAGGCTCAAGTTTAAATTTCAGGGTCTGAGGAATCTTTTTCAAGTAGGAGTTGGGGTGGGGAGGGAATCGAAACCAACATTTATCAAAAAGAACAGGCTTTTCCCAATCTGCCAAGAAACATGGTCAAACTAGGTTTTTAAATATGAGTTGAAACAGATTTCCAGCAACATTTTGAGAAAGGGAGCTTTTTAAAAGACCTGTTCACCAAGGCCTAAAAAAGCAGGAAGGTGGAGAGGATTGTTTGTAAAAATTTCATTTTGTGTATTTCGATAAATAATTCTCTTAAACCCCTCCTCCAGCACACCTCAGCTTTTCTCATTTGAATGGGGTGGTTGGTGGGGGTGGAAAAGGACTTGAGGTTTCGGGATTTGATCAGTGCAACATGTTAGGGGCAGAGCACAAGGTCAAAAGGAAATGATTAATCCCACAAGAGAAACAGGCGGATAGGGTAGGGAATGCTTCCCTACAAAACCCTCACTAATAAATAGGCTGGAAGATAACTGTCTAGTGAGGCTTTCTCCCCAAACCAGACTCAGTATTTCACCCTAAAACACACTTTCGTAAATCCAAAGAACATTTACCTACAGTTTTCCTTAAAGATTACTTTTACTTGCCGATTATATTCCAGTCATTGCCAAAGGGCATCCAGAAGAAAGGAGGCAGGAGAATGGCTTCAGTCATTTGGTGTCGGCTACATTCTATGGCAATTTCCATTACTAGAGGGAACCAGGCTGACCATTAATGGAGATGGGAACATTTTAGGCCTACTTAAAAGAAGTTACCAGTCAAGACATACAATATCCCTTTGAAACGCTATGACATCACACTCTGAAAGTACATAAATAGGTCAAACACGAGAGTGGGGGGCAGGGAAGAGCCTTACAAAAATCCTTTGGGAGACCATTTTCCTCTTAGCTTTTCACCCTCTCCCTAAGGCCTGCTTTTACATTATCATTCAAAAGCTGGTATTCCTAATTAATTATGCAAATTTCCCCCTCTAATCACCATGCTCTCCTATACAAACCCCAGATTTGCCACAGGGCTGGCATTATACACAAGCTCAGAACTGGCTGCAAGTCTCTCTGCCCCATCACCTACCTATCCCCAAACAGCATGGACAGAGACTGGAAAGTTTTGCCACTATGGGCCTCAAAGGCTCAACCTTGGAACCATGCAGGCAGGCTGGGTGGCATTTTGTTACACTTTTAAAATTTGTAGTAACAGATGGCTATCTTGCTTTGAAAGGCACTGAGAAATATCCCCGCCCTGCACCCACCTCACAGTGCTCGGAGCCACAGAATCCTAGAGGCTAGATGGGAGTGACCCTCCACCTGTGTGCTCAATTGTGACCGCATCTTTCTGGGGGGAAGGTGCACAGGTGTCAGAGTCCCAAAGAGGTTCCTCATTACTTAAAAAAAAAAAAAAAGCTAAGAATTCCACAGTCAATGCAATACACTCAACTGCCACTTCTACCAGACAAACTGGAGGAAAGAAGTCTCGTCTCTCCAGGTAAACAAGCTGGGCTAATGTAAGAAAAAAGATTAGAACACAGTCCTGCGGGCCCTCTGTCCAGGCTCCCTCCTCTAACCATGCTGCTGACAAATTAGTCCTGGGGGTAATCACAGTGCCAGGGTTATAATCTTAGGCCTGTAAGAGAACTCAACTCTGCCTTCCCAGTAAGAGGTTTAACCACCAAGACTTCACAGTAGCTCCACAAGATCTGGTTTCCTTCTGACCTTATCCATCTAAACTGAGGCCCATTTTCCAAGACACTGCTTTCAAATTTAAACTGCACATCCCCTCCAGGCCCCCACCTGCTGAACAGGAGAGTCCTTGAAAATTTTTGGACAGCATTTTAACCCTCCCACACTCCCAAAATATTGTGGCTTTAGGGGGATACTGAAGGCTTGGGGATGTGAACCTGGTGTCAGGGCCCTGCCACTACTAGGGGTACAGCCACTGAGGCTTTCTTGACTTCCTGGGGTTCCCTGCAACCCTGAGTCCCAGCTGCTCCTCCACTGGGTCCATCTTGCCTGGCCACTGACCCAGGTTTCACCCAGCCTGCCAAGACTGGCAGCTAAGGGGCAAAAGTGAAGAGGACACAGGCACTAAGAAACTGCCTGGCAAGGGGAAACTAAACTCAGCCTTCTGGTCATGAAATGAGGCACAGATCAAGCCTCATTTCCCAAAATGAGGGTGAAAAGCAGCAAGATGAAGACAGGTGAGCAATTCACCAAAACCATCTCTCTGTTTCTCCAGAGACCCCCACAGCTCCCTGCCAGGATGACTCAGGTCCCCATCCCTCTGGGGACAGGGTAGTACCGATGACAGAGCAAGGTGACCAGATGACTTCTGGAGAAATCTAAGAGTTTATGGGCCAAACCTTGTGCAACTCCCTCCACAGGATTCCTCAGTCCTGCAGAGCCAAGAGGGCAGAGATGACCACGCCCTAGCCTGAGGGGGCCAACTGTCAAAGGCAAACATCTCAGGCCTGAGGCTTTAGGAATGCACCCTTCATCATCCCTGTTTAACAAATAAGGAAACCAAGGCAGGGCAAGCAAGGGCCCTGCCTGAGCTCACCCAGCTGCAGGTGGTGCTTTGCTCTTAGCCCCTCCCACACGAAGTTCACCCCAGCAGCATGACTTCCGAGATAATTCCTCTCACAACTAAGAAGAGCCCCATACAGAGAGACCCCTGGGCCAAGGCTCCACGGCCAATGTGGGAGATGGCCCACCCTCCACAAATCTGTTTTGTGGTCAGCACATTCAGCTTCCCTGTGAGGAAGGGAGTGGTGCATTTAACTGAGCACAAGGCTCCACTCCCAGTGGGGTAAAGTACACTCGGCCAAGTGGATGAATAATTAAAGTCATGCACAGGGCTGAATGTGTCCCTGTATCATCACATTTAGAAAGCACACCCCTGAAGAGATACCAACTTCCAATTATAAAATTAATAAGCCAGGGCATCAAAGGAAAGCGCAGAGAATATGGCCAGTAATACTGTTGCATCATTGCATAGTGAGCACTTTGTAATCCATGTAATTGTCCAATCACGAAGTCGCATCTTAAACCAACATAATATTATGTACCAACTACACATCAACTAAAAAAATAAAAATCACTAAGACCCCCAAAATGGCATTAAAAAAAAAAAAAGCCCAACCTAATGAGCCAAAAATCCCATCTCCATTTTACAGAGGGTGGAAACTCAAGCTTTGGCCCAGTCACATGGCTGGTATGCAATTTGACCCATAGACCTCATAAAAGACCCCCAGGCACTTTATTCTCTCCAAGTGCTGGGGTATTATTCACCTATTATACACAGAACTGGTTTGTAATCTCATGCAATGCTCAGTTGTCTAGTGCCCAGGAAAAGTTTACACCTCTGAGTAACCAAAAAAATTCCCTGTGAGCATGTTAGAGTGTGCCAAAGACACAAATATTTATAGAAAAGCTAACTGCTATATAGGCAAGACAGGAGAGAGGGAGGAAGGGAGGCTGCAGCCCCCCACGTGTTAGCAGGAGCTGCTCAGCTGGACAAGGGACATGGGGACACCCTGAAAACTAGTCATGGGCAGCAGTCAACAGCTGCACTCTTCTTCCATCCTCTTGGCCCCTGGAGATTCCTACCTCTGCAAGGTTTTCGTGGGTCTAGCTCTGTATCAGGAGCAGTGTGCCACTATCTCCCATGTTTCCTCCCACGTAGAATTCATCCTGGGCTGGGAGTGGCAGCCCTGGCTGGCCTGGCCTGCGGGACACAGCCACAAGTTCAGCATTTTAGCTTTGTCTTAAAAATTACTGTGATCTTCCTTCCCTCCATCTTCAAATGAAAGGGACACTTGGAGAAGATGTGTCCCATTTGAACATTCCCACCTGCACTTGTCAAAGGCTGCGAAGGGCGGACGGGAGCAGATTAATTCAAGATGACCTACGCCAATGTAAAGTGTGTGTGTGAAAACCACCAGACAGAGGACTTACGGTGAAAAGGAGAGGCTTATTTACTGATTCCTAGTCTCTGAAGGAAACATGGAGATGAGAAAAAAACATACTGGGATATAGCATAATATTAACAGATCAATTTCCCAAGGAATAAAGCAGCATAGCTCTAGAAGAGTTTCTTAAGCCAAAATTAAAGTTGAGTGTGGTCTGCACTTACACTAGCCACACCAGGGAGGCCTGGCCTCCTTTTTGGAGGGCTAATCATTTCCCCAACTCAGCAGAGGGATGGCCACCCTCCACCCTCCCCCGTCCCAGGAGGGGCCCAAGATCCGCTGCCAACTCCCAGCAGCCCTCCAAGTGCCTGAGCGGCCCCTGGGGAACCTTGGCTCTATTTAGACAGAGGAGGTGCCAACAGGCAGTAGCAACAGCAATGAAGCCCGGCCAGGGTCGCAGCTCTGTGCCCCCAGTAGCTGTGCGGACACTGGGAATGTGGTGCCAATGCCCAGTCCCAGAGTGGCTAACATAGCCGCAGCTGCTGTGTCTGAGGCAACAGCAGAGCTCCACATACAAGGACGGTGGTGTGGTGTTCCACTCACATACAGGCCAAAAAACTTACTGTCTTCATTAACCTGTCCACACTGGGCTTTCATCCCAGTGTCAGTATGATTGGGGTGCTTTGGAAATTTGGAGTGATTTTTCAGAAACAATGTCCCCCTTGGCCCTCTCTTTCCAAAGGTGCCTAGGAGGGGGTGTTATGCTTTTAAGGTGAAGAAACCAAAAAATAAATTAAAGCATCATTACAATCGCAGGCTGCTTAAGTCAGGGCATCTGAGGACAAATGGGTGTAACAAGTTGGATGGGATAATGAAATAGTGATAATGTATGATTGACAATTGGAGGTTAAAACGCCAATACGAAAAAACAAAAGTGTGCTCAGGACTCTGCTGTGATCCTTAAATCCCCTCTCCCAGGGCACCCTTTAAAAATCTATTTCTCAAAAGGGTCAACCTGCACTAGAACCCCCAAGGTGCCATGTTAAAAATGTAAATTTAAGCCCCAAGCCCCATCCCATTTTAAAGAATCAGCATCTCTGTAGGATAGGGAGCCCCAGGGCTAATCAACTCACTCATCAATGTTAAATAGGGAAAGGTTGATTTAAACACAAAATAATGAAGAATTGAACGAGAAAATGGAAGTGAGCTCACAGTGAGCAGTCCCTAAAAATGCTTTTTGCATAAGACAAATCAAGAGAATACTTCTGGCTCTGATGATAGTGTAGGACACCTGTCTTTTTATTTAACTTCTAGGAACGATGAATCCTTAACAGAAAACTGTGTTATCTGGAGTTACTTGCATAACATTAAATCCAGGAGGATTTATGGAGCTCCTCCACAAAGGAGGGCAGGGCCCAATCCTTGTCCACGCCCCCGCTGCTCTCTGGGTCAGCTCTGCAAAGCCTTCCCCGGAAGCAACAAGACAGGAGTTCGGGGAGGTTCTACATCCTCTGGGACAGGACTACTACTCCTCCGAATGTTACTTGTCCTTGGCTGGGCTGGAACAGAAAGCATCAGGTCAAGGGATAAGCAACACAGGCAAGAAGCTTCCCAGGGAAGACTAAACACAGTTAATGAAAACCCTGCAGAACTGAAGGCAGGGGATTAGTTGGCAGGGGGAAAGGAGCGCCCTGCAAGCAGGCAAAGTGATGCCTGCCCCCCAGATTTCATTCCCAGGGCTCTTTTGCCACTAATCAACATTAAATGTGTGGTACACCCCGGCCATCCATTTTAATTTGACAGATCCCAGCATCCCTTATTTAAAGGCTATTCAGAAAGCCTGCCCCAAGCACAGGGCATTTTTGGCAACCTCAATGATTTTCGTGTCAACACTGAAGCTTACAGAGGAGTTAGTGCTATACCTGAAAACTGGTGAATGACACACAGATGTGACGGGGAAGGATCCTACAGGGCAGTGACCAGCAACCCTCAATCGCGGCTCATTTGTCCCCACCCCCACCTCGTCACACAAGCCAGAGCAAGGAACTGAGTGTCACAGGAAGCACAGGGCTCGGGGAGTGAGGCCCAGCCCCTCTAGGATTCCCTGCTCAACAAATTCAGGCCACCCCAGCTACATACCCGAGGGGCTCCAGCACTGTCCCGGTAGGTAATCGGACAAAGCTTCCCACCTCACCTCCCAATGACATAAGACCAAGGGCATCCCCATCAAAAGTCAGTTGTTAAGCACCTAACTGCCTAGAGTCTGGGCAAAGATTCATAGGGACCTGGCCCCTGCCCTGGGAGTGGGTCATTTATGACCATTAAGGCCTGAGTAAGGCAAGCTCCCAGAGGCCCATAAAACTCCTAGGGAAGGAAATGGGGATTAGCCACTTCCTCCGCCCCTCAAGAAGGGGTTTCAGGCTCTACCAAATTGCAGAGGGCTCCTGGGAGGGGGTGGGGAGACAGTGGGGATATGTGGGTCAGGAGATCCTACACCCGGCCACGGCCTCTGCCCGGGGACATGACTAACCCTGGGGTTTCTCAAATTGCTTTGACTTTTACAGACGAAGGCTTTGTAGTCCCTGCAGCCCCAGCAGCAATGAGGCACATTCTAGCAAGTCTCCTCACCGCCCCTCGGCACGGGTCTGGACTCTGTCCAGGGAGGGACAGAGCATACATGATGACTGTGTTTGTTTGACAAGAACTGGACTGGTACAATGGCTTAATTCTTTTACATACTTATCAGCCGCATTTATTGGATCAAAACTGTCCCTCCTATCTTGGACAGTTTATAACCCCAATATCTTTCACTCAATTTTTATGGAAATTTATTTCAGCAGCTTACAAGAAAGTTAATAATGTGCAAAATCAAGCTTCAGTCAAGAAAGCAGCAGCACGTCAATGAGACTTCTTGGATTAAAACTGAGTTTGGCTCTGAGCTTCCTGGCAGTCAAGGCAAAATGAGCAACAGCATGCAATTACGCCATCAAAACATCAGTTTGAAAGGGCCAATAGTTTTCCTGGCAGCAAACCCAGACACAGTAAGGGAACCTGTGAATTGCCCTCCTGAGCAGCCACAAATACACACTAGAAACACACAAGTATGACCTGCTCTTGGAAATCTCTGCTGAAATGCTACAGGGACAATCCTTTTCATGCTGGAGAAAAGCAGACACAGGCACCCAGAACCAAGAAGTGTTGCCCCTATTGTGTGTGGAGCAAGTTTCCATAAACTGCACCCTAAAAATCCCTCTTGTAGAAAACCCTGGCAACTACTCTCCGTATACTTCAGGCCCAAACCCCTGAAAAGACAGGAATGAGGGGCTGTAAACAATGAGATACACCACCCCTATAAACACACTGGCTGACGGCGGGCACTGTGACTCCAAGTGTTTGGCAGCAATGGACTGTGAGCTGGGGGCAGGGCTTTCTCCCACGCCTGGGCTGGCTTTGGTTTTTCCAGGGGAGCCTTAGCACCCTGCCCCACCCCTTAGCCAGGATCTGAGGGGTGGTGGGTTGGGGAGGACGGTAAGGAGAATCAGAGAGGTCCTGTTCCGTGCACGGTGTTCTGGTGACAAATGCTGTCACACCCAGGAGGAACCCTGCAACAGGTCCTGAACCCGAATTCAGGCTGGAATCTCAGCCCCGCCTACAAGCTTTAAAAGGAGTGCCAGGAGATTCCATATAAAATACAGCACTGCCCGGTTAAGACCTTCATTTCAGAAAACCAACAATTTTTAGTTATAAAATATGTGTCATATATCATGTGGCACATACTCTTACTTAAAAAAAAAAAGTTTTTGTTTATGAACTGGGCATGTTTATGAACTGAGCTGGAGTTGGCAATGCTGGTCAGGAGAGTTCTGGGGGGTCCTAGTTTGGTGAGGCAAACCTCAGAGAGAGAAACCCCAAACTTTAGGAGAATTATTCACTGGCTTAACATGTTTTTTATGTTTTGCTTAAATGAGTGGACCCGAGTCTTTCGTTTGTGGTTAAGACAAAAGTTAGGTCACCTAATCCAAGCCCAGGGGTGACTGAGCTGGGAGGTGCACCCCCTACCCCCAGTAGAGCCCTGCAAACTCCCCAAGAACAGGGGCAGAAGGCTTCAATGGTGCTAGTAAAGCCTAGGCGATCAACATTCCAGAAGGCAGCCATTCCCGCCCTTCAAGGAGGAACAAAGCCTGGGGAGGAATTCCTGCTGCCCCAAGCATGGGGGGTGGGGTGGTATCCAAACAAAACTGGGCAGAAACCGCCCCCCTGGCACCCCCAGCAAGGGGCCTGAGGAAGCCCACTCCTGCCTGTCAAGTCAGAAGACTAAGAAAGCCCAAGAAGGATGCCATTGCAGATTGAAATGGGACCTTATAAATACCAAATGTAACTCAGAGACTAAGTTCCCAGCCGTGATGGAGTAAAGTTCAAGAGAGAAAAATCTCTAAAGGAAACAGGCCAAAACCTCCGAATTTAATCATTAACTTTTTCTTGAGGGTCTTTCTTTGTGTTCATGTGTGTGCTGGCTTTCACTGTAACCAATGTAAACATTTCAATCCTTCGAAACATAGAAGGTAGGTTTTGTTAGCTTGTTTTTTAAACTATACAGCTCCTGCACCGTAGATGATTCCAGGCAGATTCCAATAGGGGATCCCCAGCAGGACCTTTGGAAGGGGAGAGGAAGTGGGGAATGGAAGTGATGAAAGCAACCTTTCCTCCCTCCCGCCTGCCGCACACCCACTCCCTCCTGTTGACAACACAGTGGATATGATCTTCAGACAGCTTGAAAGGCAGAGGAGAGACTTGGGACTTTCACAGGCTCAGCAAAGAGGTTCTGAGGCCGACTTACACAACTGCAAGGTTCTCTTTTGCTCTGAGGGCAGAGGTGGTTCCAAGAGTAACTGTGTTCCCATGAAAGTCCCTTTTCACCATCCCCAGCCACAGGTTTTAAATGGGGCCCAATAGCTCCCTGGAGCCTGCTGAATGAACTCCGTAAACACTGGTGGAACATTTGCTTTGCAGATAAAGTTCTAATCACCAATGCAATCCTCAGCAAAGTGCTTCTCAACATTTCAAATGCCTAGCTCCTCAAAGGCTCCCACGTCTTTCCTCCTGGGGCTCCACCAGTGGCCCTCTCCCCTCCCCCTGAGCTCCACCCACTAGGCTCCCCTTCCCCATGAAGCCAAGCAATTAAGTTAACTTTTATGCCTTGCAATTGTTTCTTACAGTATCCAATCCTTACTCTGTTCTCGTTCCACACCAGCAGCCTATTTCCTTCGGTAGACTCACTTCCCAGGGGCTCAAGAGCCCATACATGTGTAAGCATTGGGGGAAGTGGAGAGACCCACTCTGAATCCTGTGTCAGGCAGTTAGGGACCACCTACCCCAAAGCAAGGCTCAACGATCAACTTTCTAAAGACCCAACAATTCTACAAACAACAAACGGCCTAAAACCTACTGTAAAGTCCTCAGACGTGGGGATGAGATGTCGTCCAGTGAAAGGCATTCACAGAAGCTGGTCCGTGGCAAAGGAAACGACCCCCTACTCCAAGTGAAATATCCCCTGTAAATTTTAATTTTTGAAAAAGTTCAAAATCAAATAAGGAATAGAAGCTACCAACCTTTCACAACTAACAGACCCCAGGAAGCCTGGAAAGCTGTGAATTTTCTCATAAGTTTTCACTATCAAGAGCCTAGACCTAGACTCCAAGGGCAAGACCTTAGTTTTAGCTTCCGTATTAACACCGGCTGGGGCACAATGCAGGAAGCTGTCACTCTTTGCTTAGACCTTCACTACATACCTTTTTTGAACCGCTAAAATTTAAAAAATATTAATAAGCATATAACACCCACTCAAAAAATAATTTAGTACCTGTAACACGTACCTTGTTCACCACAGTACCCCAAATCCCTGGCTCACTACAGTCCCCCCAAATCCCTGGCCATTCTATTTCACTTTTTATTGATGTAAGGGTTCCCAGAAGGCAACCTATCTTAGTCCTTTGTGTTCTCCGGACAGAGCCAGGCATAAGGCAGATGCTCAATGAAAAGTGGGTTGATTGAACAGAATTCACTTCCACATTTTCCAAGCAATCCTTGAGGAATTTGCCTCCCAGCAGGCATCTGCTCCCTGGAAAACAATGTGCCCTGGCCATTTGCATTGTGGCCCTGAAACAGCAAAAGCTTAAGAAAAAAAGGGCTAGAATCTGGGCCTTCTTGGAGGCTACAATGCCTCAGAGGTAAAGATTTTTTGGGAAGAACTCAAGCACACAGCCAGCCTTGCATAAGCAATAAACCAGGACCTCAGACACTGCAACTTTCCATCATTCAGAGACTCATTCACACCCAAAGCTCTCCTGCTCACTCTAAGTTTCTGTAAATCCTCCCAAGACCCACGACCAGAGTAGCAGGCCAAATTCTCCAGACATCAGCACTAAATGGTACTGCAGCAGAATGCTCTGGGGAGGTAGAAATATTCTGTCTTGATGTGGTGGTAGCACAGATGTGTAAACATCAGAACCCATCAAAATGTGGGCTTAAAAATGAGTGCATTTGATTGTGCCTCGATTATACCTCAAGAAAGATGATGCATAAATGAAGTGGTGGATTGTCTGTCATGTGCCAGATTCATTAAAACACACACACACACACACACAGCAAGAGGTAGAACTCTAGCTACAATAATATAAAACAATTTATTTTCATCAGTGTATGCCTGATTAAATCACAGTCATAAAGATAATGTGGCACAGGCATAGGAAATGCCAACTGATGGTACAATCCAGCACCTTAACAGTAGTTACATCTGGGGAGTGGAATAAGCAGGTTGTATTTCTTGGTTAACTACTTAGCCATTTGCTTGTGTTACAATGACTACTCTTGCAATTAAAAATCCAATGAAGATAAAAACTCAAGTGAAGAACAAGCAACTTTATAACGAAAGCAGGTCTGTGTGGCCCTACCAAGTACACGGCTGCCAGCAAGGAACACAGACTGGCAATGACTGGTGTTTAACAGGCCTAGACCAATGCATGCATTACCACTTAACTGTGGTGAATAAACTGAACATCTGCAGAGAATCTATTTCCTTAACAGCTAGCAAACACTGACAAGATTTTTAAGTGATTTAGTATAAAGCCACAATGCATTAACATTCAACCAACGTTGAAGTGCAAGCCAGTGGGCACTCAGGGGGCAAAGGTCTTAATACCCCCCACTCCCCACCGCCAGCCACCAGCTATATTCCGAAAGGTTTCCCAGAAATGTGAGGTTCAAAGAAAAAGTGGAAATGAGACCATTCACTAACCGGACAGTAGGCTCGTCACTTGTTCCAAATAAAATTCAAACCCACCACATTCTGAAGTGGGATTAAAGACACAACAGAGAGAAAAGTAAGAGACTATCACAAAGCAGACTAAAATTTACAATGCCTACTGAGTTAAACTAAACGGAGGCAAGCCATGGGCTCAAGAAATCCTTCCCACCCACTACACCTTGTGTATTCCCAGGAAGTAAATATGGAGCAGCTGACTGTAATGCCAATTTAATTATACAGGTAGTACACAAATACATCTTTGTTGGTTATCTGTAAAATTTTTAAATATAAATCTCAGTCCTCCTTTCCAAGGTGAATGATCTGGGTTTCTCTCCCAAACCCCTTTCAAAAAACTATGGGTACTTCATAGTTACCCTAAACATCACAAATTGATTTAAGACCCAGGATACGCAGGCCCAGAAACCTTGATAATTCAGGGAGGAAACCCAAATGGTCAATAAGCATACGAAAAGATGCTCCCCCATACAATCATCTCGGAAATGCAGTCAACAACAGGACATGCCCTCTTTTTCCCATTAGACTGGAGGCAAAGAGGACAGTAGGGTAGGAAGAAATGCGGCTGGAGGGAGGTAAGCTCTCTGAGCAAATTAACATTTCAAATGCACCTCTCCAGTGTCCCAGCCATTCCCATGCTGGGGGTGAAGCAAGATCTGCCTCCAGAAGTTACAGGGACACATGGCTGTGCACACTGATGGCGATGGCCAAATGTAGAGAAAATCCAAATAAAGAAAGAGCTAAATTCCACACCATGAACACGAAGTTTGGAACAGCTAGGACCAGCAAGTCGGTACAGGAAAACACGTCTGTGGTTTTAAAACATTTCTATAGGCTTTTGGGGTATGTGTGAATGGTAGTTAAGAGGGTTTTTGGAAGTTACACCTTAAACCAATACATGTTGCACCATCAACTATACTTAAGTTTTTTTGAAAGGGGTTTGGGAGAGAAACCCAGACCATTCATTCACCTTGGAAAGGAGGACTGAGATTTACATTTAAAAATTTTACAGATAACCAACAAAAATGTATTTGTGTACTACCTGTATAATTAAAGCGGCCTTACAGTCAGCTGCTCCACATTTACTTCCTGGGAATACACAAGGTAGCCCTGAGAAAAATCTCAATTTTCCATCATCCAGCAAAGCTGAGGATGGTCAAGAAGGTATGAAAGGTCTCAGATAAATACTCACAGGCTTCTACATATTCAGACAAATTTACAACCCAAAATGACAAGTGCTGTGAAGTCTAAATAAAATGTCAGTTAAAAAAAAAAAAATTCCAGTGTTTGTTGAAGAGCACAAGTTCAAAACAAAATTGTTACCTCTTCTCCCCCATCCTTTTAACCTCTTGTCAAGTGTTTGCAAATGGTCTACAGTTTTTATTAAGCACTCATTCACTTGGGTTCCTCTTTTTTGTTCACTGTGGGCAAACCTGTCTGGCTTCAGCACCAAGAGGTGGGGGGTGAGACCCCTCACACAGCAACAACGTTCTCAAGTGCCGACTGCTCGTCACCAAGCTGAAATGAGAGCCTGGCAGACCTGACAGAGACCTCCAAGTTCGTTTTTTACACATTGGTTCTCTTCAAGTGCTGAAACCACAGTGTTATTTATACCTTGGACAATCTGGGCTTCCCCCCACCATCGTGTTGTTATACAAGCCAACAAACGGATCCAACAGAGCCCGAAACCCTCTCCTCCCAAACCAGGGCTGAACATCCCCCCTCCTCCTCAACTTCATCACTGGATCTTGCATATGGCTTCCTAATTTTATTCCACTTGTTGCTTCTCATGCCTTTTTCTGGTGGAGAATTGGTTTTGGATCCCGACTAGCAAACAAACAAAATACCTTGAAAGTAAGTTCTATGGGGCTAAAGAATAGGCACTAACAAACTAGGCAGCCTGAAATTAAATTCAGATTCTTACGGGGCTCTCTTGTTCCCTGCTGGCATGAGCCAGGAGCTCTTTCCTCTCACTTTATTTCTAAATAAAAACCTGTACCTTGCTCTCCTTAAAAAAAAAAAAAAATACAGATTCTTGCTTGGTTCTGCTGGAGACCCTACACAATCTACAGGGAAACAAGCACTAACGTGGATGCCAAAAACACCAAATGTGAATGAACGCGATCCTTCTTTTGAGAGGGAAACGTTTGTTTTCAAACTTCAAAACGAGCTTCACAAGGTGCCTAGAGCTTTCAGTCAGAGATGCCCAAATGTATTTAGCACCTTTCTCTGCATGTTTTTTGTTACTAACATTTGTATATATAATGAACCACACACAATTTATTTGGTTAGCAAATAACCATCAGTAATGCAAAGATGCTACCAATAAAAAGTAGGCAGTAAGAAAAAAAAGTAGGCAGTAAGTTCAGGTTTTAGACATACCCACTAAGCACACTGTACACCTCAGGATGAATAAGGGTGACAAAATTAGTAGCTATTGCAGCAAGTTCCAATGCTATCTAGAATTTACCACTATTTCTTACTAGCAGAGGGTTTTGCTACTCCTTCATAATTGGTTTCCATTTATCACTATAAATAAACCCTAAACCAACAAACCCTTCTTCTCTGCAAACCTTCAGTTTAAAAGGAGAGACTCTAAACCTTACTTCATCCCACACCACACCACATGGAGGGGATTCTAAGATTCCCCCAAAGCTCCAGATATTTTGGGTGTTTTTTTCCTGCACTCATGTGGCTTTTTAAAAACTCCAATTAAATGGATAATAAAAATTTTCCTCTTAGAATATTCCTCTAAATCCCTGAAAACTGATGAAGCAGCTAACAAAAAAACAAAGGAAATAAAATTCAAGGGAATTTTTCTGAAAGATTACAAATAAAGAGAGCAGAATAGGGATGGCTAGCAGGTGCTTCCACTGGCCCCAAATCAGTCCCTTGCTTTAGATTTCTGAATTTCTTCACTTATGTTCACAATGTTATGTCAGAAAACACTTCATTTGATTCTCAAACCACAAAGGCAGCCCCTAGGACAAACTTGCTGGATCGTCGGAGGGGCTCCTGCACAAGACAGACACCACCAACACTCAGCCCAGCACTGCACATATTCCAGGAATTAAATATGTATATTCCCAATAGCCAAACCCAGGAACACAAGTGCCCCTCTCAACTGGTGAATGTATGAACAGTGGCACGTTCACGCAATGGAAAACTACTCAGCAACAAAAAGGAACTATGAACACCCGAAACCACAGACTCCTCTCCTCTTAAACCCCTTATGCCAAGTGGAAAACACCCCACTCCAAAAGCTTCAATGCTGTATGACTCCATTTCATGACATTCAAAACACAAAATCACAGATAAGACTGGAGAACGAATCAGCAGGGGGCTGAGGCTGGGGGAATGAATGGGGCATGTGGGAGTGATGGAATTGTTCGTGTTTGAGTGTGGTAGTGATCCACTGTGTGCTTACCAACCTACAGAACTGACCACTAAAAGTGGTGAACTTTATGATATGTAAATTACACCTCAATAGGCAAAAACAAATGCTGGAAAAAAATCAAAATAGGAAATCACCAGACCAGAAAAGTCTTCCCTTTCAAGCTAAGGTTATACAGCCTGAGCTGTGGGACAAAGCATGGGGTGGCGGGTAACAAGCAATGCCACAGGCTCAGGAGAGGGACAGGAGGCAAAAAAAGGGGAAGCTCCTTCCTGAGCCTCTCCACTCACTCTCAAGATCCCAGTCCATAAAGGGCTGACCATCTAGCTCAGACCAGACAGATACCCACCTCCATGTACCAACAGCAGCCCCGTTCAGGGATAAGAACCCAATCAAGGCCACTGGGGAAAAACAGCGAATCACTGAATCTCAAAGTAAGCTCCACAAGGAAAGGGATTTGGGGCTATTTTGCTCACTGCTGTTTCACTAGGGCCTCCTACTTTACCAGACCAGTTTTCATAGAAACCTTAGGCATTCACTTCATTTTTACTTAAACCAGTATAAAAGACATAAATAGGTTTGGGAGCAAAAACAGCTGTCTCTCTTGGTAAGCACATAACCCAAATGGTGAGTGGGGTTGCACGTGGCCAGTGCAGCTTGCAAGCAGGACTGGGCAGCAAGCTAGGTTACCAGAGAGTGTAACCACACTGACAGGAAGTTAGTGCTGCTAACTTGGGTTAACTTGGGACTCCTTCTGGTTCTCATTAGTCTGAGGTGTCCCTCATATTTTCATGCAAAGTTTTTCTCAGCTTTACCAGCGGAGTTCCCTGTCAGACTTCAACAATGGGGGATGCTAGAGGGAGAAAGGATTTGCCTGCTTCCTGGGTCACAGCACCAACAGACTTAGCCCAGCAACACTAGGTGCTCCCTGGGCAGCACAATTTCAGTTTGCAGCTAAGGGAGAAATTGGCTCCTTGACCCTCCATGCTACAGGACCGCTCCCAGACACTATTAAAACTTTCTTTACCACATCCACACATTTTTGTCTGTATGTTTTCAGTACAAGCCTACAGATAACCCTAAGAGAGAAGTACCACCCTCTAACATTGATCCTGTAAAGAGGCAGAATGCACAGACCAAAATTTGTGGATGGGGTCTAACACACCATTAAGTACCACTGCCACCTACTCACAATTCTCATTTTTTAAACCATGTTAAGTAGTCATACCAGATCCACATTTAGCAGTAAAATCAAAGCGTGCAGATTTTTTAATACAATAGCATTTTCAAAATTATCCCAATTAAAAAAAAGAATACAAAAAAAGTTCCCAAAACATACTGGCATTTCGGTGGGGGGAGGGGTTGCAGAATTGTAAACTGCCAGTCAAACTTTCCAGAAGAAACAGGTGAAGGATACAGTTGCTGATGGATGTTGAGGAAGGCATAGGGGGTTCGTTTTACTAGCTCTGGTGCCAAAGCCCATTCAGGGTCCCTCAAAATTCTCAGGGTCAGAGCCATAAGGGAGGGCTCCATCTACACAACTGACGTTGCCCCACTTCATTCTTTTTGTGTACACTGCTCTGCTTCATTTATAAGTCCATTAATGTTGATAGAATGTGCTATTCTACAGAATCCTGTTTGGATAAATAATCACAATCAAGATTTATCCTCCTATTCATGACCAAACCGTCCCTTCCCAATATTTACAACTTCAATTTGCTCATCTATTACCAAAAGCAGTAACTTTATCACTAAAGATCACCACCTCCTTAGGGCACCTGTATCGGAAATAGTTTTTGAATAAAATTACACTGGCTGCCAATTTTTGTGCCTACTGATCATTAAACTGGGACCATTATACAGATCCATTAAAAAAAAAGAATCACCTGGTGGGAACTGATGCTCAGATAAAGATCGATTGAGCTGGGGTTAGCAGAAAAGCTAAAGGACAGAACAAAATATTGGCTTGTGCACATAGTGAATGTGTGGCATCTTGCTGCACTGACAGTGACTGCATTGGGGTATGGATGGGAACTTAATAATATGGGTAAATGTAGTAACCACATTGTTTTTTCATGTGAAACGTTCGTAAGAGTATCTATCAATCATACCTTAATAAAAAATTACAGAAAAAAATGTATCATAAAAAAGAGGGGAGTTTAAAAGAGATGTAAAGAGCAATCAAATAAAATGCACGAATGTTGCATGGACCCTAATTTGAACAAACATTTATTTTTTTATGCTGCATTTGTGAGATACTTGGAGTAATGTGACCACTGATTGGCTATTGAATGTAATTAAAAACTGTCATTAATTTTAAATGCAAAAATATATATATACATTGGCCTGTGTGTGCCTTCAGATTACATACGGACCTCCCAAAATCTCAGATGGGTCTGGGTGGGCAATGAAACCCAGAATCGGGGGGTCTTCCCTCCATTTCATTCCACCCTACCTTCACAGCCAACTGTAAGCCAACTACTTACATGAGAGTGGCTAGAGATAGCACCTGAAGAGGGAAAGGATTACACTGGGAAAAGGTTTAAATCAAGTAATTTCAAGCATCAAGAGCCTGCGCTCAGCCCCTAACCTCTCCCAATTTTTGGTTCACAAGTCAGAGTTTTTATCAAAAACAGTCAGTCTGGTTTCAGTCAACCTGGTTTCTGGAAACAGATAAAACCTGAAAAGGAGAAGAAATTAGTACTGAACAAGCACAAGGTCATATCAAATGAAGAGAAAAGCTGGATCAAGCTTTGCCTGGAAAATCACAATACTAGAAAGGTCAAGAGGAGAGACAGGGGAGCACAGCGGTCTGCAATGGGTGGCATCCTGCTCCCTCTAGGCAACTCTAATTATCAGTATCTTTTCTCTTGCTCTATGCCCAAATAATTGGGATGGCAAACAACAGCCCTAGTGAGCCCAGCCTTTTAACTCTCTGTGAATGTTACAGCAGGCGAGAAGAGAAAGCACCACTTTGAGACACCTGAACAGTAGAGTACTTCTCAAACTTTTGCTTACATGTCCCAAAGAATGACACTAAAATGGCTCTTTGTTCACTAAGAAACAATACATCTAAAATAAACCTTGCCCTGTATGAGGAACTGGGAAGGAGAAATAGCAATATATAAATAAGCATGCCTTTTCAGTTAATATCAAAGGATACAAAATCTATTAGGGGTTAAATTTTTGAGCTATAGAATTATCAAGTAAAACGTCTCTTTAATCAGTAAAGCTTAAAAACCCTTTTCTCCTGGCAAACTACTTCTACAAGAGTGTTTTAACCCTCTCACACCCTTGCTTCTAACTTCCCCACCCAGTGCTAACTCCCTTTCTATATATGCACAAAGAATTTTTTAAATGAAAATATAAAAAGCTAAACAGCTATGCTCAAAATTCTACATGTAGGGAGAATTTACTTCATTTTAAGTAATGCTTTAACTACATTTTAATGTTGGTTTTAGCATCCTGAAATGTGAAAAGAACTCTAAAATAAGAGCATTCACAAATAGCTAAAATGGGAGAGAGAGCTGGGGTGGCAAAAGGAAATGTCTCAAAACTTTCAAAATTTCTTTATTCCACATCTATTTAACTGCAAAACATCTGAATCATGAAGGAAGAACCCACAGTAATACAGAACAGACTAAAGTCTGGGAGAAAGTGCCCATTTTCTTCCTAAAATAGCTTCACTGTTTCTAAACAATAGATTCCTAGCACTGTAAATAAAATTCGTAGACCAAAAGCAAGTCTATGCAACCTTTAGAAAGAAAAATCAGTCACAAAAATAACACAACAGAGTTGAATATTCCTATGACTTGGGGTTATGCCTAGGAGGCAACCACTCACCACAAGGTTGCCCAACTAGGCCTAGCCCACTTCCCTGGGACCCATATGTTGATAAAATCTATCCCTGTCCACCTTAATGGCAGAGCTGGTACATTCCTCAGCTCCAAAGTGACTTTTTAGAAGTCCACAAACAGATTACATTCAAGGCTAAGTAATTAAGATATCAATAATATACATTTCTCACCCATATAGTTTCACCAAGCATTTTCTAAATTTAACAGACTTCAATGTACAAACATCTACCTGCTGGAGTGGATTCAAAGCAGCAACCTCCAATAATTTCCAAGGTATGGCAAGTTTGGTTCTCTGGCAAACAGGGCAGAGATATTCATTAAGCAGCCACATATCCACCTAGTCCTATAAAGCTGGTTGAAGAGGGGATACAAAAATACCAGAATGCACATTTCTACTCATTTTTTTTGTCTTACCAGAAAAAAAAAGCCTTTTGTTATAGATTTCATAATTTGCACAGCACCTGCATATAACTTAAAAGCAAACATGCATACACTGGGTATGCATGCCTGAAAAAGCTTAAGACTCTAGGAATGTAGGATAAAATGAATTGCGTCAATACCAGTACAATCCCCAAAAGTAACTTACTCAAAGATACAAGAATTCATTCCACAAGCAGGAAAGCACCATTTTCAAAGTCGTTTGTGGTTGATTTTTGGAGAGTGATTCCTGGGAAAGGTTAAGTCCCCAAGCCTAGGAGGGATCAATCAATATTCAGGGTCAAACTGGGTTGGAATTCTAGAATTTATCTTCCCAGGCAGCCTTTTTTTTTTTTTAAAGCCCAACACAGGCTCTGAATATAAACTTTACCAGCCCCTGCCCCCCGTATTCCATCCGGGAGACTCAGGAAAATCCCGCCCCCTGGCCTGCCTACTGGAAACATTGCCATCCTCGGGCTGGGCGGGACGGTCTAAAATGTTTCCCTGGGCCGAAGATGGCAACTGTGTCAACCCCGGCGAGCGCCCACCGCCAGGGCCTTTCCGGGAACCGGAACAAACTCAGACCCCACTGGCTCCCCGCTATTTACAGAATCCCAATGCCCAGCCCTTTAATACACGACACACACCCTGGCCTCCCCCGACATTTCTGCTCCCAATGTCTCCCCCAAGGCAGCAGCAAGGGCTCACATCCTGAGCCGGTAACACAACATTGAAGAGCAGCCTGTGCCTGGCAGGAGCAGCCCTTGCCTCGCTTACCTCCTGGACCTCATCAGCCAACCGCGCGTGGACCCTTCCCGGGGGGGGGCGCGGGAAGGAGCCCAGGGAGGGCCGGTGGCGGGGAGCGGACCCTTCTCGGGGGGGGGGCGGCGCGCAGGTAGGGGCCCAGGGCGGACCGGGGGTGGGGCGGAAGCGGATCCTTCCCGGGGGGGGGGGGCAGGGAGGGGCCCAGGGCGGGCCGGAGCAGTGGGGGGATGGGGAGCAGACCCCTCCCGGGGCGTACCGGGGCAGTGGGGGGTGGGGCAGCGAACCCCTTCTGGGGGGCGCACGGAGGGGCCCAGGGCGGGCCGGCGAGGGCGCGGACCCTTCCCGGGCCTTCTCTCTTGCCTCTCCCAGGCCCTAAATCCCACCCAGAATGTTCGCCGGGTCTGCAGGCCTTTTCAACTGACCATCGAGACACCAAACTATCCAAAAAGCCCAATTACGTTGTCTCCATGAGCTAATTATGAGATCGGGAGGAAACAACTCTTTATCATTTCGTTGGAAAATCCAACTCCCTCTTACTTTGAAGTTACATTTTGAATGAAGAACTCAAAACACTACCAATCCTGAGGCGCCGTTTCCGGGGAGTGAGGGGGGTAGGGGTTAAGGAAAGCGATCTTGGGGCCAGGACGTTAAGGCTGCCTCCCGCACCCCTGGGGGCCCACTGTTGGAAGCACTGTAACAGCAAAGAGAAAAGCTTGGGTCCGGGCCTCCTTCCCAAGGTCAGGTGTCTTAAGGCAAGGACGCCCTTAATTATTTAATGGAGCCTGTTGGCACCGGAGACAGGTCCGTAAAAGCAGCACATGCGAGAAACCGAGGTAGACTGTATATTCAGAAATATAGGTGGATGCAGGCTTTCAGTGTATCACAACTGAAGAAGAGAGAGCACCCTCACCTTCCTCTGTGCCCTGAGCTCCCATTCCAGGCAAGAAGTGCACGGCCTTTTGAAGGAACAATAGTCCAAAACTGTTAAATCAACTCCTTGTAAAGAAAAACGGCTCATTTAACCCACGGGGCACCCTATATGAGCCTGGTGCTTTCCTTCCCCACACTTGAGTCCTCTATTCACAGCACTAGTTTGTCACCTTAAAATTCAAATGGCCTAAAAGCGTCTAACCCCAGAATGAGTCTAAAAATTAGCTTCCAAGCTTTCTTCTTCAAACGAAAGCCTAGGGAGGGAAAGTAGAATTTGGTTCAAACCTGACCATGTTTGGAAATATTTCATGTTTCCAAAGGACATTTAACTTAACAATGTAATACCTTAATTTTTTTTGCCAAGCAACTTCAACCTAGCATCGCACATGTTAAAAAGTTAACTTCCAGGACACCCAGGTACCTCCCAAGATGAGGGGGGAGGTTGCCTTCTCTCTTTACACTCCTCTACACCGTTTGAATAGTTTGATAATTTAAGAAGTGTAGAAACATTTTACAAGTTCGGCCAACACAGAGCATCCACTGTTTTTGCCCAAATAAAACCTTCGTGGATCTTTAACTGGGGATATAAAGAAAACCTGACATTTAAACTCAATTGCTGGGAGGGAGGGTTCCGTCAGCGTCCCTCCCAGGAGGAAAAACGTGGCCAGTGAATTTTGGCTCCATCTTTCCATTCCTAGGATTCAGACTGGGAGCTCAATCATTCATCTTTATAAAAATGAAGAAAGAACACACTAGCAACATTTGAATGTGAAAATAAACTTTTAAGATGAGTCCATTCAAAGCTTTAAACACTAAGTAAAGCACTAAGTGCCCCCTAGCTTCATACCTGGAAGAACATTTTTTAAACGAGGCGCCCAAAACAAGTAGATGAGAAATTCAACTTTTTCCCAGTAGAAGCCACAGCCAAAGGCCATCGGCAATAGCTCCGCCCTCCTCCCCAAATTAACAGGTTGGGAGCAGAAAAGGCTGCGCAGTGCAAGCCTCAGCCGTGCTCGGAACCAACGCTGCCATTCCATCTCGCAGCAACTCCCACTAGAATTTTTAAAGCTGCTGCCATCTCCTGCTTTCCCAATGCAAAGACCACATTTATTAAACACACCAAATCCCACGGGACTACAGGTAGCTCGCAAAGTCACCAACCCTCGGCAGAACCTGCTCCTCAAATTTCTGACCCCTTCCTGTAATAGGGACGGGTGAGTGGAAAGTGTCACGCGGTGTGAAAAGCAATAACGGTTTATTCGACAGGCAGCAGGGAAATCAAGCCCAAAAGCTGTTGTGTACCCTGGGTTCGAGTCGCGTACACATGTCTGCTTTCCACAAGGCAGATTGGGGCGGGGACACCCAACCAGGTAAACTGGTTCCGGTAAAGATCGAAGCCGCAGCTGAAGGGGGCAGCCCAAGGCTCCCAGATGGCTGAGGGCAATGGGCAAGGTCCCCCGACTGCGCTTCCCTCACAAGGACGCACGCGGAAGACTGGTCTCCACAAACACACGCGTTCCTAACCCACCCGCAGGCAGCTTCCTGGCTCACGCCCTAGCCCAGAACAATCTACGTGTCTTAGAAACAAACAAGAGAAAATAAAAGGAGAGCCCTCAGCACGTTGGGGAAGCCTCCGCTGCGCCCGCAGGAAACCACATCTATATAGGGACACAACACACACACACACTTCCATGTCGGTTGTCTTAACATGCACGTTTTATGCAAAAGAAATGGGGAAATACAGTCCCCGAAGGGGCGGAGGTGTCCTCAAACCCCGGCAACCATCGGGGAACGAGGGAAAACACGCACTTAGACCAGATCCACAGAGACACACATCCATTCTCCTCCCGCTGCACTGGACACAACGGTTGCCACGTTTGCCACACAGAGAATTAGATACGTAAAAAGGAGGGACTCCCACGCCTCCAACTTCTGGGATCCGTCGGGTCCCAAACACAGAAGCCATACGTTCTACACACAGACTTCCCCACGTCATGATCCACAGTGACAGCTGCCACGTAATTAAAGGAACACCTCGAAATCCAAAAAGGACCCCCTCCCCCCCACGCTTTGGGACCGGTCCGGAGGACGGGCCTTCGTGGGTACCCGCAGTGACCCGGCGGCCAACACCCCCCCGCCCGGGGTGGCTCCCTCGGTGCGCCCACACTCACCTCGTCGTCGTGGTGCTGGCAGAAGCCGAGGCGCTCGGGGAACACCGAAAGAATGGAGAAGGGCGCGCCGGAGAAGGGCTGCCCGAGCCCGAGCTGCTGCGCCGCGGCGGCGGCGGCGGCGGCGGGGCCCGGAGGGCCGCGCTCGATGTAGTGGTCTTTGGTGAGGCGCACGCGCTGGTGCGCGCGGACACAGTTGTCGCACAGGTGCTCCTGGCAATCGAGGCAGCGCGACGAAGCCGCGTTGCCCTCGTCGCAGGAGCTGCAGCCATGAGGCCGACGCAATAGCAGCGCCGACGGAGATGCCGCCGGGGCTCCGGGGGCAGAGCGGGAGGGCGCGGGAGGCGGCGGCGCCTGCGGGAGCGGCGGCGGCGCTGAGGCAGCCGCTCGCGGGTGCGCGGGGTGGCGGTGGTTGCTGTGGCCGCCCGCACCCGCGGGGGCGCCGGCACGCCCGTTCTTAGGCGTCGGCTCATCGGCCGTGGCCACCACGGCGTCGAGCAGGTTGCTGAGCAGGAAGGCAGACGAGGGCAGTGCGTCCATGCCTGCCGCCTCGGACAGCACCACTTTCTGGTCGCACACCGGGCAGCGCAGTTTGAGTGGCTCTCCTGGCGCGCTGCCGCCCGCCGCCGGCAGCCGGTGCGCCTCGAGGCACGGGCGGCAGAAGGCGTGCAGGCAGGGCAGGACGTGCAGGCGACGCGCCGCGGCTCCGGGGCCCCCGCCGCCCCCGCCCGACGACGTGGACGTCTGCGAGGACGACGACGACGCGGACGAGTTGGAGGAGAGCGGCGCCGGCGAGCCGCACATCTCCTTACACAGCAGGCAGATCTGGAAGTCGGTCTCAGGGAACGAAGCCATTTGCAAGCGGGTCCGGAGGAGGGAGGAGACCGGGGAGGAAGAGGAGGAGGAGGAGAGAGCGGACGAGGTGGAGGGGGAGGGAGCCGCCGACTCACTCAGCAAAAGGCATCGATTAGGCCAGGCCTGCAATCCGGGAGTCGGCACCGGAGCGGCGCAGCTCGCCCGCTGCCACCCCCGACGCTGCGGGCATTAAATGCCACTGTCCAGAGGCGACAGAGATTCCTCCCGGAGGACGTGGGGGCTGCGTGCCTCCCAAAGCGGGAGCGCCCGAACAAGTCCCGACACGCGACGAGCGAGCGGGCGCAGGGAGGTCAGAGGGCTCCCTGGAGCAGCTGGAGCTTAGCTTCTCGGTAGCCGTCTCGCTAACCGAAGGAAGGCCCCCAAAGCGGAGTCCGCTGTGCAATCCCAGTTGCAGCGGGAGAAGCAGAATTTGGTTCGACGAGTGTTTGGTGTGTTGCTTTTCTCTGGCCAGATTTACTTCGTCTCTTCTTGGGAGAGGTAGACTCCCCAAAGTAGTAACGGCGTGTGCAGCGCGACACCAAGTCCGTGTCCCGCCGCGCGACGCCGGCCGCCCCGGCGCATGACGCGGCGGCCAGGGGCTCCCGGGTGGCCCGGCTTGCTGTGCTCGGGGCTGGGCTCTCGGCGGGCGCGGCCTCCCCTGCAGGGCGCTGGGCCCTGCCGCAGCTGTAGCTCGTAGGGGCCCGGGTCGGGCCGCACGCGTGTAGTACGCACGCGCACCCCACGCGCCTCGCCTCTCCCGCGCGCCCGCCGATCCCCGCCGCGGCTGCCGGCGCTTAACACGCACGCGCGCCCCGCGCGGTCCGGGGCCCTCGCGCCCCCGCCCCGCCGGGCCCGGGCGCCTCCCGCGCGCTCCTTCCCCTCGGGTTCAGCAGCGCTGCAGCGCGGGGCCGCAGGTCCCCGCGGGCCGCCCTGAATTATTCATCGGCAGGAAGATATTAGATGTACCCGCTGCCCGCTCCGCGCGAGCCGTCGTGCAATGCTATCCGAGCTCCGCGCGCGCCCCGCGCCCCTCCTCCTCTTCACGTCCGTCCTCTCTGAAACCTTGGCAGCGAAGGGGGATCACATTTCCTTTGTCATCGGGCCATTTCGCCCTCGCCTTGGTCCCCCCTCCGGTCCCGAGTTGCAGGGACGGAGCCTTCTCCGGGGCGCGCTGGAATCAGTGGAACCGGCAACGGCCCAGAGCGGTGAGCTGGGAAGCCGCGTGGCCAACAACGCCGGCCCGCGCCCGCTTCATCTTCCTTCTGAAGCGCGTCACCGAGCAGGACTCGGGTGGCCCGGGCCGCGCCGCGCCTACCCGCCTTCGCTCGCGCCGGGCGCTCTGGTCTCCTGGGGCTTTGCTCAACTCCCCCAATTCGGGTTGCGGGCGTGCACGCGCGCGCGTGCCCCCTCTTTCTCCGGTTTGCCGCCTCTTCCTCCTCCGTCCCCTCCTCCTCCTCCTCCTCCTCCTCTCAGAACGCTGGTTATTGGGACTGATCGGAATTCGGAATCCTTTTAATCTCTAAAGGAGCAAACTCACTTCCGCCCGAGTGCTGGGAGGGGGCTGGGGGAGGGGACACAGGGCAGGGGGTTCCAGGCAAACAGGAAACATTAGCCCTCTCGGCACGGCTCGCTTTGTGTGCTCCCTCCTCCCTTCTCCCTCCAACCTCCTCCCTCCTCCGGGCCGCTAGGGAGATGAACGCCCCCAGGCTTCAGTGTGACGACCTTTGAAACCTTCTGAGCGAGGAGCTGAGAGCGACTCTTCCGTTTATTTAAAAAAGAAAAGATTTCATTCTGAAACCTGGTTCAACAGAAGCTGCTATCCACTGCCCGTGAGATTTGGGTTTCCCTCCACCTTTTTTTTTTTTCTCCTGCGTTCTCTTAAGGACTCTGCCTAATCTGTGAGCAACACCAAAACATCAAACAATTGTGTGCAGTTGGATACGTGGAATTAAACGAATATAATTCTGATCTGCGGGAGGGGCCAGTTTCCTTTTGAGCTTTAATGAGAGGGTGGAAGCAGAGAGCAGCTGGTCCGGGGAGGCTAGCCGGGTGACGGCCCGCGGCCATCTGGGTGGTGCCCGAGGCTGCTTGGGCCTCTGGGAGAAGAACTTTCTTGGCGCTGGAAAAAGACTGATTGGAAGTGCGGAGAAGGCCACACACCAAGATTTAGAGAGTATCTGGTCTGGAGGCCAGAGGGTGGAAAAATTTGTCCCCCTATTAACACTATCAAGCTGCTAGTGACATCTCTAGTCCTACTTATGCCGGCAACAACCTGGATCAATCGCAAAAACATCATGTTAGGAGAAAGAAGCCAAACAAAATTTGAGTTCATACTAGGTGATAACTGAAAATTCTAGAATGGGCAAAACTAAGCTATGGTGATAGGAAAAGTACCTTTGGGTTTGAGGGAGTGTTGACCTCGAAGGGCATGCGGGGACCTGGGGGAATGAAATAGGAATGCATTGGTGTGTGCATTTGTCAAAACTTGCTGTGCAAAAGTTCACTGTGTGTAAATATAGTTCAATAAAAAGAAAAAACTGGTGTCCTACCTGAACAACCATACCTCCATCGTAAAGATGCAAAAGTATATCAACAGCTCCAGCTCCTCCTCTGAATTTCCTCACCAGCATTCAGGGAGTTTTCCAGGGAAAAATCAATCTTGGAAAGAGCCCTTTAGTCAACCTTGCTAGGCAAATGCGCTGAAGGCCCCAGGCTGCAGAAATACCTCCCAAACAAAGCCAGTGTGGGGCCCAAGTGCTGCTCTGCCATGGGGAAGGCTTCCAGGTCGAGGAAGAGCCTGGCAGTGCCACTAGGAAGGCTCAGGTCCTCAGCTCCTGAAGCGAGTCCAAGCCCAGGGAACATTCCCTGAGATGTGTGAGGAGTGCAACAATTATTTATCAAAATCAAAACATGTCAGTTATCTCAATAAAACAGGAAGAAAAAAAAAGTGCTCTTTTGCCAGTGAAAAAGAAGTAAATACTTTATACTTTAAAAATTAGAGAGGAGCTTCTAATGCTACCATCTATGGCCAATGTGAGTTTCCGCCATATTTAAGACCTACCGGTAAATATGTACACTCACACTTGAATCTACCCTACACCATACGGACCTTGCTCCAGAGGTGGTGTACGCATTGGTTTGGTTTGGTTTCTTTTCCTTTCTTTGATTGTTTTTATTTCATTTTTTAATTTTTAAACAAAAAGCAAGAGGAAAACAGATGCGGAAAGAAAGATGACCCCAGAGGGTCAGAAAAGGGATGGGTCAGCCCTGTTGTCCCCCTGTAGGTTGGCCCCACCCACAAGCATCTAAAAGGGCTAAAAAAAAAAAAACCGGGGTGGGGTGGGGGGGAGGCGTGAGGGAGGGGGTAAAAGGCTCAACAGTCCTCCGGGTCCTAAAGCTCTAAAATAATATTGCAAGTGGAGAACAGAGATGAAAGGTCAGCTGACATGGAGGAGCAGGAAGGCTGTAACTCCAGAAAGAGGAATCAAACTTGACAGCGGTTGGTGGGTTAGTTTCCTGGGGACAATTGCACAGAATAAGTCAAAAAGAAAAGAAAGAAAGAGAAGAAAATGCGTTTTGATTTCACGTCGTGAAATAGCTTCCTTTTCTTTCGAGAATTGACAGGACATTGCCAGGAAACAGGGCTGCCATGTAAATTGTTAAATTAGCACATGCCTGATTTCCATTCAGACAGTTTACCATAGGAGAGAAGTCTTCAAAGCAGCTAATTTAACCCCAATTGTATAGAAATAGTTATGAGTTTTTTAACATATGGTATAGTGAGAAAGAACGAATTAGGATTATATGCAAATGAGGCTCTACCTAATGCGAGAAAAGGCATTAGGACAGTCCCCAGCTATAAATGTGCATTAAATTTTTCATTGCCATCCTGGCTAATAAACACCCTTTCTTAGCAAGGGAGAAGCAAGTAGCCTTCCAGTTCTCCCCAACTATCTAACATTGGAAAGGAGTATGTATATATATATATATATATATATATATATATATATATATATATACATGCCTTCTGGAATCCTGAAAATAAATCATTTGTGTTTTAATAAGTAACCATTTTTTAAAAGAAACCAGTCCTAAAATTATTCAGGCAGTAAATCTGTATTCCTTCTCAAATTCGTCTGTAACCCTATCTCATTTTCAAAGATGACACTAGCCCCTGCCGCTCTCCCCGACCTGGAATTGGAGTTTAGGTGACATTCCCATCAGAGCAACTTTGCTTCAGCTTTTTCCATCTGATCCTCTAATTAAATATTTGATGCACCCACTTGTTGTGATGTCATAATTGCACCTTTCACCATCGTCTTCTGAGTGCATGCCCATAATTTTTAAATACATAAATCACCAGAGTATCCTTTTTAAACATTAAGCAAACACTACATCACAATTATTGTTTGAACCAATGAGGGGTGGAGGTCGCGGATTACCAGCCTAACGCGACCATTGAATCATTGCCTGCATCCTGCCAGTTGAGGGCGGATGGAGTTCTACACACCAAACTCTTGACTCTACCCTGACTCCGGCCTGAAAATAATTAACAAGTGTGTCAGCGGCTTTCAACAACCCGGAGTTCAGAACGGGAGCAGGTCAGATGAAATAATGTAAGCTCTAGTCACCTAGAACTTTACTGACTACAGTAGAGAAACTTGAACTGCACATATGTTGTAAAGTCAACATCCAGCTTTGGTAGTTAAAAGCAGTTCAGAGCTCAGCTCTGGTTATACCCAGCGCCACCACTCAACTGTGTGACCTTAGGCTGGTTACTTAACCTCTCTGTGCCTCAAATTTCTCATGCCTATGACAGGACTGGTACAAGTACCTAGCTCATTAGGATTAAATGTTCCACTAAATGTACAGTGCTCAGTATATCAGAATCATATGTAAGTACTGGAGCATACATTTTAATATTAGCCTTTTGTTTTTATTACCATTACTTGGCAGAGTGGTTTGCAAACTGCCTGCCTACCCCTTAAAGGGGTTGTTGCCTGGTCACTACCTCCACTGGACCTCACATCCCCTCCAGAATAGAGCTACCATCTGCCTCCTGTCACTCAGCTCAAGACCCCAGTGACTGCCTCTAGCCGCCATGTTTAACCTACACTCTTAGCCTTGATTTCTAAAATGAAACGTCTTTCATAACAAGGAGGCAAACAACTATAAGTTGATTTTAAAATAAATATTGCAGAAAACCAAAAGACATATGAATCAGTACATACTGTTAAGGCTGACCAGTTCGTCCTCCAAATGCGCTCTCATTTTGTAGCTGAAAGATGATGCCATTTAAGCTAGCCCTGCTTCAGCCTACCCCTGACCCTCCCTCATTCCACCAGCTCCAGATTTCAAGGGCTCCCTCTGGCTTTAAAAAGTTAACTCAAACTGCTTAACCTGGTGGCCCAGGGCCTCTCTGTTCTGTCCCAAATCTCCCTTTCCATAACTGCTCTGCACAAGCCCTGCCCACCACCCACATACAACCAAACTCAACTGCTCAGGACCCATCATGTCTTCTGCCTGGGCTGTTCTGACCCAGCCTCTCCCAGTTTCCAGGGCTTTCATGAGGTGGGCTCTACCACCCCTGCCCCAGAGTCTGGCTGGCAGGAAGCTGCTTTGGCCAAAAGAGTATGGCAGAAGTGAGCCTCTGCCCCATATTTAAGAGAACTGGCACCTTCCCCTTGGCCTCTTGAAGCCTGAGCCACCACATAAGAAGGCTGACATCCCTCCTGGAGAGATCACACGGAGAAGGAAAGGGGCCCTTTTGAGCCAGCCTCCCAGCCAACCCTGCCAAGGTGTCAGACATGAATGAAGCCATCTCGGGTCCTCCACACCATCCCAGCCTGAATGCCAGCAAGCCAGTGCCACGGGACATCACTCAGCTGAGCCAGCTGGAATTCCTGATCCACAAAATTTTGAAATACAATGAAATGTGGTTGTTGTTTTCAGCCACTAAATTTTGGGGTCCTTTGTTACTCAGCAATAGCGAACTGGGATACATCCACTCTGACCTTCTTTATATTCTCTACCAGATTAATGCCCCTAAGGCTCTTTCTTTTAAATAAGATAAGTGACATGCAATAAATTGCACATATTTAAAGTACACAATTTGATAAGCTTTGATAAATGGATACCCCCATAAAACCATCACCCCACCAAGAGAATGAATATATTTCACCTCCAAAAGTTTTCTGGGGCCCCTTGAAAATCCCTCCATTCACCCTTTCCCCAGACAACCATGGTTTGCTTTCTATCACTGTACATCAGTATTTGCATTTTCTAGGGTTTTATATAAATGGAACCATACAATATGTATTCTTTTGTACAATTTGTACTTTTTTGGGGGGAGGCTCTGGCTTCTTTCATTCAGCCATGAGATTCATCCATGTTTTTGCATGGATCAGTAATTTGTTTCTTTTCATCGCTGAGTAGCATTGCGCAGTACAGATGCCCTACAGTTTGCTGATCCATTCACCTGTGCTGGTCATCTGGGTTGTTTTCAAGTTTTAGCTACTACAAATAAAGACGCTATGACATTCACATCCAAGTCTTTGTCTAAACAAGTGTATCTTTTCACTTGGAAAAATACCTGCGTGTGGAATGGCGGGATCCTATGGTAGGTGTATGTTAACTTTTTGAGGAACTGCAAAACGGTTTTAAACAGTAACTGTACCATTTTGCATTTCCACCAGTGGTATCTGAGAATCCAGTTTTGTCCACATACTTACCAAGACTTTGTAAAGTCAGTTTTGTTTGTTTTTTTAACTTTATATCCTAATAGGTGTATGGGCTGATCTCATTGTGGTTTTAATTTGCATGTCCTTAATGTCTAATAATGTTGAGCTCCTTCTCATGTGTTTATTTGCAATTCATAGCTCTTTGGTGAAGCATCTGTTCGACCTTGTTTTCCTTTTCTATAAAATGTCTGTTCTATAAAACTGTATCTTAACTTTCTGGATGACTAAGGGGATTAAATGGCATAATGCTTTTGAAGCATGTAGCTCAGAGCCTCGTACATGGTAAAGCCCAAGAAATTATGGTGATCTATGTTATTTTACTAATGATACTTCTTCCTGTAAATACTTTGATCCTGTATTATCTGAGATGCCCTTACTTACCCTCTGCATCCATCTAAACCCACCTGTCCTTTAAAGGCTCCCTCAGAGTCCACTGCTTTTCCATAACCCTGTGTCAGAAGTCATCTCTGGCCCTTGCCACCTCCCGCCCTCACTGCACTTCAGCCGTTAACTCTACTCAGAAATTCAGCATGTGCTCTGCTGGGGGTAGTGTGGCAGTGCTGGTCCCACGGGTCCATGCCTCCCTGTGTCCATGTCTTTTGGCAGCGCCCTCTCACAGCGATTCTGGGACCAGAGATGTGATTTGCTTTGGCTAATGGGTCGGTAGCAAACATGACAGAAGCAGAAAACCAAAAGCACTTCTTGAGCATTTAGAGCTTGCCCTCGTACTGCGGTTAAACCCCTGTGGCCACCTGGACCAACCTGCCAGAGGATGAGACACAGGAGGCCCTGTTAGCCCCTTCACCCCACCTACAGCAGGCCACCCAGCTACGGCAGGCCAACTAATGATCACAAGTGTGGCCATGCAGGAACAGCTAGCTGCCGACTGACCATAAGAGTGACTTACCTAAGTTAGTACAGGGAGAGAATGAGGCAACAGGTGAATTCACTCAATGAATATTTCTCATGCACCTCCTATGTGCCGGGCTTTGGAAATGCAACAGTAAACCAAACAGTCCCTCCTTTAAGGGGAGACACATGAATGTACCCATAAATGAATGTGGAGTGTCCTGTGATCAATGCTGTAAAGCAAAGCTGGGTCAGGGGACAGAGCATGATGGGATCGGGGTGCTGTCTTAGATGGAGAGGTCTGGGAAGGCCTCTCTGAGGAGGTGACATCTACGCAGAGACCAGCACGAGGTGAGAGAATCAGCCATGTACCTATCTAGGGGAGGAGAGCAACAGGCAGAGGGAACCCCAAATGAAAAGACCCCGGGATGGGAATATGGTAGACCTGTCTAAGAAACAGAAATGTTGCCAGTGAAAGTGGCAATGAACAAGGAGGACACTGGTAGGAAATCAGTCAGAAATGAAGTCGGGGGCCTGATTATGTAGGGCCTCATAGATCAAAGTTGGACTTTTGTTTTTTATTCTGGATGATGGGAAGCCAATAGAGGGTCAAGATCCAGGGAGTCACATGATGTGCTTTCTGTCTTAGAAGGATCACTTTGACTGCTGTGTGGAGATTGGATGGGGGGCGGTGGGAGGAGGGGAAAGCACGGAAGCCCAGGGGCAAATGGATACTGCTGGTGGCTTGGACCAGGGTGGCAGCAGTGGTGGTGCTCTGGGTGGTCAAGTTCAAGACACTGTATTTTATGGACTTGGAGACCCCACTGATTGTAAGATACACTATGGCCATCTAAAACAGAGCCCAAAATTCTGTGCCACACTTATGGAGAGGTCGGGGGTGTATGGGTCTTCCCCTGAATCTGGGTGGGCTTATGACTGCTTCAAGAGATACAGCACAATGGAAGTGATGAGAAGGGACTTCGGAGGCTAAGTCATAAATGACCATGTGACTTCTGCCCTGCTCACTGGCACACTCACCCTATGAACCCTGAGCTGCCACAATAGGCTACGTGGAGAGTGTACATGGAGAAGTCCGGAGAAGATACAGTGATAGATGATGGATAGATGGGAACCCAGTGAGCCCCAACTATTCATGTCCTCCCAACCAAGGAGCCAGACACGGGAGTGAGGTCATCTTCAGATGAGTCTAGCCTCAAACCTCCATTAGAGTCACCCAGTCACGCAAACTTTCACAGCAACGTCAGGCACTGTGTGCCGACACAAACAGCGGCTGTGCCTTGTCTGAATCCCAGACACACATAACCTGGGAGTCGAGTAAGATGTGAGTGGCTTTGTGCAGCTAATTTGGAATGGTTCTTGAAGCAGCAGTGGATAACCAGAGCAAATACAATTACCACCCAATACTAACAGAACACTACCAGTTTAACACTCTGCACCCTCTATCCCAATTCCAGAAACATTATCAGCTGAAAAAACATGCCTCTTCAAACTGACTAAATGCACTCTATTTTGCAAGTAGAGCCAGTGAGATTTGGCAGTGGGTTGGGTGAGAGAAGGATAAAAGTCAAGAGGTGGGAGTGGGGATGACACCACAGTCTCACCTGTGCTGTCAGGTAAATAGTGCGACCACGTCCAGGCTGAGGACTCACGTGAAAATGTACAGGCTCAGGAGAGAGGCCATCGCCTTGCACAACCCCACCTCATGCAGACTCCTGGGCTCCGCGGTGTTTACCAGTCCCTTGCCTTAGGATTTGCTCATTCCTGACCTCTGTGCTTTTGTACCGGGTATTCCCTCCATCTGTGATACACGGTTTTCACACAACTGTGGCAATATCTCCTCTTCAAATCCCAGCGCAGAAAACCTCACCTCCTGTAAGCATTTCAGCAATGACTCACCTGCCCAGCCTCCCACCTGCTGCCTTTGCTCGGGGCACACTCTCTGAGGTATTGCTCAGTTGTTGCAAACTGTCTCCTCCTGCACTTGGCAGACTGTCCCTTCTACCATTGCTTACAACACCCTTTTGCTGGAAAACTCAGCCTGCAAAACTCACTTCAAGTGTCTCGTCTGTGGGGGTTCAGTCATTTCTGGCAGCTTCCTTCCCTGGCCTGAGACAACAACTCCCACACTGATGCTGCCATGGGGCCCCTGTCAAAGCACACCGCAGTGGTTTTACATGTCTGTCTCCCTGATGAAACTGCCAGCTCCTCAGAGGCGGGTGCTAAGTCATACACTCTGGTCGGGCATCCGTGGTCCTGGGCAACTTTGTTGAATACTCGCTGCTGGGTGATGCTTGAGGATGGGCATGGGTTTTCAATGATGGCAAACACCTTTGGCCTTCCCAGACTGCTACCAAGCCTCTCTCTTAGGGGACCGTCCAGTTCTCATGCAGTCCGTTCACACCTATCTCAGGGCGTTATCAGGCAGGAGGAAACCAATAAACGCTATTATCGGACACGGACATTTGGTTTATTTCCTGACATACCACCCCGTTTCCTTCTTTTTCACTTTGATCTCTTCCTACATTTTATTTAGTTTTAGTTATCTTTATTTTTGTGTACTTGGTATTTTGAAATAATTTTAAATATAGAGGAAAACTACAATACAAAGAACTCCCATATAATAATCACCCAGGGTCCCTAAATGTTATCATTTCCTACATTTGCATTATTGCTCTCTTCCTTCCCCATAGGTATATATATTATATATATACATGTAATATGTATGCTATTACATGTATATGGTATGTATATTATATATGGATTTTTTTTTGTGTGTGTGTGTGTGAAGATGTTTTTCTGAATCGCTTGAAAGGGAATATGATGGCCATGAATTCCTAATCATGTCCGTGTGCATTTCCTACGAATACAACCATTATCTCATATAACCAAAGCACAATAATCTAAATCAGGAAATTCAGCATTGATAGAGCACTGTTATCTAATCCTTAGGCTGTATCCACATTTCACCAGTTGTCCCAATAACGTCCCTTCTGGACACATCTGTTTTCTTTCCCAGGACCCCGCCCGGGCTCCCAGGCTGCCTTCCTCCCCACTTTCATCTGGGACAGATCCCAGCCCCCTTCAGTCTTTCAGGACCCTGACATGTTTGAAGCTCCCGGGCCAGTTGTTGAGCTTCCTCACAGGTCTCACAATGGCCCCCTCAGATTTTACCTCTCACCACGTTATCAAGCACTCCTCGCATCCAGACTCAGGGGAGGGACTCTGCAGGGCCTTGTAAAACCTTAAATAAACTACATGAACAAATTCCACTTTGACCACTATCTTGTTAAAATTCCTTAAAAAAGTTAACTCATTGGGCCCAAAGTACCTTAACAAAAGCCAGGCTGTACTTCTTCTAGTATTCACTGTTCCTCAAAGGGTTTTACATGCTGTTTAATGATTTTTCACAAATAGTTTTTCTTGCCCTAAAAGTCGGATTAATTGAATTTTAATTCAGTAGGATCACCCTCTAAAAAAAAGAAACACTGGCTATACAAGTCGAATTCAGGCTGTTAGACCTAATTAAGGCCTTTTCAAGCAGAGTGGGGCTTTGAAGGGTGGAAAATCCAGCCATACAGCAGCCTAAACTCACCTCTGCTTTGGAGCATAAGGAGAAAATCCCCTTTCCTTCTCAGAAAGGAAAGTCTGGACAGCCTATGAAGGGAAACCACCCCCGGGGCTTTCCTGGGCACCATCTACCCGCCTCTCAAATTCAATTTTTCTCCCTGTGATTCAGTGGGGGTGGAGGGCCCGAGCCCACTCTTCTGTGGCTGGTAGCTTCCTGTTAGTCCCATGTTCTTCATTTGTCCTGCCCTTTTTGGAACTTCACTCTTATTTAAAAATAAACAAACAAAACTCCACTTTTCATTTTGATTAAAGCATTTTTGAACAGCTAAACGTAGCTAAGTTTCCCCAAATACTAAAGACTATACCAAGAGAGGTCTGGTTGCTCTCTTCTGAAAGCTGCCCTCAATCTCACCATCCTTAGCTATTTCTGAGTGCCAGGGAAGGAAATCCTTTTGTTGTATGAATTTTATGGAATGAATCAGTGGGTAAGGGACCAAAGCTTGTTATTGCCTCCCAGTCCTGTTCTCTATTGTTGTGATCAGCCTTGCTTGGGTTTCAGTTAAAGACAGATAGATTACAAAGATAGATAAAACAACCCATATTCAGAGTTCTAGCAAACATTCCTACTTTAGGTGGAGAGGACAATTATTGCAGGAACATTGGGTTAGCCAATAGCCACTCCACTTTTGTGGCCTCTGACGGGCTGACATAGGCCACATGAGAGGCAGCTATGGACCTCAGATTCCTGACCCATGAAGCCACTGCTGGGTTTTTCAGGATTTTTCACACTGTTCTTTTACACGGAAAGAAAAAGTCTATTTCCTTCTCTGGGGAGGAAGGCCTGGAAAAGTCAGAGGCTCCACGCAAGGGCAGGCCCTAGGGGAGGCCCCTTCCCTCTACTCCTTATACCTGAGCAGGCTGGACAACAGGCTGACAGGCAGAAACTAGAAACTCAGGGAACTGCTCCTGAAGTGGCCGTTCACTGAGCAGCATTTGCTAAGGTAGCACTTCTCCTCAACACTGCCGGGCAAAGTGAGCATACCCTTATTTTGCAGCAGTGGAAATTGAAGTCCAGAGAGGCAAGCAGCCTGCACACAATCACACAGCCAGAAGTGGTAAAGTTGGGATTTGAATCCAGGAATGCCTAATTCCAGTGCCTAAGAGTTTCCCATGAACCCATCCGACTTTCTTTCCCAGATTATAGAAGAGGGCTGAATTCAGGGTCACCACATGGCATTAATAAGAGCCCTTGTGTTTACTTATTTCCTTCACTGACCTGGTACTTAGTAGATGCCAGGCACTGTTCCTTGAGCTTTACAAATACCTTGTTTAAGCTTCGTATCAGGACCATCAGGGTCGCATTATTACGATCCCATTTGACAAATGAGGAAACTGCAACACTGGCCCAAGAAATTGCCCAAGGCACACCGGAAGTAGTGGGACTGGGGTTTGGCCTGGGGCAACTAGGTTCCAGAGTCAAGGTGTTTTCTGCTTTCGCTGAAGCCAGATCCAGAAAGAGAGGAGCCTGTACGAGCACGTACATCACAAACAAATGTGAAAGAAAGCAAAATGGGATACCTCCCCAAATTCACTGAAAAGAAACCCATGGGTAACCAAGGGCTGGAAGGAGTCTTCTTTATACCCTTCCTATCCTGCCCCTCTCTAGACTCAAAGCCCTGTGTGAGCCAGGGGTCTCCAAAGAGTTGCCCCCATGTGCAGGTGGGCTAATCCCCAACTCAGGACTGCTGTCCACCTGCATTCACCAGACGTGGGTCGAACATGACCAGCCATGGCTGACTGCTTCTCACCACTGTGGTCCTTCTCCTGATCTCAACTGGTCCTCCCACTGATGCCAGGGTTCATTTGCAGAGCCGAAGAATGAGCTTCACAAACACTCAAGGTAGGAGAGCAAGGTACAGGCTTTTATTTAGCGATAAAGTGAGAGGAAAGATCTCCTGGCTTTTGCTGGGAGGGGACAAGAGAGCCCCAGGTGGTGCAATGTCTAGGGGATTTATAGGCAGTTGAGGATTTTGGGGAATTAAAGGCTTAGGGTGTGGACTTGTACCACCTGCCCTGCCCTCAAGGTGGGTTAGGCTATTGTCTGTTTGCTGGGGCTCTGTACAGTGAAGTCACAGCTTATGCTGAGATACCCTTGCGGAACACTCAAATATTCCAGGCCAAGTTGCTCATGGCCTTTTGACCTTTAACTGATCTCACTGAAGATGTCTATATTCCTAGTCTAGTATCTTTAACCTAGAGAATTAGTGTGACCTTGACTTTGCATAATGCTGAATGCAGAGTTTCGATAGGGACTTTACATTGTTAGATTGCTTTGACTGTAAATTTCTTGCCTTGCTTTTTCCGGAGGCCCTTAACTCTAGTTTGTCTAAGCCCGTGGTCCCTGTCTCACCACCAGCATTTTGGCTGTTGCCTGGGTCTGCAACCATGTCATGTATCTCCCAGATTCCTCCCTCCCAGCCTCCAGTGCTAATGAAAGCTACTATAGATAAATGGCAACAGAAAGTTGAGTTTTCAACCTGGAAAACATGTCATTTTTAGAAAAGGAAATTTGGATGTCTTGGTACTTATTGAGTTGAGAGTGGTATGGGGATAGGGGTGCTGGAATCTAAAGAGAGAGGAAAGCAAGATCAGAAAACTCCAGGAAACTGCAGTGCTGGCCTCTGAGAGGAGGTTGTTCAGTTTGGGGGAGCTGGGTGTTAGGAATAAAAAACACAGTCCCTCCTCATGAAGATGCCCACACAGTCCTCAGGCGATACTCAGGTAAATCTAGGTGGAGGTGCTGTTCCTGTAACCCTCATAAAAGACTGGGGAAGACTCAGGACAATTGAATGCAGTGGATTCTGGACCAAGGGGAAAAACAGCATTTAAAGGGCACTTGGGAGTCAACAGAGGAAATTTAAATATGGACTACATATTATCAAATAAAACTGCTGCATCAATGTTCAATTTTGTGGGAGTTATAATTGTTACGATTATGTCAAGAACGGCCCTGTTCTAAAAGATACAGGCTGAGGTATTCAGGGGTGAAGTGTTGTCATGTCTGCAACTTACTCCCAAAAGTTCACTATATAAATAACAAGTGTACGTGTGTGTGTATGGGGTGTGGGGTGGGTAATGGTGGGGGTCACACTAAAGCAAATGTAGGTGAAGTGTTAATCGATGGATCTAGGCCATAAAGGTGGTCATTAAACCACAATTTCATCTTTTCTATATGTTTAAAATTTTTCAAAATAAAGTCTTGGGGAAGATAAGGTGAGAATTTAGAAATATAATTCATACTGCTTTCCAGAGAATCAATAGCCAATAGTGACCCACTCTCCCCTTCTCCCAAGCGATACCGGGGACACACTGTGTTGTACGTGGTTCAGGGGAGACAGAGTGCTAAGGGCCTCCTTGGAGCCCACAGAACTATGCACTTCTCTGACAAACCATCCCCACCTCAAATTACAGACCACTCTCCCACCAGCAGTGTGACAGACCTTTTTTCCTAGTATTACTTATCTGGAACGTGTGGCCCTGTCACCACCTGCAAGGGGCCTTCAGTCCCTCTCTGCCCACATATAATGACACTTCTTCCATGAAGCCTTGTTCCAATTCTTGGGTCTCCGTCTCTGTCCTCAATTTGCTTGGAGCTCTTGAGATTAGGACTGTGTGCTCTGACCTTGATTTTGCTCTATATACTTGGCAGTGAGCCTTGCCCAGAGCAGGTGTCTTTCTGATTGACGGGACACCCAACGAGTGTTTTACATTGTGTCACAGGAGAAATATTTATTCACGACTTTCAATCAATGAACGCATTTCCCTGGACCAACGATGACATGAAACCTTGTCTCTTTCAAGTGCTTCAAATTTAGTTGTGGAATTGAGACAAAACACCCTGAATAATCAGCCAAGATAGTATTTCTTTTCACTGCTTCTCGAAACTCAGAGACAGGAAAATACGTAATCCTCAGAATAAGATGAAGAAGGTATCCCCCTTTTTTCTTCTAAATTAAAAATAAAGAAATAAAAGGAAAGATGAAATAAATAAAACGAATGAAATTAAATTCAATGATGGAATGAGAAAACAAAAGAAAAACGAAATTTAATGAAATAAAGCTAATGAACATGAAATAAACCAACTAAAATAACGAAGTGGGATAAACGAAATAAAAATAACTAACACAGATTTTTGAAAGTTAAGTAAAGTAACTAAGTAAATACAAGAAAATCAGTGAAATGGGAGGAACCGGAGCTGACCGCGTGAACACGGTAACCACCGAAGGCAACCGCGGGGCCGAACGGCGCCTCGGCTGCGGGGGCGCGCCGGGCCGGGCTCGGCGGAGACGCGGGGCCGCGCGCTGCGCCCGGACGGCTGGGGGCTTTCCCGCCCGGAGCGTGGAGCCGGGTGGCGTGGGGGCGGCGAGCAAGACAAGGTCCGCGTCCAGGGGGCCGAGCCGCCCGGGCCGCCGACAGGTGGCGCCCGCGCCCCCGCTGTGACCTGGGGTCGCCGCGTAGCCCTCCGGACGGTGGCCCCCTTGGCTACCTGCGGCCTCCGCGGCCCCCTCTGCAGGGACACCGTCAGGCTTAGACTGCAGCCCCCGGGAGCGTCCCAGCAGACAGCGCGCTGGCCACAGCCTCAGGGCAAGCGGCTGCAGGGCGGTGCATCCAACGCCCTCATCTTCCTGCAGGGAGTACGTCGTTTCACACCAAATAATTGGAAGTGTTAAATAGCATCTTGAAATTGGAGTAAGAAAATTCGCCTGCCTGGGGCCTGAGGGGAAAGGACGTTCATTTAGAAAGTTCCAGAACAGCTACCTGTGGCCTTAGCGGCGATTAAATGACGGGGGAGAATGTTTGCAAGGCGGCCTTCCCACCAGGCCCAGAAGCCCTCCGCAGAGCTGTGCTGGGGGAAGGGACTGCTGGGGGTGGGATGGGGACAAGGGGCCGCTCATATGCAAATGTGGCTGTGACAATCCGGCCGGGCGCCTCCGCGCCTCCGGGAGGCCAAGGCTTGAACAAAACATCAGCATTTTCTACATGTGAAAAGCCCGCATTCCTGGGCGGGAGGCCGCGAGGGCGCCGCCCCCCGCCCCCCGCCCCATTCACCCTCAGGACCACACAGGGCGTCTCTCGCGCCAAATGCTCGAAGGTTCGCTGCAGCTTTTCTTTAGACCGGGCAGATGCATACGAAATGTAGATATTTCCCTAAACGCCGGCTTTGACATTTAATGCGATCCTAAGTACTCTGAAATGTGGACGGGATTAGGAGGAGGCTTGGGGCCCACAGGGACACTTGGCCAAATCCGCCTAAATCCTCCAGGACAATTGTTTGTCACCACACGGATCCTCCTTGCCCCAAATAAGGGGGCTAATGAACTGCGCTACCTCCTCCCGAGGTACCCCCACTCCCACCCCTGAGCCTGCATTTCTGCCCTCTTCCTCTCAGGGAGCCCAATGTGGATATTGCTTCCGCTGTGTATGTATGGGTTTCTTCACTTCAAGCAGGGCCATTTGAGTTTGATCAGTAACCCACCCATCCTGGGCCACTATTTAACTCTTGTTAAGACTCAGAGGGTCAAGGATGCTGAGGCCCTATGACCTTGGGCTTGTTAATAGGCCATCCCAACCTTGAAAGAAGTAGGTCCTGTGACATCGCCAGGCCTAGAAATAAACTCACCAAAAGTTCTGGTGTGGACTCAAGAGCTGGGACATGAGGGGTATCTCCCTTGATATCAGGGCCATGGGGAGGGAGCTGATAGGGCTTAGGTGGTGACTTGTTCAAAGTGGAAGAGAAGTTTCTAGGGAGTGGAGACTGAAGCCATGTCCCAAGGTGACCCCTTCCAGGATCTGGCAGAGTCCAGTCTGAATATCACACGGGTGTAAGGGAGGGATTAATAAAAGCGAAGTAGGAAGAGTGGAGCAGCATCCATGAAGAGACCCCTAAGGTCATCTTGAAGTAACCTCTAGGCAGAAGATAGCCACTAGGTTGGCACAGACTTTGGGGAGGAGGAAATGTGGGAGAAGGAACCTGAGGCAGGGAGATTTGGGACCACCTGTCATCACAGGATGAGGGCTCGGCCCGGTAGGTAAGAATGGGGTCAGAAAAAAGGATGCCAGTATTTATTGAATAACTACTATAGACCAGACCCTGGAGTTGAAAACAAGACAACAGGTCTGTAACTCTGGGGGAAAAAATCCCGGGGTAAAATCCCTTGGAAGCCAGAATCATTCAAAGGGAGAAATAAAGTGAGAGAAACCTGCTCATTTCTTATGAGCAGTCATCCACTTCTGGTCTCCCGTGTATCTTCTGACCCAGCTGCAGAACAGACCCCCACCCAACCTCTCTGGTCCAGATGAGCTCTCACTGGCCATTGTAATTACCTATTGATATGGAGATGGCCTTCTTCTCTCCACCCCTTGGAAACACCTGATAAGGAGGTGTACTAAGGCCAGGTGAGAGATTCTGGAAAAATTGTGTTTTACCCACAAGGTCTAAAATGGAGCCGCTTATGCTAAGCTCCATGGCACCAAACTGAGACTTGACTTACTGTGGCTCTCCCAGAAATGGAATCTTCTGAGTCTTTTTTTTTTAGGAATGGAATCTTAAAAACTGGTCAGTCAAGAATCACCTGATCAGCACTGGTTAGGTAATCTGCTTGACAGACCCCAGCCACTATCTCCTAAAGGAAAGTGACCTTGAAATAACCAACCTGCTTTTTTGCCGAGTGTAACTTCTTTGTTCCTGCTTCGTGCTGCCTGTAAATTTTCATTCTGTGCTGCTCCTTGGGGCTTTGTTCTCTCTGCCAGACTGGATGCTGCCCGATTTGAATCAATTTTCTCCAAGTAAACTCTTGAAAACTTAAATATGCCTCAACCTTTCTGTAACATTGGACATACCCAAAGTGAAGGCGGGTTGGAATTTACCTAGGGGGTCCCCCTGCCTGTTTCCACCAACCCCGCAGTGTCACCTCCACAGTCAGGATTAGGACAGTCTCTGCTTTGATATCCTCCATATCACCCAGTGGGAATTATGGAGATCCCCTTTGAACAGGTGCAGGTCAAGGCACTTCCAGCAACAGTGCAACAGCCAGGTCTCTAAACCTCACTCTAACCCTATGAGATATGTACTAGTATCCTTATTTTACAGATGCAGAGACTGAGGCAAAGAAGCAACACTACTTTGTTTCAGCTCAAACTCGTCCCCACAGAAGAACCGAGACTGGACGCCAGTTAGAGTCGACTCCAGGTCTGCAATGTACCCAGTCGCTTTTTTCCAGGCGGCTTGCTTCAAAGGAATGGATGGAGAGGCTGAGAGGTTGACACCGAGGCAAGGGCAGTGCAGAGGGTGGTGACTGAGCAGCTCCTCTAGGCAGGTGGAGTAGTTGAGGTCACCTGGAGTGTATGTCCACCAGGTGCACTTGGCATTCATCACCTTGTTTTAATCCTCATACTGTGAGGAAAGTCACTCTCATTTTGCACACTGGTCAAAAATCTTGAGAGAGATCAAGTCATTTGCTCAGTCACTTTTGAGTAGGGGCAGAGCTCCCAGCTAACTGGTCAGGAAAAGGACAAGTGGTAGGACTATCTGGGCATGTTGTTATGAGAGTGTGTGTGTGTAAAGGCAAGTGGGAGCTGAACAGGAAAGGCGGTTGAAGGTTGCTGGGTGGAGACACCAGTGGAGGACTTGGCTCAGCAGAGCTCTGCTCAGGGCCATCCATGGGCAAGGGCCCAGGGCACAACGAAGACTGCTCCAGCTCCCCAGGGTTCATGCCTTGCAGTTTGGGGGACACTTGCAATCACATTCTCATTGGGTTTGAAGGGATCTGAGGTGACTTTTGCCCCTGCTGCAGATGTGGCAGCTGAATGGGTAGTGGCACTCCTGGGACTCTTCTTAGAGTTTACAGTGCCAACAAATGAAGGCCATCCTTTGAGGGTGATGCTGACACTGTTTGACTACAGAAAAGCCCACCGCAGAAGAAAAGGCATGTATCAGGAGAGACGTAACATGGGGAAGAAACTGAGGCAGCTAGGAAACTTTAGGGAAGCAACACTTAAAATCTTTCAGCACAGATAGGATTACCTTAGTCAGCAGAGGTGCCGTTAACAAATTGGGGTGGGAAGAAGGCATCTGGGCTGATGCAACCAGTATGAATAGAGTGACAGAGGTGAAAAGCTTCTATTTTTTGTGCTGGGATCCAAGGGTGGGCTGTGGAAAAGCTGCTGGAATGTTCATTTAACAACAAGCCACCATAGTTTTCAGGCTGGGGAACACTTAACTGGCTTCCTCTTAAGCTGCACAGGACTCTCCCAGTGACCTCCACAGATACTGTTAGCGACTTAATCCTCTTTTCCAGCCTTCCCTGTAGCTGAGGATGGTTCCATGATGATCCGACAAAGGAGCTGGAAAGCTAAGATCTGCTGGGGGTTTCTGGGAAAGCTTTGTTCCTACTAGTCTAGATAGAGAGGCCACTTTTGCTCTCTTCTTGCTGATGACAATGGTCACAAAAGCCCAAATGCTAAGGATAGTGGTATGGAGAACAAAGCCACATCCCTGATGGCATCACTGGGCACTGAGCATGGTCAGCAGATGCCAACATACCCTTTCTCCAGTGGGAGGTAACAATCCTCACTTAATCATGGATCCACTTTTTGCTACTTGCAGCCAAATGTATTCTAATTTAACACAGAAACAGGGGCCTAACCTGCCTCAAAGCTATTCTTGGTTTTCCATAAACCAGCCAGGAGCAGGAAAAGCTCTAATTTCTTGAGATTTCTCCAAAGACTATTGCCCTCGAGTACAATTACAGGCCTTTTCCACTTCACACTACCAAGACCCTGTGGGGTCCTAGCAATTTATGACATCTGTGGACTCACTTTCTAGAACCTGCCCAGGCTGTGCACCTCTACCACCCTGCAGCACGTGTGTGGGTCCCCCAGCACTGCTGCTTCTCTGAGTCTTGGCAGAGCAGAGGTGGATCAACACCAGTGCAGCTGAAGGGTCCTTCTCTCATCTCATCTGGAAAAGGCTTGGCGAGGCCCAGGGAAGCGAGGACATCTGTTTTCTGTATCCACCTGGGAAGAATCTACTTCGTGTATAAAATAACTGAGATGTGGCAAAAAAAACAGTAGAGCCACCATGCAAATCCATTCCATGTTTATGTGGGAGAAGAATGTCCTCTTCTCTAAGTCATTTGTGTGCACTGTTTAGTTATATCACACATACTGTTTTGGTATATAGTCCCTACCTAAACTGATTTCAGCAACATAGTAATTCACATAAAGTTCTGGATACATCCTGTGCTTATCCAAATACTCCCCCCTCTAGCTGTGAAACTGAGGAACCACGTAGATTCAGCTGGTATGTTACTAGCTGAACATGGCCTCCAAATTAGGGAACTGAAGAGATGCAAACAGCAAGGGATTCACCTAAATGGCAAGCTTGGATGAACCTACCAGACACGATCTTAACTAGGTCACCCAGTTTTTCTAAAGCAAGTCTGTATTATGTTTTTATCTTCTTTTTTTCTGCCCCCTACTTAGTGTATTGATACTATGGACAAATTTCGGCCTTATTAATCCTGCAAAATACCTGTCTCTTGTAAAGAAGCTTTAAAATTTGTATCCAAAATATATAAAGAGCTCATATGCATCAACACCAAAAAAAATTAACCTAATTAAAAAATGGGCAGAGGACCTGAAGAGACACTTCTGCAAAGAATACAGATGGCCAACAGGCACATGAAAAGGCCCTCCACATTGCTTATCATCAGGGGAATGCAAATCAAAGCCACAATGAGATATCACCTCACACCAGTCAGAATGGCCACCATCCAAAAGACAAGAAACAACAAGTGGTGGCGAGGATGTGGAGAAATAAGAACCTGTACTGTTGGTGGGAATGTACGTTGGTGCAGCCACTGTGGAAAGCAATATGGAGGTTCCTCAAAAAACAAAAATAGAAATACATTCAACCCAGTAATTCCAATCCTAGGAATTTACCTGAAGAAAACAAAATCCCTGATAGGAAAAGATATATGCACCCCTATGTTTATTGCTGCATTATTTACAATAGCTAAGATATGGAAGGAACCTAAGTGTCCGTCAGTAGATGAATGGATAAAGAAGTGATACATATACACAGTGGAATATTATTCAGCCATAAAAGAAAAAGAAATCCTGCCACTTGCAACAACATGGATGGATCTAGAGGGTATTATGCTCAGTGAAATAAGACAGGAGGAGAAAGACAAGTACCATATGGTTCACTTATTTGTGGAATATAAAAACAAAGCAAAACAGAAGGAACAAAATAGCAGTAGACTCACAGACAATGGGAAGAGACTGTTGGTTACCAAAGGGGAGGGGCTGGGCTGGGTGGGAGGGGAGGGTGAGTTGGATAAAGGGGCACAATAATTCTCAATCATAATGTCGGCTGGTCATGGGGACAGTAGTACAGCATGGAGAATACAACCAATGATTCTGTAACATCTTTCAACAATGACAGATATAGTACCTGTACTAGTTGGGGTGAAGATTTAATAATATGGGTAATTGTTGAACCACTGTGCTGTATACTTGAAACTAAAATAAGACCGTGTATCAAAAAAAATTTTTTTTGTTTGCATTTGCAAAGGAGTTAGCAGTGAACGTTGAACTCCTGGCTTAGACTGGAGAATGACTGATTCTGCCTAAGTGTACAGGAAGGTGAATAAAACCGGAGCCTGAAACCCTGTCTTCATTTGTATTTTTTAAGCAAATGGTTCCTATCAGATCAAACACCTCTTTTTAACCCAATTTTACTAGCATACCTGTGGGTTTTATTCTGCATTTTCTGGTCCTTTTAGTCATAACTAGGCGTAAAGCATATCAGCTTCCCCTCCCTTCTGTTCCTGGACTCAGCTCCTGGATTGGCTGCTCATTGACAGCTGACGTTCTCTCAATTTCCAGATCTTTAACACTAAATCTCAGATGCCAAATACAGTAACATTTGGAAGAGACAAAATGTATTTTACATGACTGTTTGGATAAGACCATGTTTTAATTGTCTATGACGCAGATACATCACATAATGGCTCAAATAGTCTAGCAAAGATTAACAAAAACAGACAAAAATGAGCCTGTGAATCCTTAATTTTAAGTAAGCTTTTGGGAAAAAAATCAAGGGTTAGAATCGTTTCAAAATTGTTTCTTCAAAACTAGCACCCTTCACATCTGTCTTTTATTCATTTTGCTGTGATACAAGTAAAAAGGCCCAAAAATACTCCCCTGGATCTCAGGTAACAGTTTTCTGAGAGCAAAACGTCACTTTCTCTGTACAGTGAAAGCTGGCATTTGGAGGGGCTGGCTCGGGTGCACAGGCTGAAACACTGGCTTCCTTCTCATTTCAGAGAATGTTTTCACTGCAGGGAGCAGCTGATTCCTTCTGATGATCTGTAAGGCCAGCTGGGCATTACCTAAAAAACACCTTCCATTAAAAAAAAGCACATATTGCCACAGACAAAAGCAAGCCATCAGGATACTGCGAGAGAATTAAGACATGACCTGGAGGAACAGTGCCTGCGACCTCTGTGACAGACATGGGAATCACCTCGCCTCATCCCCCAAATTCTGATCAAAGAGATCTAGGGTGAGACCTGGACAATGGGACTTCTAAAAGCTCCCCAGTGATTCTTGGGTTTAGCCTAGGTTGAGAACTTGTTCACAGGTACGCTGCACAGAGAGGGAGGTAGGAATCATGCACTAACCCTAATCACACCTTTCAGGAGGCCAAAGTCTGCTGGGTGCCAGGCACTTTATGCCCCTTCTTCAGCTATGAAGAGCAGGGAGCCTTGTAAGGATTCCCGTGATCAACAAGGAGGTGACTTGGAACACTTAAAATTTCTACTTTCTCCCATGCACACCCCTTTCCTACTTCATGCTGCCTCACATGTGGGGCCCAGAGCCTTTTCCTCTAGGGAGCCACCTCCCAGAGGTTGTATGGTGCTGCCCAGGTGCGACCTGGATTGGGGTGGGGACAAATCTCACAAACGCTGGCTTACTGTGTAACTTGCTAATGACTCGTGTGTTCAGAATACCATGGTGTACAACTCACAACTGGCATTCTGACTCATGTTCTCAATTAGAGTCATTTGTGTGTCTAAGAGGAAGGTTAATTAGTAGGGATCAATTATAATTAAGTGTCAGCAGTTACAGTGGTCTGCATTTTCACCAATGAAAGGAACAGGCTTAACTTGCCAGAATTAGGTATTTATAACTTATCAAAACTCCCTGGCTACATTTTTGTTTATAAGAACTTGATGGGTAATATCTTTAAGGAAAGCCAATTTTCAATTTCGAAGACACCAGAAAAGCAGACACCAAAAATCTTGGGCTCTTTGCTGGGACACAGTCCTAAGCAGTGAAGTATTACCCACCATTCTGCAGTTCAAGGTAGACGGCCAGTAAGATGGCTTCCGGGGGCACCTCTTTAGGATGGATCATTGAAGCCGCCTTTGCTCAAAACAAAAAAGACACCCATCAGAAACCAACAGCTTTAGATACAAACTCCAAGTAATGCCAGGAAAAAAAAAAAAAAAAAAAGAGTGCCCATCCAGCAGTGACACAGCGGGCACTCATTCCCACAGGGCCCCCTGGGGGCCACTTACAGTTTGCTCTGGTGGCCCTCGGCTGCCTTTGTCCTGGTTCTTACCGTGGAAAATAGTTTAATTTTCAGTTAAACGACTCAATATTGGTTTCCCTTGCCTGACCCATGAGTTCCCAGTAGAGGAATGCTCTTCTTCCCTCCTGGCCTCCACCTGCCTGGGGCTCATCTATGTCCTGGCCACACCGGTTCTGAGATGGGCGGTCAGATGCTCCTGATTCACTGCTCCTGTGACCCGTCCAGGTCTGCTCTGGCTCTTCACCAGACATAGCTGCACTTACACTAAGTCTGTATGTCCTTCTGTTTGCCTAACAACTCAGTGCTGTAAACTGCAAGTTCCCAAGGTTAGCAATAAGAATAAAACTTAAAAGGATGGTAATACAGAAAAAAATGTACCACTAAGCATGTTTGATGCCCTCATTCTTAAGGAGTGAAACAGTATAATTTAGTCAAATAAAATAATTTGTTTAGGCAACATGCTGTGCTTTCCTAGATCTGAGAGCCACAGTTTCCCTATGATCCAGTCCTGAGAAAAGGGGGCCGGACTGCTGTGGTCAAAGGGGCTGAAGTGACAGGTTCGTTTCCTCAGACGGGGCTTCCCTGGGCTGCAGCCTTTCCCTCACCTTCCTCACCTCATGCTTCCCACCCAGTTTCAGGTGCTCAGGCTGCCAGACTGCTTTGTTTCTTCCCTTAATGTCATCAGAAAGTGCACTTCTACAAATGTTTAATGGCCAGGGGTGAGGGTGAGGGTAAGAAAGGAACTTACCCTGATTATGAACAAGCACGCATACAGCTAACAATAAACCAAACAATCTGACCTAAATACTAGGGAGAGAGGAGAGTGAATGTATTGTGAGTCTGAAGAGAGAGAGGGAAGTTTCTTTCCAGTGGAGAACTGTGGGGCCAGGGACACCTGCCTGAGGTCCTGCAGGGTAGATACCTGACAGGCGGAAAAGGGGGAGAAATGGCATTGCATGTCAAGGTGTGAATGCAGGAGACGGCTGGGGACCAGCAACCTGCACAAGGTCAGTTCCTGGCAGCATTAGAAGAAATCTTGGATTAGGGGGACTCTTGCCCAGATCACATCCTCCCAAGTTCCTCTTAAAGAAGCAGAGAGGTTTTCATTCCTCTCACAACAATACTGAGGCATAACAAGTCAGCTCAGAAAATGAGATCTTACACTTCTAAGCCTTGCTTTATGCAGGTAAAATAATCTTTACAGCATTTTGTGGCTTTAAAACCTCCACTCTCCAAGCGGCTAGTTAACACAGGTCATTTATATTCTTTGCACTGAGCACAGTCTGCAGCTACTTCTAAAACATGAGAATTCACAGTAACAACCTTATGAGACTTAATGGTATTTTGCTTACAGGCTGTTCAGAATGGTTAGTAGTGGGTAGGCAACTTCAAAACATCTACTCGGAGTCCTTTCCAACTCTTTACATCACTGTTCTGCCCTCCCGGGAAGGTGGCCTCCCAATTAACAAAGGTCCAGCTATTGGATTAACCTAAAAACCAAGGGACCAAAACAAACCCCTCTTCAGACCCTAAACCAGCTCTGACCCATCTGTCTGCCAGCACGGTGGCTGCCACGGCCACCTGCTGTGCCAGAACCTGCGCTGGGCTGCGCCTACTGTAGCTGTCAACCAAAGCTGCTTGCTGTGGCCACGGGGGCCACGGGCACTGTCAGAGGGCTGTTAAACACCCCAGCCGTGCCCCTGAGGACAGATGAACTCTTCAGCTCTGACCCACTTAACCTGTGTACTCAACTCCTAGATACCAAACATCTTTCCTGGACAGTCCGCCACTCAACTTTTCTGATTTGGGATCAGAAATGCTGACCCGAGGCCACTGAATACCCCTCGTGGTTACTTTCACATGGTAAGCTTTGTCACGGCCAGACACAACAAGGTACCTTCATAGGAAGGTAATTTCCAGAAACCCTGTATATCTGCCGAGAAGTTCAATTTCAGTTACTCTGACAAGCATATGGGGATGAGCTCTCAGGTGCTGCCTGTCATACACCATTTGGCACATCTTTCTATGGAACAGTCTCAGAATCCTGCACACCCTCTGGGGGGAGGGGGGAGGGGCCCTAATGTTTAGCCTATGGGGCGAGGGTGCACCATGCCCGCTTCTTTACTGTCTTATTCCCATGGCTCAGCACAGAGCCAAACGCTCACACAGACACCTGCTGAATTAATACCCCTTTCCGATTCTGTGAAATCTCTCTGGGGCTGCCAAGGGTGGTACCTGTTCCCCTACTACATGAGGGGGTCCATGCCCATGGCTGGTCCAGAGATGGGCAGGTGGCCTAAGGAGGCCCAATCTGAATCTCTCTTGAGACCTGCTGATGACACACCACTCAGTGGTGGCATCCAGGGGTCTATTTTAGTCACACCCTGCCAGCAGCTTTCTTTAGCGTACATGCAGCTGCTCTGGTACTGGCTTTCTGAACCCTTTCTAAAGGTGTACTTTAACTTTTAACATAGATGTAGAGTTATACAATTTGAAATTAAAAAGTACACGTGTCCAGTGAAATGACCACCATTTGAGTGCTGTAGCCTCAGAGTACTGATCCTGCTACTCCTGTAACCAGTTGCAGTTTCGGGTGTGTTCTTTCAGAGATCTTTCTTGCACATACAGGATTGTATGGAAATTGTTTTATATCTTGCTCTTGAAATTTACTGTGTCTTGGATATCTTACCATTTTAGTACATAGATTTTACAGCTGCACTGTATCCAACTATATGGAGGCACCTTTATTTATGTAAGTGATCCCTTACTTAGATGGTTTCTAACCTTTTGAAATTTTAATTATTAACATCATCACGAAGAATCCCCATTAAGTGTCTAGGCTCACTGGCAATGTGGATCAATTGTTTACCTTGTGAAAATATTTTTAAGCTTAGAAAAGTAACGCCCCAGTTTTTAACAAACTGACCAGAAGCCTCAAACAAAATAACAAATTCTATAAACTCTAAACCCTCTGCTGGCTGTTTTAGAAACAAGAGCGCCTGGCAGTGCCTGCTCCAGCCTCACCTGGTGGAGACACTTTCGGGCTTTGTCGTACTCGCTCCGTAGGCAGTAGGCACTGCCAAGGTTGAACAGCATCACAGTCCTGGCAGAGTTGACGGAACTGGGGTAGCACTGGGGGGCCCGCTTCCCAGCTGGAGAACAAGAGCACAGACCCTGGTGGGGAGGCTGGGCCAAGGGCAAGGGAGCGACCGAGTCCACCACCTCCAATGAGCTGCTGCCCCTGAAACACTGCACTAGTTCCAGGCTGACACACGGACACAAAAGGCTCAAATCCAACTTTTTGGGACACAGGCCAGGCTACTTAAGTGTTTATAGAACTTCTTACTTACAGGATTCCATTGCCTCATTTTCACCTTTCTCTGATCCTACAAAGACAGAAAATAAATCTGAGTGGGTAGGACAACAGAGTATATTCTAAAAACCAAATTTTCTTCATGAAATGGAAACTTAGTATCAAAGCAATCTGTCACAGTATTAGCTTTGCATGTAGTGGGGGTTCTGTTAAAAAAGATCAAATGCTAACCCACCACTACCCCATGCCTGAGAAATAATCTGAAATAAAGTGAACGCCACTCTCATTCCCTCAAAAACTTAGCCATGAATGCAGTATTTTTACTCTTTCCTGGATTGTAGAATCCCTCCAAAAGAATGAGAATCAAATGAACTGTTTTAACACTCTCAGCCTTTCAAAGTGAGAATTTAGACCATGTGATAATTAACTCCTAGCAGTAAGCAATTGCTACAAAAACTTATCTACAACTAAAAATGTAGAGAGCAGACCTAGAACTTCCTTCCCCTCACAACCGTGCCTTTGCATCTCTACAAATTCTGAGTTACAACAAGAAGGCGGTAGAAATGGTGACTAGTTCTGATCATATGTGTCCTCATTAACCTTGGTCCTGCTCATTTGAAGAGATCCCTAAGGAAACATCAGTGACATTCTCTGGGTTCAAGTGAGTAATGGCATCAGATATTCTGTCCAGAGAGATGAGGGCTTCTGCAGCATATAAATGGCCCAAAAACCTAAAATGAAAAACACAGATTCCAAACTGAAAAGTAGGTCATTAGAGAAATTCCTGATGTACCATAAGATCTGATGTATGTTTCACATACTTTAAGTCCTTGAATTGAAATCAAAGTTTATAAATGGATCAACTGAAAGCTCACTTAAATTTTATCTCTTAAAAAATATCTTAAAATATATAATGCTAACTTTTATATTAGCTATACAGGAGCAAATTACACATATTGATTAAGAAAGCTCAAAATTGGCAAGTTATGATGTTCTATTTATATAGAAAACAACATTAACACAAGGCGGCAACAAAGTTCTGAGTTAAGAGGCAGGGATGAGGCTGGATGTCCACAGTGGAGCACCATGACTGGAGTCCTCCGATCTGTGCCGCAGGAACAGTTGAAAGGTACTGGAGCACTAGATCCGATTCACATCAGATTTGGGATGGACCAACTTAATTTCTATTCTAAAGATTCCCTGCTTTTCAATTTATCTATTTTATGCCCGCTGCCGCTAGGGCAGACACATATCCTCCTGGCATATAATAGCCTGCTTCTTCCAGTTTCTGACACTTTGAGCCATTTCCCTGATGACCACTTGATTGATTTTCCAAAATTAAAACAAGTTCAGATATGTTATAACCTTGCTCAAAATCTTAATGACTTTTTCTACATGAGAACAAAACAAACTAAACTTGTATAATTCAAAGCTGTCCAGTTTGGTCCCACTTTCCTATATCCAGTCAATATTCTCACTCCCCCAAAGATTCCTTTGATTGTCCCAGTGTCTGCTGCTCCCCCTGCCTTCTTGGGCTCAAAGCCTGGCCTCCTCTCCACAAGCCAATCTCTAACTCCTTCCTTTATGGGCAGCTCAGGCCTCCCTTCCTCCTGCTAGCCTGCCCCAGCTGAGTCTGTCCACATGGATCTTGGACCCTCACATCTTAGACTTTTTACAGTTTGACTGATTTACACATACTAATCACTCAAGAGCTCTTTATCAATCGATTTCTTTCTTCTAACTAGCAGGGGCTGTAATGATCTTTTATTTTGCTTCCTCACCACATACCCTAACAGAAATGACAATTTAAAAAATAAGTAACTTCAAGTATATTTTGAAATAAGATAATTTAAAAATTTCACTAAAGCACTATCTATAAGCCAATAACCATTATAAAACACAGTCACATAAATTCAAAGAACTAGTTCAAATTGTGTTCTGTGAATTTACTTAAAAACTTTTTTTTTTTACCAAATGAAATACCTTGATGACACTGAAAGCCTAGAAATCCCTGCTTGAGTGTGCAGAAAGCAGTAAGCAATGGGCAGAGCAGCGATCCATTTTGCGCTGCCAAATGGAGAAAGCCTTGCTTACCTTCGCTGGAAAGGCAACAGCGGCCTTACTAAGTAAGGAACCATGCTTAGGATCGGATACTTAGAAAAATCAAAACAGAAATTACTACACTTGGCTTGGCCAGTCCGTAAGAAATCCCTTAACCTAGTAATCTTGCTTCTTTGGTGTTTGGAGGGAAGCAGCTGAAAAGTGAGGTTAAAAGCCCCTCAGCAAATGCCCTGTGAAGAACATGCTTGCACTTATTTGAGGAAAGTGACCACAGTGTCAACCATGGGACCGAAAAAGGCAGTGAGGATTTGCATGTCTGTTTTGTTAAAAAGAAAAACAAATAAAACACTGCTCTAGTAATGGCCACAGACACAATCTGCACCCTGCAATCCCAGGGGTGGCAGCAGCCACATTCCCTGCCTGGTATTTCATGGAGTTGGGAATGGTAAGGGTGGAAGGTGCCTCACAGGACCCAGCTACCGAGTGCTGGGACCCAAGCCCCCCAGACCTCATCATCAGATAGGCTTTCTCAGGACGCATCCCCCGCCCCACCCCCCAGGCCTGACCACTAGAAAGGCCTTTTCAGGACACCCCACTCCCAACCCCCCATGCCTGACTACTAGATAGGCCTTCTCTGGATGCATCCCCTACCGCCGCCAGGCCTGACCACTACACAGGCCTTCTCGGGACACCCCACCCCACCCCCCAGGCCTGACCACTAGACAGGCCTTCACACAGAAGAGCAGGAGCTCTCTTATATTTCAATTGTGGCAAAGTCTTTTATTACTGATGCTCTCTTAAATATTTTTAAAAACAGTAATAAACAAAAACAAAAAACAAGCTATTTTTGGAGAGCCCTGTCCTGAAACAAGCTTAATCAATGTTAATTTTGGAAGCTTATATAAATTAATGCTTTTTTAAAGAAGATAAAAATAATGAAACATTTTTAGAGTTATTCCTCAAAGTATAATTTCCAATTCTAAGTGTTGCAAGTTACAAAGGCCACTATGAGGCAAAAGTGTGAGTAGTTATATTTTGGGGATTATAAAGTATATACCCACAGGATGAATGGAAACAACAACTGCCCTAATGTTATGCAGAGTCCTTGTGTCTTTGGATAAAATTTCTAGCATCAGCAACACACAAAGATTCGAGGAATCCTGCATCTCACTCAGTTTCCATAAAAGAAGAGATGATGTACTTTAGAAAACTTTAGAATAACAATGACACTAATACTGAAGTGGCAACTGGAGAGTGACTAAATAGTGTTCAGGAAATGGTATGGTAGTTTGGGAAAATATTTTTAAAATTCTAATTTTGTCTGTATAATTTACATTTTTCACAACAGATTTATCATGTTGCTCAAACTCCTTTTTCTGTGGGTCTTCCTTCTGAGGACTCGTCTTATTTGAGGGCTCTATGTGATAACAGGCTCCAGTCAGACCTAGGCAGACACTAGAGAGCCCATTTTCTGCCTCCTAATGCTCAGTACAGTAAATGCCATTTCCATTAATCCTTGAGGCACAAGTGAAAAATAATTTCTCTACCCAACATGAAATTACCAAATTAAGAAACTTTTAATCAGTTGCTTTCCATAAATAATATAGATTCCACTGGTGGAGGTAAAAGCACCACTATTCACCACAAACTAACAGAAAACCTCCAAACACAACAAACCAAGGATACATGGGGCAGGTCACACTTACTTCAGAGATCCTGACAGCTTGGGCTGCTGAAGAAGTTTATCTGCATGATTCAAAGCCATAAGGTTATCACCCAGAGCCAGAGCCACGTAAGCACTACACGCAAGTATGGAGCACCTGCAACAGAAAAGGGAAGGGCCGAAAGCCCGAGTTATAAAGCTGACGGTGGTTATACTTGTTAAATAGGAAAGAATGCCCTAATCATAGCTGTACAGTCTGGACACCAGGAGAGGAGAGGAAGCTACAATACTAACAGTAAGGATTAGAATGATGCATACAACGACCATCTGAGGCACAGTTTAGCCATTTACCTAAACCATCTTTAGCTTCCAGTCTGCCCGGTCCCCATTTCCAAAAAACAGCCAAATCAAGTTAGAATATATATTTAGCCTATGAAAAGATTATATAATTTAACGGCCTAGTGAGAGTTTACTTTCATAGAACATTTCTTTTAACATCCTAGAGGTAAAGCTATATAAACACCTTACTCATTCTACACACTTCTGTGATTTTGCTAACACAAGTAGCTTACTAAAAAGTCCACTCATCTTAGCTCACTGTCAAGTGATTGCCTGCCCCTATTAAGCAGCCTATAGCTCTTGCTTAGCAACAATACCAAGAGTAACTAAAAGAATCTCACTCACACAGGTACTATTGTACTAAACGAATATTTCAGAAAAAAAAAAAAACTGGGCTGAATATAAATATATGTGAAGATAAAAAATTTAAACAACACTGATTTTGCTTAGTTGGCTTGGATACCTACATTTCTGTTTGGTTTTCTATGTAACAGACAGCTCCTTTAAAACAGGTCTAGCCAAAGACTTGACACTAATAGATCACTTCAATGTTAAACAACTGCTCCACAAAGCAATCTCAAAATAAACCCCTGTCAAACAGAATGAGGTCTGAATGGCCGACCGCAAATGACCTGACTTAGATGGTGTTTTGAGTTATGTTTACAAATTACAATACATATGTATATTATTAAGTGCATCTCGGGTTGTAATTTCAGCCTAAGGAAAAGTGTAAGCATCATATCACTACTGAGTTTTCTAACACTCCAAAATCCTCTGAGTGGAAATGGCCTTTCGGCTCCTGAAGCTGGTATCTTAGAAAATTATCTGTGAGAGGAAAAGCAGTCCTTCAACTCCTAAAAGCACAGTAAGGTAGCTGGCCCCGGAGAAGTCACAAGGAAATCGAGATTTATGGCCTCAGGTGATGATGGTGGGGTTGAGAGATTGCCTAACGTGGCTCCTTGTTTTGTCAAGGTAGAAACTGAGATCCCGAGTGATTAAATACATTCCCTAGTTTAGGGTATGTGATCAGAGTCAGGACTTCCATTCTGCACTGGGGACTCCCAAGTCACTTTTCTTCCCCATCTTGTCACAATGCTGTTGACTACAAGACTGCCCTAAAAATAAACCAGAAAGAAAAAATTACATTCTGGTTTTTCTAATGCATACATATGTACTTTCTAAAGGAAGAAAACAGAATTTAATCCAAATGAGTTTACATTTTGTTACTAAGCTCACAATTTAAAATCTGAGCCCTGTTAACAGAAGACAGTAATTTAAGGGTGGACAGTTAGTGTCATTTCCAAAGGGATTTTCCTGACAAACCAACTGTCAATATGCCCGTGGACCCAAGAACTTCTTCACCAAGTGAGGCTACCCTGTGGTCACAACCTGTGGGGGAAGTCCTCTCCCTGGAGGTAGACTCAAGGGCCCAAAAGAGACAGGCACTGGCTAGCTATCACCCATTTTCAGAAGCACTTCAGTGGTTAGCTCTGCATGGTGAGATTAGGGTGATTTACTTTTTCCTCTTCTGGCTTATTTGTAGTTTTTATTTTAAAATGGTAGCAAACATTCATTCATCACCCAGGTAGTGCATTGCTTCTGAAGAAAAAGAATAACTTTTAAAGACCTAAGTCTCCAGAAGCCCAATGATACCATCAGCCCAGGGCCCATGTATGAATGACAGTCACAAAGTTTAATACCCATTTTCATTTGTGACTTTGCCAAAGGTCAGGGCAAAACAGAAGCTCCTTGAAAGGAGAAGCCAGCATCTCTTACTCCCTACACAAAGAACAGAACGGTTTCTCACCGTCTGCAGTAGGTGTTTAACAGGTAATTGCTGAAGAGCACAGCTTTTAATGTTTTGATTTACTTCTCCACATACCCAGATCCCACCTTTTGTGGTGGTAGGCTACCTGGCTGACTAAACTGACCCTTTGCCGGCTCTTGGGGCAGGGGAATCATCCTCAGACAAACCTCACCTCATGCAGGCTTGCTGGGAAAAGCCTGCCCTTGCCTCTTGTGACAGTAGGGGGCTATTACTGTTCCAGCCCTCTGTCAAGCCCACTCTGGGTCCAGGAATCAGTCATGTAAGAGTTGTAGTAGAATTCTGTTTCCCAGGAAGTCCAAATTATAATTATATACAAAGTAAAAATCAATTTCCTTAACTTTTACCTCTTTTCCCCTAAAATATCCTATCAAATCACAACAGGGTAGGAAGCTCTAATAATAAAATAATCTTTCTATTCAAAACACCCAAATATGTGAATGCAAAAGTTTGGGGGTAGCATTCTGATCAAGTGCCACTGAGCTTAAGCAAGTCTCATTGTGTAAAACTGAAACTAACATTTATGTTCTTCGTCTCCAATGCTTTACAACCCATCCCAACTCACCTCTCTTCATTCTCTCACTCATCCTCTTTTTCCTCTTAGGAAACAACACTCCATTCTGCATAATTCCTATGCACTGGGAACACCAGAAACATACCCAGCTCTGCCTACTAAGCCTCTGGAGACACTTTACTTTTGATAGTTGTTGCTTAAAAAAGTGACCCCCACCACTTCCTCGAGTTACTGTCCAATCTGCTTTATCAACCACTCAGTGGATCTGACAGTTCATCAGACTGGAAGTTCATCAGACAGTTCATACCTCCAGGGAAAAGACCCACTAGCTTCTCCCCGCTGTGGAGGATCCGACACAATACCACACTGTCTCCTCCACATGCTGGAGGAGGTAGCTCTAGGCCTACAGAACGCCATTCCTTGGAAAAGAACAAAAATGATGATGAAGAAAAATAAAGGAAGGAAAGAAACGGGAGGAAAAAACCTGCCTTAAATAAGCACCAAATCACAACAATAAGCCATATAAGACTGGGCATTGAAATTTGGTAAAGCATATATTGTGAGTTAAATGAATCTAAACCACATGTCTGAAATAGTTTAACCCCTATTAAAAGAGTCTAAAACAGGGGTAAATATAGTCAGTCACCATTTGTCAAAGGAAAATAAATGTTCAAAGCCAACTCACAACAGCAAATATTAGAAAAACTGGCTAAAAAAAAATCCAGTAATTTCTCCCAACAAATTGAATATGGTACTAGATTTTATAACAAGAAAAAACATTGCAAGCTGTTTCCATTTATCTACAACCTAGAAAATGTTAAATTTGTCAACTTTTACCTCTTAGTTTAAGAGTTAAATTAGATAAATTTTTCACTTCACATCTCCTGTAAACATTTTGTCCTCCAGCAACAGTTCTGTACCAAAAGAATCTGACTGACAAGCACACCCAAATTCAAACAAACAGAAGCCCAGCACAGAGAATCTGAAAACATTTTTCTCTTCAACCAAATCTAACATTTCTAAGAACCCAGTCCTACCCCAGGGAGCAAATAAAACGTATAAGGTCACAGACATAGCATTTTATACATGGATAGACCCTTAAGATCACCCAATCCAATTCACTTATTTGACATAAAAGTAAGACCCAGAGGGGTTAAATGATTTGTCCAATGTCAGCAGTGGTCCTGAGGGATTTCCACAGAATGGTAGACCACTGAAGAATTATTTTAACCCCGGCTTGTGATCAATATGATCTCCCAGTTTGTCTAAATGGGACCCTGGGACACAGATGTTAATCATGCCTGTGTGAACACAAACTGCTGATGCCATGAAGGAAATGTCACACTGGCAGTTTCCTTCTTCAGTAGTTTATTAGATAGACAAATTTCAGTTGTAAGGTTGAAACAGAGCTGGGTCCTTAGCAAGAGCAACAGAGGATTTAAAAGATTATCACCCATAATCCTGTTTTAGGTATGTCACGAGCTACAATATAACCACTAGGTTAAACCAAAAGACATGTGATTCCTTAAGTACACTAAAACTGTCTATAATATTTACGTTATCACCATTTGCATGATTAATTTTCTTTTATAAACAGTGGGAGGTCTCTGAACTGAGTAGGAAATAATTCACTGAATGTCACATCAGAGGCTAACAGAACTAATTAAGGTTCCATAATTTATACATGTGGAATAACTTAACTGGTATTAATTAAATTTGGTCTAACATTTCCTTTTATCCATTTTTGAGACTCTTACTGAAAAGAAAAACTGAAATTTCACTTTTATTTTATATGCTTTAATTTCTCATGTAGACATTTCCTATGTTGGCCCCCACATTATTTCCTACCCTTTTCCAGTTCTGTTACACTCTTTTCCAGTTTCTGGAGGAGTCTCCATTTTAGTTTTAGAAAAATTAAATGTTCAGCTAATATCACAATCTCAGAATGAATAACAAAGATATCCTATAACATGCAACATGTAAGACTCAGTGTATACCCATGACCATTATTAAACCACTATGCAACAATGACATGTTAGTATGTGACTGATCCTATGAACTTGTTTCATTACTATTAATAAGATACCAGTATGCAAAATAATTAAGTTGAGCCTTACCTTATACCATATATAAAAGTTAACTCAAAATGGATCAAAGATCTAAATGTAAGAGCTAAAATCATAAAACTCTTAGAAGAAAACAGAGTAAACCCTTATGACTGTGGCTTTGGCAAAGGTTTCTTAGACATGATATTAAAAGCAAGTCAGTAAAAGGAAACAGAGATAAATTGAACTTCATCAAAATGAAAAACTTTTGTGATTCAAAGGCCACCTTCAAAAAGGTGAAAAGACAACCCATAGGATGGGAAAAATATTTGCAAATCATATATCTGATCAGTCCTGAATCTAGAATACAGAAAGAACTCTTACCACTCAATAATAAAAAAATAAATAATCCAGTTAAAAACCAGGCACAGAATCTACATAGATACTTCTCCAAGAAGATACACAGATACCCAAAAAATCATGAGAAGATGTTTGACATAATTAATCTCCTGGGAAATGAAATCAAAGCCACCATGAGATACCACTTTATGCTCAATACAATGTAAAATCTAAAAGATGGACAAAAACAAGTGTTGGTGATGATGTGAAGTAACTGGAACCCTCATACACTGCTGGTGGGTTTGTACAAAGGTGTAGCCACCTGAGGAAACAGTCTGGCAACTCCTCAAATGATTAAACACTTACTATAGGACCAAGCTTGTAGGTATACTCCCAAGGAAAACAAAAACACATCCACACAAAAACTCGTACTAGAATGTTTTAGCAGCATGATTCATAATAGCCTACAGATGGAAACAATCCAGACGCCTATCAATGAATGAATGGCAAAAAACATGGGATATCCACATAATGTAATAGTATGCATCAATAAAAAGGAATGACATATGACACATGCTGTAACTTGTATGAACCCTAAAAACATCTGAAGTGAAAGAAGGCAGTCATAAAAGCCTGTATGTTATATAATTCCATTCATAAGAAAGTCTAGAATAGAGAAAGCTATAGAGATAGAAAGTAGATTATTTTGAGCTGGGCAGTAGACTGGGCATACAAGGGGATGACTAAAGGGGAGTGAGTTCTTTTTGAGGCAATGAAAATGTTCTAAAATTGACTGTGGTGGTGGTTACATCTGTGAATATACTAAAAACCACTGGGTAGTAAACTTTAAATGGGTGAACTGTATAGGCATGTGAATGACATCTTAATAAAGCAGTTTAAAATATAAGATACCAGTAGACAGTAAGTCATTGTTTGACTTTAAAAAAAAAGATATGATCTCAAAAGTATATCCTTATAATCAGTCGCTCATAAGAAAATCACTATATTCCAAGTGCATGTAGCAATCAACCTTAATATTTAAAGCATATAGCCAAAATATCAGTTCTGCCAAGTTTCTACATTCTAGCATTCACTTGGACATTAGGCCTTTTATTTATTTATTTATTTTATTAAGGTATTATTGACATATACTCTTATAAAGGTTTCATATGAAAAAATAATGTGGTTACTACACTCACCCATATTACGGAGTCCCCCCCTATACCTCATTGCAGTCACTGTCCATCAGTGTAGTAAGATGCCACAGATTCACTATTTGCCTTCTCTGTGCTGTCTTCCTCATGACCCCCCCAGACCATATGTACTAAACATAATACCCCTCAATCCCCTTCTCCCTCCCTCCCCACCTGCCCTCCCACACCCCTCCCCTTTGGTAACCACTAGTCCCTTCTTGGAGTCTCTGACTCTGCTGCTGTTTTGTTCCTTGAGTTTTGCTTTGTTGTTATACCCCACAAATGAGGGAAATCATTTGGCACTTGTCTTTCTCCACCTGGATTATTTCACTGAGCATAATATCCTCCAGCTCAATCCATGTTGCTGCAAATGGTAGGATTTGTTTCTTTCTTATGGCCGAATAGTATTCCACTGTGTATATATACCACCTCTTATTTATCCATTCATCTACTGATGGACACTTAGGTTGCTTCCATATCTTGGCTACTGTAAATAGTACTGTGATAAATACAGGGGTGCATATGTCTTTTTGAATCTGAGAACTTATATTCTTTGGGTAAATTCATAGGAGTGGATTTCCTGGGTCAAATGGTATTTCTATTTTTAGTTTTTTGAGGTACGTCCATATTGCTTTCCACAATGGTTGAACTAGCTTACATTCCCAACAGCAGTGTAGGAGGGGTTCCCCTTTCTCTGCATCCTCGCCAGCATTTGTTGTTCTTAGGTCTTTTCGATGCTGGCCATTCTAACTGGTGTGAGGTGATATCTCATTGTGGTTTTAATTTGCATTTCCCTGATGATTAGTGATGTGGAACATCTTTGATGTGTCTGTTAGCCATCTGAATTTCTTCTTTGGAGAATTGTCTCCCTATAGACTCTGCCCATTTTTTAATCATATTATTTGCTTTCTGGGTGTTGAGGTATGTGAGTTCTTTATATATTTTGGATGTTAACCCCTTGTCGAATATGTCATTTACAAATATATTCTCCCATACTGTAGGATGCCTTTTTCTTCTGTTAATGGTGTCCTTTGCTGTATGAAGTTTGTAAGTTTGATGTAGTCCCATGTGTTCATTTTTGCTTTTGTTTCCTTTGCTCGAGGAGATGCATTCAGGAAGAAGTTGCTCATGTTTATATTCAGGAGATTTTTGCCTATATTGTTTTCTAAGAGTTTTATGGTTTCATGACTTACATTCAGGTCTTTGATCCATTTTGAGTTTACTTTTGTGTATGGAGTTAAGCAATAATGCAGTTTCATTCTCTTGCATGTAGCAGACATTAGGTCTTTAAAAGACAAATTTTTATGAAGAGATATTCAGCTAAGACTTGTGACATGTAAGAACACTGGTATAGTAATAATATCACACATTTGTAGAAACTCTGTATCAACAAACGGAAATACTCCACAGCTGTAACACCTTACAGCAGCACTGTCCCCAAAGAAATGTAACTGGAGCCGTAAGTGTAATTTCGAATTTCTAGTAGACATATTAAAAAAAAGTAGAAAAAAACAGGTGAAGTTAATTTTAACATGTTTAAATTAATCCAATGTATCTAAAATATTATATGAAAATATGATCAATATAAAAATTACTGACATATTAAATGGCCATCTTTCCTAAAGCAATCTACAGATGCAATGTAATCACTATCCAAATACCAACAGCATTCTTCAGTGAACTAGAACAAATAGTTCTAAAATTCATATGGAACCACAAAAGGTCCCAAATAGCCAAAGCAATCCTGAGAAGGAAGAATAAAGCTGGGGGGATTATGCTCCCCAACTTCAAGCTCTACTACAAAACCACAGTAATCAAGACAATTTGGTACTGGCACAAGAACAGAGCCAGAGATCAATGGAATAAAATAGAGAGCCCAGATATAAACCCACACATATATGGCCAATTAATATATGATAAAGGAGCCATGAGTATGGCTCACAATGGGGAAAAGACAGCCTCTTCAACAACTCATGTTGGCAAAACTTGACAGCTACATGTAAGAGAATGAAACTGGATTATTAACTCCATACACAAAAGTAAACTCAAAATGGATCCAAGAACTGAATGTAACTCATGAAACCATAAAACTCATAGAAGAAAACATAGGCAAAAATCTCTTGAATATAAACATGAGCAACTTTTTCCTGAACACATCTCCTTGGGCAAAGGAAACAAAAGCATAAATGAATAAATGGGACTACATCAAACTAAAACCTTCTGTATAGCAAAGGACACCATCAGCAGAACAAAAAAGCATCCTACAGTATGGGAGAATATATTCATAAACAACTTACCCAATAAGGGATTAACATCCCAAATATATAAAGAGCTCACAGGCCTCAACACCCAAAAAGCAAATAATCTGATTAAAAAATGGGCAGAGGATCTGAACAGACACTTCTGCAAAGCAGCAATTCAGATGGCCAACAGGCACATGAAAAGATGCTCCACATCGCTAATAATCAGGGAAATGCAAATTAAAACCACAGTGAATGTGGTTGGGGGAGGGCACGGGGAAAGCAATATAGCACAGAGAAGACAAGTAGTGATTCTATAGCATCTTACTATGCTGATGGACAGTGACTGTAATAGGGTATGTGGTGGGGACTGATAATGGGGGCAATCTAGTAACCGCAATGTTGCTCATGTAATTGTATATTAATGATACCAAAAAAGAAACCCACAATGAAGTATCACCTCACGCCAGTTAGGATGGCCAACATCCAAAAGACAAGGAACAAATAATGCTGGTGAGAATGCAGAGAAAGGGGAACCCTCCTACACTGCTGGTGGGAATGTAATTTAGTTCAACCATTGTGGAAAGCAGTAAGGAAGTTCCTCAAAAAACTAAAAACAGGAATACCATTTGACTGAGTAATTCCATTCCTAGGAATTTACCTGAAGAAAACAAGATCTCTGACTAAAAAAAATATGCACTCCTATGTTTATCACAGCACTGTTTACAATAGCCAAGATATGGAAGCTACCTAAGATGAATGGATAAAGAAGAGGTGGCACATATTCACAATGGAATACTATTCAGCCATAGAAAGCAAGGAAACCCGCCCATTTGCAACAACATGGATGGAGCTAGAAGGTATTATGCTCAATGAAATAAGCCTGGCAGAGAAAGACAAGTACCATGTGATTTCACTCATTTGTGGAGTGTAACAATGAACCAAAACTGAGGGAACAATACACCAGCAGACTCACAGACTCCAAGAAGGGACTAGAAGTTACCAAAGGGAAGGGGTTGGGGAGGTAGGGATGGGGGAACTAAGAGGCATTATAATTAGCGCACACACAATATAGGTAGGAATTGGGGAAGGCAGTATAACATGGAGAAGACAAGTAATGACTCCATAGCATCTTACTACACTGGTGGACAGTGATTGCAATGGGGTTGGGGGGGGATTTGATAACAGGGGTGAACGTTGAAACCACAATGTTGCTCATGTGAAACCTTCATGAGATTTTATATCAATGATACCTTAATTAAAAAAGAATTACTGACATTTTTATATTTTGGTGGGTAGCAGATTTTGAAATCCAGTGTGTATCATACACTTAAACGTTATACCTTTTACCAGCCACATTTCATGTGTTCAGTAGTGACTTGTGATGAGGTAGGTTTGGTATTTGATACTGCAGCCTTAAGGCCTAAAGAATACATGTTAAACAGAAGTAGACGGTTTTGTTTTGGGTTAAGGAACTAAATTTTCCATGTCATGCCACTTCATAAATGATATGCAAGGGAAATGGACCATTTATAAATCTTAATGGTTAAATTCGATTTCCCAAAAGAACACAGAATTATACAATCTTGCAAAATTTCAAAATATCTTAAAATTTTTAAATGAGGTATTATTTATCTATATCACAATATATCATTTTAAGCATACAGTTGATGAATTTGACTATGTGCATGGAACTACCAGCCCAATGAAGATAACAGAACATTCCTATCACCTCAGAAAGATTCCTTCTGGTCAAGCCCCTCAATCATTGCTTGGATTTCTATCAACATGAATTAGTTTTGCCTGTCATATAAATGGCATAAATGGAATCATACAGTATATACCTTACCCTGAGTAAATGAAGAAACACAAAATATTTTGAGATTCAATCATGTTGACTTACGCCATTAGAAATTTGTTCCTTTTTATAGCTGAACAATATTCCAACATATAAAGTGGACTACAAATCAATGATATCTGGGCAATTTCTGGTTTTTGACTGTCATAAGTAAAGCTGCTAAGAAGTTCTTGTATGGACAAGTTCTCATTTCTCTTAAGTAAATACCTAGAAATACAATCACCTTTTATTTTTAAAACGTCATGTCTTAGCATTTATTTAAAGCTGCCAAATGTGCATGTGTGCTTCTCACTGAATGAAACTGATGGCTTTGCAGAGCTTTGAGAGGTTCAGGAACTGAAGCAATATTGCAACAATGTCATTATATATGTATGCCTTTCCTGAGCCATTATTACACTACTCTTAAGTTTATCTGAGCCTCACAAATTAAACTATTTAGGTGATTTCTGAGACCTTTCCCCAGATGTGGGGACAAATTTCTGCTTTAAGTATGAGAGTATTTTTCTGAAAACTAGCTTGATTCTTAAACAGAATCTCACAATTGCTTCAGGTGTCATCTGTCTTGTAAAAGCATACTTGAACCTGGTTAGAATGAATTTTTTGGACCCATCTTCATTTACGTACAAAAATTAAGAATACTCAAGAGGCTGTGAACCCATATACCATAAGAAGTAGCCATCAGAACAGTTCTGATAAATTTACTGCATGTTCGTTATGCTGGAATTAGGAAATGAGGTTTTGCATTGGTGTCTTGGGTATTATAGAGCACAAGGGGTCAGATATAATAGTCCATAAAAACTAAATATATACTAGTCACCACCATTTCTGATCACATAAAAGAATTTAGGTCAGAAAGAGATGAAATCTCCAGGAATCCCACCACCCTCCCAGAGAACCAGTGTGCTCAGGCTCCTTCCTTCTATAGAAGACAGCTGGCTCCTGCCACAGACCTGCCCTTTAACACACCCTTCTGCACTGTCAGCTTTTATAGCTTTGAAGACTACACGCAAATCTTTTATGACTCCTTCCCTGCACCATTTGTCTCCACGTTACCATACTTCTGTCCTGCACAGCAGTTCTTTTTATAAATCTACTCTAAGGCTCCTTCAGTTTGTTCCATTTCCTTTCTCCCATCTGTTACTTAAGGAAAAAAAGGTTAATATATATACCAGCAAACTCCTCCTTGCCTCACTTTATGATGATGGAATTCCCTATGGAGACCCTTCACTTCTTTACACAAAAATAGGGAAGTAATTTTATTTTCTCTGAAAATAGCCAATCCTCCTGCTAGGACCTGTGGAAAGCAAAGAGTCGTGCTTCAAAAGGCACAAAGCTCTTTGACAGGAAGTATGCCAGTCTGCACATAACCCCCTCTTTAATGCCATTTTCAGTAGCTACAGTTAATTTCCACAACTGCAGCTGTTCAACCATTGATATAATATGCTTCTTAAATTGCATATATAAAGCATCCCTAAGATTAGTACTCATTCAAGTAAGTTTGTAAAAATTAAATCAAGTTAAAAAATTGTTTAAAATACCTTCTTCATTAAAGATGCACCTTAAAAATGTGTACAGTGATATTCACGGCAACATCATTTGTAACAGCAAAGACTGAAAACATAAACAGCTAAATATAAAGGAATGTTAAATAAATGATGTCATATCTATAGAATGCAATTCTATGCATCTATTAGAAAGAATGAAACAGTTTTGTACTACATAAAATGATCTAAAGATATACTGTCAAATGGGAAAAATAAGGTATAGAGCAGTGTGGACACCATGCAACTGCTACTGTAACAAACACCATATATATATACATGTGCTGGCATAGGAATAAGAAATCTCACTGGGAGGACATACAAGAAACCTGTCAGTGGTTGCTCCTTGGGGAAGAGGAAACAGGACCAGGATGGGACAAGATTTACTTTACACTACATAACCTTTTGTACTACTTGGATTTTTACCACATAAAATAGTCTATTAAAAATAGGTGAGCCCTATCTTATGAAACTGATGGGCAGTGACTGCTATGGGTTATGGGGTATGGGGGAACGCGATAATAAGGGCGAATGTAGTAACCACATTGTTTTTCTTGTGAAACCTTCCTAAGAGTATATATCAATGATACCTTAATAAATAAAAAATTCAATTTACCTAAAAAAAAAAGTTGAGCCCTTAGATAAATATGAAATGCTGGTGACTTCATAAACAGAGATATTTCTAGAAAACATTTAGCAAAATGGTGGAAAATGGTATTTTTTTGGCAAGTTAAAGCATTTTCCCAAATATTGTCTAGGCTAAACTTTACAATCCACTGCATCCCTGCCAGCTCACTTTATAGCAAGTACAGTTTAGCTTTATTTAATTTGCTTTGTTTTCACACATTTACACTTAGGACAAAAATCTAGCCCAGTGAGTTAATTTTAGTTACATGGTTGGAATTTTGACTGCTTTTTAAGAATTCAATTTTATTTCACTCAACAGCATGTTCTTCTGTTTATTTTGTTTTTGCCGTTTTGTCGGTAATCTGTCTTGTACTTTTATTTTCTTGGTATCTTATAAATCACAGAAGGAATAAGAACTCAAGAAGTTTTAATATAACTGGAGATAACTGAATAAAACCTTTAACTAATTTTGTCAAGTTTGAAAATTAAGTGCTAAGACTTAAAACTACTTTCAAAACGTCAAATGACCAACTCCTCATTTCTAACTAAACTTGGTATTTAAAATTTTCCTCTGTATAACCAGAGGATTAACTTTCCTCCTGACCATAAAACCCAGGGCAGAGAAGCTATTACTGCAATGTGGGAATTTATGGTATACTTTGACAGAATAAAACAGAGATAAAAAGTTGTTTTGTTGAGCAAGGTGCCTGGAGCCCTGAGTTTGCTGACAGCAGTGCCCTGCCATAAATACCCTGATCTGACAATACATGATCAGAAAAGCACACATGTGCTGGCCAGTCTTTCCCCAGAGACACTAGGCATGACCCCAAGGAGGTGTTATCACTAACATTAGTGAAATACCTTCATTTTTTTTTTTTTTTAGAAAAACAGATATACAACAAGAAAATTAAAATCATCAGTTATTTCACCTTCCAGGGATAACCACTGTGAAGGTTTTAACATAGAGCTCTCTCTAGGTTTTTTTTTAAACAAGTAGAAATATACATACGCTATTTTACACAAATGTAATTTAAAACTGTTTAGACATAAAATTCAAAGATTTTACAGTTCTGGTTCCACGTTTTATTTTTAATGTTAAATGAAGTTATTTATCAAGTGGACTATACTATGAAAAATCACACAAAGTAAGGATAGACTCCCTTTATTTGTTTATGCTAAGATAAATTCTAGATGAAACAAAAATTGAGATTGATGGTAACGACAAAGTGCTAGAAGAAAACGTGGGTAAGGTATTTTCAAAATCTTGGAGGCAAGAAGACCTTTCTAAACATCACATGAAAGGATAAAAACTAAAGAAGATTGATAAATATGCTTAAAAATGAAATTCTGCTTGACAATTAAGTATCATTAACAATATCACAAGAGAAATGATGAATGCCAACTCTTCATATAAAAAATCTCTTATAAAAATGGAACAGATGGACCTCCAATGAGCTCTACACAGTGGTATAGACGGCATGTCAAAGTGTGGGCAAAGGGTCTGTTTGTGTTTATACAGAATATCAAAGCCTAATTTGGCTACCCAGAAAATGAACTAAGATACAATATGAAGAAGAACTTCCAACATCAGCACTCTCTGGAAGACTCATACCAGAAGATGATCATCAAAAAACCTCCACAAAGATCCAGGCGATGCTGCAGTTGTAGCTGCATCCATCCCACCATTTCCTGGACTTGCCATTGGAATGAAGGAGATATCTAAGCTGGCCTGTGCATACAGTAAAACAACAAATTTGACTGGATCTATACTGTTGGAACTCAACCAAGAATTAGGAGAAGTGTAAGTTGTAGCGCTCCAAAATCTTACGACTACAGACTATCTATGGTTAAAAGAACATATGGGATGGGAACAGTTCCCAGGCATGGGTTGTTTTAATTTGTCTGATTTCTCTCAGACTGTTCAAGTACAGGTGGACAATATCCATAATATCATAGACAAATTTTCACAAATGCCTAGGGTGCCTAACTGGTTTTCTTGGCTTCACTGGAGATGGCTGGTAATTATAGATTTGCTTTGTTTATGTCACCGTATTCCTATTATGTTAATATGTGTGCGCAAGTTAGTTAGTAGTTTAAAACCTATACATGCTTAAGGTACTCTACAAGAAAATATGTCAAAAAAGAAATAATCAATCCTCCCATGTTTTCTTCCATATGCTACCTCTATAGCTTTTCTTCTTCCTTCCTAATTACAACCCTTAAATAGAATCTGTGCCTCATATCGAATTTACCAAGTATCAGAATTCCTCCAGGTGGTAAAGATACCTCGAGACAAGTGCTGGGCATAGAAGCCACAGGGCATAAATATGCAAAGAAGTAAAAAGCTAACCTTTTCAAACAATATTGCTTCTCTCTCACTTACCAACTTTACATTTCCCTGTATGGCCCCGGAAGATGACTGGTTAGCCAGAGACAGGTAAGATTCCTCAAGGGAGGAACAACCTAAGACAGGCACAGTCGCAGGGGGGCCATCAGGTGAGAAATCGGGGAACAACAGTGGTGAAGCTTAGAACCTCACACCCACCCCCTGTTGTGAGAGAAAGCTTCTGCATCCGTGGATGTTTTATTGCCCTTGTCTAGCTCAGATTAGCACAGTCTATAGGCACATACCTGATCATCTACAATTGCTCTCTTACAACACTAAACTATGTTTTCTAACTTTATCTTGCATCTACCTACCACTTCAGCATTTTATTAAAAATAAAAAAAATAATAATAATAAAGGGAGAAATGTGGGATCCACATATAAATCAAGTATAAAAATCAAACGAATATTCATATTTGACCTGTTTATAGTTCATAATGTGTGATCAAAACTGAAAGTTTCTGTGATGAATGCCTTGTACTGTTCACCATGTAAGAACTTATTCACTATGTAAGAATTCGTTCACCATGTAAGAACTTGTTCGTTATGCTTCAGAAGATTGGAGACTAATGAGAATTAGGCTTGAGATGGATTAATGACTGTGCATTGAGCACTGACCCCTCTATACAGAATTTTATTGTTGTTAACAACCATTTGATCAATAAATATGAGAGATGCCCTCTCAAAAAAAAAAAAAAGGAACAGATGGAAAACCCAATATGAAAATGGTGAATTCTGCAAGTTGGGTGGATGTTCGCAGAAAAACAAATATAGGTAATCAGATTGAGCACGTTGAGCAGACTGAAAAAATCTACTTATCTGAGTGATAAAATTACCACAAGAAGAAAACCATCTACTAACTAATCTTCTAACAAGTATTATTTCCTCCTAAGAGTTTGCCATCTGCTTTGGAATGCAGGGCTTTTTGTTTGTCTCTGATTCCCCTGCACTTTGTCCAAGACCTGCACGAATGTTGTTGGAAAAAACATGTATGTGAATACATGAAATGGTTTTAAAATGGTTTTAAAAAGTAATCTATCAGTTTGCCATACAACCAGCAATATATAAATTTGAGTGTACTTTGTCATTCTTTTGCAACTTAGTAGGCAAAAATATAAGCAATAATGACTCTTTCTTTCTGTTTTAATTTGTGGTCCTATTATTGAAATTATTCTTAAAAGTAATGCTGTAACATGGAATATTACTCAGCTATAAGAAAAAAACAGATCCTACCATTTGCAACAACATGGATGGAGCTAGAAGGTATTATGCTAAGTGAAATAAGTCAGGCTGAGAAAGACAAGTACCAAATGATTTCACTCATATGTAGAGTATAAGAACAAAGGAAAACTGAAGGAACAAAACAGCAGCAGAATCACAGAACCCAAGAATGGACTAATAGTTTACCAAAGGGAAAGGGATTGGGGAGGATAGGTGGGAAGGGAGGGATAAGGGCAGGGAAAAAGAAAGAGGGCATTACTATTAGCATGTATAGTGTGGGGGGCACGGGGAGGGGTGTGCAACACAGAGAAGACAAGTAGTGATTTTACAGCATCTTACTACGCAGATGGACAGTGATTGAGATGGGGTATGTGGGGGGGACTTGGTGAAGGGGTGAGCCTAGTAAACATAATGCTCTTCATGTAATTGTAGATTAATGATACCAAAACATTAAGCCTAGTTCCAAAAATAATATGAAGACATAATGGTAAAAAAAAAAAAACCCTAAATTTGTTAAAAGATACATTTATACTCTTAAGAAAGTTAGCTAACTCCAAGCAAGATTAAAAACAAAGATCACATTTACACTCATCATAGTCTAACTGCTAAAAAACAAAGGTAGACAATCAATCTTGATAGAAAAATGACACCTGTTTACAGTGACTGTGAACTTCCATCAAAAACAGTGGAGGCTGGGAGATAATTCAGTGACCTGAAAGAGGACTGAAAGAAAAAAAAAAAAAAACCCCGAAAAACAAAAAATCACTACCAACCTAGAATTCGATCTTCAGTGAAAATATCCTCCATGAATGAAGATGAAATAAAGACAATTCCATATTTAAAAAGAAGAAGAAAAAAAACCGTGGAAAACTAAGACCTGTATTACAAGAAATGTTACAGGGAGATCTTCAGACTGAAGGGAAATGATATCTTATAGACAACTAGATTCATCAGGAAACAGTACTTATGTGGCTAAACATAAAAGACTATGCTGTTGCCTTTAAACATACATACGACTGTTCAAAGCAAAAATAAGGAGCTTATAATGTACAAAGACAAAAATGTAACTTACTCAAACTGATGCAGATAAAATAGAAAATCTGAACAGCATTCATCTAATGTAGACTTTAAATTCATTATAAAAAATTTCCCAGAAAGAAAAGCCTAAGCCAGATGGTTTCACGGGTAAATTCTATCAAACACTAAAAAGGAGTTAGTATCTAGTTTATACAAACTCTTTCAGAAAAGAGAGAGGGAAGAATCACTTCCCAGATCATTTATATGGTCCACACAACCCTGAAACCAAAGCCTGAAAAAGACATTACAAGGGAAGAAAAGTAAGCATTAACCTTCTGAAAACATGGAAGCAAGTGTTTCCAACAAAGTATTAATAAATCAAATCCAACAACTTATTAAAAAAAGATAATACATTCTGACTAGATGGGTTTATCACAAGACTGAAAGATTGGCTTAACATCTGACATTCACTTGATGTAATTCATACTATGAATGGAATAAAGGAGATTAAAACAATGTGTTCATTTAAATAGACACAATGCTAGTTTTGTTGAGATACTTACTTCAAGTTTTCTAATTCCTGTTTTCTCAGTGGAGAAGAGGGTGGAGCTGGAATAAATTTATCTCCATCATGGCTTTTACTGCTAAAATAAAGACAGACTCTCAAATATGAAGAGCAACAAATAAACAGTTACATGTAAAATATTGTTTCCCTATCCCTCCCCCATGCAATTTTTACGACAAAAATGTGAGAGACAAAACAATGAAAAATGTTTTATGACTTGGTAATCATAACGTTTTAAAGCTATAGTGTGTATTAGCTTCTTTTCCTTTGTATATATACAGCTTTTTAAGAGTCTCTAACTGAAAACAATTACCTTTACTATACAAGGAATCCCACTCTAATATTTTCACACATTTCTCATCCTTCCGATTGCCTTGTAACAACTACAGTAAAATATAACTCTTAGATGGAAGAAAAAAACTCCACAATTTTGTTTCAAATCTTCTATAATAAACATGTTTCTATTATAATTAAGACAAAATGCAGGGATGGGAGAATTGAGTTTAAAGGTGCCACGTGTAAAAAGAACTTTCTATATATAATGGTGTTTTACCATTACTAGATACACTCTCCTAATTTCTATATATTGGCATAACATATAATTTATATTACACAACTAGATATATATAGAAATATTCTGGAGGTTGGTGGCTTACAGTATGTTAAGAGAAAAAGCAGAAGATAAGAAATAAGAACTTTTAGGATTGAAGAACTTATTCTCATAAAAGTAAAAAAATGCCTTAATTTGACTTCTTGCAACTATTTCTCCTGGCAAAGCAAAGCAATTTCACAGTTCTGCTTTTCTCTTTCAAGGTTCTCTCCTCCTGTAGCCTTTACCCTAATTACTCTCTTCCAGAAATACTTACATATTCATACTTTCCTTTCTTATTACTCAAAAGAGAAACTTTAGGAAACTGAGACTGAAGATTTTAGGAATTCACCTACAGGACAAAGAGGCTTACTAACCAAGTCCTGAGGGGACTTGGTCAGAGAGGGTCAAGGAGACTAAATACCTGCAAGTTTCACTGCCTTCACTGCTCTCCGAGTTCCCGCCTAACTGATTGCTATTTTTAGACCCATTTTCCTGCTTTGGATCTTGCTGTTCTTCCGGTAACAGCAGCAGGGCATTTCTGAGACAAATGGCTGCAAACTCCATACTGGCTACAGGAATGGCTGAAGATTGTCCATCACTTAAAAGAACAAAACCAAATTAGCTAAGTAAGTAACAAAAATAAATAAATGAGACGTGTCTACTGTCAGGAAAAAAAGCAATATAAATGTAAATGAAAACTTTGCCTTTTGATAACAAAAAATTTTAAATAAGCAGTTTTAAAATAAGAGAATGCTAAAGGACCTAAATCCTAACTACTACACAGCAGATGTAAAAAGTATAAATAACAGACTGCAAGGGTATGCACAGACACACTGTGTCTCTAGGAATGGGACCAAGGATGGGAGACAACCTGACAATGGTCTGCAATGCTAATGTTAGTGTAATAGGGAAGTGAGAGGCAAGGAAAATTACAATGACGGCCAAATCAGTAACAGCTGGGAAGAAGGTTCGGTTGATCTTCACATCTGAGCCTTGTTTGGGTTGATGCTTGCTTTTGATAATGGCTTATTTGTAAGTTTTGAAAAGCTGGCATCGCCTCTTGTGTTACAATTTTGTTGAGGTTTTATATAACTTTAAATTCATTTGATTACCAAACTGAGCTTTATTAAAGGGGGAAAAATGTGAAAAGTAGTAACAATTTTGAAATTGTAGGAAAATGACCCTTTATCTTAAGTCTTAAAAAAAAATCTGCATTATAGTTGAAATAAATTAAGACCACAATACTGTGTACCAGATATTATTTTAAAACTTTGGGAAACTTTTAAGTGGTAGTGAACAATTTTATTTTTTGGAAAAGGGAAAAAAAAACGTTTTTACAAAGCCTACTCCTTTAGAAGTAACAGCAACTCCAAATTGACATCTTCATACAAGACAAAGATATTCATATTTAAAGTTGTCCCACTGAAGGTCCCTAAGGTTCTACATGTGACAGCTTTATATTACTTTGGTTACTTTATGTATTAGTACTTCTTTCTCCTAACACTAAGAAGTAGCTTTAGGGACTATGAGAAAATACCTAAATGAAAAGTATCAAGGATAAGTTATATAAAAAGGAAACATCAAGATGCCCTCTTCAGGACACTCTGAATAATGGCACAGAACAGACGAGGGTTTCTTAGGCCATCAACAATTTCAGCATCCATGGACCTAATAAACTTGACACCTGGGTCAGGAAGCATTCACTCTGGACACACATCTATAGGGGTCTCTATGTTGAAGCAGCAATAAAACCTAGTCACAAAGTGGCTCCTCCTATGAAATGATACGTTGAAAGCATATTTTTATACATAAGTAACATTATGTAAATTCTATTAAACATGCCCTTTCTCTTTGCAAAATACTTACTTATATACAGTATTCTGTATGGATTGTGATGCCAGAACTATTTTACGATGATAGCCTTGACCAACAATAGACTGTACAATTCCTTTTTTACTTGGAAGACCTTTAGTTTCTTGTTCAGAAGTCTACAAAATATAAATAAGTTCCAATTAATTTAATGGAATTTTGAGACAGGGTATGAAAAATAATCTAATACTTTTCCAACTACTCTAAGGAAGTTGATAAGATCCATCAATGTGGAGTTTTGGTGATAAAGGAAATAAATTCAGTATTGAAGAAAAAAGTATGTGAAGGTGAAGTCTGTGGAATGTGATACATTTTATTAATACAAGGTTGAGGTAATTGTAAGAAAAAAGGCAATTCCAGGATAACTCAAGCATTTATTTAGAACATTCTACACCTCAAAGACCATGCTGCATACTATGAGAACTTTGACATCAGAATAAGGAAAATAACAGAGCCACAAAAACACAGTGAAAAAACGAAGGGAAGCAGCTTCACTTCCTAAAACACAGGTATTTTCCTTCTTAATTTTAAGTATTAAATTTTCAACAACATTTAAACTCCAGCAACATTCCAACTCTAACCTATAAATGTTAAGATTTACATGGCACAACTCTTACCTTCTAGGAAATTAAACTCAAGTTTAAACTCCTAATGTTTAATCTGTAGACATTATACTTGATCTTATTAGCCATAAGGCCGAGAAGGATTGCCCCCTGTAAAGATTAAATTGAAAACAATAAAAGCTACTTAAAGCTCATATAGTATTTTAGGGTATCTCACTAAAGATGTATTATCTCACTAGAGGAGCTTGATGGTGCCAATTTCATTTATCTTCTCCCTTCCCTCTAGGTCTCCGATTTACTTGCAGGTGGAATTCCAGCTAGTCACTTTATAAAGTCATGCAGATTCTCACATGTGTTAACAATCTGGAGCCAATCCATATGAATTTGCAGAGTAAACTCTGCCCTACAAAAAGCCCTTTTCTAAACGAAATGTTTCTGTACTGCTACTTATTGCTCCCAATTTTTGGAACAAACGTTGTGACAATAAGGTAGCTAAACACATAAGAAACAAATCCTACAATTTGCAACAACATGGATGGAGCTAGAGGACATTATGCTCAGTGAAATAAGCTAGGCAGAGAAAGACAAGTGCCAAATGATTTCCCTCATTTGTGGAGTGTAACAACGAAGCAAAACTGAAGGAACAAAATAGCAGCAGACTTACAGACTCCAAGAAGGGACTAGTGGTTACCAAAGGGGAGGGTTGTAGGAGGGTTGGTGGGGAGGGAACGAGAAGGGGATTGAGGGGTATTATGTTTATACGCATGGTGTGGGGGATCACCAGGACAACAGTGTAGCACAGAGAAAGCACACAGTGAATCTGTGGCATCTTGCTGCACTGACGGACAGTGACTGCATTGGGGTATGGGTGGGGACTTGATAATATGGGTAAATGTAGTAGCCACATTGTTTTATCATGTGAAACCTTCAAAAGAGTGTATATCAATAATACCTTAATAAAAAATTAAAAAAAAGAAAGATACAGCAAGTATGACAAAATGTTAACAAGTGACTCTTCAGGTTTTATGGTGTTCTTTGTATTTTTCTCAACATACCTGTAGGTTTGAAAGTTTTAAAAACAAAATGTAAATCTTAACAACAAAAAAAAGAAGGTAGCTAAATAGTATTAAAGAAAAATAAGAAAAAGCAGATATTCTGAACCATATTGGAAGGGCTTCCATTCCAACTTCTTTTCCTAGTGGTGGTGAGAAATCTATGATTCATTTATACTGTCTCTTCCCTGATCCTTGTGACTATCTATGTACAAGGTGATTAGATGACTAGATCTGGAGATGCAACAGAGAAAACAATGATGGAATGGAACTAAAAATCCACACTAATACACCACACTTTCAACAACACACTGATAACCAGAAAGTGTGCCAAATCACTTTTAATGTAAAAGAATCATATGTAGTTAAAATATTATTTGACAGTGCCTTGTCAGTAACAGCACTCAATGAATGTGAGTTTCAGAATTCAGAAAAATAAACAGTACATTTCCAGAAAAGTAAATGGTAGTTTGTTTGTTTTTTTAAATAGGCTTCTCTTATATTGCTTACGCTCCCTACAACGGAATCTATGTTTTTTTATTTCACAGATCTCTTCTCATATATTATATACTACCCAGGTAAACACTAGCCCTGTTTCTGCAAAGGGGTCTACAGCAACATGCATCAGATAAACAGGGAGAAAATGATCTCCTCGGCATCACCAATTTAACAATTCATGACTTTCTTTTATTCAAAAAAAAGTTAATTTCTGAGGGTACCAACTTTGTTGAGCATCCCTTCAGTCCTAACTAAATAAAATAAATTTTATGGAATTTTATTTGGTATTTATCATTTCTCCTACTGGGATTTTGCTGTCTGATTTTATTCAGGAGTATATGGGTTTTTTTTATTTTTTTAGGCCAACTCAGATCCCTTTTTAGGAAGAGAGGACACACAAGGATAGACAGATAATTATTTGTGGCAAATTTCCCATTAGTAGCACAGACTGTGAGTGTTTTGGTAGTCACTAAGTTATGGCAACCAAGCCATCTTTGCCATTTATTAAAAATTAAAAAATTTAGAGGTGGACCCAAGATGGCGGCGTGAATAGAGCAGCAGAAATCTCCTCCCAAAACCACATTTATCTATGAAAATATAGCAAAGACAACTCTTCCTAAAATAGAGACCAGAGGACACAGGACAACATCCAGACATCCACACCTGCGAGATCCCAGCGCCTCTCGAAGGGGGTAAGATACAAGCCCCGGACCGGCGGGACCCGAGTGCCCCTCCCCCCAGCTCCCTGGGAGTCAGCAGGGAGGGAGAGGGAGCCCAGGATAGCTGAGCACCTAGCCCCAGCCATCCAGACCAGAGCGCAGACAGTGCATGTGTGGGGTCCTGGATACTAGGGAAACAGGGCGGCAGGACTGGTGAGTGGGTGCCTGAGGCCGATGCCAGAGAACAAAGAAACGGGAGTGGCCTTTTTTTTTTTTTTGGTGAGTGCTTTTTGGAAGTCTTAAAGGGACAGGGACCCTAATACTAGGGAAACAGGGAAGCAAGACCAGTGAGTGGGTGCCAGAGACTGGCGCCTGAGGACAAAGAAAATCGTGCATTTTTCTTTTCTTTTTTTTTAAATTATTTAATTTTTTCTCTTTTGTTGTTGCTCTTGTTGTTTTGGTTTGGAGAGTGCTTTTTGGAAGTCTTAAAGGGGCAGGGCAGGACACTTAGTCCAGAGGCAGGGAATCTGGGGATCTCTGGGCACTCTAACCCCCTGGGCAGCAGGGAACACAGAGGCCCCTTATGGAGATAAATAGCCTCCCGGCTGCTCCCCATCAAACGGGGCTCCACCATTTTGGAGCGGCAGCCCGAGCCAATCCCCGCCCACAGCAACAGCGGAGATAAACTCCATAGCAGCCGGGCAGGAAGCAGAAGCCCTGTCTGCGCACAGCTGCCCAGCACAAGCCGCTAGAGGTTGCTATTCTCCCAGGAGAGGAAGGCCACAAACCAAGAAGGAAAGCTCTTCCACTGTCACTCGTGCCAGCTCTGCAAACTATCTCTATCACCATGAAAAGGCAAAACTACAGGCAGACAAAGATCACAGAGACAACACCTGAGAAGGAGACAGACCTAACCAGTCTTCCTGAAAAAGAATTCAAAATAAAAATCATGAACATGCTGATGGAGATGCAGAGAAAAATGCAAGAGCAATGGGATGAGATGCAGAGAAAAATGCAAGAGCAATGGGATGAAGTCCGCAGGGAGATCACAGATGTGAGGAAGGAGATCACAGAAGTGAAACAAACCCTGGAAGGATTTATAAGCAGAATGGATAAGATGCAAGAGGCCATTGAAGGAATAGAAACCAGAGAAAAGGAACGTATAGAAGCTGACATAGAGAGAGATAAAAGGATCTCCAGGAACGAAACAATACTAAGAGAACTATGTGACCAAACCAAAAGGAACAATATCGATATTATAGGAGAAGAGAGAAGAAAGAAGAAGAAGAGAGAGGAAAAGGGATAGAAAGTCTCTTTGCAGAAATAATTGCTGAAAATTTCCCCAAACTGGGGGAGGAAATAATCAAACAGTCCACGGAAATACACAGAACCCCCAACAGAAAGGATCCAAGGAGGTCAATACCAAGGCACATAATAATTAAAATGTCAAGGATCAAGGACAAGGAAAGAGTTTTAAAGGCAGCTAGAGAGAAAAAGGTCACCTATAAAGGAAAACCCATCAGGCTAACATCAGACTTCTCAACAGAAACCCTACAGGCCAGAAGAGAATGGCATGATATCTTTAATGCAATGAAACAGAAGGGCCTTGAACCAAGGATACTGTATCCAGCACGACTACCATTTAAATATGATGGCAGGATTAAACAATTCCCAGACAAGCAAAAGCTGAGGGAATTTGCTTCCCACAAACCACCTACCTCTACAGGGCATCTTACAGGGACTGCTCTAGATGGGAGCACTCCTAAAAAGACCACAGAAAAAAACACACAACATATGAAGAATGGAGGAGGAGGAATAAGAAGGGAGAGAAGAAAAGAATCTCCAGACACTGTATATAACAGCTCAAAAAGCGAGCTAAGTTAGGCAGTAAGATACTAAAGAGGCTAACCTTGAACCTTTGGTAACCACGAATCTAAAGCCTGCAATGACAATAAGTACATATCTCTCAATAGTCACCCTAAATGACTTCATGCACCAATCAAAAGACACAGAGTAATAGAATGGATAAAAAAGCAAGACCCATATATGCTGCTTACACGAAACTCACCTGAAACCCAAAGACATGCAAAGACTAAAAGTCAAGGGATGGAAAAACATATTTCAGGCAAACAACAGTGAGAAGAAAGCAGGGGTTGCAGTAGTAATATCAGAAAAAATAGACTTCAAAACAAAGAAAGTAACAAGAGATAAAGAAGGATACTACATAATGATAAAGGGCTCAGTCCAACAAGAGGATATAACCATTCTAAATATATATGCACCCAATACAGGAGCACCAGCATATGTGAAGCAAATACTAACAGAACTAAAGAGGGAAATAGACTGCAATGCATTCATTTTAGGAGACTTCAACACACCACTCACCCCAAAGGATAGATCCACCAGGCGGAAAATAAGTAAGGACACACAGGCACTGAACAACACACTAGAATAGATGGACCTAATAGACATCTATAGAACTCTACATCCAAAAGCAACAGGATATACATTCTTCTCAAGTGCACATGGAACAGTCTCCAGAATAGACCACATACTAGCTCACAAAAAGAGCCTCAGTAAATTCCAAAATATTGAAATTCTACCAATATTTCAGACCACAAAGGTATAAAACTAGAAATAAACTGTACAAAGAAAGCAAAAAGGCTCACAAACACATGGAGGCTTAACAACATGCTTCTAAATAATCAATGGATCAATGAACAAATCAAAATAGAGATCAAGGAATATATAGAAACAAATTACAACAACAACACAAAGCCCCAACTTCTGTGGGACGCAGCGAAAGCAGTCTTAAGAGGAAAGTATATAGCAATCCAGGCACACTTGAAGAAGGAAGAACAATCCCAAATGAATAGTCTAACATCACAATTATCAAAACTGGAAAAAGAAGAATAAATGGGGCCTAAAGTCAGCAGAAGGAGAGACATAATAAAGATCAGAGAAGAAATAAACAAAATTGAGAAGAATAAAACAGTACCAAAAATCAACGAAACCAAGAGCTGGTTCTTTGAGAAAATAAACAAAATAGATAAGCCTCTAGCCAAACTTATTAAGAGAAAAAGAGAATCAACACAAATCAACAGAATCAGAAATGAGAATGGAAAAATCACGACAGACTCCACAGAAATACAAAGAATTATTAAAGACTACTATGAAAACCTATATGCCAGCAAGCTGGAAAACCTAGAAGAAATGAACAACTTCCTAGAAGAATACAACCTCCCAAGACTGACCAAGGAAGAAACACAAAAGTTAAACAAACCAATTACGAGCAAAGAAATTGAAACAGTAATCAAAAAACTACCCAAGAACAAAACCCTGGGGCCGGACGGATTTATCTCGGAATTTTATCAGACACACAGAGAAGACATAATACCCATTCTCCTTAAAGTGTTCCAAAAAATAGAAGAGGAGGGAATACTCCCAAACTCATTCTATGAAGCCAACATCACCCTAATACTGAAACCAGGCAAAGACCCCACCAAAAAAGAAAATTACAGACCAATATCCCTGATGAATGTACATGCAAAAATACTCAATAAAATATTAGCAAACAGAATTCAACAGTATATCAAAAGGATCATACACCATGACCAAGTCGGGTTCATTCCAGGGATGCAAAGATGGTACAACATTCGAAAACCCATCAACATCATCCACCACATCAACAAAAAGAAAGACAAAAACCACATGATCATCTCCATAGATGTTGAAAAAGCATTTGATAAAATTCAACATTCATTCATGATAAAAACTCTAAGCAAAATGGGTACAGAGAGCAAGTACCTCAACATAATAAAGGCCATATATGATAAACCCACAGTCAACATTATACTGAACAGCGAGAAGCTGAAAGCATTTCCTCTGAGATCGGGAACAAGACAGGGATGCCAACTCTCCCCACTGTTACTTAACATAGTACTGGAGGTCCTAGCCACGGCAATCAGACAAAACAAAGAAATACAAGGAATCCAGGTTGGTAAAGAAGAAGTTAAACTGTCACTATTTGCAGATGATATGATACTGTACATAAAAAACCCTAAAGCCACTCCAAAACTACTAGAACTGATATCGGAATACAGCAAAGTTGCAGGATACAAAATTAACACACAGAAATCTGTAGCTTTCCTATACACTAACAATGAATCAATAGAAAGAGAAATCAGGAAAACAATTCCATTCACCATTGCATCAAAAAGAATAAAATACCTAGGAATAAACCTAACCAAAGAAGTGAGACTTATACTCTGAAAACTACAAGTCACTCTTAAGAGAAATTAAAGGGGACACTAATAAATGGAAACTCATCCCATGCTCATGGCTAGGAAGAATTAATATCGTCAAAATGGCCATCCTGCCCAAAGCAATATACAGATTTGATGCAATCGCTCTCAAATTACCAGCAACATTCTTCAATGAATTGGAACAAATAATTCAAAAATTCATATGGAAACACCAAAGACCCCGAATAGCCAAAGCAATCCTGAGAAAGAAGAATAAAGTAGGGGGGATCTCACTCCCCAACCTCAAGCTCTACTACAAAGCCATAGTAATCAAGACAATTTGGTACTGGCACAAGAACAGAGCCACAGACCAGTGGAACAGATTAGAGACTCCAGAAATTAACCCAAATATATATGGTCAATTAATATTTGATAAAGGAGCCATGGACATACAATGGCAAAATGACAGTCTCTTCAACAGATGGTGCTGGCAAACTGGAGAGCTACATGTAGGAGAATGAAACTGGACCATTGTCTAACCCCATACACAAGAGTAAATTCAAAATGGATCAAAGACCTGAATGTAAGTCATGAAACCATAAAACTCTTGGAAAAAAACATAGGCAAAAACCTCTTAGACATAAACATGAGTGACCTCTTCTTGAACATATCTCCCTGGGCAAGGAAAACAACAGCAAAAATTAGCAAGTGGGACTACATTAAGCTGAAAAGCTTCTGTACAGCGAAAGACACCATCAATAGAACAAAAAGGAACCCTACAGTATGGGAGAATATATTTGAAAATGACAGCCCTGATAAAGGCTTGACGTCCAAAATATATAAAGAGCTGACATGCCTCAACAAACAAAAAACAAATGACCCAATTAAAAAATGGGCAGAGGAACTGAACAGACAGTTCTCCAAAAAAGAAATACAGATGGCCAACAGACACATGAAAAGATACTCCACATTGCTAATTATCAGAGAAATGCAAATTAAAGCTACAATGAGATATCACCTCACACCAGTAAGGATGGCTGCCATCCAAAAGACAAACAACAACAAATGTTGGCGAGGCTGTGGAGAAAGGGGAACCCTCCTACACTGCTGGTGGGAATGTAAATTAGTTCAACCATTGTGGAAAGCAGTATGGAGGTTCATCAAAATGCTCAAAACAGACCTACCATTTGACCCAGGAATTCCACTCCTAGGAATTTACCCTAAGAACGCAGCAATCAAGTTTGAGAAAGACAGATGCACCCCTATGTTTATCGCAGCACTATTTACAATAGCCAAGAATTGGAAGCAACCTAAATGTCCATCGGTAGATGAATGGATAAAGAAGATGTGGTACATATACACAATGGAATACTACTCAACCATAAGAAGAGGGAAAATCCTACCATTTGCAGCAACATGGATGGAGCTGGAGGGTATTATGCTCAGTGAAAATAAGCCAAGCGGAGAAAGAGAAATACCAAATGATTTCACTCATCTGTGGAGTATAAGAACAAAGGAAAAACTGAAGGAACAAAACAGCAGCGGAATTACAGAACCTAAAAATGGACTAACAGGTACCAAAGTGAAAGGGACTAGGGAGGATGGGTGGGTAGGGAGGGAGAAGAGGGGGGAAGAAGAAAGGGGGTATTAAGATTAGCATGCATGGCGGGGGAGGGATAAAGGGGAGCGCTGTGGAACACAGAGAAGACAAGTAGTGATTCTACAACATTTTGCTATACTGATGGACAGTGACTGTAAAGTGGTTTATACGGGGGACCTGGTATAGGGGAGAGCCTAGTAAACATAATATTCTTCATGTAAGTGTAGATTAAAGATTAAAAAAAAAAGAAAGAAAGAAAAGGGGGATTACTCCTTGATAGGATAAAACTAATGGTAAATCAACGATTAACGCATGTTTTAAATATCCTTATCCTTAATTTTGATCACTTAAAGGGTGTCAGATGATCGGCTATGGAGGTACACTTTTCTGATAATATTCCTTTCTCTTAAAAAAAGAAAAAAGCAGTTCCTGTGTGGTGACCTCCAATGAGTTCTACACAATGGTATAAAGGGCATATCAAAGGGTGGGCAAAGGGTCTGTTTGTGTTTATACAGAGGATCAAAGTCTATTTGGGCTACCCAGTAAATGAACTAAGATATGATATAAAGAGGAACTTCCAACATCAGCACTCTCTGGAAAACTCATACCAGAAGATGATCATCAAAAAACCTCAATGAAGATCCAGGCGCTGCTACAGTTGTCTATCCCACCGTTTCCTGGACTTGCCATTGGAATGAAGAAGGAGATATCTAAGCTGGCCTGTGCATACAGTAAAACAACAAATTTGACTGGATCTATACTGTTGGAACTCAACCAAGAATTAGAAGTGCAAGTTGTAGCGCTCCAAAATCTTACGACTACAGACTATCTACGGTTAAAAGAACATATGGGATGGGAACAGTCCCAGGAATAGGTTGTTTTAATTTGTCTGATTTCTCTCAGACTGTTCAAGTACAGTTGGACAATATCCATCATATCATAGACAAATTTTCACAAATGCCTAGGGTGCCTAACTGGTTTTCTTGGCTTCACTGGAGATGGATGGTAATTATAGATCTGCTTTGGTTATGTAACTGTATTCCTATTATGTTAATGTGTGTGCGCAATTTAGTTAGTAGTTTAAAACCTGTACATGCTTAAGCTACTCTACAAGAAGATATGTCAAAGAAATAATCAATCCTCCCATGTTTTCTTCCATATGCTACCTCTATAGCTTTTCTTCTTCCTTCCTAATTACAACCCTTAAATAGAATTTGTGCCTCATATCAAATTTACCGAGTATCATAATTCCTCCAAGTGGTAAAGATACCTCAAGACAAATGCTGGGCATAGAAGCCACAGGGCATAAATCTGAAAGAAGTAAAAAGGTAACCTTTTCAAACAATATGGCTTCTCTCTCACTTACCAACTTTACATTTCCCTGTATGGCCCCGGAAGATGACTGGTTAGCCAGAGACGGGTAAGATTCCTCAAGGGAGGAACAACCTAAGACAGGCACAGTCGCAGGGGGGCCATCAGGTGAGAAATTGGGGATCAACAGAGGTGAGGCTTAGAACCTCACCCCCCGTTTTGAGAGAAATCTTCTGCATCCGTGGATGTTTTAATGCCCTTGTCTAGCTTGGATTAGCACATAGTCTACAGGCACACACCTGATCATCTACAATTGCTCTCTTACAACACTAAACTATGTTTTCTACCTTTATCTTGCATCTACCTACCACTTCAGCATTTTATTAAAAATAAAAATAATAATAATAATAAAGGGAGAAATGTGGGATCCACATATAAATCAAGTATAAAAATCAAACGAATATTCATATTTGACCTGATTGTTTATAGTTCATAATGCGTGATCAAAACTGAAAGTTTCTGTAATGACTGCCCTTGTACTGTTCACCATGTAAGAACTTATTCGCTATGTAAGAATTCGTTCACCATGTAAGAACTTGTTCGTTATGCTTCAGAAGATTGGAGACTGACGAGAATTAGGCTTGAGATGGATTAATGATTGTGCATTGAGCATTGACTCCCCTATACAGAATTTTATTGTTGCTAACAACCATTTTGATCAATAAATATGAGAGATGCCCTCTCAAGAAAAAAATAAATAAATAAATTTAAGAAACTAAAAAAAAAAAAGTTCATCTTTTATAAAGGTCAGCACAAGTACTTATTATTTGACAAAGAAGTGAATTTAAGGACTATAGATTGTTTTAAATTGAGAATTACACTGTGTACATTTAACAGGTAAAGATTGGGGCCAACTCTTGCTTCATGGGATAAACATGAGCCTCACATTTCACATGGAAATAAGTGACAGTTTATTCAGTGAAATGTATCAAAAGTAGTCATGCTCTGTGGACTACACCTTCCTTGTAGGGTTTATAAAATGTAGAAATGACTAAACAGTGAAACAAATGTAGTTTTACTTTGTTTCCTGTCAACTTTCCATTTTCTATTGACAGTTTAGCTTGGCCAGATATCCAATATAGACAAATGGTTAATATTTTATGACTGGCCTAAATTGAAATCTAAACATTGATATATATAAGAAGGTTGGAGATAGAAGGTACTTTCTCTATTACATAGTCCAGCCACCTAATTTTGCAGAAATGGAAACAAGTTCAGGGAAAAGGTTTTAGCATCATTATTTGTTAACGGCTGAATTAGACCAGAAGTCTCAAGAGGCATTGGTCATTAGGTTCCATCCTGGTTAAGGCATTTCTCCTACTAAACTCCAAGAGGGTTTGTTTTCTGTATCACATTTCAGATACTTATCATCTTGATTTTATCATTGTTCAACTCATATTTACCATTACTTGCTAAACTCCCCTGCTAGATTCCTGGCTTCTGGCCTAAGCCTTATTGACTTGCATTCCTGGTATCCCATATAGTTCATAGCCATTTAGATATGTAATAGATAATGAATAAATTTGTTGAGTGAAAAAAAAAAATTACAAAATTTAGAACTTTCTAAGAAAATGGGAAAAAAACCTCATAAAGAAATCTACAAAGACAACCCTAAAAGCACTATTTCTAAAAACAAGTAATTTTGAAAGAAAATATTAAACCTTATTATTCTTCTCTACTTCTGGGAAGGTGTAACCCCTGGTTTCCAATAACAGTACAAAGGCCTCCAATACTTAAATTCATGAATGGATTAAAGAGAATAAGCAGTTTCTGAAATCCTTTTAAAAAGTATAAATTCTGACTAGAATTGTCAGTTCATTTAAGAATTATCCAACAAGAAAGTTGTCTTTTGGAAGGCAAAGTACAATTAAATAAATCATTAAAGCTTTTTAAAGACAATATTCATCTCTTCTTGCAGTGGTCTACTCAAATCATAAACTACTTAGGTATCATTTGTGAAAACTGACAGGCAAACATACTTCTTTAAACTCTTTAGTTCTAGCAGTTGTTCCTAGGAAGTGCTGTCCAGCAGCAGGAAGAGAACCTAGACATCTTGTATCCCTATGGCAGGGATGCCAGGCCAAGACATGGGAATGTTATAGCCCCAGTCTTCAAATACCCAAAGAGCCCAGCAAGGGTGGGGGTGGGTAGGAAATGAGGTGATGCAGACATTTGGAGGTTTTGACAGAACCTGTCTTTCCCCTACCTCCCACTGACCTCTCCCTACTTGAGATTCAAAAGGCTTCCACCAACTGCCACTTGGAGATAATCCTGGCAGGGATACAGATGCAAGCTGACCTATTTTTCACAGTCACTGTGGACAAACGTGTCAGAGCGACACAGCCTAGTAAGTCATAAACTCTAAAGCAGCTACCAAGTCACAAGCAAAGCCCCCAGACGCTGCAGAAAGTGCAGCTCTGTCCACCTTACCATGACAGCCAATCCCCCTCTATTCACCGGTGTGCATTCTACACTCCTGCCAGCACATGGCATGGCCCCATCCCCTCAGCTAGAAGACCACCGTTCCAACAGATACGGCCTTAATACTGGCTTCAACTCTTTAATGTGACTGCTCATAAATGTTGCCATACTAAACAAGAAACAGAATGTTAACACATGACCTTATGAAACTAAATTTTTTGTCTACTTGGTAAAGAACAGAAGACTATAAATTCCCTATGTGTTAATTAGGGACGAGGTCTTTTATGTTTCCAAGTACATTTTGCTTTCCATGTAACAAGTGGCTGGGGTGGGGTGGAGGAGGGTGGGGAAAGAGTTCAAAGATACCCAGGCAGCACTGACCCCCTTATTGGCAGCAATGCAGCACTCAGCCAGCCGTAGCCACAGGCGGGGATTTGCGTGATAAACCTGAACAGCTTCAATCAGACACTCAAAGGCGGCAAGAGGTCTTCCAATGTGAAGAAGCTGAATTCCACAGTTATATAGCAACTCATACCTCTTGTTGGTTAGTAATGTACACATGGGTCTTCCTGAAAATTTTTTGCCTAATGGTAAAAATTAGATGAGAACAAATCGTTAGATTGAAGATAACAGTGACAATGAAAACATTCTACTAAGTACTACAAACACTACCTTGTTTAACACCAACACTAGTGTCGGTCTCCATTCCCAACCCCATAAATATTCTACAGAGTCACCTCAGCTGTCTGCTAGTGAGGCCAGGGATGTCTCTTCTCATCTGCCAGGCCGCAGACAACAATGCTCCAGGAAGGCAAAGAAAAGGGATAGAACCTACTCTCACTCCTCTGAACCTTAAACTACTATTCCACATTTTGAGAGCCTGTAAAATGCTTCTATTCTTCTTGACTTTCAGTTTGATTAACCATTTTATTGTCATGTGCTTTCTTAACCAGGAGTATTCAGTTAATATTAGGCCTTATGGGACTCTACTGTGGAAATAAAAATTAATGTGCTGTATACAATGACTATGGTTCACTCACTCACTCATTCAAATTTCACCGTCCATAACAAAGTAAGACCACTTGTCATTTTCGGATACATTCTTCATAAATTAAATAGTTTTTTATATTTTTAAAGCTAAACCATTCTTTGATTTTTAGCATTTCAGACCAAGGAGCCATATAATAGGAATACTGAAGCAATAAACTTCAGGAATTTGCAAAAAGGTGGTCAGATGCTGCCAACAGTACCAAACACGAAACCCTGAGAAGAAGCTATAATAGTTCAGCATAGCCAAGAAATCTTAGCAAAATATCACTATTATAACATTACTGTATGACAGTACTGATTTTCAAATCCATGAAAAAGTGAATATAATTTGAATTTCTTTGATAATTACTCCTAATACCTTGCTATTCGAAGTAGCAACATCTACTAAAAATCCCAAGTCAGACCTGTGGCAGGATCAGTGTGTTCACTGTATGGAGGTACATATGACATGCATTTTGACCAGATACTTGCTTTTTAATATCATGATTTCCTCAAGTACTAAAATGCAAACTGCCCTCTAGCAATGGGCTTACTTGGGTCAGTGCCTGCGCTGGGCTGTGCACAGACATTGTCGTTCTCCTGCAGAGCCTTTTTAAAGTAGAAAATTCCCAGATTGTGCTTGCTCATGGCAAAATGGATGCAGCCAAGATTATTCCAGAACATGCATCTCAAGCATTCACCTGAGAGAAAAACAAGAACATTTGTCCACATACACACTCTACTGTTGATGCATGTCATATAGGAACTGCGCTTATCTAGTGTAAGTTAATCCTATATGCAATTCCACTTAGTCCCTATAGAGAAGTTTACAAGGCATCTGAAATTTAGGAAACACCTGAAAATTCTGTGAAATCCTTTTCTTATCAAGTCTATTTTACTAAAGGTGATACACCAACCCTGCATACTGATTCGGTTAGCCTGTTTTTTTAAATTTAATATTTAACAATTATAGGTAAATGATATAAAAATGCAAAGGACAAAAATATTTATTACTAACATAATATATATGCATTGCATCTGCACAACAAAACATTATGTAGAAACTGGAAAGAATGAAGCCAGTATATGTGGCAACAATCAAAATATATTAAATTAAAAATAACAAGAATATATAGTACACAATATATAAAATCCTGCTCTTGTTTGCTAACTATTAAGTCTCCATTATTCTTGTAGTTCACACTTTAAATATCACTACTGATGAGCATCTGTCTCCTGTTTGTCGGGCATTTGTATTTCTCATCTTGCACACTGCTCCTTTCTGTTCTTTATCCATTTTTTATTTGGTTATAGATGTTTTTCCCATTCGTTACCTGTTAGGGAGATGTTATAGAAACCTGTCACATCTATTTCAAATATTTCCTCCAAGTGCCAGGTTGTAATCTGTCTTGTGATTTGGTTCAGAGAGAGAGAGAGAGAGAGAGTGTGTGTGTGTGTGTGTGTTTATGTTTTTAATCATAAAAAGCTTTATATTTTTATGTGGTCAAATTTCATAATCTTTTCTAAATTCCATAGCTCTTGGATTTTGGATAGTGCTTAATCAAGGCTTCCCCACTACAAAATTAAAATATTCTTCTAGGTTTTCTTTTGCTGCTTTTGTGATTTTATTTTTACATTTTAACCCTTCATCTGTCTGGATTTTATTTTGGCGTGATGAAAGCAATTCAAGCTTTGGTTTTCTTTTTCTAAATGGCTTCTCAAACATTTCAAAACAATTTACAATAGTCCACTTTTTCCTCAATGACATAAAATGCCTGACTACGCTGGCAAAACTAGTAACCAGGATATTCAATGTTTCTTAATACTAACAATGAAAGGATGGCTTCTGATGTACTTTAAAACTAAGCAATGATAATATTTTAAAAAGAGAAAAAGTAGGTAGGAAAAATGACAGTAGGAAATACACTAAAATGTTAAAACGTTGCTTCTGGGCAGTGGCACGATGAAAAATTTAAGAAACATACTATTAAATCTTCACTAATAAGCATATTTTATTTGCAGCAAAAACTAAATTTTACATATGGGAAGCAAATTGAAGATTTCAAAATTAATACCTATGAAAAAAATCAGTATGTGAAATATACAACCATATGAAAATCTTTCCTATTAGATTACCATAATTCTTGATTAGCCAACTATATGCCTTGCTCCTCACTCCTCACTCATTCTAGGGGTTGACAATATCAGCTCTGAAATATATGTTAAGACAATCCTAAGCAAAATTTTCACGAAACATATAAAGTTTTAGTTGGAGATTGTTTCAGTGTTTGGCTGCTAGTGGGCCTGAGAGGAAACTGTGATAATAAAAACACCAAAAATAAAAATTCAGCAGAACTAAAAATGGGTATTGAGAACAAAATACTCAAGAGAAATATAATGGAACGAACTTCTTTTCTCCATCCTCTATGACTCCACTGAACTGAGTGGAGTTTGCAGGTATATTCTGCCACATGTACCCGAATAGAAACAAAAAATTAAACCAAAAAAACCATACTCATTCTTGGCATTTTAAACTTGGCGCAAAACATTTTCAATAGGTTAACCTCATTTCTTGAATAAACTGATCTTCCTTCCTTCCCATAAAATAGCAATGATATGAATTTAAATGACAGCCGTAAGTTTTACTTTCTACTTTACTATTAATATCAATTCATTAAAACTTTCTAAATAGAATCAAGAATAGATAACAGTACTTACCTTCCTAACTTCACAGAAATATCTTTGATACAGTCAATGGTCTAAAGAAATTATATCATTCACTGCTTTTACGGAACAAAAGGGAAAAGTAAAAACACCACCTCATTTCACAAAGCAAAAGCTCAAGGACCTTGTGCCCTGGACAAAATTTCTAAGCTCATATTAAGAAATAAAATGAAAGAGCATGTGAAGTGAAAAAAAAAGTAAAGTGAGGCTTCTTCTAAAATGGAAACAAGCAATAAAATAAAATGCCAGGAATTTTCTGGAGAAATCATAAAACATTTTCATTAAAAAACATAAATTAGCAGAAATCACACTCAAAGCAGTCTAGGGGCAAAAAAAAAGGAACAAGAGCCAGGAAGAAAATAATTAAGATTTCACAATTTTCTTTTACCTGTTTTCATGAATCCTGGATGCTCAGCAATGTTTGAACTATTTAACAGCTTCACAGCTTTTCGATAATTGCCTCTTAAGTACTCAAAATTGCTCTTAAGAAACAGAGAGGGTGCAGACTGTAAAGAAAATATGTTACTTATAATTTGTTTTCAGATACCCAATGTGGGATCATACCATACTGTTGTGCTGGCATGTGTGCAAGAGCATACAAAAGCCACTTAAGTCATGGTCATAATACACTATTCTCTAATGTTTCATTGTTCTCACAATCTTAAGAAAATGAAACCTGTTAGAGAGGCTGGTGATCTCCCTTATGTTTAAGGATACAAATGTACCTACCTTCATTAAGACTCAAAGAAGGACAAGTAATCAAATGTTTTTTCAGTTATGAAAAAAAAGCTGTGTCTGGCTATGAACAGAAACATTTCCTCACAGAACGTCTTATTTTTGGAGCTACTCTTGTTGTTACAAAGATCCTGTTTTGGAGCGCAGACCACCTTTCACTTCTAAGGATCCTTATAGTAGAGGGCCATCTATTTCGGTTTAAATTCTATTTAGAATGCAAAAGCACGCAGAGATCTGGGGGCTGAACATCCACCCAGGAGGACATGTGGAATCCTGTGTCGTCATTTATTCACTTTAGTTTAGCTACAGGCTTTCCTTCTAAATCCTCATTTATACTTGGCTCTGCCCCCGATCACTGAGGAAATGAGGGCTTTCAAGGCTTCATCCAGGTAGCAGTGACACAGGGACGTTTCCCCTGATTTATGTATGACTGTTACACTGTATTACAATGGTTTCTTTTGCTGTTTGGCTCTCTCCCCTGTGACTTCGGAATCCTTTAGGCAGGTGTTATGTCTTCCATCATAAAAAAGACTCATAATGCCTAGCCAGCTAGTTAGACCTTTCCCTCTTAGTCCCAAGCCTACCGGCTCAGGTCTAGGGTATGTTAGTTCTTCTCAAAAAACACTTGAGTACTGACCAAGTGGCTAATTTGGATCCTGCTTGAGATTTCCAAGATCAATTTTCCTGAACTACTCCTACTACAAATGGTATCTCTTATGATTTCATACTTTTAATTAACAGTTTTCCTAAAAGGATCAAGAAATGTTCACAATTCTTCTCTTCCCTCTACAGCCCTAAAATTATTTATCAGTGGAGGGCTGGGGTGGAGCGCATGCAGGGAAGGAGGACCTGTACCTCAAACACTCTAGCACTGGACACACTGTAGATGCTATGAAGCCAGAGGTCATGGGGGAGGGGAGGTCTGGACTACAACTGGACAGGACAGGTAATCTTTAGGAATCTAAAAAAAAAAAAAAAGTCCCCAGTGTCTCATAACGGTAAATCTTTAAGTGAATTGTGAGAAACCACTCACAGAATACTATAGCTATTTATAACATTGGTTTTGAAGGCTACCTACCAAGGGGAATGCTTGTTATAATTTTAAGTGAGAAAAATACTATATTAAATTTTTATTTAATATTATATTAAATAATATAGTATAATATAATACTATATTAAATGGTATGATTGCTACTTCCCAACTCTATATCAAGGATTCCATCTGATAGCATATATGCCCTATGAAAGACTAAGATAAATTATTTAAAACTGACAAATACCTATTATCCAAATAAGGAAGTTTTAGGACACAAATGCTACAGATTGAAAAAAATAAGGCAAGTCAAGATGAAACTTACATTTCCAGCTGTGTTCATTACTGACTTGATTTCCCTTTTGCAGGCTTTCAGGGACTTCATTTGGATATAAGCTCTTACTTTATACTGTGTCAAAGGAAAAACACTGATATGTAAGAACTATGGTGGGTTTACAATGAAAGCTAGTCTGTTCACAACATAGTTATACCAGTTAATTGCAAAAGCAAGTTTAAAATTATCTTAAATAATCTATTTTTACTATATTCTTGAAACATACTCTAAAAAACTAGAAACAGGTGGAATAATATTTATACTTAAGTTCCAAGCAAAAATTCTATCAACTGAAGAGAGAGGCTCAAGATGGCAGCATGAATAGGATGGCAGAAATCTCCTCCCAAAACCATATATATTTTTGAAAATACAACAAGTACAACTACGCCTAACAGAGAGACCAGAAGATACAGTACAACAGCCAGGCCACATTTACATCTGCAAGAACTCAGCAGCTCACGGAAAGGGTAAGATAAAAAGCCGTGACCTGGCAGGACCCAAGCACTCCCCCCACCCAAGCTCTTCAGTGGGAGGAAAAGAATCAGAGTGGGGAGGGAGCGGAAGCACAGGACTGCTAAATAACCAGCCCTAGTAATCTACACGGGGAGCACAGACACACATTGCATGATGCACTGGGTATTAGAGAAATGGAAAAGTAAAATCTGCGAGCAGGTCCCCACAGCTGGCTCCCCGGGAACAAAAGAAAAGCAGGTGCTTTTTGAAAGTCTTAAAGGCACAGGGGCTTAACAGCTGGATGGAATCGTCCTGGCACACTCAGCCCAGAAGGCCGGGAATTGTGAGGAATTTCAGGCGCCCTAACCCCATGGGTGGAAACGCAGTTTTGAAGCTCCTTACAGCAATAAGCAGTCTGCCATTCATTCCCCCCAGCCGGCGCTGCCCTGCCACAGTGGCAGCCAGAGAGCGGACCCGCCTATAGCAACTGCCCAGAGTCTCCTCCCAGAGCGCAGCTACCCAGGTCAGACCCAGAGGCTGCTGCCAGCATACAGCTGCCTGGCGCACAGAGAGGAAGCCGGCGCAAGGCATGAAGGGGCGCCGTTCTTGCAGGAGAACACAAACAGTGCGACTGCCACTCCCTGCAGGACTCTGGGCTACCCTCTAGGGCTGCCCTGCCCATGGCAGCTCAGAATATTTACCCAGAGGCTGCTCCTGGTGTGTGGGTAACCAGCACAGGCAGCGGAGAAGGGCAAAGTGACCAGCAAGCAGAAAGGGACTTTGTTCTCCCAGCTGACACATGCACCACCTGCCTATGACCACCTCTATAGCCATGAAAAGGCAGAAGAATCTGGTCCAGTCAAAAATCACACAGACAACCCCAGAGAGAGGGTCTGGGGAGATAGATAAAACCAGTCATCCTGAAAAAAAACTCAAAACAAAGGTCATAACCATGCTGATGGACCTGCAGAGAAATATGCAAGAGCTAAGGGATGAAGTCAGGAGGGAGATTACAGAAATGAAACAATCTCTGGAAGGACTTAAGAGCAGACTGGATGAGGTACAACAGACTGGTAATGGAATAGAAATCAGAGAACAGGAATACAGAGAAGCTGAGGCAGAGAGAGATAAAAGGATCTTCAGGAATGAAAGAATACTGAGAACTGTGTGACCAATCCCAACAGAACAATATTCATATTATAGGGGTACCAGAAGAAGAGAGAGAAAAAGGGAAAGAAAGTGTCTTTGAAGAAATAATTGCTGAAAACTTCCCCAAACTGGTGGAGGAAGTAGTCTCTCAGACAATGGAAGCCCACAGATCTCCCAATACAAGGGACCCAAGGAGGACAACACCAAGACATATAATAATTAAAACGGCAAAGATCAAAGAAAAGGACAGAGTATTAAAGGCAGCCAGAGAGAGAAAAAAGATCATCTACAAAGGAAAACCCATCAGGCTATAATCAGACTTCTCAACAGAAACCTTACAGGCCACAAGAGAATGGCATGATAGATTTAATGCAATGAAACAGAAGGGCCTTGAACCAAGAATACTGTATCCAGCACAATTATCATCTAACTATGAAGGAGGGATTAAACAATTTCCAGACAAGCAAAAGTTGAGGGAATTTGCCTCCCACAAACCACCTCTACAGAATATTTTAAAGGGAATGCTCTAGATGGAAGCACTCCTAAGGCTAAATAGATGTCACCAGATAAAATAAAATCACAGCAAAGAAAGCAGACCAACCAAATACAAACTAAAGACAAAATATAAAATCAGCTATCAACAAAAGCAGTCAAAAGAAACACAAGAGTACAGAATAAAACACCTAGTATATAAAGAATGGAGGAGGAAGAATAAGAAGGGAGACAAATAAAGAATAATCACACTGTGCTTATAATAGCTTAATAAGAGACTTAACTTAGACTATTAGATAGTAAAGAAGCTACCCTTGAACCTTAGGTAACCACAAATCTAAAGGCTGCAATGGCAATAAGTACATATCTTTCAATAATCACCCTAAATGTAAATGGGCTGAATGCACAAATCAAAAGACACAGAGTAACAGAATGGATACAACAGCATGACCCATCTATATGCTGCTTACAAGAGACTCATCTCAAACCCAAAGACATACACAGACTAAAAGTGAAGGGATGGAAAAAGATATTTCATGCAAACAATAGGGAGAAAAAAGCAGGTGTTGCAGTACTTGTATCAGACAAAATAGACTTCAAAATAAAGAAAGTAACAAGAGATAAAGAAGGACATAACATAATGATAAAGGGAGCAGTCTAACAAGAGGATATAACCATTATAAATATATATGCACCCAATACAGGGGCACCAACATATCTGAAACAAATACTAACAGAATTATAGGAGGAAACAGAATGCAATGCATGCATTCTAAGAGACTTCAACACAACACTCACTCCAAAGGACAGATCCACCAGACAGAAAATCAGGAAGGACACAGTGGCACTGAACAACACACTAGAACAGATGGACCTAACAGACATCTACAGAACTCTACACCCAAAAGCAGCAGGATACACATTCTTCTCAACTGCACATGGAACATTTTCCAGAATAGACCACACACTAGGCCACAAAAAGAGCCTGAGTAAATTAAAAAAGATTGAAATTCTACCAATCAACTTCTCAGACCACAAAGGTATAGAACTAGAAATAAGTTGTACAAAGAAAGCAAGAAGGCCCACAAACACATGGAGGCTTAACAACATGCTCCTAAATAATCAATGGATCAATGACCAAATTAAAATAGAGATGAAGCAATATATGGAGACAAATGACAACAACAACACAAAGCACCAACTTCTGTGGGATGCAGCAAAGGCAGGTCTAAGAGGAAAGTATATAGCAATCCAGGCATATTTAAAGAAGGAAGAACAACTCCAAATGAATAGTCTAAAGTCACAATTATTGAAAATGGAAAAAGAAGAAGAAAGAGGCCCAAAGTCAGCAGAAGTAGGGACATAATAAATATAAGAGAAGAAATAAATAAAATTGAGAAGAATAAAACAAAAGAAAAAATCAATGAAACCAAGAGCTTATTCTTTGAGAAAATAAACAAAATAGATAAACCCCTAGCCAAACTTATTAAGAGAAAAAGAGAATCTACACACATCAACAGAATCAGAAACGAGAAAGGAAAAATCACGAAGGACCCCACAGAAATACAAAGAATTACTAGAGAATACTATGAAAATCTATATGCTAACAAACTGGAAAGCATAGAAGAAATGGACAACTTCCTAGAAAAATACCTTTCGAGACTGACCAAGGAAGAAACAGAAAATCTAAACAGACCAATAACCAGCAACGAAATTGAAAAGGTAATCAAAAAACTACCCAAGAACAAAACCCCCAGGCCAGATGGACTTACTGCTGAATTTTATCAGACATATACAGAAGACATAATACCCATTCTCCTTAAAGTTTTCCAAAAAATAGGAGAGGAGGGAATACTTCCAAACTCATCTTATGAAGCCAACATCACCCTAATACCAAAACCAGGCAAAGACCCCAACAAAAAAGAAAACTACAGACGAATACACCTGATGAACATAGATGCAAAAATACTCAACAAAATATTAGCAAACCGAATTCAAAAATACATTGAGGATCATACACCATGATCAAGTGGGATTCATCTCAGGGATGCAAGGATGGAACAACATTAGAAAATCCATCAACATCATACACCACATCAACAAAAAGAAGGACAAAAACCACATGATCATCTCCATTGATGGTGAAAAAGCATTCGACAAAATTCAACATCCATTCATGATTAAAACTCTCAACAAAATGGGTATAGAGGGCAAGTACCTCAACATAATAAAGGTCATATATAACAAACCCACAGCCAACATCATACTTAACATTGAGAAGCTGAAAGCCGTTCCTCTAAGATCGGGAACAAGACAGGGATGCCCACTCTCCCCACTGTTATTCAACATAGTACTGGAGGTCCTAGCCACGGCAATCAGACAAAACAAAGAAATACAAGGCATCCAGATTGGTAAAGAAGAAGTCAAACTGTCACTATTTGCAGATGACATGATACTATACATAAAATACCCTAAAGACTCCACTCCAAAACTACTAGAACAAACATCTGAATTCAGCAAAGTTGCAGAATACAAAATTAATACACAGAAATCTGTTGCTTTCCTATACACTAACAATGAACTAGCAGAAAGAGAAATCAGGGGGAAAAAATTCCATTCACAATTGTATCAAAAAGAATAAAATACCTAGGAATAAACCTAACCAAGGAAGTGAAGATCTATATCCTGAAAACTACAAGACACTCTTAAGAGAAATTAAAGAGGACACTAACAGATGGAAACTCATCCCATGCTCTTGATCTAGGAAGAATACTGTCAAAATGGCCATCCTGCATAAAGCAATCTAATGATTCAATGCAATCCCTATCAAAATACCAACAGCATTTTTCAACGAACTGGAACAAATAGTTTTAAAATTCATATGGAACCACAAAAGACCCCAAATAGCTGAAGTAATTCCGAGAAGGTAAAATAAAGCAGAGGGGATTTTGCTTTCCAACTTCAAGCTCTACTACAAAGCCACAGTAATCAAGACAATTTGGTACTGGCACAAGAACAGAACCACAGACCAGTGGAACAAAATAAGAGAGTCCAGATATTAACCCAAACATATATGGTCAATTAATATACGATAAAGGAACCATGGACCTACAATGGGGAAATGACAGCCTCTTCAACAGCTGGTGTTGGCAAAACTGGAGAGCTCCATATAACAGAACGAAACTGGATCATTGTCTAACTCCATACACAAAAGTAAATTTGAAATGGATCAAAGACCTGAATGTAAGTCATGAAACCATAAAACTCATAGAAAAAAACACAGGCAAAAATTTCTTAGACATAAACATGAGCGACTTCTTCATGAACATATCTCCCCAGGCAAGGGAAACAAAAGCAAAATGAACCAGTGGGATTATATCAAGCTGAACAGCTTCTGTACAGCAACGGACACCATCAATGGAACAAAAAGACATCCTACAGTATGGATAATATATTCATAAATGACAGGTCCGATAAAGGGTTGACATCCAAAAAATATAAGGAGCTCACCACCTCAACAAACAAAAAGCAAATAATCCAGTTAAAAAATGGGCACAGTATGTGAACAGACAGTTCTCCAAAGAAGAAATCCAGATGGCCAACAGACACATGAAAAGATGTTCCACATCACTAGTCATCAGAGAAATGCAAATTAAAACCACAATGAGATATCACCTCACACCAGTAAGGATGGCCACCATCCAAACCATCCAAAAGACAAACAACAAAAAATGTTGGCAAGGATGTGGAGAAAGGGGAACCTTCCTACACTGCTGGTGGGAATGTAAATTAGTTCAACCACTGTGGAAAGCAGTATGGAGATTCCTCAAAAAACTCAAAATAGAAATACCTTTGACCCAGGAATTCCACTGCTAGGAATTTACCCTAAGAATGAGGCAGCCCAGTTTGAGAAAGACATATGCACCCCTATGTTTATCGCAGCACTATTTATAATAGCCAAGAAATGGAGCCAACCTAAGTGTCCATCAGTAGATGAATGGATAAGGAAGATGTGGTACATATACAGAATGGAATATTATTCAGCATAAGAAGAAGACAATTCCTACCATCTGCAACAACATGGATGGAGCTAGAGGGTATTATGTTCACTGAAATAAGCCAGGTGGAGAAAGCCAAGTATCAGATGATTTCACTCATCTGTGGAGTATAAGAACAAAGAACAAAACTGAAGGAACAAAACAGCAGCAGACTCACAGAACGCATGAATGGACTAACAGTTACCAAAGGGAAAGGGACAGGGGAGGATGGGTGGGAAGGGAGGGATAAGGGGGGGAGGGAATAAAGGGGGCATTAGGATTAGCATGTATGATGTGGGGGTGGGGGACCCAGGGAGGGCTGCACAACACAGAGAAGACAAGTAGTGATTCTACAGCATCATACTACACTGATGGACAGTGACTGCAATGGGGTATGTGGGGGGAACTCGGTGATAGGGGGAGTTTAGTAAACATAATGTTCCTCATGTAATTGTAGATTAATGATACCAAAAAAAATCCTATCGACTGTTATCTGCACATGAATAATGAACAACAAATTTAAAATTCTACAAATAGATTTTATCATCTAATACATTTCCAAGTCACTTCTCTCAAGATAGTAATTAAAAGAAATGATGTTGCATTATCACCTTAAGCAAAATATATTTAGAAGGATAAACATCCTTCTACACTATAATACTTCAAAGCCAAATAAACATACACGTCTTGAATTGTTTACTGCTCTCAAAGATCACATTCTTTATCATTCCTACATGTAAAGTTTACACTACCTGATGAATCTTTGACTTTGCAGCTTCTATTAGAGCTCCACTTTCTGCCTTATGGTTAGATCCATCTTTGTTGGTGGTGTTACCAGTCTGCAAGGTGGTGAAACAAAGTTAAGCAAAGTTAAATTTTTTGACCACAATTTAGATCCGTGATTTCCAAGTGAGCTAATATGAATCACCTAGAGAACATTTTCAAAATTCAGAACTCCAGGTCCCACTTGCAGAGATTCACGCTTATTAATCTCTAGTGGGTGATAGGAAACTCTGTCTCTGAGAAGCTCACAGTTGAGCATAATGGCAGTGCCACGTTCAAAAAGCATGCATATTACTTGGGCAAAACTCAGATTATATTTTGAAAACCCAGAACACATCATATCATTCCCATCTTAAAACCTTTTTTGGTAAAAACACTGCCAACATCATACCCTAAATTTCTGGTAATGTACTCAAAATCTTCCATAATATGACCCACATTTGAGTTATCAATCTCCTCTCTTGACCTCCCATTACACTTCTCAGGTATTACTCATTTCAGATTACAGGAAGTTCCTCCAACTCACCACTCTCACACCTTTTGTGCTACTTTCTCTGCCAGGAAAGTTATCCTGTTCCATCCTTCCTCTTTTATTTTTTTGAGGGCATCTCTCATATTTATTGATCAAATGGTTGTTAACAACAATAAAATTCTGTATAAGGGACTCAATGCTCAATGCACAATCATTAATCCACCCCAAGCCCAATTCTCATCAGTTTCCAATCTTCTGAAGCATAACGAACAAGTTCTTACATGGTGAACAAATTCTTACATAGTGAATAAGTTCCTATACGGTGAACAGTACAAGGGCATTCATCACAGAAACTTTCAGTTTTGATCATGCATTATGAACTATAAACAATCAGGTCAAATATGAATATTCGTTTGATTTTTATACTTGATTTGTATGTGGATACCACATTTCTCTATTATTATTTTTAATAAGATACTAAAGTGGTAGGAAGAGGCAAGATAAAGGTAGAAAATATAGTTTAGTGCTGTAAGAGAGCAATTGTAAATGATCAGGTGTGTGCCTGTAGACTAAGTGTTAATCCAAGCTAGACAAGGGCCTTAAAACATCCACGGATGCAGAAGATTTCTCTCAAAACAGGGGGGGTGAGGTTCTAAGCCTCACTTCTGTTGATTCCCAATTTCTCACCTGATGGCCCCCTGCGAATGTGCCTGTCTTAGGTTGTTCCTCCCTTGAGGAATCTTACCCGTCTCTGGCTAACCAGTCATCTTCCGGGGCCATACAGGGAAATGTAAAGTTGGTAAGTGAGAGAGAAGCCATATTGTTTGAAAAGGTTAGCTTTTTACTTCTTTCAGATTTATGCCCTGTGGCTTCTATGCCCAGCACTTGTCTCAAGGTATCTTTACCACCTGGAGGAATTATGATACTCAGTAAATTCGATATGAGGAATGAATTCTATTTAAGGTTTGTAATTAGGAAGGAAGAAGGAAAGCTATAGAGGTAGCATATGGAAGAAAACATGGGAGGATTGATTATTTCTTTGACATATCTTTTTGTAGAGTACCTTAATCATGTATAGGTTTTAAACTACCAACTAACTTGCGCTCACATATTAACATAATAGGAATACGGTGACATAAACAAAGCAAATCTACAATTACCATCCATCTCCAGTGGAGCCAAGAAAACCATTTAGGCACCCTAGGCATTTGTGAAAATTTGTCTATGATATGATGGATATTGTCCAACTGTACTTGAACAGTCTAAGAGAAATCAGTAAATTGAAGCAGCCCATTTCTGGGATTTGTTCACATCCCATATGTTCTTTTAACCGTAGATAGTCTATAGTCATAAGATTTTGGAGTGCTACAACTTGCACCCCTCCCAACTCCTGGTTGAGTTCCAAGAGTACAGATTCGGTCAAATTTGTTGTCTCACTGTATGCACATGCAAGCCTAGACATCTCCCTCCCCATTCCAATGGGAAGTCCAGGAAACGGTGGGGTGGATGCAGCCACAACCACAGCATCGCCCAGATCCCTGTGGAGGCTTTTTGATGATCATCCCTCTGGCACAAGTCCTCCGGAGAGTGCTGATGCCGGAAGCTCCTCCTCATATCGTATCTTAGTTCATTTTCTGGGTAGCCAAGCTAGGCCTTGATCTTCTGCATAGAAAGAAACAGACCCTTTGCCCACACTTTGACATGCCCTCTATACCACTGTGCAGAACTCAATGGAGGTCAGCACACAGGAACTGCTTTTTTTTTTTTATTAAGAGAAAGGAATATTATCAGAAAAGAGTACCTCCATAGCTGATCATCTGACACCCTTTAAGTGATCAACATTAAGGATATTTAAAGCATGCATTGATCCTTGATTTACCAATAGTTTTATCCTATCAAGGAGTCATCCCCCTTTCCTTTCTTTCTTTCTTTTTTTTTTTTTTAAATCTTTAATCTACACCTACATGAAGAATACTATGTTTACTATGCTCTCCTCTATATCAGGTCCCCCCTAACAACCACATTACGGTTGCTGTCCATCAGCTTAGCAAAATGTTGTAGAATCACTACTTGTCCTCTGTGTGTTGTACAGCCCATCCTCCCCATTCTCCCTCCCCGTCATGCATGCTAATCTTAATACCCTCCTTCTTCTCCCCCCCCTTATCCCTGCCTGCCCACCCATTCTCCCCAGGTCCTTTGCCTTTGGTACCTGTTAGTCCATTTTTGGGTTCTGTAATTCCGCTGCTGTTTTGTTCCTTCAGTTTTTGTTTGTTCTTATACTCCTCAGATGAGTGAAATCATTTGGTATTTCTCTTTCTCCGCTTGGCTTATTTCACTGAGCATAATACTCTTCAGCTCCATCCATGTTGCTGCAAATGGTTGAATTTTTCCACTTCTTATGGCTGAGTAGTATTCCATTGTGTATATGTTCCACATCTTCTTTATCCATTCATCTACCGATGGACACTTAGGTTGCTTCCAATTCTTGGCTATTGTAAATAGTGCTGCGATAAACATAGGGGTGCATCTGTCTTTCTCAAACTTGATTGCTGCGTTCTTAGGGTAAATTCCTAGGAGTGGAATTCCTGGGTCAAATGGTAGGTCTGTTTTGAGCATTTTGATGAACGTCCATACTGCTTTCCACAATGGTTGAACTAATTTACATTCCCACCAGCAGTGTAGGAGGGTTCCCCTTTCTCCACAGCCTCGCCAGCATTTGTTGTTGTTTGTCTTTTGGATGGTGGCCATCCTTACTGGTGTGAGGTGATACCTCATTGTAGTTTTAATTTGCATTTCTCTGATAATTAGTGATGTGGAGCATCTTTTCATGTGTCTGTTGGCCATCTGTATTTCTTTTTTAGAGAACTGTTCAGCTCCTCTGCCCATTTTTTAATTGGGTCATTTGTTTTTTGTTTGTTGAGGCGTGTCAGCTCTTTATATATTCTGGACGTCAAGCCTTTATTGGATCTGTCATTTTCAAATATATTCTCCCATACTGTAGGGTTCCTTTTTGTTCTATTGATGGTGTCTTTCGCTGTACAGAAGCTTTTCAGCTTAATGTAGTCCCACTTGCTCATTTTTGGTGTTGTTTTCCTTGCCCGGGGAGATATGTTCAAGAAGAGGTCACTCATGTTTATGTCTAAGAGGTTTTTGCCTATGGTTTTTTCCAAGAGTTTAATGGTTTCATGACTTACATTCAGGTCTTTGATCCATTTTGAATTTACTCTTGTGTATGGGGTTAGACAATGGTCCAGTTTCATTCTCCTACATGTAGCTGTCCAGTTTTGCCAGCACCGTCTGTTGAAGAGACTGTCATTTTGCCATTGTATGTCCATGGCTCCTTTATCAAATATTAATTGACCATATATGTTTGGGTTAATTTCTGGAGTCTCTAATCTGTTCCACTGGTCTGTGGCTCTGTTCTTGTGCCAGTACCAAATTGTCTTGATTACTATGGCTTTGTAGTAGAGCTTGAAGTTGGGGAGTGAGATCCCCCCTACTTTATTCTTCTTTCTCAGGATTGCTTTGGCTATTCGGGGTCTTTGGTGTTTCCATATGAATTTTTGAATTATTTGTTCCAATTCATTGAAGAATGTTGCTGGTAATTTGAGAGGGATTGCATCAAATCTGTATATTGCTTTGGGCAGGATGGCCATTTTGATGATATTAATTCTTCCTAGCCATGAGCATGGGATGAGTTTCCATTTATTAGTGTCCCCTTTAATTTCTCTTAAGAGTGACTTGTAGTTTTCAGAGTATAAGTCTTTCACTTCTTTGGTTAGGTTTATTCCTAGGTATTTTATTTCTCTTTGATGCAATGGTGAATGGAATTGTTTTCCTGATTTCTCTTTCTATTGATTCATTGTTAGTGTATAGGAAAGCTACAGATTTCTGTGTGTTAATTTTGTATCCTGCAACTTTGCTGTATTCCGATATCAGTTCTAGTAGTTTTGGAGTGGAGTCTTTAGGGTTTTTTATGTACAGTATCATAACATCTGCAAATAGTGACAGTTTAACTTCTTCTTTACCAACCTGGATTCCTTGTATTTCTTTGTTTTGTCTGATTGCCGTGGCTAGGACCTCCAGTACTATGTTAAATAACAGTGGGGAGAGTGGGCATACCTGTCTGGTTCACGATCTCAGAGGAAATGCTTTCAGCTTCTCGCTGTTCAGTATAATGCTGGCTGTGGGTTCATCATATATGGCCTTTATTATGTTGAGGTACTTGCCCTCTATTCCCATTTTGCTGAGAGTTTTTATCATGAATGGATGTTGAATTTTGTCAAATGCTTTTTCAGCATCTATGGAGATGATCATGTGGTTTTTGTCTTTCTTTTTGTTGATGTGGCGGATGATGTTGATGGATTTTTGAATGTTGTACCATCCTTGCATCCCTGGGATGAACCCCACATGGTCATGGTGTATGATCCTTTTGATATACTGTTGAATTCTGTTTGCTAATATTTTACTGAGTATTTTTGCATCTACATTCATCAGGGATATTGGTCTGTAATTTTCTTTTTTGGTGGGGTCTTTGCCTGGTTTTGGTATTAGGGTGATGTTGGCTTCATAGAATGAGTTTGGGAGTATTCCCTCTTCTTCTATTTTTTGGAACACTTTAAGGAGAATGAGTATTATGTCTTCTCTGTGTGTCTGATAAAATTTCGAGGTAAATCCGTCCGGCCCCGGGGTTTTGTTCTTGGGTAGTTTTTTGATTACCGTTTCAATTTCTTTGCTCGTAATTGGTTTGTTTAACTTTTGTGTTTCTTCCTTGGTCAGTCTTGGGAGGTTGTATTTTTCTAGGAAGTTGTCCATTTCTTCTAGGTTTTCCAGCTTGTTGGCATATAGGTTTTCATAGTAGTCTTTAATAATTCTTTGTATTTCTGTGGAGTCTGTCATGATTTTTCCATTCTCATTTCTGATTCTGTTGATTTGTGTTGATTCTCTTTTTCTCTTAATAAGTTTGGCTAGAGGCGTATCTATTTTGTTTATTTTCTAAAAGAACCAGCTCTTGATTTCGTTGATTTTTGCTACTGTTTTATTCTTCTCAATTTTGTTTATTTCTTCTCTGATCTTTATTATGTCCCTCCTTCTGCTGACTTTAGGCCTCATTTGTTCTTCTTTTTCCAGTTTCGATAATTGTGATGTTAGACTATTCATTTGGGATTGTTCTTCCTTCTTCAAGTGTGCCTGGATTGCTATATACTTTCCTCTTAAGACTGCTTTCGCTTCGTCCCACAGAAGTTGGGGCTTAGTGTTGTTGTTGTCATTTGTTTCTATATATTCCTTGATCTCTATTTTGATTTGTTCATTGATCCATTGATTATTTAGTAGCATGTTGTTAAGCCTCCATGTGTTTGTGAGCCTTTTTGTTTTCTTTGTAGAATTTATTTCTACTTTTATACCTTTGTGGTCTGAAAAATTGGTTGGTAGAATTTCAATATTTTGGAGTTTACTGAGGCTCCTTTTTTGAGCTAGTATGTGGTCTATTCTGGAGACTGTTCCATGTGCACTTGAGAAGAATGTATATCCTGTTGCTTTTGGATGTAGAGTTCTATAGATGTCTATTAGGTCCATCTGTTCTAGGGTGTTGTTCAGTGCCTCTGTGTCCTTACTTATTTTCTGCCCCGTGGATCTATCCTTCGGGGTGAGTGGTGTATTGAAATCTCCTAAAATGAATGCATTGCAGTCTATTTCCCTCTTTAGTTCTGTTAGTATTTGCTTCACATATGCTGGTGCTCCTGTATTGGGTGCATATATATTTAGAATGGTTATATCCTCTTGTTGGACTGAGCCCTTTATCATTATGTAGTGTCCTTCTTTATCTCTTGTTACTTTCTTTGTTTTGAAGTCTATTTTGTCTGATATTAGTACTGCAACCCCTGCTTTCTTCTCACTGTTGTTTGCCTGAAGTATGTTTTTCCATCCCTTGACTTTTAATCTTTGCTTATCTTTGGGTTTAAGGTGAGTTTCTTGTAAGCAGCATATAGATGGGTCTTGCTTTTTTATCCATTCTATTACTCTGTGTCTTTTGATTGGTGCATGAAGTCATTTAGGGTGACTATTGAGAGATATGTACTTATTGCCATTGCAGGCTTTAGATTCGTGGTTACCAAAGGTTCAAGGTTAGCCTCTTTAGTATCTTACTGCCTAACTTAGCTCGCTTATTGAGCTGTTATATACACTGTCTGGAGATTCTTTTCTTCTCTCCCTTCTTATTCCTCCTCCTCCATTCTTCATATGTTGTGTGTTTTGTTCTGTGCTCTTTTTAGGGGTGCTCCCATTTAGAGCAGTCCCTGTAGGATGCCCTGTAGAGGTGGTTTGTGGGAAGGAAATTCCCTCAGCTTTTGCTTGTCTGGGAATTGTTTAATCCTGCATCATATTTAAATGATAGTCGTGCTGGATACAGTATCCTTGGTTCAAGGCCCTTCTGCTTCATTGCATTAAAGATATCATGCCATTCTCTTCTAGCCTGTAGGGTTTCTGTCGAGAAGTCTGATGTTAGCCTGATGGGTTTTACTTTATAGGTGACCTTTTTCTCTCTAGTTGCCTTTAAAACTCTTTCCTTGTCCTTGATCCTTGCCATTTTAATTACTATGTGTCTTGGTGTTGTCCTCCCTGGATCCTTTCTGTTGGGGGTTCTGTGTAATTCCATGGTCTGTTCATTTATTTCCTCCCCCAGTGTGGGGAAGTTTCAAGCAATTATTTCTTCAAAGAGACTTTCTATCCCTTTTCCTCTTTCTTCTTCTTCTGGTTCGCCTATAATACTATTATTCCTTTTGTATTGGTCACATAGTTCTCTTAGTGTTGTTTCATTCCTGGAGATCCTTTTATCTCTCTCTATGTCAGCTTCTATACGTTCCTGTTCTCTGGCTTCTATTCCTTCAATGGCATCTTGCATCTTATCCATTCTGCTTATAAATCCTTTCAGGGATTGTTTCCCTACTGTGATCTCCTTCCTCACATCTGTGATCTCCCTCCGGACTTTATTTCATTGCTCTTGCATTTTTCTCTGCATCTCACCCCATTGCTCTTGCATTTTTCTCTGCATCTCCATCAGCATGTTCATGATTTTTATTTTGAATTCTTTTTCAGGAGGACTGGTTAGGTCTGTCTCCTTCTCAGGTGTTGTCTCTGTAATCTTTGTCTGCCTGTAGTTTTGCCTTTTCATGGTGATAGAGATAGTTTGCAGAGCTGGTACGAGTGACCGCTGGAAGAGCTTCCCTTCTTGTTGGTTTGTGGCCTTCCTCTCCTGGGAGAATAGCGACCTCTAGTGGCTTATGCTTGTCAGTGTGCGCAGACAGGGCTTCTGCTACCTGCCCGGCTGCTATGGAGTTTATCTCCACTGTTGCTGTGGGCGTGGCCTGGCTGGGGCTGCTCCTCCAAAATGGTGGAGCCCCGTTGGAGCGGGAGCGACCAGGAGGCTATTTATCTCTGTAAAGGGCCTCTGTGCTCCCTGTTGCCCAGGGGGTTAGAGTACCCAGAGATCCCGAGATTACCTGCCTCTGGTCTAAGTGTGTCCTGTCCTGCTCCTTTAAGACTTCCAAAAAGCACTCTCTAAACCAAAACAACAACAGTAATGAGAGAGGAAAGAAAAAAAAAAAAAAAAAGGAAAAAACGCGATTTTTTTTGTTCTCATGCGCCCGTCCCAGGCACCCGTTTACTCGTCATGCTGCCCTGCCTGACTAGCACCAGGGTCCCTGTCCCTTCAAGGTTTCCAAAAAGCAACCGCCCCAAAGAAAAACAAAAACGCACGATATCGTTTGTCCTCAGGCGCCGGTCCCAGGCACCTGCCCACCAGTCCTGCCGCCCTCCCTCCCTAGCACTGGGGTCCCCGTCCCTCCAAGGCCTCCAAAAAACATTCATGAAAACAAAGGGAGAAACGCGCGACTCTCTCTGTCCCCAGGCGCTGGTCCCACGCACCTGCTCACCAGCCCTGCTGCCCTCCCTCCCTGGCACTGGGGTCCGTGTCCCCCTAAGGCCTCCAAAAAGCACTTGTCAGAAAGAAAAAAATGGGAGAAACACGCGATTGTCTTTGTCCTCAGGTGCCGGCCCCAGGCTCCCGCCCACTGGTCCCGCCACCCTGCCTCCCTAGTATTGGGAAAAATGCGCTATTTTCTTTGTCCCCAGGCGCCGGTCTCAGGCACCTGCTCACCAGTCTTCCTGCCCTGTTTCGCTGGTATTGGGGTCCCTGTCCCTTTAAGGCTTCCAAAAAGCACTCGCCAAAAAGAGAAAAAAAAAGTGGAAAAACGTGCGATTTCCTCCGTCCTCAGGCACCCACCCACTGGTCCCACAGGGAAAAACACGCAATATTCTCTGTCCTCAGGCACCGGTCCCAGGCACCTGCTCACCAGTCCTGCTGCTCTGCCTCCCTAGCACCGGGGTCCCTGTCCCTTTAAGGCTTTCAAAAAGCACTCGCCAAAAAGAGAAAAAAAAAGGGGAAAAACACACGATTTCCTCCGTCCTCAGGCGCCGGTCTCAGGCACCCGCCCACTGGTCCTGCAGGGAAAAACGCGCGATATTCTTTGTCCTCTGGCGCCGGTCCCAGGCACCTGCTCAGTGGTCCCGCCGCCCTGCCTCCCTAGCACCGGGGTCCCTGTCCCTTTAAGGCTTCCAAAAAGCACTCACCAAGAAAAAAAAAAATCGCTCCGGTTTTTTTTCACCCGCCGGGAGCCGGGGGGAGGGACGCTCGGTTCCTGCCGGGCCGGGGCTTGTATCTTACCCCCTTCACAAGTTGCTGGGTTCTTGCAGGTGTGGATGTGGTCTGGATGTTGTCCTGTGTCCTCTGGTCTCTATTTTAGGAAGAGTTTTCTTTGTTATATTTTCATAGATCTATGTGTTTTTGGGAGGAGATTTCCACTGCTCTACTCACGCCGCCATCCTGGCTCTGCCCCTCTGTTTGGTTGTTTTTTGATTACCGCTTCAATTTCGTTGCTGGTAATTGGTCTGTTTAGATTTTCTGTTTCTTCCTTGGTCAGTCTCGGAAGGTTGTATTTTTCTAGGAAGTTGTCCATTTCTCCTAGTTTTCCCAGGTTGTTAACATATAGGTTTTCATAGTACTCTCTAATAATTCTTTGTATTTCTGCGGGGCCCGTCATGATTTTTCCTTTCTTGTTTCTGATTCTGTTTATTTGTGTTGACTCTCTTTTCCTCTTAATAAGTCTGGCTAGAAGCTTATCTATTTTGTTTATTTTCTCAAAGAACCAGTTCTTGGTTTTATTGATTTCTGCTAGTTTTATTCTTCTCAATTTTATTTATTTTATCTCTGATCTTTATTATGTCCCTCCTTCTGCTGACCTTAGGCCTCATTTGTTCTTCTTTTTCCAATTTCGATAATTGTGACATTAGACCATTCATTTGGGATTGTTCTTCCTTCTTTAAAAATGCCTGGATTGCTATATACTTTCCTCTTGACTGCTTTTGCTGTATATCCCACAGTAGTTGGGGCTTTGTGTTGTTGTCGTCGTTTGTTTCCATATATTGCTGGATCTCCATTTTGATTTGGTCATTGATTCATTGATTATTTAGGAGCGTGTTGTTAAGCCTCCATGTGTTTGTGAGCCTTTTCGCTTTCTTTGTACAGTTTATTTCTAGTTTTATGCCTTTGTGGTTTGAAAAGTTGGTTGGGAGGATTTCAATCTTTTGGAATTTACTGAGGCTCTTTTTGTGGCCTAGTATGTGTTCTATTCTGGAGAATGTTCCATGAGCACTTGAGAACAATGTGTGTCCTGTTGCTTTTAGATGTAGAGTTCTGTAGATGTCTATTAGGTCCATCTGTTCTAGTGTGTTGTTCATTGCCTCTGTGTCCTTTGGAGTGAGTGGTGTGTTGAAGTCTCCCAGAATGAATGCATTGCATTCTATTTCCTCCTTAGGTTCTGTTAGTATTTGTTTCAGATATGTTGGTGCTCCTGTATTGGGTGCATATATATTTATAATGGTTATATCCTCTTGTTGGACTGAGCCCTTTATCATTATGTAATGTTCTTCTTTATCTTTAGTTACTTTCTTTATGTTGAAGTCTGTTTTGTCTGATAGTAGTATTGCTACACCTGCTTTTTTCTCTTTGTTGTTTGCATGAAATATCTTTTTCCATCCCTTGACTTTAAGTCTGTGCATGTATTTGGGTTTGAGGCGAGTCTCTTGTAAGCAGCATATGGATGGATCTTGCTTTTTTATCCATTCTATTACTCTGTGTCTTTTGATTGGTGCATTCAGTCCATTTGCATTTAGGGTGATTATTGAAAGGTATGTACTTATTGCCATTGTAGGCTTTAAGTTTGTGGTTACCAAAGGTTCAGGGTTAGCTTCTTTACTATCTTACTGTCTGACTTAACTCGCTTGTTGAGCTATTATAAACATGGTCTGATGATTCTTTATTTCTCTCCCTTCTTATTCCTCCTCCTCCCTTCTTCATGTGTTGGGTGTTTTGTTCTGTGCTCTTTTTAGGAGTGCTCCCATCTAGAGCAGTCCCTGTAAGATGCTCTGTAAAGGTGATTTGTGGGAGGCAAATTCCCTCAACTTCTGCTTGTCTGGGAATTGTTTAATCCCTCCTTCATATTTAAATTATAATCGTGCTGGATACAGTAGTCTTGGTTCGAGGCCCTTCTGTTTCATTGCATTAAGTATATCATGCCATTCTCTTCTGGCCTGTAGGGTTTCTGTTGAACAGTCTGATGATAGCCTGATGGGTTTTCCTTTGTAGGTGACGTTTTTTTTCTTTCTGGTTGCCTTTAATACTTTGCCCTTGCCTTTGATCTTTGCCATTTTAATTATTATGTTTCTTGGTGTTGTCCTCCTTGGATCCCTTTTCATGGGAGTTCTGTATACCTCTGTGATCTGAGAGGCCATTTCCTCCCCTAGTTTGGGGAAGTTTTCAGCAATTATTTCTTCAAAGACACTTCCTATCCCTTTTTCTCTCTCTTCTTTTTCTGGTACCCCTATAATGCGGATATTGTTCCATTTCAATTGGTCACTCTGCTCTCTTAGAATTCTTTCATTCCTGGAGATCCTTTTATCTCTCTCTGCATCAGGTTCTCTGCGTTCCTGTTCTCTGTTTTCTAGTCTATTAATGGTCTCTTGCATCTCATCCATTCTGTTTTGAAGTCGTTCCAGAGCTTGTTTTATTTCTGTATTCTCCTTCCTTAGTTCTTGCATATTTCTCTGCAAGTCCATCAGTATGGTTATGACTTTTGTTTTGAATTCTTTTTCAGGAAGACTGGTTTAATGTATCTCCCCAGGTTCCTTCTCAGGGGAAGATGTAGGAGATGCTGAAGCTGTCTGGGTTAGTCTTGTCTGGATCAAATTTTTTTGTCTTTTCATGTTGATAGGTGGTATTGACTGTCAGCTGGGAGAGCCAAACTTTCCACTTGCTACTGGCCTTTCTTTACTGGGACAACTGCAACCCCTAGTGGCTTGTGTTGGGCAATTGCGTGTAGACTGGGTCTTTGTGTCTTGCCCGGCCGGTATGGAGCAAGCTCCCTTGCTGAGGGCGTGGCCAGACACAGGCTGCTTCTCTGGTATGGCTGCGCTCCAGAGGGGTAATGGACGGGGCACTGTTTGGCTGTTTACCTCCGTGAGGTGTCTCAGAGCTGTTGCCCAGGGGGTTAGTAGGCCCGGGTTTCCCTGGAATTTCCAGCTTCTGGACTGTGACCTGGGTTGTTTCTGTCCAGCTGTTGCGTCCCTGTCCCTTTAAGACTTTCAAAAAGCACTCGCTTTTCTTTGTCACAGGGGCGCCGGCTTCAGGACCTGCTCAGAGGTCTTGCTGCCCTGTTTCCCTAGTATCCAGGGGCACACGCATGCACTGTGTCTGTGCTCTGGTCCGGATGGCTGGGGCTGGGTGTTCAGCAGTCCTGGGCTCCCTCTCCCTCCCCGCTCCGACTCCTCTCCTCCCGCTGGGAGCTTGGGTGAGGGGTGCTTGGGTTCCACCGGGCCAGGGCTTGTATCTTACCCCTTTCACCAGGCGCTGGGCTCTCGCACATGTGGATGTATTCTGGGTGTTGTCCTGTGTCGTCTGGTCTCTCGTTTCGGATTAGTTGTATTTGTTGTATTTTCAAAAATATATGTTTTTGGGAGGAGATTCCCACTGTCCTACTCACGCCGCCATCTTGGCTCCGCCCCCATCCTTCCACTTTTGACTTGTCAAACTACCGAAATCTTTCAGGGCCCAAATCAAAAATTCAAACTTCTTGGAAACACTGCCTAAAGCCCTTTCTCCCAGTCCACAGACAGAAATTGCTCAATCTTTCTCCAACCACAGACCTCAGTTCCTTGAAAGGGAAGAACTGCAATGTTTTCATTCTTGTCACCTAAGTACCTAGCAGAGTACACATCATCTGTTGAAGTGAATTATATTTCATCAACTGTTACAAGTACTGAATATGAAAATGAAATATTTTGCTACAGTGTTTAGTAACAATGCTGATTACGTAACCGAACTCTTATATACTGTTAGACTGAAAAAAGTAATGTTAGATCTTCATTTCTAAACCTCAAGAACTTATACATACAGAAAGAAAGGTATTGACTAATAGTGTGTTTCTGCAAATACTCCTTTTTTAACAAAAGGGCAGGAACAGAAGGAAGCAGCATCATCCTTTGACAACTGGAAGCACAAACAAAATGAAAAACACCAGAACAAAGATATATTCGTAATGTGCACCAAGTCTCTTATCAGAACATGGTGAGCTTAGTTTTCATAAATGTGCAATCTTTTTGAAGAACTTTAGTGATGAAATTTTCCCCAGTGAAAGCTACCCTATTAATCCAGATTAAGGAATTTTATTGTCTTAATTTGAACCTTTCATTCTATAAAACTAATTAATCTCACACACGAAAAGATGTTAACATATGTCCTTAGGGAAATCAAAATTATTTTGAACGACCAGTTCAGACCCATTAGGATGGTTACAACTTAAAAAAAAAGAAAGATAATAACAAGGATTGTAAGGAATTGGAGAAACTGGAATCCTTCTAAATTGCTGATAGGAACATAAAATAGTGTAACTACTCTGGAAAACAGTCTGGTAGTTTCTCCTAACGTGAAACAGAGTTATCGTAAGATCCAGTGAGTCCACTCTTAAATACATACCCAAGAGAACTGAAAACATATGCCCCCCTACAAAACTTCTACACAGCATTATTTATAATAGCCAAATTTTAGAAAACAATCCAAATGCCCACCAACTGATGAATGGATAAAAATTTGGCATGTCAATATAATGAAATATCATTCGGCCATAAAAATGAGTGAGATACATGAAAAAGGAATGAAGTAGATGGTATACCATGGTAAACTTTGAAAATATCACACTAAGTGAAAAAGGCTAATCACAGAAGGCTGCATGCTATATGGCTGCATTTATATGAAGTGATCCACAGAGATAGGAAGTAGGTTAGTGGCTGCCAGGGCCTGGAGCAAGGGAGAGAGGGAGTGATGCCTGGGACAAGGGAGAGAGGGGCAGGGTTTCTTTTTGGGTTAATGAAAATGTTCTGGAGTTTAGTGGTAATGGCGATGGCTGTATAATTCAGTGAGGATACTAAGAACCACTGAACCATATGTGTCAAATGGTAAATTTTATGTATGTAAATTTTTTTCTTTTCTTTAGTTCATTAATCAAAATTTTCATCCATCTCTCTCTTCCTGTCTAGCCTGTGGGCTGCTTGAAGGTAGGTATTCTATATTTTCAAAAAATTCTTATTAAAAAATGCTTTTTAATTGAAGTATAATTGGCATAGAACATTGTATTTGTTTCAGGTATACAACCTAATGATTTGCTAGTTGTTTATATTTTGAAATAGGTTAAGTCTGGTTAACTTCCATCACCATACAGAATTACAAAATTTTATTTTTCTTGTGATGAGGACTTGAAGGTTTACCCTCTTAGCAACTTTCAAATGTGCCATACAGTATCACTAACTAGTGTCACCATGCTGAACAGTGAATTTTATTTCAGTAAAGTTGTTGCAATATCAACCACAAATACTAATCATATTTTAAATTTTAGTCTGATCACCTCAGAACACTCACCTCATTCTTCCCATTTTTGTTATTGTTACCCTGTGAAATCATTTTTTCTAGGACAGCAAGAAGATGCAAAGCCTTCTCAGCTTGGTAGGTTAATATATACAGGTCTACAAGCAAAAAACACACTGCTTGGGCAAATTTTTCTTCTAGGGCAAGAAAAAAAAAAAACACAAGGAAAGACAAGTCATAATCCAAAGTGAGGCAAAGATCCCAGACCACCCCACCAAAAGCTCTGAAGAGCAAGTCGAAGCCTTTACTTAAATGAGTGTTTGCCACCTAGACCATGAAGGGAAGCACTTTGCAATCCCACCACCACCATTCTATTATTAGGCACCTCAAGGCCTCTTATTTCAGAGATTCGAGTGACCAAACCTCCTTTGGCAAAATATCTGCTAACACCAGCATATGAAATAAGGAGTATTACTTTAGGTGGAAGGAAATCTCAGTTCCAGTATGTGCTCAACTACTTACTAGATGTGTGGTCCCTGCACATCACTGAACTAATTTTAGACCTCAGCCAGCTGACTTGTAAAAATGGGAGAATACTTTACCTGCTTGAGGACAGAGGGGTGGACCAGAAGTAGAAGTTACTTCTAACTCTAAGAAGGTTTCAGACTCTAGCAAATAGATTTCCTTTCTAGGCAGAGATGGGAAAAAGACAAAATTGACTATAGAAAAAGCAGCCAGGTATGGATTGGAGTCTATCAGAAAACTGAAACTACCATGAGGAAAATACAAAGACAAGGGTTTCAGAGAAAGGAGAGCCCAGTGAAGAGAGGCAGGGTAGCCTGGTATGGTTTAACACTATTTTCCTTTCCTTTCAAAAAAACAAGAAAAAATAATGTCTAAAAGAGGATTTGTTATAATCAAGAACAGAACATTTCAAAAGCCCTTAAGAGCTTCCTAACAAGTTTTCTGATTCCATTCTTGCTCTTACACAGTGGCTGGAGGAAAAGCCATTTACAACTAAAATCAATGCAGCTGATGTGCAAAGGTCACACAACACATGTAAAGCAGTAAGTCCTTCTGTATGCTTCCAGGGCTTTACCTGTTCTGCCCCCAGCTCCTCCTGACTTCACTGCCCCAGGCACTGAGGCCTTCTGCTGGTCCTCTCGCTCACCAAACTCAAGCTGGCCTCAGGTCCTCTGCACGTACTTTTACCTTTGGCTGGAATGCATCCCTCCTAAAGAGTTGCATGGCTCACCTCTTCATTCAGGTATTGTTTCAAATACTGTCTTATCCTAGGTTTTCCTTATCTAAAAATACCATCCCCAGTCAATCTCAATCCTCTTACCCAATTTTAGTTTTTCTTTATAGCATTTAACTACCTCACAATACATACTTATTGTTTTCCTCTCTCTTCCATTCTAGCTTAATGATGGAAGGTTTTTCTCTGTTTCAATCACTTCCATCTTCAGATCCCAGAACACTGTTTGGCCCATAGTATATGCTCAATAAATACATGTTGTATGAAGAACCAAGGAGTAAAGTTAAAAAATAATAATTTTCAAAGAAGAAAAATGGATTTGAATACATTCTACTCAGCCACAGTACAGATGAATAGGATTTCATGAATTGTTCCAGAAATTTCTAAACACCAGCTTTATTGAAAAACACCTCCTCTGTGCTATCCTGGAAATATAATTCTGACATCTAGCTTTACAGAAGAAAGGAACTGGTCACTAATTACATAGTCCTTCGTTGCTGATGCCTCTCCTGCCCAGTTTGTCCAACCACATGCCCTCAGGATTGAGGGAAAGAGAAGCACCTTGAAAATGAGTCCCAGCAGCCACAGTAAGCAGCTGTTCAACCAGCTGTCAGCGGGATGACCCTGAAACTCTTCTCAAAGCACAAGAGAAGTGCTGCCACATTCCACCACCTGTCCCGTGGTGACCACAGCAGCAACCAGGTGTTTATAAAGCAGGAATTCACATTAGTGTTTTGGTTAGAAGAAAGTAACCAAAGTGAGAAAGACAAAAATGTGAATCACAACTGAAATCTGAGTGCTCATGGCTGGCAGCCAGCAGCCCTCTCCTTCAAACATTTCCTGGGTCCAGCTCTGCTGCTTTATCTGCTCCTTTTTTTCCCTCCGTCCCCAGCCTCTCCTCCTACACTTACTGGAGGCTAATAATGGGAGGCTAATTGAGATAACAAAAAAGCTCACATAGTTCTGTACTATGATTACCCACAAACATTTCAGTTAGGCAAGAGACAAAGTAAAATACTATACTGTTCCCCTATCACTCTGAACACTCCTTCCTTAGTAGGCTACTCAAGGACCAGGCATACTAAACAACTGTGGTGGTTAAACAGCAAAGATAAAATAAAAATTGCTAAGTCTTTCCAATTAAAAACAGCATTCCTAACAGTTTTCTTCAAATAGTGGAACAGGTGAGATACTAAAAGAAAACCTGGATTCATGTATAAGTGATGTAATTCTTATCTTTTCTAACCATTAAGAAAACCTGACACAGCTTTTCTTTTCTTTAAATACTGACATGTAATTCTCTGACTTAGGTTATCTAGGTACAAGTACCAGACTCCTTTGCAAGTATGAGACATAGGGAAACTTTTGACTTGAAAGATAACATACCAAAAGGTTCTATGAACTGATAAAGTTTTTCACCAACTGCTATTGCCTCTGTATACTGCCGCAGATGGTAAAGAATGACTGCTTGATTGTAATACAACGTGCTGTTTTCAACATCATCTAATCCATCCATTTCTTCAGCAGCTGAATGGACCTATAAAACAATCAACAGGGATTTGGTTCTAACAACAGCAAGAAAATATAGAGCAAAGCAAAAGAATCTACGTAAATAAACAGGAACAGAGGCCGACATTCCTTACTTGGAATTTTTCTACATTTCTAACAGGATCTCAAAATTTTAATTACTCTCACATACTAAAAACAATTCCATTCAAAATAAAATACTGTTAAGTATAACATTTAATGGGACTTTATATTAAGCACCTCGCACAAGGCAAGGTGATGCTCCTCCTTGCCCCTGGGAAGATGTCTTCAGCGTTTTACTGCTTCTGAGTTGGTTGCCACTTTCTAGCCCAAGTGGGGAGTGGTCAAAACTCAAAACGACCTTTCCATGAGAATGCCATGCATGCAGTATGCCATCAACTTAATTCCATTTTGTAAAAATGAAGTAAAATTTAAGCATTAACAAACGACAGCTAACTACTTCACTACGTGCCAGGCCTCTATGCTAAACCTTTTACAGAGACCACTTCATTTGATCCTTACCATTCCTTGAGGACATAAATGTTTGTCATTTTCATTTTATAAATAAGGAAGCCAGCACAAAAAGCTATCTTGCCTTATGCCATATGGTTAGGAAATGTATTTTCTGATTTTCCTATGTTGTTCAGGTTTTGTTCCCATAATAAAAAAAAACAGATTAATGAATGATAAAAATATACTTTTTCACATAGTGGTGAAAATAGGCTTTTAATGGCTTTACTACAACCGTAACATCCACATCTCATAGCAGAAAAAAAATCACAACTTTGCATTTTAAAGCTACTATCTGTATACTCCCTTCTGTAAGATGCAGCAAGAGACATTTAAATTTTAATGTTTTGCAATAATTCTGGAAATTCCATGTAACATACGAAACTGAAATTCTACTTGCATTAAAACTAATGTTTGTCCTGAGGAGTGCAGTAAATGATTGAGCAATGTTAATTAATTAATTCCAAGACTGACATTTCCCTAAGTTAATCAGTAGAACTGATAGACTTAATGACCTCTCTCTGGCTAATGGTAAGGAGCTGGAAGGTTCATGAAACACAGTGATCCGTAATCAGACTTCTGCAGACTTCAGTTACCCATGTGGTAAGCTTTATGGGGGGTGGGTGGGGAGTTCAAACGTTAACAACTGGTACTAACAGCACATGCATCTCTCTGAGTTTGGGGGTTCTCTATAATCTTCACTTATCAAGTCACTATTTTCAAATGATTAAAAATCGTCTTAACTTTAAATGGAGAAAACTTTCAGAGAAAGACAACACGTCTTGGTAGTTATATAATGGAGAGGGAATAAGCTTAGAAAGGGTTAATTCTTAGCCAGAAAAAAAGAGGGAAGCTGGATAAACTAAGGAATTTGGATTCAGCAATGGTTCAACTTCTGTGAACTTTGATACATATTCTATGATTTACCAAAATAATCTAGTAATTGCTCCCAGCAGAACAAAAACTAGTCATTAAATGAAATGAAACATTAATTAAAGTGGAATAGGTTGAAAAGGTGTGTTCCTGTGCTCAGAACATGTAACTTTGAGCAGAAGTGTGCTTTAGAGAAAGCCCAGAGACACAAGTACAAACTTCCAGTAAACTCAGTAAGGCTGAAGGCACTAGGAGTTACTAAACCAACCTTCGTAAGAATAAAGGCTGGTGAAAGGATTTCAAAATGCAGTTTTCTTGGCTTACTCGAAGTTTGCAGGACCCACTTACTCTAAAAAATAGTATTAAAGATGAACCTGTGCCCAAATACCAAATAATAACTGTTCCCTGGAAAAAACTGTCCATGGAGTCATAGGATGCATGTACTTGTGATCAGCAAACATCATGTTTCCTTTGATACTGGAGCCCCAAAGTCATAGCTAGTAACACTAGAGCAATGATGAAATGTGATGACACAGAAATTTATGAAGACAGAGGTAGTTATAAGAAGAGCAGACTCAAGAGTCAGAAGGTTTGGTTCAAATCCTGCTCCCCTCTTTTCTAGCTGTATAAATTTAAATTATTAGGCTCCCTCAACCCCAGTTTTAAAATTGAGATAACAAGTACCTACCTTAAGAGTTGAATGTGAGGACTATAAGAGATAAAGCATACAATAAATACAGAATTTGGAATCAAGTAAGCATTTAATAAATGTTGGCTATTATTCTCATTTTCATTATACAGATTTAATAGGGTTTAAAAATTACTTCACTCCTGTAAAGAACTGTGAAGAGCTGAAGGGGTCACTTATGTCTAACTATATCACATTTTAGGGTGATATTTTATGGTATAGTGTTACTCATGAACGAAAGATTGGAGTGCACAAAGGTCTCAAGATCCTCTACAGCATAAAGCAGTCATCAAAAGTGCAGGCCCTGGAGGCAAACAGAACTTGGGTTAGTGTAGCTCTTATTACTTAAGAGCTTAGTGTCTTTGGCAAAATTTACATAAGCTATCTGTACCTCAGTTTTCCCATCTGTAAAATGAGAAAAGTTATAGTAGTTACTTCACAGAGCTACTGGGAAGAATACATAAGATGTTGAATATGAGCTGCTTAGCAGAGCCTTTTTACATAGTAAGCACTAATGTCTGCTAGCTGATCATATCATCATTATCACTGTTATCAGTCCTCTTGAACGTCAAAGGCCTAACCTTGTGATGAAGAAATGTTGCTGCTATTGGCAGACCCATGACCAAGACAAGTCTGAAATGATATATAAATCAGAATATCCTCTCTTTAATCAATTGCTCACCTCCTGACACAAAATGCTAAAACAATTTGGCATTATCACTAATAATCAGATTTTTGCAGCTATAAATAGAACATATCTCCACAGCTAAGCTTCTTCATATAGTCTACTTTGCTTCTCAGAACTTCAAAGCTCATTCGAATTTGGTATATTATTCTATTCTGTTCAAGTTAAAAACCCAATAGAAAATAAACTCAAGGGAAACAAAAGCAAAAATGAACACATGGGAGTACATCAAACTAAAAAGCTTCTGTATGGCAAAGGACACCATCAACAGAACAAAAAGGCATCCTACAGTATGGGAGAATATATTTGTAAATGACATATCCAACAAGGGGTTAATATCTAAAACATATAAAGAACTCACATGCCTCAACACCCAAAAAGCAAATGACCCGATTAAAAAATGGGTGGAGGATATGGAGAGACAATTCTCCAAAGAAGGAATTCAGATGGTCAACAGACACATGAAAAGATGCTCCACATCACTGATTATCAGGAAAATGCAAATAAAAACCACAATGAGATATGACCTCACAACAGCTAGCATGGCCAGCATCAAAAAGACTAAGAACTACAACTGCTAGAGAGGATGCAGAGAAAGGGGAACCCTCCTACACTGCTGGTGGGAATGTAAGCTAGTTCAACCATTGTGGAAATCAATATGGAGGTTCCTCAAAAAACTAAAAATAGAAATACCCATTTGACCCGGGAATTCCACTCCTAGGAATTTACCCTAAGAATAAAAGTTCTTAAATTTAAAAAGACATATGCACCCATGTGTTTATTGCAGCACTATTTACAATAGCCAAGAAATGGAAGCAACTTAAGTGTCCATTAGTGGATGAATGGATAAAGAAGAGGTGGTACATATATACAATGGAATACTATTCAGCCATAAAAACGAAACAAATCCTACCATCTGCAACAACATGGATCAAGCTGGAGGATATTATGCTCAGTGAAATAAGCCAGGCAGAGAAACTCAAGTGCCAAATGATTTCCCTCATTTGTGGAGTACAACAGTGAAGCAAAATTGAAGGAACAAAACAGCAGCAGAGTCAGAGACTCCAAGAAGGGACTAGTGGTTACCAAAGGGGAGGGGTGTGGGAGGGCAGAGGGGAGAGAGGGAGAAGGGGATTGAGGGGTATTATGTTTAGTACACATGGTGTGGGGAGCTCACAGGGAAGATAGTGTAGCACTGAGAAGGCAAATAGTGAATCTGTGGCATCTTACTACACTGATGGACAGTGACTGCAACGGGGTATGGGGGGGACTCGATAATATGGGTGAATGTAGGAACCACATTGTTTTTTCATGGGAAACCTTCATAAGAGTGTATATTAATAATACCTTAATAAAAAAATAAAATAAAAAGAAAATAAACTCAAATAACATAGCTTTCATTTCCTGGGATAATTTTATGCAAATAAAATTAATACCAACAAATGTTTCAAATATACTAGAAACTGTACTATCAATATCAAACAAGAAGTCGTATTATTTTTCTTAACTATTTATTCCACACTTTAGAGAATATCACAGTATTTTAATGGTTAAATTAATTTGTGTATCACCTGATTCTTCAGTTGGTTAAGTGTATGTCTCAAATTATCTGTTGTTGTTTGGTTACTTTTATAAAATTCAGCCACTGCATTATTCAAAATTATTTTATAATCATCTTTGTTTATATCTTGTAAGCAGGTAAGGTGTTGCAGGGAAGCATCATAATTTCCACCCTAAAACAAAAACAAACACAAAATTAGATACTAGCTTCAAAAATTATACATTCATTTCTAAATATATTACACTAATCTTTATTTGAAGAACTCTTTAAAAAGACATATATAATTCCCTCTAAATACACCAATTAAAGTCACAAGATAAAGCAATGTTTATGTCAATTAAGAAACTATGATATTTCAATTATATCTCAATAAAACTAGAAAAAAATTGTGGATGGTTATTTCCTAAGATGTAAACTGTAATGTTGATACATGTATATTGTATCTATAAGACACATGTACACATATATAGATATATGTAATATGTAAAATGCATAAAAAGTAACAGTTTTATTGGTATGTATTGCTAGCAGGGTATAATCGCTGAGGCTAGCCAAGAAAGGTAATAGGATTAATTACTCCAATTTTTAATTGCTAGTAAATATACTTTGAATACCCAAGTATCAAGGTCTTCTTACATGTATGCAACCTGATAATCAAATAAATTTTCTTTCATATGACTTAATGTCAGAGAAAAGTTTTGACAATAAATCTTTGACATTCCATTTTAAAGCACATTCAAGAAAAAGAACAGAGTAGTAAAATATAAAGACTGATCCACATATTTACAGATCTAAATGTAAAAGACTTAAACTCTTGGGAGTCAAAACTGTTAATAAGAACACAAAAACTTGGGAATGGCTCAAATTACTCCCATTCTTTTCACCATATTTAAATTCTAATTTAAAAAATTTAAAACTAAACTGACTCTCTAAACGTAACTCTAAACTTATCACAGAACAAAAATTATAAATTAAAAAATCCACTGTGAAAAGATTCACACTTAACAGATCCTAAAAATGGAGCAAATTAAGAGAAACCACTTCTTACTGTGAAAGCTTGGAAGGCACTGGTGGACAGTTCCTTCTCTTGATCAGTGATTCTAGATGACTGACCTGTTGTTTCATGTTTCTCAGCTCCCTGATCTGCAAACACACAAGTTTTACAGTTTAGAAATAAAAATTGTGCAATAAAGGTGTTGCTGGTTTTCTTTTCAATTGTCTTCTTTCTAATGAAGCTGCCAAGGTTAGAGCTCTCAACTACAATGGCTAGGTAGGGTTGTAAGTAGAAGGCATTCCTTTAAAAACTTGATGTTTCCCTTGGTCATAGCACAGCACATAGAAAACCCACCATCACTTATGTAAGGATGACAGCTCTGTCCATCAGGATACTTGGGCTGAGAATGTTGAGCTCTCTTAAAAGATAGATCTGCCCCCAGCAATATACAAAAGTCCCACATATTCAAGAAACTATGCCAGACTTTGGAGACACAGATTACAAATACATTTACACAATATAAATTGGTCCTGGGGATGGTAGTACAGCATGGAGAATAGAATCAATGATTCTGTAACATCTTACTATGTTGATAGATAGTAACTGCACTAGAGGGGGTGAGAATTTAATATGGGTAACTGTTGAACCACTGTGTTGTAAATTTGAAACATAAGACTATATCAACAATACTTCAATAAGAAAATATAAAAATAAATGTAAGGTAAGATGCCTTCAAGAAGTTTACAATCCAGTTGTAGCATAGCTACATTTAACAATTAGGAACCACACTGATAAGAACTCATAGTTAATTTCCAGGCAAAGAATGCTTTCATATGCTTAGAAATCCAAAGCCAAGATAAACATATTTAAAAGCTTCCTTTACATGATTAAGTGTCCATTCTGAGATTAATGATTCTTTCCCTACAATTTACTATTTTTGAAATTAGATTTTATTTGAAAACAAAATCCCCAAATAAAGATAAAAATCTCAGCTGAACTAAGTCTAAAACTACTTAGTTGCAACACTTTCAATGCTCTGAGAAATGTTTCAATACATTTCCTTTCACTAAAGAAATCCTAAATTTTGTGGATTTCTAAAGGATCCTAAAATTTGTGGGCACAACTTATCTCTTCTGATTCACAGTGGATCTTTCTGGACTAGTCTATACATTGTGGTAGATGATTTGGGGGAGGGGTTCACAGGAACCTTTTTTCTCCTTGGGATTTGGAGCCTTGGTGTCAAAAGAGTGACAGGAACCTAAACTGAAATCACCCTAGAGACAATGTGATGCTTCTTAGTTCTCACCAACTCCAAACTTTTTACTGTAAATTACATAGTAGCCATAAAATATAATTTAAAAGATTTAAAAACATAGTCCCTGTTCTAGAGAAATAGACCTGAGCTTTTAAAAATATTTTTAAAAGAGTTATCATTGATATACAATCTTATTATGGTTTCACATACACAACACAGTAGTTCAACATTGACCAAGTCTTCACTCCTCCACTGTGGTCACTGTCTATCAATATAGTAAGATGTTAGAGAGTCATTAACTGTATTCTCCATGTTGTACTACTGCCCCCGTAACCTACCTATACTGTGATTGCGAATAATTGTGCCCTTAATCCCCTTCTCCTTCCCCACCCACCCTCCCTAACCCCTCCCCTTTGGCAACAAGTCCCTTCGCAGTGTCTATGAGTCTACTGTTATTTTTGTTCCTTCTATTTTGCTTTGTTTTTGTATTCCACAAATGAGTGAAATTATTTGGTATTTGTCTTTTAGCTTATTTCACTGGGCATAATACCCTCTAGACCCATCCATGTGTCTATGGCACATTTTGCAAATGGCAGGATTTTTTCTTTTTATGGCTGAATAATACTTCATTGTGTATATGCACTGCCTCTTCTTATCCATCTTTACCTACTGATGGACACTTAAGCTGCTTCCATATCTTGGCTATTGTATAGTGCAGTGATAAACATAGGGGTGTATATTTCTTTTTGAATCAGGGATCTCATTTTCTTCAGGTCAATTTCTAGGAGTGAAATTATTGTGTCAAATTGTATTTCTATTTTTAGTTTTTTTTATTCAGCTTTTATTTCTTATTTTAGTTTTTCTATTTTTAGGAACCTCCATATTGCTTCCACAATAGTTGAACCAATTTACATTCCCACCAACAGTGTAGGAGGGTTCCGCTTTATCAGCATCCTTGCTAGCATTTGCTGTTTCTTTCCTTTCAGATGCTGACCATACTAACAGGGGTGAAGTGATATCTCACGGTGGTTTTATTTTACATTTCCCTGATGATTAGCAATGTGGAGCACCTTTTCACGTGCCTGTTGGCCATCCATATTTCTTTGGAGAAGTGTCTGTTCAGGTCCTCTGCACATTTTTTAACTGGGTTATTTGTTTTTTGGGTCTTTAGGCATATGAGTTCTTTGTATATTTTGGATGTTAACCCCCTAACAGATAATTCATTTATGAATATATTCTCCCATATTGTAGGATGGGAGAATTTTGTTCTGCTGATGGTGTCCTTTGCTGTACAGAAGTTTTTTAGTTTGATGTAGTCCCACTTACTCATTTTTTATTTTGTTTCCCTTGTCCAAGCAGATGTGTTCAGGAAAAAGTTGTTCATGTTTATATTCAAGATATTTTTGCCTAAGTTTTCTTCTAAGAGTTTTATAGTTTCATGACTTACATTCAGGTCTTTACCCATTTTGAGTTTACTTTTGTGTATGGAGCTAGACAATAATCCAGTTTCATTCTCTTACATGTAGCTGTCCAGTTTTCCCAACACCAGTTGTTGAAGAGGCTTTCTTTTCCCCATTTTAAATCCATGGCTCCTTTATAGTATATTAATTGACCATATATGTGTGGGTTTATATCTGGGCTCTCTGTTCTGTTCCATTGATCTGTGGGGTGTTCTTGTGCCAGTACAAAATTGTTTTGCTTACTGTCAAGTTATTTATTTCTTTAAAGAGTCTAACCTAGTTACCTTGTAGAATGTTCTATATTCTGTATATATCAGATTCTTTCTTTCACAATTTACCATTTATGGCAAGAATATTTTATAGGTGATGTGAATGTCCATCATTTTTAATGTTAATATTTTAGTTCTATTACAAAAATCTGCCTTTTGTTTTAAAAAGATGACTTCTGTTTCAATATCTCCTAAAGAATATTCTCTTTCTTGGTTTTATTCACCACCAAAGTTCTAGGCATCAACAATAGAAATATCAATAAAAAGAAATATGACCACTCCATAAATACAATGCCATTTGCTGCAAACAGTTATGTGAAGGTGATGTCACTGTTAAAGACTTAGTATAAAGAATTTTAGTCTCATGATATTTGGATTCTGTATTTTGCAGGGAATTGTTGTCAAATAGAATTGTTGCTTCAGCCTCAACTTCAAAGACCTCTAAAGGTTGAACCCAGCTGCAAAGCAGGGATAAGAAAAACCCTTTTTAGAGTAATTGGGAGGCTTTAATAAGACTACAAGTGAAATAATTGGTATGTATCTGGCAAAGTAAGTCCCCAATATGTGGCATGGAAATGGAGAGTCATACAGATGGGAGGAGGTAGCATAGAGAGATGGAGACAATAAAGTTAACCCTTGAACAATGTGGAGGTTGGAGGCGCTGACCCCCATGCAGTCGAAAATCCACATAAACTTTTGACTTCCAAAAACTTAACTACCAGTAGTCTACTGTTGACTAGAAGCCTTACTGATAACATAAACTGTCAATGAACATGTATTTTGCATGTTATACATATTATATACTATATTCCTACAGTAAAGTAAGCTACAGAAAATGTTTTTTCCAAACTGTCACAGATCTTCAAGAAATTTTCCAATATATTTATGATAAAAATCCTCATGTAAGTGGACCCACATAGTTCAAATTCATGTTGTTCAAGGTCAACTGTACCTGGAATTGAAATAAAAAGACAAGACTCTAGTCTACTGATGAAATTAAGTCGATGATACAAAAGTAGAACTGGGGCAAATAATCAGATTCCCTAATTACTAAAATGAAGGTCTGTATTGGATGGCTTTAGGGTCCCTTCCAAGTAAGAAATGCAGGAACTCCAAACAAGCTTTTAATAAAGAAACAGATGCATCTGTTCACAAAGCAATACTCATTTCCAAATAAGGTAGCGATGTAAGATGAATATCCATGTGGGGGGAAATGGTAGACCACCTTGTCTGCCAAATTACTCAATAATCCCTACAACTACTACCATCACCATCACATCAAGTTTCCCAGAAGACATTATTCACCCTTTAATCTTGGCCATGCAGAGACACACAATAAACTTGACTGGGAGGCATTTCTGAACTTTGTTAGTTTGGCTTGTATATAATAAACTCAGGCCATTCATTCAATTAATAAACAGCTGAGAGAACGCTACTGGTCAAGTATCGTTGTGCATGCTAGGGATGCAAACATGAACCACAGAGACACAGTTCTGTTTGGCACAGAGGTAGACATAAATGGGTGGAGGGAGAATAAAGCCAGTAAAGCCCACTAAAAGCAACTCAAAGGATTAACCAGATAAAATCAGAGAGCCAGAAAAGATTCAGAGTTAATTAGTTGGTTTCAAGGACCAGGAGTTACTTGAAATGTCCAAACACTCCCCAGATAAAGAAAATATCAGAAGACAAGGACAGTAACCGTAAGAGGGCAGCCCATATATTTTTTTTACCAATTAGACCAGGCCTTAAGGCCAAAGATTGTCAATCAAGGACTTCTCTGTTCTGCCAAAAACCCCACAAAAAGAAGCCTCACAGTAAGCAGCCCGCTTTACCTTGACTATGGTCCACTCCTCCCTTGGAGTGTATTCAAATAAAACTTTCACTCTGCTTCCGTACTGTGTCTCTGCCTTTCAATTCTTTGTGCGGCAGGGACAAGAACCTAGGAGGATAACCTCAACCCTGAACAGTTCCAGTATGTGTGAAGTTCAGAGACTCCTTGAGGAGGAGACAGGATACAAATACATGATCTGAATAATGCTATGACAATAACAGGGGGCTGTGGGTGGGAGGTGAGGTTGGACCTAAATGAGGAGGAAGAGCCAGGCAGGAAAGTGTGAGGGAAAAGGGCTCCAGACGTAAAGTGCTTGCAGCTTTCAAATACCCACCATGCATTAAAGGACCCACTGTGCCAGGGTCTAGCTCAGGATACTTGTTTCTCCATCCTACACTACTTGCATTTTCTACCTAATATTAACAACAATAGTAGCAGCTAACATTTCTTGAGTGCTTACTATATGTAAGGTATGTTCTAAGCACTTCAAGTGGGTACCTCTTGGGTGGGAACCTCTCATTTTTGTGCCTGAATAGACTGAAACACTGAGACCTAAGAACTCTGGTCAAGGTCACAAAGTTAGTCAGTTACAGAGCCAGCCTCAAACTCTCAAATGTTGTGCTCTGGATCACTTGCATACCACACTGCCCTGTCCCCAGGCAAGCTTCTCCTTGGCCCAGGACCTAGGAATGGAATGGGAAGCCTTAGGTCTGTAGGGGTCCCCAGCTCCTTTCCATCCCCCCTTTCAGGGGGCTGTCTCTGGCTTAAGGGAGAGGACTGCCAAGGTCAGAGTCTGCTGCCTTACAGAGGAATTTGTTTTCCAGTTCCTCTGCTCAGCATCCTCTCCTCAAAGGTCATGCCCAAACCACTCACTGTGGCTAGTCACGTCCTTGGAGCTCACCACTTCTGTCTCCAGGGAGACAGGGCTCTGGACAGTCACTGGTGGTAGGATCCCACCCTTGCAGCCTTTGCTTATTTTAATGCAAAAATCCCCCTCAAAGGAAAGCAAGAGAGATTTGGATCCCTTCTCTATCTTCTCCGAGAGCAGCGAACATTCAGTTTGTTATTGGCAATAATGATAAACATAAACCATTTAGTTATATGCCATCCCTTATGCTAACAGCATCATGTAAATTACCACTAATCATTACAACTTGCAAGGCAGATGTTAATGCTACCTTTGCCAAGGTTACTAAAAAACTAGCAAAGGTGAATTTTGAACTCAAAGCTGGGCTCCTTCCACCATGTCAAAATGCCTCATTATCTTCCCTACATGCCAGAAAGTTGTCAAGAAGCATGCTAGTCACAGGACTGCTCTGTTCACTGCCTCCTTTCCACTCTTGCCTTCTCCCCACAGATCTGCCATGAGTTGGGGCTAGAGCTAGCAGAATATTCTCCCAGCATCTGCCTCAGAGTTTTGACTTTCCTAATAGCTCCTTCCCACGCCTCACCCATCACAAGACCTTTCCTGGACATTGGGGAAGTGTAACTACCTTCCCAGTGACTCTCTATGAACACATAAACAAAGTCCCCTTATTCCCTTCTGGTCCTTTCACAAAGGGCAACCTCACTGCCACAGTCCTTTGTGGTTTTCCTCAAACACCAGAAACGTGTTGAAAGAAGAGTAAATGACGTATGAAATGAAATTCAATCTCATTACTAAATAAATATAAATTTAAAAAATTAAAACATAATTATCAGCGATTGGGTTGTAAAAGATTTATTCTAATAACCAGCTTGGGCGGAGTGTGGAGGAACTCTGTTGGGTGTGAGTATAAACTGGAACTACCTCCTGGAAAGTAACTGGCAATACCTATCTATGCCTGAGGACTGATCCAATGACCCCACTTGCAGGCATTTACCCTACAAGCACACATGTGCAAGTACATGGTGATGCTCCCTGTCATATCATTCATAAACAGTGAGTGTCTGTGGTAACTTACATACCCTTCAGGTAGGAGATTTGTTAAGTAAGTTATGGTATAGAAATATGACGGCACACTAGCAGTTGCAAAACACAAGTTGAATCTGTATCTTTGACATGGAAAAATACCTAAAACGCCTTGTTAAATACAAGAAACAGACTGCCAGCAATTTTATACAACCAAACCCCATGTTTATATACATATATATGTATTTTTGAATATGTATAGAATAAAGTTTGCAAGGATACACATCAAACTCTTAGTGGTTTCCTCAACGGAGTGAGATGGAAGAGGAAGAGATTTTACTTTCCTTCATATTCCTCGTTTAAGTTTGTACAATGAGCATGGGTTATGCTTTATTTTTTTAAATTTATTTTTAAATGCTTGCCTAAAACTAGTATTAGGTTTTAGAAGACAGGTAAGTGGTTGCCTTGAAGAATATGGTGACTGCAAGATGCACAGAGGGGGCTTCTGGGTGTGTGAGAATTTGTTAAACCGTATGTACTCATGATGTTGGTATTTTTTGATAACTGCCTAGAAACCTGTATTCCAGGAGCATTTAAAAAAAAAAACAAAACAGTTCTCGGCAGAGTTGACTTTGGGAGCCCTGGCCTGGCACATGTCAGCAGTCAATAAAGACCGCAACTTCCCTCTCTTGAGAAGGCAACACAGTATAATGAAAAGAGCTCAAGTCTTGCAATCAGTAACATTTTCATTCCAATCTCCCCTTGGGCACCTAACTCTTTGCTTGGAGATGCTAAATAAACATTAGCTCCCTCCTTTCCTTTTTGACTGAACAATTAAGGATTCTAGAAATTTTTAAAAAACATACTTATTTCTCACAAAAGAGTACAGATTAAAACACCGAACATATAAAAAACGGAGGAGGAATAAAAAGGGAGAGAAATAAAGAATCATCACACTGTGTTTATAATAGCTTAATAAGAGAGTTAACAGACTATTAGATAGTAAAGAAGCTACCCTTGAATCTTTGGTAACCACAAATCTGAAGCCTGCAATGGCAATAAGGACATATCTTTCAATAATCACCCTAAATGTAAATGGACTGAATGCACCAATCAAAAGACACAGAGTAATAGAATGGATAAAACAGCAAGACCCATCTATATGCTGCTTACAAGAGACTCATCTCAAACCCAAAGACATGCACAGACTAAAAGTCAAAGGATGGAAAAAGATATTTCATGCACACAACAGGGAGAAAAAAGCAGGTGTTGAGGTACCTGTATCAGACAAAATAGACTTCAAAACAAAGAAAGTAAGAGATAAAGAAGGAAACTACATAATTATAAAGGGAGCAGTCCAACAAGAGGATATAACCATTATAAACATATATGCACCCAATACAGAAGCACCAAAATACATGAAACAAATACTAACAGAATTAAAGGAGGAAATAGAATGCAATGCATTCATTCTAAGAGACTTCAACACACCACTCACTCCAAAGGACAGATCCACCAGGCAGAAAATCAGGAAGGACACAGAGGCACTGAACAACACACTAGAAAAGATGGACCTAACAGACATCTACAGAACTCTACACCCAAAAGCAGCAGGATACACATTCTTCTCAAGTGCACATGGAACATTCTCCAGAATAGACCACATACTAGGCCACAAAAAGAGCCTCAGTAAAATAAAAAAGACTGAAATTCTACCAGCCAACTTCCCAGACCACAAAGGTATAAAACTAGAAATAAATTGTACAAAGAAAACAAACAGGCTCACAAACACATGGAGGTTTAACAACATGCTCCTAAATAATCAATGGATCAATGACCAAATTAAAATACAGATCAAGCAATATATGGAGACAAATGACAACAACAGCACAAAACCCCAACTTCTGTGGGATGCAGCAAAGGCAGTTCTAAGAGGAAAGTATATAGCAATCCAGGCATATTTAAAGAAGAAAGAGCAATCCCAAATGAATAGTCTGAAGTCAAAACTATTGAGATTGGAAAAAGAAGAACAAATGAGGCCCAAAGTCAGCAGAAGGAGGGACATAATAAAAATCTGAGAAGAAATAAATAAAATTGAGAAGAATAAAACAATAGAAAAAAACCAATGATACCAAGAGCTGGTTCTTTGAGAAAATAAACAAAACAGATAAACCCCTAGCCAGACTTATTAAGAGAAAAAAAGAATCTACACACATCAACAGTCAGAAATGAGAAAGGAAAAATCACAACGGACCTCACAGAAATGCAAAGAATTATTAGAGAATACTATGAGAATCTATATGCTAACAAACTGGAAAACGTAGAACAAATGCACAACTTCCTAGAAAAATACAACCTTCCAAGACTGACCAAGGAAGAAACACAAAATCTAAACAGACCAATTACCAGCAACGAAATTGAATCGGTAATCAAAAAACTACCCAAGACCAAAACCCCTGGGCCAGATGAATTTACCTCGGAATTTTATCAGACATACAGAGAAGACATAATACCTATTCTCCTTAGAGTTTTCCAAAAAAGAGAAGAGGAGAGAATACTTCCAAACTCATTCTATGAAGCCAGCATCACTTTAATAAAAAGAAAAGGTAAAGACCCCACCAATAAAGAAAATTACAGACCAATATCTCTGATAAACATAGATGCAAAAATAATCAACAAAATATTAGCAAACCGAATTCAAAAATACATTGAGGATCATACATCATGATCAAGTGGGATTCATCTCAGGGATGCAAGGATGGTACAACATTCGAAAATCCATCAACATCATCCACCACATCAACAAAAAGAAAGACAAAAACCACATGATCATCTCCAGAGATGCTGAAAAAGCATTTGACAAAATTCAACATCCATTCATGATTAAAACTCTCAGCAAAATGGGAATAGAGGGCAAGTACCTCAACATAATAAAGGCCATATATATCATAAACCCACAGCCAACATTATACTGAACAGCGAGAAGCTAAAAGCTTTTCCTCTGAGATTGGGAACTAGACAGGGATGCCCACTCTCCCCACTGTTACTTAACATAGTACTGGAGGTCCTAGCCATGGCAATCAGACAAAATAAAGAAATACAAGGAATCCAGATTGGTAAAGAACAAGTTAAACTGTCACTATTTGCAGATGACATGATATTGTACATAAAAAACCCTAAAGACTCCACCCCAAAACTACTAGAACTGATATCGGAATACAGCAAAGTTGCAGGATACAAAATTAACACACAGAAATCTGTAGCTTTCCTATATACTAACAATGAACCAATAGAAAGAGAAATCAGGAAAACAATTCCATTCACAATTGCATCAAAAAGAATAAAATACCTAGGAATAAACCTAACCAAGGAAGTGAAAGACCTATACCCTGAAAACTACAAGACACTCTTAAGAGAAATTAAAGAGGACACTAACAAATGGAAACTCATCCCATGCTTCTGGCTAGGAAGAATCAATATTGTCAAAATGGCCATCCTGCCTAAAGTAATCTACAGATTCAATGTAATCCCTATCAAAATACCAACAGCATTCTACAATGAACTGGAACAAATAGTTTTAAAATTCATATGTAACCACAAAAATACCCGAATAGCCACAGCAATCGTGAGAAGGAACAATAAAGCAGGGGGGATTACGTTTCCCAACTTCAAACTCTACTAAAAGCCACAGTAATCAAGACAATTTGGTACTGGCACAAGAACAGAACCACAGACCAGTGGAAGAGGATAGAGAATCCAGACATTAATCCAATTAATATATGAAAGGGGAGCCGTGGTCATGCAATGGGGAAATGACAGCCTCTTCAACAGCTGGTGTTGGCAAAACTAGACAGCTACATGTAAGAGAATGAAACTGGATCATTGCCTAACCCCATAAACAAAAGTAAATTCAAAATGGATCAAAGGCCTGAATGTAAGTCACGAAACCATAAAACTCTTAGAAAAAACCATATGCAAAAATCTCTTGGACATAAACATGAACAACTTCTTCATGAACATATCTCCCTGGGAAGGGAAACAAAAGCAAAAATGAACAAGTGGGACTATATCAAGCTGAAAAGCTTCTGTACAGCAAAGGACACTACCAATAGAAAAATAAGGCATCCTACAGTATGGAGAATATATTCATAAATGACAGATCCAATAAAGGGTTGACATCCAAAATATATAAAGAGCTCATGTACCTGAACAAACAAAAAGCAAATAATCCAATTTAAAAATGGTCAGAGGAGCTGATCAGACAGTTCTCTAAAGAAGAAATTCAGATGGCCAACAGACACATGAAAAGATGCTCCACATCACTTGTCATCAGAGAAATGCAAATTAAAACCACAATGAGATGTCACCTCACACCAGTAAGGATTGCCACCATCCAAAAGACAAACAACAAATGTTGGCGAGGTTGGGGAGAATGGGGAACCCTCCTACACTGCTGGTGGGAATGTAAATTAGTTCAACCACTGTGGAAAGAAGTATGGAGGTTCCTCAAAATGCTCAAAATAGAAATACCATTTGACCCAGGAATTCCACTTCTAGGAATTTACCCTAAGAATGCAGCAGCCCAGTCTGAAAAAGACAGATGCACCCTTATTTTCATTGCTGCACTATTTACAATAGCCAAGAATTGGAAGTAACCTAAGTGTCCATCAGTAGATGAATGGATAAAGAAGATGTGGTACATATACACAATGGAATATTATTCAGCCATAAGAAAACAAATACTACCATTTGCAACAACATGGATGGAGCTAGAGGGTATTATGTTCACTGAAATAAGCCAGGCAGTGAAGACAAGTATCAAATGATTTCACTCATCTGTGGAGTATATGAACAAAGAAAAACTGAAGGAACAAAACAGCAGCAGAATCACAGAACCCAAGAATGGACTAACAGTTACCAAAGGGAAAGGGAGTGGGGAGATTGGGTGGGAAGGGAGGGATAAGGGCGGGCAGGGCTGAAAGGGGACATTATGATTAGCATGTATAATGAGGTGGGGCACTGGGAGGTCTGTACGACACAGAGAAGACAAGTATGACTCCACACCATCTTACTATGCTGATGGACAGAGACTGTAATGGGGTATGTGGGGGGAACTTGGTGATGGGGGGAGTCTAGTAAACATAATGTTCCTCATGTAATTGTAGATTGAAACAACAACAACAAAAATATATATATATATACTTATTTCTGCACTTTAAAGTTACAAATTAACAATGAGTTACATTTATGGGACAGCTCTTTAAATTGCTGCGAACCCCCTAGTAAATTGCATACTCTTTTGAGAATCACCACTTATACTAAGAACAAAATATAATTTGTGCTGGAGTGAATTTATGTAAGGTTTAGATCTGCCCTACTAAAAAAGGTATCCTGGTATTAGGGTTTATTACAAGTGTTATTTCTAATAATTAAAGTAGACAGATAAATTAATATTTCGTTTCCATTTCGGCATACAGATAAGAATTAAATCCTTATACAGAAGAAGAAAAACTAACAGTTTATTGGAGACAGTTAAAAGGACACTGTTAAGACTTCCAATTATAAAATAAATAAGTAACTGGGATGTAATGTATAGCATAAGGAATATAGTCAAAACATTGTAACAACTTTGTACGGTGATAGCTGGTAGCTAGAATTATCATGTATATAAATGTTGAATCACTGTGTTGTACACCTGAAACTAATGTAATACTGTGTGTCAACTACCCTTCAATAAAAAATGATTTAAAAAAAAAAAGGACACTGTTAAATCGTCTTTTCTTTAGAAAGTCATAACAATGGTTATCCTTAACAGTTTACATGATACATCTATTTTGCAAAACTTTTAGGTGCAAAATAACAATAAGGACCAATTATTTTAAAATGTAAAAACTTAAAACTAAAAATGGGACACAGGATTTCAGGACCCCAGAAAGGAAAATATTACCTTAGACCAAAGAATTGTCAATTGCATGCACATTTGTCATAAAATTTTAACAGTGAATATAAATAACTTAAAATGTTTTAGAAAACTGAAAGTGTTTTAAGAGTTTATCACTTTAAACCAAATGCCAAATGTCTTAGTTTGCCCTCAAGTTATTTCTGTAACTTCTTCAAAATATACTCTCTGTAGATTATATTCTTTAATGGGACTTCTAGGTCCAGTTGTCAAAGAGGATTATAAATCTGAGGCAAAGGGAAGCCCAACAATTCACCAAGGGGTTGAAGAATTTAAGCTTCCACTTTTCATCATTATCCTCAAGAAACTGTGAAAGTGTCCTAAAATTTTCCAGGACAGGAGAGAACCCAACTTTAAGATAAATAAACAAATAAGCAGTACTCTGAGGCTGACGAGAGACACTGAAATTCCCATTTCTACAGACATTTCAGAGAACTGAGCTCAATAGATAGCCTTTTACAAGTTAATCATTACTTTACTTACACTTCTACTTCAAGATAAAACTTAAAAAAAAGAAACCAAAACCCACTCCAATGGGATTACTATTTTAATTTTCCTTGTTATCTTTCTGTACTTTTCAAGTGTTCTGTAAGGAATGGTTATTATTTTTGTAATCAGTTTTTAAAACATTCATTTATTATAACTGCTGACTTACCAGAAAGAGACTGTGCATAATTCCACAATGTGTCTTTATTTGTCCAAAAGCAGTTTCCATTGCCAACTGAAAGAGCATATGATTGTTCATCCATAAGCTCGACTTTCCGACTACTCTGGTCTAATGAACATGACTGACCTAGGTGTACAGAGCTCTTAGGCGCACAAAACTTGACACCCTTTAAGCCAACGGGCTTCATTTCGAACCGAACAATTGCTTTAAGGTTAGAACTAAGTACTAAAGAAACATGTTGCTTTTTCAAAACCGAAAAAATCAGTTAACTGAAAGTACAGACCCATTCCAACACAGAATGTTAAGACCCATTCCAACACAGAATGTTAACAATTCAAATCTGATTGGAGGAGGATCTTCCATACAAGTGTCACTTTTCAAAGTACAGCTCCAATGATGTTCAAGGAAATAAACTTTTTCTAAAGAAGAAAAGGAGCTTTAAGGCCTAGGGAAACCTACTGATACACGTAGTGTTGATGCCCTTGTGAAGGACTTTTTAAAGGATGCTATTTCAAAGCAAAACAATTCGGGTTCACCAAGTCACCATATAGTTAAGGCCACACACCTCACATGTGGTTTTCTGTCACTTGAGCAGTATACCTTTCTTATCAAAACCCTACATATAATGGCTGATTTCTACATAGCTCAGAGAAATAACATGCGACTAGCAAAACCACAGACTTGAGCACTCTGACTAGCACTGCAGAAGAAATACAATATGAAGAGTTATCAGCAAGCTTTGGGGAAGACAGGCAAGCAGAATACATTTTCACTGTCATATCTGAGAGTGTGGTTTTTATGCACAGAAGAGAGACTTACTCTAGTTTTCAAATATTAATACCTGATTTATTCATGTTTACAAGTTCAAAAAGCCTAGATTGTTTTCAAAATCTTACATTCAACTTAGACATCTTACTCTCTTCGGAGTTTTAAAGGGCTGTGATGTATGTTTGACCTCAAAGACCTTCAAATGTAGAATTTTAACTACCTTAAATAATTAAAATATTTAAGTACAATTGGCTAAGACAAAATTTTGTGAGAACTTAAATAGTTTATGAATCTAAAAAATAAAACTTATGAAAATAGTGACTTATGTATCCTTTAATGCATATGCAATTACATAAATATATAAGGTTTTAACTTCAGTTCATAAGTATAAATGAATTACTCACTCAATTATACATTTTAAATTGGACTCATAAGACCAACATTAAAAAAATTTCAAATATCAAATGTAGGTCACTCCTAATGTTGAAACTAGTAAATAGAAAGGATGAAGTAAGTTTTTAACATTTAACATGACTTTCTGGGAAGAATCATAGTTCATCCCCAGTTGATATGGGAGAATTACTCTTTATAGAATACCAGCTAATAAATGCAGAAAGTAATAGAATGAAGAAAAGTAAATTTTGCAACCCTCAATGACTAATTAAGGCAATGATAATCAATGGCAGATGTTTATATAATGCCAAATTATTACCCAAATATTTCTTCTTATTTTAAGTGGAAAAAGATGTACCTGCCACCACCTTAACAAATTAATCAAATTTAGTATCACTAATAGTGGACAAAATGACATTATGTACTTTAAAGTATACAGCATCTCCTCTATAAAATATCTTACAAATATCTAAAAGAAAATTCACTAACATTGTGAATTCCACTGTCCCTTCAATCTCTGTTTAGTTGGTGCTCCACCCAGTGTTGGTTGAAATATAAATGACTACAATTTGGTTGATTAGAACTCAGGGTGTTAGAACTGCTAGCCTGTCGGTCACTGAGTGGCCACAACCCAGAAGCACAGGTCAACTTAGTTCCCCACGAGTCTTGACTAACTGGAAACAGGAAATAGGAGGAAGCTGGACAGGTAAATCATCCTTTCTTTCTTATATTGACTACTCTGAATGAGGTTTCTCTCTCTTGACACCCCTTCAGAAAAATCCCATATGCAAGTGACTTGCACTAGCTCACGGTCAGCTAGTAGCCAGGAATGTTAACCGTACTGCATCTTCCTTTGCCTTATTTCCTTCTCTCCCTCCTTTTACTGCCCTTGGCTTGCACCTTCCAAATAAAAAGTTACCATCTTAACTCAGTTCTGCTTCCTTGGAGATGGGTGCTAAAATGTAACACCTTACCTCAGTCAATCCTCACAAGCTTCAACCTTGTGAGGTAAATAAATTAGAAAGCTATCAGGAAGAAATTAGAACTATTAGGACCCCCTTTTACAAATAAACTTAAGGTTCAACTAACAACCTTTCCCAACGAGCAAGGCTTTCTGCTCCCCTACTCTACCCTGTCAGTCACAAATTCTGCCAATTTTACTCACATCTGCTTCTCTGCATCCTACCACTACCCTAAAGCATTTAAAAAAATAAGGCCTGAGATGATCTCACTTAACCCTTTAAGAATCCTTTGAGGCAGATACTACTATAATTCTCATTCTACACACAGGAAAGGTGAGGCTTAAAAAAAGCTTTCTTAAAACTGGCCCAAGGCAACACAAACAGCTGGGATGCACCCAGGCAGTCTGATTTCAAATTCAATGCTCCTAACTCTTCATCAATTCTCACCCAGCTCAGTAAAAACATAAATCAGATCACTCATGCCCTTGCTGAAATCTCCCAGTGGCTTCCCATTAGTTAGAATAAATTCAAACTTCTTCCATGGCCTACAAGGCCTGACACAAGCTGGACCCTGCCACAATGCTGCTTTCACCTCCTGCCATGCTTTCTTTGTGCACTACTCTATAAATATGTAGAGCGCCTCCTATTTGGCAGCTGTTATTCTAGATGCCAGAGATAGAGTATGACCAACACACACAACAGTGCCTTTCTTCCTGGTGCCTGTATTCAGGGGGTCTTCCTGCTGTCTTTAAACCTTTCCCCAGAGTTGTGTACATTTGTTGCTCCTCCTACTTGGAGCGTTCTTCCCCCACATGTCTGGCTTTTTACTTTTACCGTCTCTGTTCAAATGTTAACTTTAAGAGAGCCTTTCCTTCTCTAACCAATCTTTTCAAGATAGGGTCCTTGCTTTCAGTTATCCTCTATCCTCTTGCTCATTTTTCTTTTCTTCACAATTTTATCACAACTGAAATCATAATTATTTCCTTCTACATGTTTATCTGTCTCTCATACTACATTACAAGCTGTGTGATGGCAGAGACTTTGTAACGTCTGGCAGAGCATGAAGTTGGCATGTATTTACTGAATAAATTAATATCACAAATTAGTTGGTCTTGGACAGCCTCTGGGCTTCCAGGCTCTACCTCAGTCCATGTGATCAGGTCACTTGCCCCCTCAAGTCCTCTCTCAGGACCTTTTTCTTCCCTAATGAAGAACAAGTACACAAGACCTCCCAGGACCCTGGCCTCGGGAGCTCAGAAATGAAGCAGCATATAAACTCGACTTTGAATGATGACGTGTTCATCAGGTAGAGAAGAGAAAGAAGGGCATTACCACAAAATAATGTGATGCTTTCCAAGACAGAAATTTCTGGTGTGAAGAGCTAGATTTGTTGATATAGAAACATCAGCTGAGAATGGATTGTGAAGGTTCTTAATGTCACAAATGACATTAAGGAGTGAGGATTTGATGCCCAAGAGATGGTACAGTGTTGGAAAGTTTATAGGCATGGGAATGGTATGATTTAATTCGTGTTTCAGAAATAAAATGAAAAGGCAGCAGTGAGAAGAATGGATAGGAAGAGACAGAGCCGGGAGGTTGCTTAATGTGAAATATACCACATTCAGAGATAAAGGCCGGAACCACAGCAGTTGAAATGGGGATGGATAGAAGCAGCAGAGAGATTCAAGGGAGCCACATACACTAAACACTCATCTACTTCACAAATTCAACCTTATTATTTAAGCAGGGAGAGTCTTAAAATGGCCTATAAACCAAAGAAACAGTCCCCCAAACACTCTGGACCTCATTCTTCTGCTACACACATTACACATCTACATATTACATATATATTACCAAATGGGAGTGCCACTTTAATAGGTCTGTCTCTAACAGACTGAATAGTAGGTCCTCAAAGGTGGGGAGTGCGTCATAACCACTTCTTTAATATCTAAGGTGGGCTCCTGGCCCGCAATCTTTGTGAATGAATGAATGAACAAATGGAAGAATGCTTTATGACTGAGTAAGAACTTGAAAACCGGATGGGGTTTTTTGGCCTAAATACGTCACTCAAGGCAAGTGCAATGAATGGTGTGGACAAGTCAGGATGGTAAACCTGGGGAACAGACACTGTCTGAAACTAAGAAGGAAGATGTTGGTCCCTTGGTCCAACCTTGGGCAGGCTTGCTTCCATATGGCTCACTCCCTCATTTCATTCCACTGTCTGATCAAATATCACCTCACCAGAGGCTTAGTCTGAGCAGCCTACCTAAAATCTATGGCATACTCTATTATACTCACTTTCCAAACCTTTTCTCTGTTGCTTTTCTCCTTAACAGATTACTGAAAAGATCCTCTAATGATTTTATTAATTTTACCTGTATCAGGATGGGCTTACTCTAATTTCAAATCAAGTTCATCTGTCAGTTACTGATCAGAACCTACTAAAACCTACAGCCCACTGAAATTTTCCTTTTTTTAAGAAAATTAATTTCACCTCAAAAAGTCTAAGTGCTGATTACTCCTAAGCCCTGTCACTTAAATTCTTCCATCAAAATGTGGATGCCACAAGGAACAGGAATTTCTTACAGGAAAAACATACGCCAGACCGTCCCAAAGGTAGGCAGGAAATAATTTTACACTCCTTAACGGCAAGATCCTAGGAATGGGGGCAGTGATGTATAAAGAAAATCATCGAGATAAATTAATTTTCAGGAACCAAGAGAAAACAGGTTCTAAATGCAAGATATTAGAGCACCGGCTGAAGTGAGACACTATAATTTTATATTTATTTAAATAAGTGGTTGTTCACAAAGCTAGACACATCAAGACGTTGATCACAGGCAGACAGATGTGGCCGAAACAGCCCAGGGGAGTCCCAGCCTGAGACAGGGGAAATTAAGGCAGCTGCTGCTCCGGGGTGAACTTTCCTTGTTCCGCCTTCCCCACTGGAAAGTCGGTAAGTCTGTGAGGCGGCTAAACAAATTTAAGCTTTTTACGCCTTTGATATTCTGGAGAGCGGGGCAAAGGCGGTCAGCAGCGGCTTCGTGCTGCACTTGGGTACAAACCTACCGGATCCGAGGCCCGAGGGCTCATACTGGCGCCCCGAGGAAGGGGATGCGGGAGAGCAATGCACGCCCGAGTGAAAGCCGCCCGGGAGCTCCCACCCAGTCCCCGCGCGGGCCCCCGTCTCGGCTCGCGGGGCGCCTCACCTGCAGGCTTGTCTGCAGCCATCTTCCCGCCTCGGCTCGGGTTCTTCCCCGCGGGTGGCGTTACCTCAACTCCAGCTGCCGAGTTGGCCGCTGTCCCGGCCGTCGGAGGACCAGCCTATGCCCACACGGCTCCCGGTCCTGGATTCCGGCTTGGGGAGTGGGCGAACGGCGGGCTGAGGAAGTGACGACGGCTAACTCAGTCGTCCGGCAGCTGCAGCAGCGTCTACGCCCCGGCGGCACCAAGACCTCCCGCCAGGCACGGCTTCCGCCCCGCAGCTTCCCCGTACACACCACTTCCGGGGGCCGCGGCCGGCGTGGGAACTGCGACTGGCCCCGCCCCGTGCCGGCGTCCCCACCCCGCCCCCACCTTCTGCGGCGTGCGCGCGCACGCTGGGGCGGACGTGGGCGCCCTTGCGCCCTGGGCGCGGGCTGGAGGCAGGGGCGTGGTGGACGGCTTGTTTTCTCTATTCCGGGTTCAAGTTCCTGTCCAAGCTCTTGCTCCGCACTTTTCATAAAATCGCAGTAACTGCACCTGACATTTATGTGATCAGCGTTGAGTCTTACACTTGGCGTGCACTCCATATTTCTCACAACTGTGAGAAGTCTCTGTTGCAGTTCCCCTTTTAAAAACAAAACAAAGCATTTTATTTTAGGGTATGTGGATAAAAAGAAGGTTCCTGTGGCCAGGATTCTCACCTGGCCCTGGTTGGCTAGCTCACTACACACGTGTGGGCAATACGTCGTTATTGACTCTATATGAAGAGCCTTACCCAGTGCTCTGGGCGACACGGTGGCCCTGGGAGATCAGAGAAGAGACTGGAGGGGTGGCAACGCCAAGGAAAGAGGCCAAAGGACGACTGCACAGGTAGAGGCCCAGAGGCAGAGACGGGCTTGCTACAGGCAGACTCCCTCTGAGTGAACGAGATTTTAGTAATTGACCTGCCACCATGGAAATAAAGTTGGGTATAACCCTTTCACCCCAAGAACGTTCTACTGTCATTTCTTTGATCACATTGAATCCATAGTGAACTTGCCTGGGGCTGAAACCCATTGACAAGACAGGATAGTTTTAGATTTACAGGAAAATTGCAAATACAGAGTTCTTTTACGCTCCTCACTTAGTTTTCCCTGTTGTGAACACTTTGAATTACTGTGGTACATCTGTCACACCTAAGAAACTATCTTGATTAGTGCATTACTATTAATTAAATTCAACACATTTTTGCATTTCATCAACTTTCCCCCAGTTTTCCTTTCATTCTAGGATCCTGTCCAGGATACCACATTACCTTTATTCATCATGTTTTTTTAGGCTATTCTTGATTGTGGCAGTTTCTTAGACTTTCCCTGCTCTTGTTGAATTTGACAGCTTTGAAGAGTACTGGTCAGGATTTTTGAAGAATGTACCTTGATTTGGGTTTGTCCAATATGTTTTCATGGTTAGACTGGGGTTAAGGGTTTTTAGAAGACCACAGAAGAGTCTTGCTATTTTCATGACATCAAATGACTTCATTTTGATGTATATATTTGATGTATCAAATATATATTTTGATGTATCAAATATAGTATGTATATTTGATACATACTATCAAAATGAGTTATCATTGATGTTAACCTTGATCACCTGGCTCACACTCTACTCTTTGGAAGCAAGTCATTAAGTGGAGCTCACACTCAAGGGCTGAGGGAGGGGGTGGTTTTACGCTCTACCTCCTGCAGTGGGGAATAAATACATAAATGATCTTCTCTAAGCAAGATTTGTTTCTTCTCCCCCGTTTAGTCACTTTTTCAATCATACGTTTATATCAGTATGGACTCATGAATATTTATTTTATATTATGGTTATAATACAACCGTTATTTTGTTGCTCAAATTATTTCAGCTTCGTTAATTGGGAGCCTTTTCAGGTTTGTGCCTATGTTCCTTGAACATGGTACCCATTAAAAAATTTTTTTATTAATGTTAACATGCACATAGAAAAGTGCACAAAACGTAAGTATGTTTATTAGATTTTCATCAACTCAGCATTTGTGCATAACTAGCACCCAGAGAAAGGACAACACATTACCTGCATACCAAGCCCTTGCCCAGCCCTTCACAAAGGTAATCGCTATGCTGACAGCTAACACCAATGATTAGTTTCACCTGTTTAAACTTTTAAACTACAAATAGGTCATACAATATCTTTTCTTTAGAGTCTGGATTCTTTTCCTCAACATTATGAGATACACCCATGTTATTGAGTGAAGTTGTCGTTTGTCATTATGTAATGTTCCATTATGTGAATGTACTATAATTTATGTATTCATTTTATTGTTGAGTATTTGGGTATTTTGTCTGTATTGAATAAGGCCAATATGAATATTCTAGTATGTCTTTTGATGAATATGTCAGAGCCCATATAAAAAGATACCTGGCGGGTCTATTGATCTTGCTGTGCTCTCAATAAAAGGGAGTCAGAGGGAACCGCTGATACGATTTTGGTTTGTGCTGGTTTTAAAGAGGAATTTGGGACTTGGAGGGCTATCTTGGACTGGCTGTGGTCAGGAAACAGGCAATTCAGTGACTGTCTTAGTTTTTATCTCAGAGGTAGGAGGATTATCTAGAGTTGTCATTGGTCAACAGGCAGCATCACTTGTGTTAGAAGAACGGGTGTTCCCCATTTTTGTGGTTATGGCAGGCTTTGTTTCTGTCTTGTCCGTAACACAATCATGGTGTAACTTCTGAACACTGTTCATATTCTGTGAGTATTGTTTATGTCCAATAGGGATCATTCTGCTAACAGAATTGTTTTTTTTAATTTCTTTGGTCGCTGTAGAGAAAGTGAAAGTTCCTATGGTCAGGATTCTCACCTGACCCTGGTCGGCTTGCCCACTGCACACACGTAGGCAATACGTTATTACTGAGTATGTATAAAGAGCTCCGCCCAGTGCTCTGGGCTGCACGGCTGCAGGAGAGCAGAGGCTGGAGTGGTGGCAGCGCCGAGGACAGAGACTGAGCCGGCTGCGGGGGCACAGAGGCCCAGGGGCAGGGACCAGCTTGCTGCGTGCAGACGGGCGGACAGGATTCTAGCTCTTGACCTGCCACCATGAGAATAAAGCTGGGTGTAAACCCTTTTACCCCAAGAACATTCTATTGTCATTTTTTGGTTTCACCGAATCAAGAGGGAACTTGCCTGGGGCTGAAACCCATCAGCTAGACAGTCACCTTCACGGCGTCGCTGTTGGCAGAGCCATTTTTCCTGTTCTCACGTGTGGTCATATTTGTTCATACTTGTCCCCCACTCCACAGATGAGGAAGATGGGACACAGGTGTTAACCCCCCTTCCTGTCACAAGACTTGTAAGTGACTGTTATCTTAACCATACTTTCAGCTTAAGGGTTTCTAGAATTTGCCTACATGGAAGACATCTTGGGCGTCCGGTCACCTTTCAGTATCGGCAGCGCCCCTTTGTTCATAGCCGGGGTGGCGTCAGCGTCGGAGCGGAGTTAATTCAGAGGTGGGAAGTGGAAAATCTCGGTGCGACTCTACTCTGTCACCAGCTGTGCTGAGTCACTTTGCCTCCTACACGCTCACGGTACTTCAACCTGGCTGTGGCCGCTCGTGCAAGACCGTTTCTGAGGATAATTGTCAATAGTTCCTCCCGCCCCGGTATGCACGCGATGCTCTTTCTTCCCTTTGAGTCTGAGCGGGAACTGCTCTGACCAACAGAATACAGAGAATGTAATGCTGAACCAGTTTGGGGGACTTAGCCCTTAAAAGGCATGGCGACTTCTACTTCTCTCTTGTTCTCAGCCACCTTGCTTAAGGAAGCCCAGGCTGTCCTACTAGAAGGGGCTCCAAGATGCCCCAGCTGATAGCCTGCACCAAGGTTCCAGACATGAGAATAAAGCCTTCCTGAACATGTCAGCCCAGCCCAGCTGCCAGCTTAGTGCAGTCACATGATTCCAGCTAATATCGTGTGAAGCAGAAAAACTGCTCAGACAGCTGCTAGAATGGTGAAAAATAACAAGTCATTGCTGTTAGGGTTTTTTTGTATCTAATTTTTAGAAACAGATATAATTCACATGCCATGCAATTCAGTCTTTTAAAGTGTACAAGTCCATGGCTTTTAGTATATCCACAAAGTGTACAAATATTACCAACACCTAATTCTTACATCTTCACTGTGAGAAACACACTCACTGGTCCAAATTCAGTAAGTGGACACAGACAAAGAGAACAGCAGAGCGAGGCTTTAATGACGGTCTTGCAAGATCGGGTGTCTGGTGGGCAGGCACACCTGGGGAATTTGGCGCCAATAATTTATCTCTTAGTGCACGAGTCCCTCCCCTGGTTCCTCATTGGCTAAGTACTACAGGGTTCACAGTCTTCCCCCGGACGTCGCCTAAGCCCGTTGTATCTTTCCTTTACATGTCTTATTCTTATTGGTAGGTTTAAAAAAACTCAAACAGGTATTGCCAGGTCCTTATCAATTTCCCCACCCCCACTCTCAGCCTGAGCAGCTTCCACCATGTGGTCCTTTATTAATACCTTACTGTTAAAATGTTTAAACATCCTAATGGGAATAAATCACATTTAGGTTTTATACTCTTTCCTAACATTCACCACACCAAAAAGACATTGTATACCCATTAGCAGTTACGCCCATTTCACCAACTCGTACCAATGAATCCATTTTCTGTCTCTACAGATTTCTATTCTGCACATGACATGTAGAAATGGAAACATCCAATATGTGACCTTTTATCTATTGAATAATGGATATTTAGGTGTTTCCATGGTTTGGCCATTATGAATAATATTGCTATAAACATTCATGTACAAAGTTTGGGGTGTACAAATGTTTTCTTTTCTCTTGGATATATACCTATGTGTGGAAGTGCTGGTTCATATGGTAACTTTTTGGTTAACTGTTTGGTGAACTGCCAAGCTGTTTTCCAAAGTGGTTGCACCATTTTCCATTCCCACCAGCAGTGCATGAGAGTTCCAGTCTCTCTATATCTTCACCAACATGTTACTGCCTTTTTCATTATAGTTATTGTAGTGTGATGTGAAATGGTATCTCGTGGTTTTGTTTTGTGTGTCCTTGATGGCTAATGATGTTGAGCCTCTCTTCATGGACTTATTGGCCATTTGTGTATCTGCTTTGGAGAAATGTCTATTCAAGTCCTTTGACCATTTTAAAATCAGATTGTCTTTTTGTTGTTGAGTTGTAGAAGTCCTATTTTATCAGTCATATGACTTGCAGATATTTTCTTCCATCTGTGAGTTGTCTTCACCATTTCTGTTTCTTGATAATATCCTTAAAGCACATTTTTTATTTTGATGAAGTCCAATTTATCTATTTTTTTCTTTTGTCACCTTTGCTTTTGGTAACATATCCAATAAATCAGGTCACAGAGATTTACTGGTGATTTTCTTCCAAGAATTTTATGGTTTAAGCTCTTATATTTAAGGCTTTGATGCATGTTGAGTTAATGATTACATGTGCTATTAGGCGTTCAACTTCATTCTTTTGCATGTGGCTATACAAGTTGTTCTTTTAAACACTAAATTTCAGGATGCTTTATTATGTAGCAATAGATAACTGAAACACCATCTCTCAGTTCTTCATTCCCTGTCTGGTTCAACCCATTAACCAAGGTCTGTGGATTCTACCTTCTTAATATGATGGATCCTTCCATTCCCACTTCCACTCTAATTCCAAGTCACTATCATCTCTGAGACTAGAGTCATAGGCCCCTTGTCATCTCATCTCTCTTCCTCCAGAATGCCTTCATTTAGCTCGAAAAAGATATAATGTTACTAGATCATGTTTACATCCATTAAAAGTAATTCGTTGCTTTTAACACCAAGTCCAAACTCCTTAAAATGACTTTTAAGGCTCTTATGATCTGCCTATCATCCCTCTTCAGCCTCCACCTTACAGGCACCCTCCTTTGTAGCTAATGCCATCTCCTCAGGATACAAGAACATATTTTCTCAAGAAGTTTTTCCTGATTGCCAAAGACTGAACTGACAACGTTCAAATCTTCTATTACTTGGGAACAATCTCTTGGTATGAATCCCCTTTCCATCACCCCAACTGTAATCTCCAAGTACTGTTTTTAAATATCATCATTATATTGATGCTTAGTAAACACTCCAATACCTATGAGTGCAAAACGACTTTAAGATAATGGTAATTCCTCAGCACATTGGGGTGTTGATCCTAATTTTTATATGGTCTTTTACAGTTTCATAACGAGGGTTTACAATGATTATCTCTTTTTATCCTCAACATCCTTGTGATATGGATATTCAAACCCATTTTATGGATGAGGAAACTGAGGCTCCAAGAAGTAAATCAACTTGCTCAGATAGTATGTGTCAGAACTGGAATTTGAAAAGAGTTCTTGGACTCTAGATGTGACTTGTTTTAGGATCCAAAGGGTTAAATCGAGGTGTTCTTAGTCCCATCAAGGTTTGGATGGAAACTACAAATTATTCTAATACTGATTCATCACAGTGAATACATAATTACCAAGAAATACTACAAAGGTGTAAAAGAACAAATTTCTGCCCGTTTTGCCAAAGCAGTGACCTCTACATAGACATCAAGCCCTTGTCTCGGCTCCACTTTTTACCTATTGGGTGTGCCCTCAAGCTTCTAGGGCAAAACTATTTGCTAACTTAAAGCATGACAGTACCTGTTTGACCCAAACCTGGGCAATTCTGTGTGACCTGAAATGGATCCAAAAAGTACTGGGCACTCACCTCAGGTGCAAAAATTTAAGGAAGTGCCAAAAAATTCATCAATCAAGATCAATAATACTTTAAGGCAGTATTTAAAAAAATCAGATATTACTACCAAAAGTTCATGATGAGCACTTTATCAACATTTTTAATAAAAGATCAGTGTTACTGATTTTTCTTTCTCCTTAGGTTCTAATATGTCTTAGCAGAGTGCTGTTACTGATTCCATTGTATTAAAATTTTTGATAGTTTGTTCTTTGTGGACATTTTGCATTAATTTTTATTTTAAAGAATATTGTCTTAAAATATTATTTATCTTGTTTACTGGATTAAAGCACTCAACGCGAGTGCCTCACTTGCTCTACCCTATGTCTGGCTCTATATCCAAAGGCAATGAATGTCACTAGAACGTTCAGAGCACAGTGACATCACCCAGTTCTGCAGAGACCTCTCTCCTGCTCTTTAATAGAGGTACACATTAGGGCAAGTTTTATGTGTAGTTGGGTGTACTAGTTAGTTTTGTTTTTAAAGTAAGTCTCATTTAATGTTATACCTGGTATACAGTATATAAGGTATATAAGGTACAACTTTTAATACAGGCTGCCCAGTTAATTTAGAATTTCAGATAAATAATACTTTCTTGTTATAAGTATCTTTAAAATATTGCATTGTTTGTCTGAGATTCAGATTCAACTAGCATTCTGTGTCCCCTCCCTCAGCCCCATTAAATCTAGCAACTCTAGGAATACGGAAGTTGAGGACAATTTTTAAAATAAAATGAGAAGTAAGGAAACCTAACTATAATTAATTAAGGTTATAATTAGTGGGATGGATCCTCTCTGCTCGCAGATCTCATTTTTTGCCATTGATGTGCTCTGCTCTACATCACAGGGCTGACTCCCACAGGCCGTGTTTCCCAGGCTCCCCTGTCAGCTGGCTTCTGGCCCAACGGGAGGCGCCATTGGGAAATTAGAAGGCAAAAGGGAAGGAGAAGCCAGAGAAATTCTCCCCTCCCTTCTCCACTCTAGGTAGTCTGTCTGGCAAAGGCTTCATCCCTCAGCAGGCTCAGGGTGGTTCTGGCTCTGCTCAGTGACCCCAGCCCTCGGACTCCAGAAACACCTCCTTCCTTCCGCCCCTTACTCCTACCGCAGACGGGGGTAGTGGCGAGCTGCTCTTGCGGAGGTCTGTATTCCCTCACTCCCTTGTCTGGTTTCTCGGCACCTTCATCCAATTCGCTGTATAAATAGAAAATAGAGAGGCTTCTATTTTCCTAGTTAGACCTTGACCAATATAAATCTTTTGACTAAAGACTTAGAGAAAAACATTAACTCAAAGAATCTCTCTCTCATCCCAAACCCTCTTGGAAGGGATTTTTTATTCCTTCTAAGATGGCCTACAAAGTTTGTTGGCACTTAGATTTGTGTCTTTATCATTATTTCTAAACCTCTGCTATGCAAATACAAGACATTGTTGCTAGAAGTCTTATAGTATACACAGGATTTTCACAATTACATTTAGTGCTTTTAGGAGACTTATTTTATGTCAAAGGGCCAAGGTGCAGGGCTTTTCAATGACTCGTTGACTCCATCTCCTATGGACATTCCTAGTTTACAAGTGAAGAAAAAAATCACATGCACTTTAAACATACTTTATTTATCCTCTAAAACACGAATTTGAGAAGACTATTTCAACTATCAATACAGGACAATTGTATTATCCTGTATTATCGCATGGCTGATAATATTTTTATTATTATCACTATGAGATATTGCAAAGCACAAAAAAGAGTACAAAATATCAGTTTATTAACAACTCAGATTGAACAAATGTCAATGTTTGTCACATTTGCTTTGGATATTTCTTCTGAAAAGTATGTAAATCATTACTGGTACAGATGAGTCCAGTTAATATGCCCTTCCTGGCTGCATTTCCCTTAGGTATCCACTCTTCTGAAGATGATATGTATCCTTCTAACCCATGTTTAAAGCATATAAACAACAAATTATTATTCACAGACAGTGAATATTAGAACTCTGGCGGAAAGTTTTATTCACACCATATTATTCACACAACAAATTATAAATATCACAGACAGTATTATTCTGAAACTTGCTCTTTTCCCCCTCACCATTATATTTTTGAGATGGAAATACATATTTATAATAGATATTTTTATAAAACATGTATTTATATGTAATCTAAAAATATATAAAATGTTCATAATACATACTTCAGTTATATATATAGTTTACTTTAACCACTGTTCAATGTTCCACTAAATGATTACCTCTTAGGTATACTTTTGTAGGAGGATTTCTAAGTAGAAGTCTCATAAATAAGATAGGCATTAATTATCTTAGTGACAGGAAATGTTGCACTGCTAGATCAGTGAATCCGCAACGTCAGGACGCAATTTGGCATCCCTTCCACTCTTTTTGTCTTCCCTTCATGGTCCCAAGATAAATGCCACAGGTCTAAGCATCATGCCTGTGCCTAACAGTATCCAAAGCAGGAAGGGGAGGAAAATGGCAAAGAATTTTCCTTTTCTCGCCTTATCCTCTAACAGATAGGTATCACATTTCATCAAACCCAAGGTGCCATCAATTGTAAGGTACCCTTTTTTCCCCTTTTTTTACTACTAAAATTTTTTTCAACAATTAAACTGATTTAATACTTTCTTATCCCTTAGAATTTGTACTTTATACTTTTTAAAATAGCTCTTTTAGACTTAAACATAAAAATTACATATTATTCTTGAGTAGACAAAATGGAAAAACAGAAATGAAATGAACTGATTAAGGTACTTTCAGGTTGCTTTCCACCAGAGTTCTAACTCTAAATCACTGTTTGATTCAGGACCTTCCATGTCTGTGTTTCCCCCCAAGATGTCACCCTCTGTGCCATGAGGAGCACCAGCAAGGAAGGGGCTTTTCACAGATTGTGCCTGTTGTCCCATGAAGGCCCATTCTGCAGGTTTCAATTCTGGTACTTTCTGGATTTTACCAGAAGATGTCACAGATGGTAGGTTTCCAGATGGAGTTCACACACAGGGAATGACAAACACACCACAACAGCCATCTGATGGACCGTGGTTGTGAGATGCTATCAACTGTGGGAAGCCTGCCAATTTCAGAAATGAAAGGAAGACTGTATATCCTAGAATCAATGAACTACAATGAATCTTTGCTAGAAGACTGTCATCAGAATCTCCCACTAGTTCTCTTTGATGAAGTTAGTTGCCTGCCCACCATTGGATCAACTACTGGCAAAAAAAAAAAGAGGGAGATTCCAGCATATCCCTTGGATTCTTTGCGGTGCATCCACAAAGCATTTCCATGAAGGATACATAAAATCAGGATTTTATTAACCGGGAGGAATGGGGAATGGCTGCTGACAGACAACCCCTTATCACTTTACCTCTATTTACTTATCCCTTTTTCTATTGACATTGAAATAATTTTCAGTTTTCATTTTACAAACACAGCTGTAGAGCTTACTCTAGAGCATGTGCACAATTACAAGAGTTTCTCTAGGATATGTAATACAAAGTGGGATTTACTGAATAACTTGTGAACCATATTTTTTGGTTTTTTTGTTGTTAAACTTTCCAAACATACTCAAAACTAGAAAATATAACAAACCCCATGTGTCCACCCCCAGCTTTATTTCACCACATACTTGTTTCATCTTCTCCATCCCCCTTGTTTTGTTTCATTGCTGGAGTATTTTAAATCAAATCCTAGACATATCATTCACTTCTAAACACTTCAGTATGTAACTCAAAGAGAAATATCCAAATACTTTCTTGCATAACCACAATGCCATTATCACATCTGACAAAATTCAAAATAATTCCTTAATATCATTCAATTACCAAGCCATACTCAAATTTCCTCTATTGTCTAAAAAAATTCTTTTTGTAATTTCTCTTTGGAATCAGGATCACATAATATCCATTTTATTTGGTTGTTATGTCTCTTATGTTTCTTATAAGTCTTTTAAGTTTATGTTTCTCTTAATCTGTAACAGTCCCCTCCCCTTTTATTTTTCTCTTCATTGACTTGTTGATGAAATTTGGAGTCCAATAGGAGATTCCTCCTTTTAGATCTGGTTATTGCTTCCTTGTGGACTGCATCCTTTATGCTCAATATTTCTGTGGATCAGAGGTCAGTTTTAGAGGTTTTATTATATTATAACTCAATTTTTCTCCCCTGAGAATCCTTCCTACATGTGCTGTGTGTTTTCTGCATCCCCATCAGGAGGCACATAATGATGGTTGTCTCACTTTTTGTGATGTGAAGATTGATCCCTGGGTTCAGATAGTGACAGCCTGGTTTTATACCTTTCCTATCAGCCTTTCTCTTGGTGGTTTTAGAAGCATTAATGACCATTGCCTGAATTATTTATTTCACTGATGGTTGAGACAGTTTTCTAACTTGGATATCTTGCATTTATTAAGTAGAATCAGGTCTGGGTGAGTGCCTCCTTGAACTTCATACCCTAGGCACCTTTCTCGCCTTACCCTGTCGTAGACCCAATTCTTGTGTACTGAAAAACTTTTCCTTATCCACAGGGAAGTTTGATTACACTTAAATCCCGTTTATATCAGAAAGACAGGACGAACATTTAGTTCTTCCCCTATAATTAGCAATTTTCAGAAGAATAGGTTAAGGTCCCAGAAATCTCCAGGACTATTTCCTTTCTAAAAAATTATTCTGAATTCATGGCTTTTTATATACTCAGTATGTTTTAATCAACTGAAGTCCTTAATCTTTTTGAAATTAAAATTATTCCATGTGTGCCCATGGGAGCATGCAACCTCCGTGGTTGTCTGTTACTATAATTCCACCATGCTTTTAATCTCCTAATTTAGCTGTGATTGCTTTGTATGTGTTTTAGACTCTCATGTTCACAAGTCTCTTTGCACATCCTTGCTTCCTTTTTCAAAAATAGCTATATTGGCATGTAATTCATATACCATATAATTTGCCCACTCAAAGTGTACAGTTTGGGGGGTTTTGGTAGATTAACTAAATTGAACAACCATCACCACTATTTAATTTCGAACATTTTCATCACCTCCAAAAGAAATCCTGTACCTGTTATTCCCCATTCCTCTCAAACCCCAGTCCCTGGCTATCACTCATGTGTTTTCTGTCTCACGTTGACCATTTAAGGATTTGTTTATCCTAGACATATCATATATAAAGAATCATACAATGTGTGCCTTTTGTGACTGGCTTTTTTCACTTAGCATGTTTTCAAGATCCATCCATGTTGTAGCTTGTATCAGTACCTTGTTATTTTTCATGGCTGACTGGTATTTCCACTGTATATAAATGTCATGTTTTGTTTACTAATTGATCAAGTGATGGCCATTTGGATTGTTTCCATTTTTGGCTATTAGAATAATATTTCTATGAACATTAATGTACAAGTGTTTATATGGACATATGTTTTCATATGTATATATCTAGGAGTGGAATTGCTGAGCCAAACTCAGATGTTTAATCTTTTCAGGAACTTGCAAGCTGCATTCAAAGTAGCTGCACCATTTTACACTACCTCCAACAGTGTAGGAGGGTTCTAATTTTTCCATATCATTGTTAACACTTGTTATATCTGTTATTTTACATCTTGTGGCTTTGATTGTCATGTGTCTGATGACTAAAAGATGATGTTGAGCATCTTTTAATATGTTTATTGACCATTTGTATATCTTCCTTGGAGAAATGTGTATTAAGATCCTTTGCCCATTTTTTGATTATGTTGTCTTTGTATTATTGATTTATGAGTTCTTTATATATTCCGGATACAAGCCTTTTATTAAATATAGGGTTTGCAAATATTTGCTCCTATACTGTGGCTGTTTTCACTTTTCTGATAGTGTCTTTTGAAGTACAAAAGTTTTACAATTTAAAAAATTGAGATATAATTGACATATATTACTTTCAGATATGTGACATAATGATCTGATATTTGTATATATTGTGAAAGGTCACCACAATAAGTCTAGTTACATCAAATATACAATATCGTATTATTAACTATAGATACCATACAGTACATTACATACCCATGACTTATTTTTTTACTGGAAGTTTGTACCTTTTGACCACCTTCACCTATTTTGCCTAACCTTCAACCCTCTGGAAACCACCAATCTTTTCTCTGTATTTGTGAATTACATTTTTTTTTAGACTTCACATATAAGTAAGATCATTCAGTATTTGCCTTTTTCTTTCTGATTTACTTCACTTCCAGCAAAATGCTTTCACAGTCCATGCATGTTGTTTCAAAAGTTTTTAATTTTGATGAAGTTTATTCATTTTTTTCTTTTTGCTCTTGTTTTTGGTGTCATGCCTAAGAATACATTGCCAAATCCAAAGTTATGAAGATATATCTTTGTTTTCATCTAAAAGTTTTATAATTTTAGGTCTTACATTTAGGTCTTTGGTCCATTTTGAGTTAATTTTTGTGTATGGTAAGAGGTAAGGTTTCAACATCATTCTTCTCCATGTGGATATCCAGTTGTCTCAGCACGATTGTTGAAAAGACTATTGTTTCCTCATTGAATGGTCTTGGCACTCTTGTCAAAAATCAGTGGACTATGGACACATGGATTCGTTTCTGGGCTCTCAATTCTATTCCACTGATGTTTAATCTTAAGCTGAGACCATACTGTCTTCATCACCATTACCTTATAGTACATTTTCAAATGAGAAGTGTACGTCCTCCAAATTTGTTCTTTTTCAAGATTGTTTTTGGCTCTTCAGGGTCTCCTATAACTGCATATGCATTTTAGAATTAGTTTGTCAATTTCTACACATAAGTCAGCTGGGATTCTGATAGAGATTGCATTGAATCTATAGAACAATTTGTGATCTATAGATTTGGAAGTATTGCCATCTTAACAATATTAAGTCTTCTAATCCATGAACACTTTAGCCTATACATCCAATGAATATGCCAGCCTCCTCCCAATTGCCTTTTACCACAACCTCCATGATTTTTTAGAGAGCCTGCAGTCTTGAACTTCCCCACAGCGGGCTGCTGATGAAGTAAGTACTTTTAGAAAGAGAGAGCTATCTGTTTTTCAGCCTGCCTCTTCCCTCAGGCAAAATCTCTGAGCCTTAACTCTGAAGCTGAGGGTGAGGAGAGTGGCCTTCTATCTGAGTGGCATACCTGCGATGGGAATTGAGTACTCAGTAGAGAGGGGGTTGGAAGCAGCCTCAGGTCTTCCTGGCTTGCCTCTCCTGGCATGGAACCACCTGCTGATGAGCTAAGGCAGGGCAATCAGAGCCCCAGACTGTCAGTGGCACCATGTCCAAAGTAGGAGCCTCAGGCCCATGAGTGGGGTCTGGGCAGAAGGAAAGAGCCCCCACACTCACAGGACCTTAGCTTTGGCAACAGGTTGATGGGAACAGGATGAGAAAAGCTGGTGTCCTGCTCTGCTTGGGAAGACGGCCTTCTGACAATGGGAGCCTGGAGGGGAGGGAGTCCTGTGTTCTTGGCTGCACCGTCTTGATTGTTCATCTTGCTGAGCTGGGTTGGGGAAGAAAGGGAGTGCATCTCAGCTCAATTACCAGACTCAGTGTTCTTCCTGAATTTTAATAGACTTTTTAGAGCAAACGTTTCCTTGTTTGCTATATGTCTTTGAGACCATTTCTAGAGATTTTGAATGTTTTTTAAAAAATAATTTTCTCCAGTTTCACTGATGAGTGGCCCCACAGTGTCTTTGTGCTGCTTGTGGAAGGCCATCTCCTCCATCCTGACTTCTCGTATTACATCCCTTGTTTCTTTAGTTCCGTTCCTTTATTCTAGAAATGTAGAACATGTTTTTGTTATAACTTTGTTACATTAACATTTGTTTCAGAAACACAGAATGTGGATGATGGATGGTGGGCTGCAGTTCAACAAAAGACCATGAGAGAAATTGAAATAGGGAAGTGTGTTACTCACAGTAATGGAGGAAGCACCTGGCATGTTCCAAGGGACCATGTGGGGAGGTCAAGGCAGGGTGCAGGCAGAGGGGCCAACAGGACCCAGGGCACACAGGCATTTGTTAGGCTCTGTGGCTGGTGTGCTCTGGGGTTCCTGGACTAAGGCCAGGAATTCAAATTCAAACCCAAAAGAGTAGGGGTTCCAGGAAGCTCCCCAGGGTTTTAGTTAAAGGGTGCATGAGAGGAAGGCCTGAGAAGCAGGGGAGATTGTTGATCACAAGGGCTGTTTGGGGAGTCAGATCAGGAACTGACATTTGCTTGTGACTCTGCAAGGCTTTAGATGGGGCATATGCTTGCCTGAGGGGCTAGGAGCAAGACCCCCGCAGGCTACATGGCTAAACAAAGTGGATGCCAAGGCAGCAATAACATGGATTAATTTAGCTGAACTCTTGACATGTTTCTTAGTAAAACATAGGGTAACAATTTTAACTCCTTTCACTTTAAAAAAGTATAAAGTATGTTTAGTAACGACTGCTGGATATAATAAAGTATTCCCACCAAGATACATTGTTCATTTTTTACATCAAATCTTCTACTGACATTTAAAGAACCACACCTTTAAAAAAAAACTGTTTATTTTTTAACCAATTTTAGACTTACAGAAAAGTTAGAAAAATAGTTCAGAAAGTTCCCACCTATTTTTCACTCAGTTTCATCTAATTCTGACGTCTTATCAGGAAATCCCTCTTAGATTTCCTCCACATCCTCATTAGTCTGAATGACTTGTTTATTTTGGAGGAATGTAAAGGGCATGTGAAGCATTATTGTGGTTCTGTAACACTGCCGGTGGGAAAGTAAATTGGTTCAACCATTGTGGAAAGCAATATGGAGGTTCCTCAAAAAACTAAAAACAGAAGTACTGTTTGACCCACTAATTCTATTCCTAGGAATTTACCTGAAGAAAACGAGACACTTGATTTGGAAAAACATATACACCCCTATGTTTATCGTTGCACTATTTATAATAGCCAAGAAATGGAAGCAACCTAAGTGTCCATCAGTAATTGAATGGATAAAGAAGAGGTGATACATATACACAATGGGATATTATCCAGCCACAAAAAGAAAAGAAATCATCCCATTTGCACCAACATGGATGGAGCTAAAGGGTATTATGCTCAGTGAATTAAGCCAGGTAGAGAAAGACAAGTACCAAATGACTTCACTCACTTGTGGAGTATAACAACAAAGCAAAACTGAAGGAGCAAAACAGCAGCAGACTCACAGACTCCAAGAAGGGACTAGCGGTTACCAAAGGAAAGGGGTTGGGGAGGGAGGGATTAGAGGATTAAGAGGCATTATAATTAGCACACACAATATAGTTAGGTCACGGGGAAGGCAGTACAGCACAAAGACAAGTAATGACTCTATAGCATCTTACTATGCTGATAGACAATGACTGCAATGGAGGGGTGAGGACTTGATAATATGGATGAATATTGAAACCATGTTCATGTGAAACCTTCACAAGATTGTATATGAGTGATACTTTAATTTATCATTTGATGTCCATTGTTTTGAAAACCATTATTTGTCATATATTTTTGTCCTGTTGTTGTTTTCTCTACCTTTTCCTTAGTGACTACCTAGTATCCCATGGTATGGATGTGTCTCGATTTATATAGGCAGTCCTGCACAATGATCATTGAGATATTTTCCAATTTTTTGCAATTTCAAACAGTGTTAAAACCAACATTTTTATACATGTAACTTCTCTTCCATCACATGACAGCTGTGCAGACACATGTCAACAGAAGCTGCTGATGGAAGAGAAGCCAAATGCAGACACTCTTTACTAAACAAAATGGGGTATTTCTCTTATGGTCATTTTTCTTTCCAGTGCCTGCTGTCTCTTACTCCAGTCCAGCCTCGTTTGGAGACTCCCAGTTCATTAGGCAGGTATGTACCTGTAAATCTGAACTGTGAGTTGTTTCAAGCTCCTTTTGTGTTTAGGACTGCTGGGCCACTGCAAATTAGGAGGTAAGGTGAAGCAACAGTTTTAAATGAACGATGAGTGTATTATCCTGTACTATCAGTGATAGTTAAGAAGTTCCCTGACCTAGGACAGAGAGGAGCTCTGTCTAAGGCTCACAGGCATCCTGGAGGAGCCTCACTTCCCAACCACTGCCTGTTGGCTATACTGATGAATGTCAGTAGTTGGCTCCAGCTGAAGGAAAGCCAAACCCAGTTACCGCATTGGGTAAATCAAACAGGTTTTACAAACCTAAGGGATCCAGAAGGAAATGAGCAGAGTCAGCAACAGCAGGTGGATCAGCAGCACTCTTTCTGATAGAGTGAAGTGCTGGTGTTGGAACCTAAAAAATCTCATGGTAGGTGTGTGTGCGTGCTGGTGGTGGGACTGAGCTGCAGATGGAAACATCTGAGTAAGCCAGGGCCTCCAGGAAGCTCATCTGCCCCTCCTAGGCCCAGCCTTCTGTGTGTACAGATCAGTCTGAATGTGTGCACGCGAGGCAACTCTCATCCCACCTGCATTAAACAATGCACTGTACTAATGCTACTGGGCGCTATGCAACCCCTCAACACAGATAGTCTTCATTTACCACACACCCCAACCTCAGGTAAATATAGTCTGGTCCAAAACGTTCCTGAGCTCAGAGCTGGGGATCTAGGACCCTGGAGTCTCTGGATCCTGCTGCAGGTCCTCAGAGCAGATGAATGGCCTAGCTGCAGGCATCTCAGGTCAAAATCTAGAACCACCTTTCACCATCCATCTCAGGAAATGCCTTTCATAACTTTTGCTTATTTCAACAGCCAATGCTATCCCTGTCCCAAGACTTCAGCCTATGGGGTCTCAGAATTGGCTCTGGAAATGCCGTGTATGGTTCCCTAGTTGTCTACACACATGCATGGCTCTTGTCACAAGGCCAGTTTAGACTTTGTGACTGCTTACTAAGAAATGAAGTGAAAACACGAGGTAACTTGAAAACGTAAATTTCCCATTGACCACTAGGTGGTACCCTATCACAAATAATACTACATTTAGGGTAGGCATTTTAAGACCTCTTTCTTTGATAATGTGTGATCTGATCATAATAATACCTCCCTCTAGAGTGTCAAATTTACACATTGTGAGTGGGTATGGTTCCAGTGTGAGTTTAAAGACCTTGGCTGAATGACAGAAACAAGTAATCATACAGTGAGACTGGTTGTGGTCTCTGTTCCTCCTCTATGTACTCTCTCTGTATCTGTTGAATGTCTACTATGGATTAGCCACTGTCTTTCTGCAGAGAAGACTTCTGTGACTTATTTCTATCTGGAGTACTAGATGTCCCTGAGCAGGCCAATCTCATGTGTCTCCTGCTCAATCCAGACGGGTTAGTCACAGAACTCTTGCCAGCTGGGAGTCTGCCTTCCACCTTTGTCCTTTCATTTCTCAATAAAACAGAAGGAAGAATGGTAGGACCACAGATCCTTCTCTTTAGGTGTAAAAGGAGGCCAGAGCCACACTATTCATAGCAAGTAATGCAGACGGAAGTAAACCAAGATGTCTTCTCTTGTGGATAACTTTGATTGCACTGGCTTTTACCACTGTTTAATGTCCTTTGGTGATTTCATAAGCCACATTTCACAAGCCCCGTGTGAGTTGGGCCTTGCTTCACTGCAGAAATGCTGGGAAATCTGACCCACTGCCCCTACATCTTGTCCTGGCGCACCTGCAAGTTACAAGGCTTGCTATGTGATTTCCTGTCATGACGCTTTGCTCTATTTCACGTCCCTAACATTTTGAATTCAAAGCATTTTCAGCCCACAGTATGTGTCAAGGCCTCTGTACCATACACTGATCACTCTGTGAAGGACTTTGCCCTGGACAGTATTATAGGATGCACAGGGTTTTAAAATCGGGAAAGTGCAGAGAAGGGATAGACAGGCAGGGTTAGTTTTAGTGAGAGAGAGCTGCCTGGCTAACTAGTGTGGGAATCCCCACATTAGCTTGTATTCTGTTTGATTATTTTGAGAGAAAAGGGAAAGTGAAAAACCAGGGAGGTACAAAAAGATACTTAGAGTTAACCTACTTGTGGTTTGTGGGATTAAAAACAATTCTGGCTTTCTGATCACAAACCTCAGGTTTATCTGTACATAGAAATTTGTACACACAATGAAGAAACAACAAAATGCTCTGACTTTATTCAGAGTTTGGCAAATCAAATGATAGTGGCTGACGTTAGCTCTGTGAATTCACCAGGCAAACTAGACTGTCACCCTGACCCAGGGTAAGAAGGAGGCTGGCAAACTGATATTGGGAAATAAAAAGCAACAGGTCAATGGGAGGAGTGACAGTCCACATGGAAATGAAGGAACACAGTGCAGTGAAAGTCGGAAGTGAAGGTCCAGCACAGTCCTGGAGAAGCAAGTGCAATGAGCTTCTGACATGATTGTTTTACTTTGTGGCAGATATGACTGCTATTTCCATCTTGGCCTTCCTTTTCTTTTCTTTTTCTTTTTATTAAAGTATCATTGATACACAATCTTATGATGGTTTCAAATACACAACACAGTGGTTCGACATTTACTCATATTGTCAAACCTCACCCCCTCCATTACAGTCACTGTTTTCAACATACCAAGATGTTATACAATCATTAATTACATTATCAGTGCTGTACTACTGTCCCCATGACCTACCTATATTGTAATTGGAATAATAGTGCCCCTTAATCCCTTTTTCCTTTCCCACATACCTTCCCCAACTTCTCTCCTTTGGTCAACACTAGTCCCTTCTTGGTGTCTATGAGTCTATTGGTATTTTGTCCCTTCTGTTTTGCTTTTCTATTTTTTATTTTATTAAGGTATCATTGATATACAATCTCATGCTCAGGTTTCACATGAGCAACATTGTGGTTATGACATTCCCCCCATTATCAAGTCCCCACCACATTACCCCATTACAGTCACTGTCCATCAGCATAGTAAGATGCCATGGAGTCACTATTTGTCTTCTCTGTGCTATACTGCCTTCCCTGTGCCCCCCTATATTATGTGCACTAATCATAATGCCCCTTAATCCTCTAATCCCTCCCTTTCTACCCACCCTTCCCAGTCCCTTTCCCTTTGGTAACTGTTAGTCCATTCTTGAGTTCTGTGATTCTGCTGCTGTTTTGTTCCTTCAGTTTTTCTTTTGTTCTTATGCTCCACAGATGAGTGAAATCATTTGGCACTTGTCTTTCTCCTCCTGGCTTATTTCACTGATCATAATACCCTCTAGCTCCATCCATGTTGTTGCAAATGGTAGGGTTTGTTTTCTTCTTATGGCTGAATAATATTCCATTGTGTATATGTACCACATCTTCTTCATCCATTCATCTACTGATGGACACTTAGGTTCTTCTATTTCTTGGCTACTGTAAATAGTGCAGCGATAAACATAGGAGTGCATATGTCTTTTTCAAACTGAGCTCCTGCATTCTTAGGGTAAATTCCTAAGAGTGGAATTCCTGGGTGAAATGGTATTTCTATTTTTGGTTTCTTGAGGAACCTCCATATTGCTTTCCATAATGGTTGAACTAATTTACATTCCCACCAGCAGTGCAGGAGGGTTCCCCTTTCTCTGCATCCTCACCAGAATTTGTTGTTGTTTGTCTTTTGGATGTTGGCCATCCTAACTGGTGTGAGGTGATATCTCATTGTAGTCTTAATTTGTATTTCCCTGATGATTAGTGATGTGGAGCATCTTTTCATGTGCCTGTTGGCCATCTGAATTTCTCTTTGGAGAAGTGTCTGTTCAGATCCTCTGCCCATTTTTTAATCAGGTTATTTGGTTTTTGGTTGTTGAGGTGCATGAGCTCTTTATATATTTTAGATGTCAACCCTTTATCGGATAGGTCATTTATGAATATATTCTCCCATACTGTAGGATGCCTTTTTGTTCTACTGATGGTGTCCTTTGCTGTACAGAAGCTTTTTTGTTTGATATAGTCCCACTTGTTCATTTTGGTTTTTGTTTCCCTTGCCTGAGGAAATGCGTTCAGGAAAAAGTTGCTCATGTTTTTATTCAAGAGATTTTTGCGTATGTTTTCTTCTAAGAGTTTTATGTTTTCATGACTTACATTCAGGTCTTTGATCCATTTTGAGTTTATTTTTGTGTATGGGGTTAGACAATAATCCAGTTTCATTCTCTTACATATAGCTGTCCAGTTTTGCCAATACCAGTTGTTGAAGAGGTTGTCATTTCTCCATTGTATGTCCATGTCTCCTTTATCATTTATTAATTGGCCATATATGTGTGGGCTCTCTATTCTGTTCCACTGATCAATGGATCTGTTCTTATGCCAGTACCAAATTGTTTTTATTACTGTGGCTTGATAGTAGAGCTTGAAGTCAGGGAGCATAATTCCCCCCAGCTTTATTCTTCTTTCTCAGGATTGCTTTGGTTCTTCAGGGTCTTTTGTGGTTCCATATGAATTTTAGAGTTATTTGTCCTAGTTTGTTGAAGAATGCTGTTGGTATTTTGATAGGGATTGCATTGAATCTGTAGATTGCTTTAGGCAGGATGGCCATTTTTACTATATTAATGCTTCTTATCCATGAGCATAGGGTGGATTTCCATTTATTGGTGTCATCTTTAATTTCTCTCATGAGCGTCTTACAGTTTTTAAGGTGTTTCACCTCCTTGGTTAGGTTTATTCCTAGGTATTTTATTCTTTTATTCAATTGTAAATGGAATTGTTTTCCTGATTTCTCTTTATGCTCAATTCATTGTTAGTATATAGAAATGCAACAGATTTTGGTATATTAATTTTGTTTCCTGCCACTTTGCTGAATTCAGTTATTAGTTCCAATAGTTTTTTGGTGGAGTCTTTAGGGTTTTCTATGTATAATATATTGTTGTCTACAAATAGTGACAGTTTAACTTTTTCCTTACCAATTTGGAAGCCTTTTAATTCTTTGTGTTGTCTGATTGCTGTGTAGGCCTTCTTTTCTTTATCTGCAAAGTAAGGAGGCTAAACTAGACAATGTGGGGAAAAACGTGAAAGACACTGAAATAGAGCAAATTGAATATAGGGTGTCTTCAAAGGAAAATCAGGCAGATATCTCCACACACGGCTTCTGAGTCATCTAATTCTGTAGAGTATCTGTGCTTCTCATTGTCTTTGAGCCCCCCTTTTATAAGTCTACAAATTGTAGACAAATGATGGAATGCAAATGACTCTTGTCCTTAGACATGCAAATCAATTTTGATATGTGGAAATGCAGTTGAATTCCCTCTCCTTGTGTTCTTTTAATTTTGCATCAGTTTGAAAATTGTTTTGAGCATTTCTGACTGCCTATATATACGTAGTTCTTTGAATCATCCTTTGAAACCAATTATAAAACCTTATTAGTCTTCTAATTTGTTAATGAATTAAATAAAATCTTTGGCTTATTCTAATTTTACATTTGTATGAGAGTCATGATTGTACCCCATTTAAAAAAACCATCCTTTAACAATTGCTTGAAAATCCAATGATTGCAAAATTATTTGGTGAGAAAACCATAATTTTTTTAGTAGAATACCATAGTAAAAGTGATAATTTTGCTTCCAAAATTGCTTGGCTCAGCCTATGGTTATAATTCTCCACCAGGAATATATGAATAAAAAAGACTGAATGCTAGAGAGTAAGGGTTTACCAAATTCTCCAGGGCTGTTCTTTGAGTCACATAGAAGCTAATGGCTCCTTCCAGGTGCTTCCTGAATGAAATTTTATTGGCCAGGCTTGTACCTACCTGAAATTATTCAGAGTGAAGACTCTTCCACCTCAGGGACCCTACACTATAGCCATTGTTTAGTACTGTGACTGTCACGTGCCACTTGTGATTGCCTAGGGCTTCCTGCTGTCAAAAGTGGCTATAGCTTACTGTCCTGGGATGGTCTCAACTAAGACTACACTGCAAGAAATGACAGTGGAATGAGATCTGGGGTGAGCAGACTTGAGAGAATGTACATACGAGAGAAGGAATTCTGAAAGGAATCTTCACAAATCTTATTCCTTTACTGTGTATCTTTGATAAGCTAATTCCATAAGCAGGAGACAAAGAATATTTATGGAAGCTGGATATCTTAGCCTTGTCCCCCTGAAATCAGAGCTTACCATTACAGCTTATGTGTTAATTATTTATTTGGGAATGGGATTCAGAAGACATAGGTGAAAACAGGTGTGGAGGAAAAGCCACTACATGGATGGTTATCAAGGTGACTATTACTAAAAGTGACTGGTAGCTCAAGCTTCTGAGAAGGCTTATGAAAGTCATGTCGAAATGGTCCAACTTGGGGATGAAAGAGGAAATTTATCCATGGGTCCTGTCCCCTCTTAATCTAAAGGTTGCTCCATGGAGCATTAGCTTCCCCTACACATAAGTGCCAGGCTGGTTTAGAGAAAAGCCAGGGACAGCAGTGAAAAGTGAGGTACTTTTGGTGAGGCATCTGTTGAAGCCTGTTTGCTCAAGACAGTAGTGTGTGTGAATAATGCTTAACAGCCAGTGAATAATGCTTAACAGCCAGTTTCTAAAGAAGAGAAGGGAACTGATTTGTAGCAGGTGTAATTTCCCTGGCATAAATACATGGCCAAATGTGATGTCAGTGAAGAGAGATGTAAAATGGGCCCCTGTGAGTTGGCAGCAATCAGCCTCAGGACCCTCTGGCTCAAGCCTCACTTACTACCCCATTACTCAGGATTCTTACGGTTGCAACTCAAATTAGCTTAAGCAAAGAGACCTGTATCAGCTCGCATAATTAAAAGGGGCAGAGGTGAAGCTGACCGGATCTAGCTGCTCAGAAGATGTAGGTGAGGCTCTCTCTTCATCACTTGCCTCTGTCTTCTTGCCTATTGGCCTCATTCCCAGGCAGTCTCTTCCCTCATGCTAGCATAATGGATACCATTAACTTCAAGTTTACATGCTATCAGTATGGCATCCTCAGCAGAGGGTTCTCTTCCTACATAATTCCAGGACCGAGAAAGCCTGGAGCCTTGGATTTTTCTAGATTTTACTATATACGGATGATGTATTAAAGAAAAACTGTTTCTCTACTTACACTTCTGATACCAAATGTGTGTGTGTGTGTGTTTTCCCCACACCAACAAATTTTCCAATGCACTAGACACTACTGGCTGTCCTATAACTTAATTAAATTCTGACACTGACTTCCCAGAGTTAGTTAGATGTACTTGTCAGTCACACGTAGTGAGTCACCAGGTCGTCCACATTTCTGTCCAACTTGGCTACAAAGTCAGTTCTCACAACCTCTCACCCCAGGTTTGATAATTTTCTGGGATGGCTCGCAGCCTATGGAGTTTGGCATGCATCACCCTCTTGGCATGTGGATGCATTCACCAACCTGGAAGCTCTCCCAATCTCATACTTTAGGGATTTTTATGGAGGCTTCATCAGGTAGGCATGATCAATTATTAGCTCAATTACCAGCCCTTTTCCCTTCCTGAGAGGACAGAGCAAGTGGAGCTGAAAGTCCCAAGCTTTTAATCCTGGCTTGGTGTTTCTGGTGACAAGTCCTGATTTTGAAGCTGTCCAAAGATCTACCAAGAGTTGCCTTATTAGGACAAAAGACTCTCCTATCACTCAGGGAATTCCAAGGGATGAAGGAGCTGTGTAAAAGATACTCTAACACCCCCATCACTGAGGAAATGATGGGGGTTTGTAGGAGCTCCCTCAGGAACCAAGGGTAGAGACCATTTATTTTTTATTGTGTCACACACATATATATTTTTACATGTATATTTAAAGGCTTCCCTTCCACATGGGTATAATGTTGCAGATGCCACACTTTTTCCCATCTTTTTTGTGTGTGTACAGATATGTTTTAGATACAATTTTATAGGCCCTGGCAGAAATCTTCCTTATTCCTTTTTATAGCTGCATAGTATTCCATTATGTGGGTGTATCATGTCTTTACTTACATTGTGTGGCTTCTAACTTTTTCTGCTGCCAGGAATAGCTTTATACACACATATTTTCATATTTTTGCAAGAGTATTCTGAGATATAATCATAGAAGTAAGATTATTTGGTCAAAAGGTAAATTCCTATGTAATATTTCTGGCTACTGATAAATTTCTCTCCATAAGGGTTTCAGAAGTTTCATTTCCACCAGCAAGATTTGAGTGCCTTTTTCAGCATTGCCTTGCTAAGGATAAGGAGTATGTTGCCAAACTTTTGGATTTTGTCAATATGGGAGAAATTATATGTCAGGATCAATTTAATATTCTCTTATTACAAACAAGGTTGAGCATATTTTCATATGGGTAAAAGACATTTACATTTCTTTTTCTTATTGACAATCCTTTCAAATCTCTAGCACATTTTTCTATGGAGTAGTTGGACTGTTTCTTCTCTATGTATGTTCTAGATCTGCCCATTGAAAAGGTCTAGAAACAATAATAAATGCTTGGCACTGAGAGTATGGTTTTCAAAACCATTTTCCACTGGGAAGATAAAGGCTCTTTGGGGAAATGGCTGCTTCCAGTTGTGGAATAGAAAATTAAAAAGTACAAGGTAAGTCTGCAACATCTTGCCAAATGGACTAGTAAGGAAACTATCCTTTTCTGATGTAAAAAGTATTCAGAAGCCAACTTGAAAAGGTTGCATTGATCAAATATGAGGCAATCTGAGCATTAAAAATATGCAGTGGATTGAAACACATAAATTTAAACCCATGAGTCTATAATGCTGCTCAAATATTTATTTAGTGACTGTTGTAGGATGTCAATGAACAAATTCATTTGAAAGGCTTGAAAATAAAGGTAAAGAAAATAAAGCTATGTGTGCTGCCTTTCCAGTACCACTATCTGGTACTGTACCTTTATGTACCAAATAGTACACGAGGGCAAGTGTTCTTTATAGAAGCATTCCAGTTATAAATGAAGAAGAAATAACAAAACTAGAATATCACTATCTTGGAATCCCTAATGGAATAATAGGTCCTATTGATCATCACCAGCTGATCATAAGAGACAATAAGTCATTATGTGCCTCCTAATGGAAGAACACAATATCATCCATGAAGTAGTCTTCTCAAAGAAACAGATCAAACCTTTAGATTCAACTGCAGGAGATACAGAGGACAGAGGAACATGTTAAATGCACATTGAGGTATGCAAACAGCAAAATCAAGCCACCACTATCTAATAGGTCTTTCTGTAATGATGGAAATGTACTGTATTTGCATTACCCAGTACCACAGCCATTAATCCACAATTTAATATTAATATTAATATTGCATTAATCCTGCAATATCATTGTGCAGACCTACCTGTACACAAGGCATGAACTTTTTCTTTCTCTAAAGCTGGTCATAGGAAACTCTCCACAAGGCCCTGGGTATGGATTGCTGGAGGAGTGGCAATGCACCAGGAGTACAGGTGTCAAAGGAGGAGCAAGTGCTGAAAAGTCTGAGCCATCTGCTCATGCACCTTCTAGACGTGCTCCAGTCTGATCGCACATACACCACTACCATTTGAGGGTGGACTGCATCTGCACATGCCTGACCTCATGGCTTGGCAGATCAGAGAACATCCAGTTCATAGAGTTACTTAATGTCCTTAGTTAAGCATTCAGTCTTCATCAGGGCTTAGCAGCAAACCAGAAACTGTTTCTGGAAAGGAGAAAAGTTAATAGCAGAAGAGAGCATGGCTTTGCTCCAAAACCATACCTATCTATGCCATGATTCTCCCACTGGGGCTCAGCAGAATATTTATCTGGTACTTTTATTTACCAAAGAACATTCAAGGTTATTCTGTGTCAAAAGGACTCAGCAGCAGGGTAGCTTGTACTGCAGCCTAGATTTGCTGCATGGTGTTTTGTTGCTCTGGGACCCCAGTAACTGGCTTTCTTTATGGCAAGTGCATTGGAGCAGCACACTCAAACATGGTATAATTTTACCTTTAAAATCCAAGGAAGCTAAAACTACAAACTCTTAGAAGAATGGATAAAGAAGATGTGGTACATACACACAATGGAATATTATTCAGCCATAAGAAGAAAACAAATCCTATAATTTGCAACAACATGGATGGAGCTAGAGAGTATTATGCTCAGTGAAATAAGCCAGGTGGAAAAAGACAAGTACCAAATGATTTCACTCATATGTGGAGTATAAGAACAAAGAAAAAAACTGAAGGAACAAAACGGCAGTAGACTCACAGAACCCAAAATGGACTAACAGTTACCAAAGGGAAAGGGACTGGGGAGGATGGGTGGGAAGGGAGGGATAAGGGGGTAAAAAAGGGGAGGCATTACTATTAGCAGACATAATGTAGGGGGTTGGGGGCATGGGGAGGGTTGCACAACACAGAGAAGACAAGTAGTGATTCTATAGCATCTTACAACACTGATGGACAGTGACTGTAATGGGGTATGTGGGGGGACTTGGTGGTGGGGGAAGTCTAGTAAGCATAATGTTCCTCATAAAATTGCAGATTAATGATTCCAAAAAAAAAACTGTTAGAAGAAAACATAGGTGTAAATCTTTGTGACCTTGGATTAGGCAATGGTCTCTTAGATATGACATTTAAAATACAGCAACCAAAGAAAAAACATAAATGGGGCTTCATCAAAATTAAAAACTTTTGTGCATCAAAGGACACTAAGAAGAAAATGAAAAGACCACTCATAGAATGGGAGAAAATAGTTGCAATCATTTATCTGGTAAAGGTCTAATATCCAGAATATAAAGAAAACCTTGTACAACTCACCAGTAACAAGACAACTCAATTTAAAATGGACCAAGGATCTGAATGGAAATTTCTCTAAAGATGTCCAAATGGCCTTAAGCACATGAAAGATGCTCATCATTAGTCATTAGAGAGGGCAAATCAAAACCTTTATGAGATACCACTTTGCACACACTAGGGTGGCTAAAATAAAAAAAAGGACAATACAGCTGTTGGTGAGGATGTAGAGAAATTGGAATGCACATTGCTGGTGGAAATGTAAAATGTTGTAGCCACTGCAGTTTGGCAGTTCCTCAAAGATGTAACTTAAACATAGGATTACCACAGAACCTAGCTGTTCCACTCCTAGATAAATACCCAAGAGAATAATAAACACATGTTCCTGCAAACACTTATGCATAAATGTTCATAGCAGCATTATTCGTAACAGCCAAAGAACAGAAACAACCTAAATGTGTGTCAACTAATGGAAGGATAAATAAAATGTGGTCTATTCAGACAATGTAATGTGATTTGGCTACAAGAAGGAAGAAAGTGCTGATATTCACAGCTACACTGCTGAGCTTTGAACACATGCTGTAAGTGAAAGAAGCCAGTCACAGAAGATCACATATTGTATGATTCTGTTCATTTGAAATGTCTAGACTAGGCAAATCCATAGATACACAGAGTAGATCAGTGGTTACCAGGGGCTGGGGGGAAGGGGAGTGGGGAATGACTGCTAGTAGGCATGGGGGTTTCTTTTTGAGGTGGTGAAAATATCCTGGGGTTTGATAGTGTTGATGGTTGCACAACCCTATGAATATACTAAAAGCCACTTAATGATACTTCACTCTTCTTAAATCGGAAGACAGTTCTTCAGTCTTTGTGTCTCGTGACATTGACACTTTTGAAAAATACAGACATTTTGTAAAATGTCCCTCGATTTGAATGTCTTGACATTTCTTCATGCTTAGATTCAGATTATGCATTGGGGGTGTGAGGGAGGGCAGAAATGATGTCGTATCTTTCCCAGTGCATCATTTCAGGAGGCCCCTGACTCAGTTTTCCTGTCAGTTTGCCCGATATTGGTGATGTTAACATGGACCACTTGATAAAGTTGGTGTTGGCCAGGTCTGCCACTGTCAAGTTACCATTTTCCCCTTTATGATTAATATGCAATTTGTGATACGTAATTTTCAACTCCGATACTGTGTAAATAACATCTCCATCAAACTTTCACTCAATGGGTTTAGCATTCATTCATGATTTTCCGAATCCTCTGTAGTTTAAACTGACTTGTTTTCACTCAGACATGAGGCTATTTGAATATACTATTGTCTTTCTCCCAAGTTAATACTGATTCCTCTACAAAACGGTTCTTTGCAAAGCCCGGACACTCTGAATGTATCTCTCCTGTTCACAAGAGAGGCATCGAGGCTGAGAAAAAGCTTGACACCAAGAATTAAAACACAGCAGGTGCCTTCTCCTTCCTCTTTTCGTTTGTTTCCAAATGTAAGCTCTGTGTCTAGACATGGAAATAAACATCCAATTATTCAGTGTAATTATGTCTATTGTTTATGGGGCTGAATCAGTCTGGTGGGGGAGGACTGACTAATGAGGAGGTTAACACTATTTCTTTCTTTCCATTCAGGCACAGACTGGAACAAGTACAGCTTTGGAAATGAAAAATAATGTTTTCAATGTCTTTATTAAGCCTACCACTTGATTTTCTTTTATTGTAGTACTGGTGATGGTGGGTGCAGATTTATGGTGAAGCCGGTGGCTCAAGAGAAATTCTGGGAGTGAAATGCTACAGGAGTAAGTGATGGGTCTCCTCTGATTCTCAGCAGCACTCCTTCCTAGCTATATACAATCTTACCTTCAGCTTTCTAAGTCTTGGTTTTCTTATCTGAAAAATGGGAGAAGGGATATAATAGCACCCAACTGTTTAGCAGATAACTGAGCTAATACATGTGAAGTATTTGGTATGGGGTTGGCAGCTAGTAAGTACTCTATTACATTTGTTATTATTATCATTTTTACTGAGCAATCTTAACTGGGTGGGGGTTATTGAAGTGACAATGTTTTCAAGAGGAAGAATAAGAAACTGCCAGGCTGGGTGCTCAAGCCTGAAATCTTAATACCATTGTCTACTAACTTCATTACCATCGCTTCATCCCCTTTGGGCTTTGTGGATCTTTGTGGCTCCATGTGCCACCAATTAAAAAGCAAAGGCCTGAGGACACATTCACCCTCGTGCCCTGCCTTAGAGACCGGCACCCTGGGAGGGATGGCACCCAGGCAGCAGAACGCTGGCTCTAGAAGGATGGGAAGAGAGGGGCTGCAGCCCCAAAACGCCTGGCTTTCAATCTCACCTCCCAGGAACCAGCGGTGTGTTCATTATGTAGATCATTCTTTGGTGTTTTGGTTTCCCCATTTGTGAAAAAGGAGTAAAATGAATAATGGCATGTATTATATGCTGCTCTGTGGAGAGTTTTAAAAGGCAGCAAGTGCTGGCTTTGTTAAGCACTCACGAACTAGATGTACGTTGGTTTTTCCTCCCGTCGAGGAGGGCAGCTGGACTTGGCTGCATATGGATGGAACTGGACTCTCACCAAAGATAGGTGGTCTTGGTAGATACACGATAGATCTGGGTTAATCTGCACCAGCAAGGAGAAATCCCAAGCAGCCTTGATAATTATGGCCAATTTTTTTTGTGGCTTTTATCCAGTGCCAGGCACTGTTTAAAACTTCACAGCACTAACTCATGAGTCTACACCCAAAAGCCTATGATGTAGGTTGTGTTATGCTCTCTGTATTACAGATTAGATGTCTCAGGCATAAGAGAGGTTGCAGCTCGTAAGGGGTGGAGCTGATTGACACTCAGGCAAGTTCATGCTTTTTGTCAATAGGCTGCCTTTTAATATCCAGAAACACAAGGAGGGTAGAACACAACATCAGTGAAGAGTTAGCGTATCATAGATGGTATTAAAAAAGAGACAACAGACCCAAAATGGAGTCACCTGTGCTAAGGCCAGTCACCAAACTGAGACTAAATACCTGACCTAATTACAGTTTCAACCTCTCTCAGGAGTGGAAGCTTAACTACTCAGTCTGGAATTACCTGGTCAGCACTAGTGAGGCAATCTGCCTGGTAGACAGACTGTCATCCCCTAAGCGAAGGGTGCCTTGCCACAAACAATCCACTGTTTGCTGGCAACTTCCCTGTCCCACCCACCCTTCTGCCTGTTACACTGTTTCATTTTGTACAGCTCTCCAGAACTTCTTTCTGTCTGCTAGATGTGATGCTGCCTGATTCATGAACCACTCAATAAAGTTAATAAGATCTTTCAATTTTACTCAGTTGAATTTTGTTGTTAGCAATGGTTATCAGGCACTTATGTTTATGGTACTTGGTTTATGGAGACAGGAACTTGCCACAGGGGCTTAGAATCATGGGAATCCACTGACTGCTTTGTGAAACTTCTCTACACAGGAGCCAGCTGCAGATACAAAATATCATTGTGTTCTCTCTGTGAAGGCCTGCACATGCAGTGGGGAAAAGCTCCTGTTTTTTTTTCTTTAAATAGAAGCTTTAAAAATCCACAACTCAGTAGGTTCTTACACATGAAAATAAGCTCACTTCAATTTGCTAAGTCTGGCAACTCTAGGCAGTGGCTGCTCTGCTCTTTTGTCCCATGTTTCCTTCTCTTGACCCATTGTTTCCTCCAGCAGCTGCTGCACAAACCTGCTGTGAGCTTGTATCAGACAGTACCTTGCCTTAGCTGCCCTGTGGCCCTCTTGCTTTCTGTCCCAGGGCAACTGCATGGTGCTCCACCATATCTTGCCTATTGTGGATAAAGTGAAGGTTCCTGTGGCCAGGATTCTCACCTGGCCCTGGTTGGCTAGCTCACTACACATGTGTGGGCAATGTGTCATTATTGACCGTATATAGAGAGCCCTGCCCAGTGCTCTGGGCGACACAGTGGCATGGCTGCAAGGCTGCAGTGGAGCAGAGGCTGGAGTGGTGGCAGTGCTGAGGACAGAGGCCCAGAGGATGGCTCTGCAGGCAGAGAGGCCCAGAGGCAGAGACTGGCTTCCTGCATGCAGACTTGCTCTGAGTGAACAGGATTCTAGTGATTGACCTGTCACCGTGGGAATAAAGTTGGGTATAACCCTTTCACCCCAAGAACGTTCTACTGTCATTTCTTTGGTCACATTGAATCCATAGTGAACTTGCCAGGGGCTGAAATCCACTGGCAAGACAATTGGCGACTTCAGCAGGGTTCATTGGTGACCAAGGAAAAAGAACGGGCTGCCTTCATGGAAGGAGTGTTTCAGCAGGCTGCCCCTACGGACAGGGAGACAGTCGAGTGTCCCCTGTGGACATGTGGTACTGTAAAGGGGTGGAGGATTGGGGTCCACCCCAAGGGAAAGAAAATTTGTTGCTGGCTGAAATGGCGTTACTACAAAGTGCTACAGAAATAGTAAAGGCCCGAGAGGAGGCAGCATGAGAAGGAGCAGAGGCCCGAGAAGCAGCAGCATGAGGGTGCAGGCTGCCAGGTGCTGTGGGGCACATGCAGGATGTAGTGGAGCCCTCAGCCCCAGAAATTGAGGAGAGGAGGTGGAGGGTGGAGACTCTGCCGGTGTTGGAGGCATCACGGCCCCTCCTCGGTTGAGACCCCACCCGGTTGAAAGCTGGTGGAAAGCCTGAAGGACTTGGCAGCTGCGGGTTCTTCCGGGAGAGGTGTAGCCCCCTCCTCAGGCTGTGGAGCTCTCCATGCTCTGCTTTTATCCTCAGGCTCAAGCACAAAGGGAAATACGGTCTGCTTCTCCAAGGAAGAATTTAAAAGGCCCGTGAAGGTCGTGAGGACCCAGTTGTGGGTTGGTTTGAAAAGGCAGGATCAGACAGAAAGGAATTGGATGACTGGAGCTGTGGTTCTGGCTGCTGCTGCTGCTGAAGCAGAAGGCAGAGATAAAGTAACAGGACAGGCCTGTATGTCTGCAAGACTTTTTGCTGGAGAGGCTGGAGAAGGTGGGTATTGTAAGGCCCACCCATGGTCCTTTTGGTTAATTCCTTTGAATAGAACTGGTTTGAATATAGCTAGGATGACCACTTGGTGGCAATGGATCTCCTCAGGCTTGAGGGTTATTATAATTTGTTATAATTTTTATTTATTTGCATGTATTATGTTATTATGGAATTTGGTTACAATACTCCAGCTTTCTCACACAGGGACCATTACAGAGGATTGAGGGCACATAGATTGAGAGGCAAGAATCCTGGAGGCATGGAGTGTGGATAAAGTGAAGGTTCCTGTGGCCAGGATTCTCACCTGGTCCTGGTTGGCTAACTCATTACACATGTGTGGGCAATGTATCATTATTGACTCAAAAGAGAGCCCTGCCCAGAGCTCTGGGTGACATGGTGGCACAGCTGCAAGGCTGCAGGGGAGCAGAGCAGAGGCTGGAGTGGTGGCAGCACTAAGGACAGAGGTCCAAAGGAGAGCTGTGTGGGCAGAGGGGCCCAGAGGCAGAGACCGGCTTGCTGCCTGCAGACTCGCTCTGAGTGAATGGGATTTTAGTGACTGACCTGCCACTGTGGAAATAAAGTTGGGTATAACTCTTTCACCCCAAGAACGTTCTACTGTCATTTCTTTGGTCACACTGAATCCATAGTGAACTTGCCCAAGGCTGAAACCCATTGGCAAGACACCTATCTACTCCCACAATGAGAACGCTCAGATTGTGTCCAATTATCCATCTACACAAACTAGGCTCTGATAAACACTCTTATCCTTGTCTGTGTGAGCCAGAATGAAATTCCTTTGGGACATATGACCAGGGATATATGTTGTAGTATATGGTATGTATATTCTTAATTTCACTGAGAAATGCCCAGTTGCTCTCCAGAATATGTGCACCACTCTTTCCAGTAAAGCCAGCAGGATCCTACATCCCCAGTCCCAGTCAGCCATTGGCATTATCCATCTTGCTAGTTTTTACCAGTCTAACAGATATAAAGTGAAATTTCAATGCTGTTTTATTCAATATTTTCCAAATTACTAGTGAATTTGAGCATTCCAACACATGCCTGTTAGCCTGTTTGGTTTTGCCCCTTATTAATTGCTCATTTTCCTGTTGGGGTTCCTCTTTTTCTGGTTGATTTGCAAGAGTCTCTTGTACATTCTACATATTAGTTACTTACAGTGTTAGACATTACAACTATCTTCCCCTGTTTTGTCTGCTTTTTCATTGTGTTCTTCATTAAACATAAACAGTCATCAGTTCTATCAAATGTTTTCCTGTGGCTTGTGTGTTTTGAGTTCTGTTGGAGTCCTTTTCAACATAGTTTCCCACATTTTCTCACTTTTTCAGCTTTATACATTTATTTTCACATTTAGTGCTTTAATCTGTCTGGACCTCACCTTTGAATATAGTGTTATGTAGGGATCCGGTTTTATTTTTCTCCAAAATGTGAGCCAGTTTTTCTGAAGACCTTTCACTAAATAACCATTCTTTCCCCATTGCTTTGCAGTGTTTGGAGATGCCATGTTCCTCGTGTCTTTGCAGCGCTCTTGAGACCATAGACGAACCAGAAGAAAGCAGGACTGAGTAGTAGCGAGACGGAGAGATGCTGTATGAACTCCAAGTATTTCTAAAGTCAGAAATCTCTTTGTGTTTGGGTTTGTGTCATTTGCCACCAAAATGACTATTACAACCATGATGTGCCCATGTGGTTTCTATTGAGAAAAGCTAATTTTATATCCTGTTGAGATTCCAAGGATAATGGCAATTCCAGTCAACATTATTTATTCTTGTATCAGTTAATTGGACTTGCGATATGTTTGGATTCTTTTGTTCTCTTTCAACCTGAGGCAGAAGCATATTAAACAGCTGAAAATGTGGCTTTGTTCTGAGATAACTGGCAATGATTTTGAGAAGCTGACAGTTAAAAAACTTACAGGGAAAACAGGAGAAAAATCTTTTGGCCTTGGGTTAGGCAAAGATTTCTTAGATACAAAACCAAAGGCATAATTCATAAAAAAAAATTAGTAAATGAGAGTTCATCAAAATTAAAAGCTTTTTCCCTCTGAAAGATACTGTTAAGAGAAAACACAATCAATAGCCTGGGAGAAAATATTTGCAAAACATTGATCTATCTGATGAAGAACTTGTACCCAGAATACAAAAAGAACTCTTAAAACTCAATAATAAGACAACAACCTACCCAATAAAAACTGGACCAAAGGTTTGAACATACATCTCACTAAAGAAGATATATGGATGGCAAATAAGAACATTTGAAAAGATATTGAAAAGATGTTCAACATCATTAGTCATTAGAGAAATTAAAACCATAATGTGATACTATTATACATTCATGGGGGGGCTGAAATTAAAGGGATGGATGATACCAAGTGCTGGTGAAGATGTGGAGCAACTAGAACTCTTGTGCACTGCTGATGTGAGTGTAATATCACTCATGGTAACTTCTTAGCATAAGTTCCCCAAAAGACACTGTATTAGTTTCCTAGGGGTTCTGTAAAGAAGTTCTACAAAGTAGATGGCTTGAAAACAAATTTATTCTCACAGGTCTGAAGGCTAGGAGTCTGAAATTGAGGTGCTGGCAGGGTTGGTTTCTTCTGAGGACTATGAGGGAGAATCTGTTCCATGTCATTCCTTAGTGATGGCCAGCAACCCTTAGCTTTCCTTGGCAATTTTGCAAATTACATCTGCAAAGACTTTATGTCCAAATAGGGTCACATTCATGGGTACCAAGGGTTAGTACTTCACATATCTTTTTAGAGGACACAATTCAATCCATAATACACATGAGCTAGAATATTCATAAAGAACTACTTATAATAGCATAGAACTGAAAACTATCCAGCTACTCATCCACAGTCAAACAGATAAATAAATCTTGGGATATTCATGCAATGGGATGCCATAAAGCAAGGAAAATTAACAACCTACAACTATAGGCAACAAAAATGGTTGAACCTTACAAATCTAATGCTGAGCAAAATTAAAAAACAAAGCAGGATAAACTGCATGATTCTATCTGTACAAAACATAAAAACAGGCAAAACTCTTCAGTTAGAAGTCAGGAGAGTTGTTCTACTTGGGAGAATTTGTGACCAGAAGGGAGTATGAGAAAGCTTTATGGGTTCTGGAAATCTTGTTTCTTGATCTGGATGTTGGTTGCATGGGTGAGGTTAGTTTGTGAAAACTCGTTGAACTGTATGCTTATAATAAACAATATGGCCTCCAATGGGTGTTATACTTTGACTGAAAGATTTTTTTTAAAGTCATGATTTGAGATTTTTTTTACATACCTAGATTTTATTTCTACATGAAGACTATTTTTCCAAAGAAACCATCAGCATTATTCATAAGTCTACTCGGAAGCAAGTGACAAATATTTACTGGCATCAACTATGCTTACTTTGTGGACTTTGTGGATTACTATGAATTCAAAAGGGGAAGTACAAGCTTCACAATCATTTGTTTTTGAGCAGATAATTCAGACACATAGTCCACGATTCAAATGGCCAAAAGAGTATTAAGTAACTTTAAAAAGTTATTCTGGCTTCTTTAGCAATAATAGTTTTTCTGGCAAAAAGTGAGGTCTAAGAAACTATGCACAAACATGGTGACAAATATTATGCAACACGTTTTGTAATATATTCAATATTGCATTTAACAAATTTAATAATTTTAACATGAAATAATTCTAAACACTGTAACAGTACAATTCACTATAGATACTGTCAGAAGTCCTAATGTAGGTCCTTTCAGCTATGAAGGCACTATTCTAGAGGGCGGGGATACATCAGAGAACAGTGCAGACAAAAATCCTGCTCTCATAGAGCTTGCATTCTACCTGGCAGGAGATAGATAAGCTAATTCTGTGGTATGGTAGAAATGAAAAGTTACCATGGGAAAAAAGTAGAGCAAGATCAAAGTGTTCAAAGGAGAGTGGAGAGGGACCACAACTTTAATGGGGTGGCCTCCTTGAGAAAGTGACAGCTAAGTGAAACCTTGAAGGAAGAAGGGGAGCCAGCTGTATGGATTTCTGGGAACACCATGTCAAGCAGAGGGCATAGATGTTGCAAAGGCCCTCAGATGTAGCCATACTGATGTGTTTTAGGAACAGTCAAGATGAGTGTCTGGAAGGGAGTGTGCACAAGGGAGAGTATACGGAGTTGGGTTTGAGGGATAAAGGGGGTCCAGATTATGCTGAGCCTCTCAGGCACTGTAAAGACTTTAGCTTTCACTCAGGGAGATGGGGAGTCATTGGAGGGATTTGAGCAGAAAGGGGACTTCAGTGTGATCACTCCGGCTGCCATGCTGAGAACAGATATTAAGAGGCAAGAATGAAAGTAGTGAGACCAGAAAGGAGGCTAATTAAATAACCTTCATGAGAGATTATGGGATTTAGATCAGGATGATAGCAGCTTGAGGGGCAAGACTTGTGCTTGGGTGTATTCTGAGTGCAGAAGCAACAGGACTGCTGACAGACTGGGTGGGGTGGAGGCTGCAGGAGGGAAAGACAATACTCAGGGGAGATGTGAAGATGGAGGGCTGAATGGATTTGGGGTAGAAGATCAGGAGCTCAGTTTGGACTTGATACAACTGAGACACCATATTAGCCTCAAATGGAGATGTTCAGTGGACAGTTGGGCACACAGGTCTGGAGTTCAGGGAGGAGATTTGAGCTAGATGTACTTTTGAGAGTCATCAGCATACTAGGAGCTGTGAAAGCTATGAGCTTGAGTGTAGAAAAGAGGACAGGCCCAAGTTTAAGCCCTGGAGCCCTCTAATATTACTGGGAACTGTGGTGTCACAGAAGCCAAGCGGCACCTGTATCTCCAGGAGGCAGGAGCAATCAGGTGGACTCAGCATCGCCAACAGGTCAAGAAAGGTAAGAACTGAGAACTGGACCAGTGGAACTGACCTTGACATAGGCAGTTGCTGGAGAGTGGTAGGAACAAAAATCTAAGGCTCGAGCCTTAAAGAGAATCTGACCCAGCTCAGCAGCTCAGGGGCTGCCAGAGGGATTCCTAGGTGAGGGTAATTTGGCTGCAAGGAATTTCATAAGTGCTTCAAAATTTATTTGCCAATAGTAAACAATCAGGAGATTTCATATTAAAAAACTGTTTCCAGACTCAGTGGTGCCTCCTTTGGGCTGGGTGGTGCCCTCCAGTCCAACATAGCCCCCTCTTCCCCCAGCCCGCCTGCTTCTCTCATTCCTTTGTCCGTGGCTCCTCTGGGCCTTTGGGTCTATGACCCGCAGTCCGTACAGGACTGCGCTTTTCAGATGTGGCAGCTGCGGCCCTGCAGAGCTGGAGAGCCGGAACTGAAATCGTAGCCCTCGGGTCGGCGTTCCTTTTAGAGCTTGTGTTGCTCCTTTTACATTTGGCTGTTTTCAGGGAAAGACTGAAGCTGAAGGGCAGGTGAGACAGAGTAGGAGAACTGAATTTTGGGGGTTTAGAGGCACTATTTGGATGATTAAAATGAGATGTGGAAAAAGTAGGTCAGTAGGAGTCTTTTTCTTTTCTTTGTGGAAAATAAATTTTTTTTGAAATGATAGGTGTTCAGTGTGAAAAATTCAAACAACACAGAAAACTACAAAGAAGAGGGTAAAGAGTCCCCCAAATTCCACTTGCATTTATACCTCCCATGAACATTTTGGCCTATGTCCTTCCAGCCCTCTCTCTATTTATAGATACACTTAACATAGGACCACAGAGGCTAAGGAACACCGGAGAGTGTGGGGCTGTCGCATCCCCACAGAATCTTCATCAGCTTCCCTCCAACCAGTTCTTTGCTTTGGCCAATTGGGAGTTTTTTCAGCCCTATCCAAGTGCTATGCAAACAAAGCCTCAAGTCTTTTTGCTCATTGACCCTCCCTTCCAATCAGATTATTACCCAGCCCACCTGTGGAGAAGTTCTATGTAGAAATTCTGTAGCTTCCAGAGTGCATGTTTGAAATATTCCTCAGTGGAACATACAAGTTGTTCTGTAAATCGATTTTTCCTTTAATAGTATTCCTAGAATATCTGTCCCTAGTTTATAAATAGAGACGTGAAAAAAAAAATCTCACCTTCAAAAACAGACATAGCATCCTCAAGACAAGCTAGTTGGTCCCTTAGACTGCTCCGTCTGACTGATGGCAGGAAAGATGGGGATCAGCTAATTGGAATCCAGAGGGCACATTCTGAAGTCTGTATGATTGAGCGTGGTAGGCGTTGATAAGAATGATTGTATTAGCCAGGTTTTGCGGCAATAATGTTACCTAGCAAAGAACCCCCAAAGTCAGTGATTTATGAACAATGGACATTGGTTTTTCTCTCACTGGTCTGCGCATTGCATACAGGCTGGTCAAGCCTTCCTTGGCCTTAGATTTTGTTCTTTCCACTTGTTTCTCCTTCCAGGAACTAAGACCAAAGAGGCAATGGCTACTTGGAGCATTCTCTCCTTGTGGCAAATGGCAGAAATCCAGGAGGTGAAGCCAAATTTCACAAGTTCATATACAGCCTCTGGTCAGACGTGGCATATGTTACATCCACCTACATTCTAGACACCAAGCCCAAAGAGAATGAGGTGGAGAAGTGTACTATATCTGCAGTTAACCATGGCAAGGGTGTGAAAGGAAGAAAGAATTGTGAACAGAAAATACTGTCTACCACAGGGACAAACTAGGATGGAAGATAAAATGAATTTAAACTGAGACCTATTGTGGAGCCTTATAAATGCAGTTTGAACCCACATCGCTTGAGAACCACAACTGCCTCAAGCTAGTGTGTCCCTTCATCAAAGACCCTTTGTCATCAAATATACTCAAGGAAGTTTCTTTGATTGTACTTATTCTGCCTTTATATATATATATTTTTAACACATTGACTTACATATTTCTTTATTCCCATAAGTATACAAGTTACTTTTTTTTGGTATCATTAATCTACAATTACATGAGGAACATTATGTTTACTAGGTTTCCCCCTTCACCAAGTACCCCCCCAAACCCCCATTACAGTCACTGTCCATCAGCGTAGTAAGATGCTGTAGAATCACTACTTGTCTTCTCTGTGTTGCACAGCCCTCCCCATGCCTCCCCCTGCCTTTTTATTTTATATGCTTTATGCTTTTATATATATGCTTTTTACAGTTATGCACCTGTCTTTAAAAAAGAAAAAGATTAAAATGCCCTATCCATTCTTGAATGTTGACAGAACTTTCTCCTTTCCCTTTCCTTGCCAAAGTTGCACCAATCAGCAAAAATACATTTCCCCATGAACAAAAACAAAGAGCACTGCTGCCAGGCAACAAATAAGGGAGCATTATTTATTTATTTATTTATTTCATTTTGGTATCATTAATCTACAATTACATGAGGAACATTATGTTTACTAGACTTCCCCCATCACCAAGTCCTCCCCACAAACTCCATTACAGCAACTGTCCATCAGCCTAGTAAGATGCTGTAGAATCACTACTTGTCTGAGAGAGCATTATTTTTATGCTTTTTGGAAGTTGTAGCATCTGAATCCACAGTTGCCATGGAGAATCCCAGTTGTCAAGATTAATCAAATGCTAAAAATTTGAAAATTATGCAAAGAGATTAGCTTAGTAAGCAATTACCTGTGCTAAAGGACAATTAAAAGAAATATTTAGATGAAACCTCTTACCATAAATCAATCATTATCCCCTGGCACGATTGACTCAGGTTAACAATATCTTGCATGTCAATTGCTTTTCTGAAGCTATTACAATGATATTTCATTAGAATCACAAATTACAACTATTCCATTGCCAGTATAAATCAGCACTGATGTTTAGAATGCACATGAAGTACCTCACAATATTGTAAAGAATGGTTGGAAACAAATGTGTCTCTATTTTGTTAGCACAGTAATGTGTCAATTTCTAAAGTTCTTCCCAATAAATAAGAGAATATCCAAGACAATTCAGAAAAAGCAAAGGAAATGGAGGAAGGGTGGAGTTCAGAGAGTTAGTCCTATCAGAATTAAAATATCCAAAATAAAGATACATGTGGCTCTGATGAAAGAATAGAAAGTTAAATAGGATGGAAAAGATAATTATAAAGACGACATAAAAAATAATTGTGTAAAATAAGATATACAAATGACCAATAAGCACATTAAAAAATGCCAAATATCATTGGCCATCAAGGAAATTGAAACCACAGTGAGATATCACTTCACAACCACTAGAAGGTCTATAGTGAAAAGATAGTAATGAGTGTTGGTAAGGATGTGGAGAAATCATAATATTGTTGGTGGGAAGGTAAAATTGTACATTAGAAAACTGTCTGTAGTTTTTCAATAGTTTAAATATAGAGTTACTATTTGACCCAGGAATTACACTCCTGGCTATATACTCAAAAGAACTGAAAACATATGTCCACATGAAACTTGTACAAAAAAAGATTTTCTTTTTTTTTTCACTCAGGTATGATTGATAGACACTCTTATGAAGGTTTCACGTGAAAAAACAATGTGATTACTACATTTACCCATATTATCAAGTCCCCACCCATTTCCCATTGCAGTCACTGTCCATCAGTGCAGCAAGATGCCACAGATCCACTATGTGCCTTCTCTGTGCTACACTGTTCTCCCTGTGATACCCCACACCATGTGTACACAGATTTTCATAGCAGCATTATTCATAATAACCAAAACACAGAAGCAATCCAAATATCCATGAACTGATGAATGGATAAGTAAAATGTGGTATATCTATACAATGGAGTATTATTTGACTATAAAGAGAAATAAAGTACTGATACATGCTACAGCATGGATGAAACTTGAAAATACTATGTTAAGTGAAAGAAGCCAATTACAAAAGGCCTCATATTGCATGATTCTTATGTGAAATGTCCATAATAGGCAAATCTATAAAGACAGAAAATAGATTAGTGATTGCCTAGGGCTAGGTTGGTTATAGAGAAATGGGGAATGACTGCTAAAGGATACAGGGTTTCTTTGGGGGTAATGAAAATGTTCTAAAATTGTGGTAGTGGTTGCACAACTCTGTATATATATTAAAGCCCACTGATTTGCATACTTTGAATGTGTGAATTGCATAGTATGTAAATTATATCTCAATAAAACAAAATAATAATTGGAAAAGAAGGATAATGTTTTGGAAAATAAATTGGCAACCTGCAAATGAAATCACTTTAGACTCTTAGTCAATATTAAACTTTAAAATCATTTTCAAATAAGCCAGAGTTAAATATAAAAAGTTAGAAAGGTTGAACAGGAGAACTGGATTCTCAGTGCAAAAGAATGAAATTAGATCCTTGCTTTATACTATATACAAAAAATAACTCAAAGTGTATCAAAGGCCTAAATGTAAGAGCTAAATCTATAACTCTTAGAAGAAAACATAGTGTAAAGTCTTCATGTCAATGGATTTGGCAGTGATTTCTTGGATATGACACCAAAAGCATAGGCAACAAAAGGAAAAAAATAGACAAAATCGGACGTCATCAAAATTTGAAACTTTTATGCACCAAAGGAAACTGTTAACAGAGTGAAAAGGCAACCCTTGAAATTGGAGGAAATACTGCAAATCATATTTGATAAGGGATTATTACCCAGAATATATAAAGAACCCATACAACTCAATGACATAAAAAAAAACTGATTTAAAAATGAACAAAAGACTCAAAAAGAAAGTTTCTAAAGAAAATACACAAATAGCCAATAAGCAAATGAAGAGATATTCAACATCACTAGTCATTAGGGTAATGCACATTAAAACAATTATGAGGTCCCACTTCACACTCATTAGGATGGCTATTATTAAAAAAAACAAAACAGAAAATCACAAGTCACAAGGATGTGAAGTAATTGGAACCCTTGTGCATTGCTTCTAAGAATGTGAAATGTTACAGCAGCTCCAGTAAACAGTATGGCGTTTCCCCCCAAAATTAATCATAAAATTACCATATGATCCAGCAATTTCACTTCTATATATATCCAAAAGGTGGAAATTACCTGAATGTCCATCAGTGGATGAATGGATAAACAAAATATATACATACTATGAAATATTATTCAACCTTAAAAAGGAAGGAAATTCTGACATATGCTACAGCATGAATGAACCTTGAGGACATTTTGCTAAGTGAAATAAACAAGACTAAAAAGAACCTGAATATAGTTTAAAAAATACTAAACATTGCTGCTATGCTGCTGTTGCAATATTTGTTATTGTCATGGGCTTTGTTTTTTTCCTTCATCAGTCAAATTCTACTTCTGACACGCTGTAGACTTTTCTTTTTTATTAGAGTTAGGTAATGTTTGGGAGGTGAAGAAAGATAATTATCTGAATTGTTTGGGGCGTTATGCTAACTGGGACACATGATCCAATATACCTAATGGAAATGTATGTGAAAAAGAAGGAGAAGGAGAAGGAAAAGGAATTATAGAAGCTGTGTGTGAAGTTTCCTGTTCCAAAGAAAAAAAAAGGAGTAGAGTTCTAATATCAGCCACGCAGCTGGCTATGAACCACCAGTGATTTGGGGAGGAAGTTGCTAGAACCGAACCTCCAACTGCAAGTAGCCCTTGTCACTGCTGGGGAGCCACAAGAAAGGGGACTCTAATCAGTGTCAGGGGCCTTCCAGTGAGAGTCAGGGAGAGCCAGTCACTGGCAGCAGGCAACAAAAAACATGTTACTCATTTAGGAAGAATGACCCTGTGTGGACAACACATGGCACAACAGCTCAAAGCAGAAAGTGAAAACTTAGATGTCCAGAGGGATCCACTGATAAAGTAAAAGGAAAGTCTCAGCATTTCACTAAAGTGGGACCAGAAGGAATGAGCCATAGTTCCCCCCCACGTGATGAACCAGATTATGCTCTAAAAGAAAAGCACAAGACTGAGACTAGGTTGTCTCACAAAAATGCACCAGAGGCTTATTAGAGCAATTTTTTTTTAATTGAAGCACTGTTGATGTACAACCTTACATTGGTTTCAAGTATACACACAGTGTTTCAATAGTTACCGGGAGCAGTTTTAGAGAAGACCAGAGGGACTCAAATCCCCTCCCCAGACAATCTAAAAGTATTCCATTTGCTGGCTACTTCTTGGGATGGCAAATAAACACTCAGGGCTCAGAGTGGTTTGGTAGTAATAGTGAGTTCGTTTTTTTTTTTTTTTTGAGAGGGCATCTCTCATATTTATTGATCAAATGGTTGTTAACAACAATAAAATTCAGTATAGGGGGGTCAACGCTCAATGTACAATCATTAATCCATCTCAAGCCTAATTCTCGTCAGTCTCCAATCTTCTGAAGCATAACGAACAAGTTCTTACATGGTGAACGAATTCTTACATAGTGAATAAATTCTTACATGGTGAACAGTACAAGGGCAGTCATCACAGAAACTTTCGGTTTTGATCATGCAATATGACCTATAAACAATCAGGTCAAATATGAATATTCGTTTGATTTTTGTACTTGATCTATATGTTGATCCCACATTTCTCCTATTATTATTATTATTTTTATTTTTAATAAAATGCTGAAGTGGTAGGTAGATGCAAGATAAAGGTAGAAAACATAGTTTAGTGCTGTAAGAAGGCAAATGTAGATGATCAGATGATCAGGTGTGTGCCTATGGACTAAGTATTAATCCAGGCTAGACAAGGGCATCAAGACATCCACGGATGCAGAAGATTTCTCTCAAAGCAGGGGGGGTGAGGTTCTGAGCCTCACCTCTGTTGATCCCCAAATTCTCACCTGAAGGCCCCCCTGCGACTGTGCCTGTCTTAGGTTGTTCCTCCCTTGAGGAATCTTACCCGTCTCTGGCTAACCAGTCATCTTCCGGGGCCATACAGGGAAATGTAAAGTTGGTAAGTGAGAGAGAAGCCATATTGTTTGCAAAGGTTAGCTTTTTACTTCTTTGCAGATTTATGCCCTGTGACTTCTATGCCCAGCACTTGTCTCGAGGTATCTTTACCACCTGGAGGAATTATGATACTCGGTAAATTCGATATGAGGCACGAATTCTATTTAAGGGTTGTAATTAGGAAGGAAGAAGAAAAGCTATAGATGTAGCATACGAAGGAAACTTGGGAGGATTGATTATTTCTTTGACATATCTTCTTGTATAGTACCTTAAGTATGTATAGGTTTTAAACTACTAACTAATTTGCACACATATATTAACATAATAGGAATACGGTGACATAAACAAAGCAAATCTATAATTACCATCCATCTCCAGTGAAGCCAAGAAAACCATTTAGGCACCCTAGGCATTTGTGAAAATTTATCTATGATATGATGGATATTGTCCAACTGTACTTGAACCATCAGACAAATTAAAGCAGCCCATTTCTGGGATCTGTTCACATCCCATATGTTCTTTTAACCATAGATAGTCTATAGTCATGAGATTTTGGAGTGCTACAACTTGCACCCCTCCCAACTCCTGGTTGAGTTCCAACAGTACAGATCCGGTCAAATTCGTTGTCTCACTGTATGCACATGCCAGCCTAGACATCTCCCTCCTCCTTCTTATGGCAAGTCCAGGAGACGGTGGGCTGGATGCAGCCACAACCGCAGCATCGTCCGGATCCCTGTGGAGGCTTTTTGATGATCATCCCCCGGCACAAGTCCTCCAGAGAGTGCTGATGCCGGAAGCTCCTCCTCATATCGTATCTTAGTTCATTTTCTGGGTATCCAAGCTAGGCCTTGATCTCCTGCATAGAAACAAACAGACCCTTTGCCCACACTTTGACATGCCCTCTATACCACTGTGCAGAACTCATTGGAGGTCAGCACACAGTAACTGCTTTTTTTTTTTTTTTTTAAATTAAGAGAAAGGAATATTATCAGAAAAGAGTACCTCCATAGCTGATCATCTGACACCCTTTAAGTGATCAACATTAAGGATATTTAAAGCATGCGTTGATCTTTGATTTACCAATAGTTTTATCCTGTTAAGGAGTAATCCCCCTTTTCCTTCTTTCTTTCTTTCTTTCTTTCTTTTTTTTTTTTTTTTTTTTTAAATTTTTAATCTACACTTACATGAAGAATACTATGTTTACTATGCTCTCCCCTATATCAGGTCCCCCCTAACAACCACATTACGGTTACTGTCCATCAGCTTAGCAAAATGTTGTAGAGTCACTACTTGTCCTCTCTGTGTTGTGCAGCCCACCCTCCCCTTGCTCCCTCCCCCCCATGCATGCTAATCTTAATAATCCCCTTTTTCTTCCCCCCCCTTATCCCTCCCTGCCCACCCATCCTCCCCAGTTCCTTTCCCTTTGGTACCTGTTAGTCCATTTTTGGGTTCTGTAATTCCACTGCTGTTTTGTTCCTTCAGTTTTTCCTTTGTTCCTACACTCCTCAGATGAGTGACATCATTTGGTATTTCTCTTTCTCTGCTTGGCTTATTTCACTGAGCATAATACTCTCCAGCTCCATCCATGTTGCTGCAAATGGTTGGATTTTTCCACTTCTTATGGCTGAGTAGTATTCCATTGTGTATATGTACCACATCTTCTTTATCCATTCATCTACCGATGGACATTTAGGTTGCTTCCAATTCTTGGCTATTGTAAATAGTGCTGCGATAAACATAGGGGTGCATCTGTCTTTCTCAAATTTGATTGCTGCGTTCTTAGGGTAAATTCCTAGGAGTGGGATTCCTGGGTCAAAAGGTAGGTCTGTTTTGAGCATTTTGATGAACCTCCAAACTGCTTTCCACAATGGTTGAACTAATTTACATTCCCACCAGCAGTGTAGGAGGGTTCCCCTTTCTCCACAGCCTCGCCAACATTTGTTGTTGTTTGTCTTTTGGATGGCAGCTATCCTTACTGGTGTGAGGTGATACCTCATTGTAGTTTTAATTTGCATTTCTCTGATAATTAGCGATGTGGAGCATCTTTTCATGTGTCTCTTGGCCATCTGTATTTCTTTTTTGGAGAACTGTCTGTTCAGTTCCTCTGCCCATTTTTTAATTGGGTTATTTGTTTTTTTTTGTTTGTTGAGGCGTGTGAGCTCTTTATATATTCTGGACGTCAAGCCTTTATCGGATGTGTCATTTTCAAATATATTCTCCCATACTGTAGGGTTCCTTTTTGTTCTATTGATGGTGTCTTTCGCTGTACAGAAGCTTTTCAGCTTAATGTAGTCCCACTTGCTCATTTTTGCTGTTGTTTTCCTTGCCCGGGGAGATATGTTCAAGAAGAGATCACTCATGTTTATGTCTAAGAGGTTTTTGCCTATGTTTTTTTCCAAGAGTTTAATGGTTTCATGCCTTACATTCAGGTCTTTGATCCATTTTGAGTTTACCTTTGTATATGGGGTTAGACAATGGTCCAGTTTCATTCTCCTACATGTAGCTGTCCAGTTTTGCCAGCACCATCTGTTGAAGAGACTGTCATTTTGCCATTGTATGTCCATGGCTCCTTTATCAAATATTAATTGACCATATATGTTTGGGTTAATTTCTGGGGTCTCTAATCTGTTCCACTGGTCTGTGGCTCTGTTCTTGTGCCAGTACCAAATTGTCTTGATTACTATGGCTTTGTAGTAGAGCTTGAAGTTGGGGAGTGAGATCCCCCCTACTTTATTCTTCTTTCTCAGGATTGCTTTGGCTATTCGGGGTCTTTGGTGTTTCCATATGAATTTTTGAATTATTTGTTCCAATTCATTGAAGAATGTTGCTGGTAATTTGAGAGGGATTGCATCAAATCTGTATATTGCTTTGGGCAGGATGGCCATTTTGACGATATTAATTCTTCCTAGCCATGAGCATGGGATGAGTTTCCATTTATTAGTGTCCCCTTTAATTTCTCTTAAGAGTGACTTGTAGTTTTCAGAGTATAAGTCTTTCACTTCCTTGGTTAGGTTTATTCCTAGGTATTTTATTCTTTTTGATGCAATGGTGAATGGAATTGTTTTCCTGATTTCTCTTTCTATTGATTTGTTGTTAGTGTATAGGAAAGCTACAGATTTCTGTGTGTTGATTTTGTATCCTGCAACTTTGCTGTATTCCGATATCAGTTCTAGTAGTTTTGGAGTGGAGTCTTTAGGGTTTTTTATGTACAGTATCATATCATCTGCAAATAGTGACAGTTTAACTTCTTCTTTACCAATCTGGATTCCTTGTATTTCTTTGTTTTGTCTGATTGCCGTGGCTAGGACCTCCAGTACTATGTTAAATAACAGTGGGGAGAGTGGGCATCCCTGTCTGGTTCCTGATCTCAGTGGAAATGCTTTCAGCTTCTCGCTGTTCAGTATAATGCTGGCTGTGTGTTTATCATATATGGCCTTTATTATGTTGAGGTACTTGCCCTCTATTCCCATTTTGCTGAGAGTTTTTATCATGAATGGATGTTGAATTTTGTCAAATGCTTTTTCAGCATCTATGGAGAGGATCATGTGGTTTTTGTCTTTCTTTTTGTTGATGTGGTGGATGATGTTGATGGATTTTCGAATGTTGTACCATCCTTGCATCCCTGGGATGAACCCCACTTGGTCATGGTGTATGATCCTTTTGATATACTGTTGAATTCTGTTTGCTAATATTTTATTGAGTATTTTTGCATCTACATTCATCAGGGATATTGGTCTGTAATTTTCTTTTTTGGTGGGGTCTTTTCCTGGTTTTGGTATTAGGGTGATGTTGGCTTCATAGAATGAGTTTGGGAGTATTCCCTCTTCTTCTATTTTGTGGAACACTTTAAGGAGAATGGGTATTATGTCTTCTCTATGTGTCTGATAAAATTCCGAGGTAAATCCGTCCGGCCCCGGGGTTTTGTTCTTGGGTAGTTTTTTGATTACTGTTTCAATTTCTTTGCTTGTAATTGGTTTGTTTAACTTTTGTGTTTCTTCCTTGGTCAGTCTTGGGAGGTTGTATTTTTCTAGGAAGTTGTCCATTTCTTCTAGGTTTTCCAGCTTGTTGGCATATAGGTTTTCATAGTAGTCTTTAATAATTCTTTGTATTTCTGTGGAGTCTGTCGTGATTTTTCCATTCTCATTTCTGATTATGTTGATTTGTGTTGACTCTCTTTTTCTCTTAATAAGTTGGGCTAGAGGCTTATCTATTTTGTTTATTTTCTCAAAGAACCAGCTCTTGGTTTCGTTGATTTTTGCTATTGTTTTATTCTTCTCAATTTTGTTTATTTCTTCTCTGATCTTTATTATGTCCCTCCTTCTGCCGACTTTAGGCCTCATTTGTTCTTCTTTTTCCAGTTTTAATAATTGTGATGTTAGACTATTCATTTGGGATTGTTCTTCCTTCTTCAAGTGTGCCTGGATTGCTATCCTTCAGGGTGAGTGGTGTATTGAAATCTCCTAAAATGAATGCATTGCAGTCTATTTCCCTCTTTAGTTCTGTTAGTATTTGCTTCACATATGCTGGTGCTCCTGTGTTGGGTGCATATACATTTATAATGGTTATATCCTCTTGTTGGACTGAGCCCTTTATCATTATGTAGTGGCCTTCTTTATCTCTTGTTACTTTCTTTGTTTTGAAGTCTATTTTGTCTGATATTAGTACTGCAACCCCTGCTTTCTTCTCACTGTTGTTTGCCTGAAATATGTTTTTCCATCCCTTGACTTTTAGTCTATGCTTATCTTTGGGTTTAAGGTGAGTTTCTTGTAAGCAGCATATAGATGGGTCTTGCTTTTTTATCCATTCTATTACTCTATGTCTTTTGATTGGTGCATTAAGTCCATTTACATTTACATTTAGGGTGACTATTGAAAGATATGTACTTATTGCCATTGCAGGCTTTAGATTCGTGGTTACCAAAGGTTCAAGGTTAGCTTCTTTAGTATCTTACTGCCTAACTTAGCTCGCTTATTGAGCTGTTATATACACTGTCTGAAGATTCTTTTCTTCTCTCCCTTCTTATTCCTCCTCCTCCATTCTTCATATGTTGTGTGTTTTGTTCTGTGCTCTTTTTAGGGGTGCTCCCATCTAGATCAGTCCCTGTAGGATGCCCTGTAGAGGTGGTTTGTGGGAAGCAAATTCCCTCAGCTTTTGCTTGTCTGGGAATTGTTTGATCCCACCATCATATTTAAATGATAGTCGTGCTGGATACAGTATCCTTGGTTCAAGGCCCTTCTGTTTCATTGCATTAAGTATATCATGCCATTCTCTTCTGGCCTGTAGGGTTTCTGTTGAGAAGTCTGATGTTAGCCTGATTGGTTTTCCTTTATAGGTGACCTTTTTCTCTCTAGCTGCCTTTAAAACTCTTTCCTTGTCCTTGATCCTTGCCATTTTAATTATTATGTGTCTTGGTGTTGTCCTCCTTGGATCCTTTCTGTTGGGGGTTCTGTATAATTCCATGGTCTGTTCGATTATTTCCTCCCCCAGTTTGGGGAAGTTTTCAGCAATTATTTCTTCAAAGACACTTTCTATCCCTTTTCCTCTTTCTTCCTCTTCTGGTATCCCTATAATATGAATGTTTTTCCTTTTGTATTGGTCACATATTTCTCTTAGTGTTGTTTCATTCCTGGAGATCCTTTTATCTCTCTGTATGTCAGCTTCTATACGTTCCTGTTCTCTGGCTTCTATTCCTTCAATGGCCTTTTGCATCTTATCCATTCTGCTTATAAATCCTTCCAGGGATTGTTTCACTTCTGTGATCTCTTTCCTGACATCTGTGATCTCCTTCCGGACTTCATCCCACTGCTCTTGCATTTTTCTCTGCATCTCATCCCATTGCTCTTGCATTTTTTTCTGCATCTCTGTCAGCATGTTCATGATTTTTATTTTGAATTCTTTTTCAGGAGGACTAGTTAGGTCTGTCTCCTTCTCAGGTGTTGTCTCTGTGATCTTTGTCTGCCTGTAGTTTTGCCTTTTCATGGTGATAGAGATAGTTTGCAGAGCTGGTACAAGTGACCGCTGGAAGAGCTTCCCTTCTTGTTGATTTGTAGCCTTTTCCTGGGAGAATAGCGACCTCTAGTTGCTTGTGCTGGGCAGCTGTGCGCAGACAGGGCTTCTGCTTCCTGCCCAGTTGCTTTGGGGTTTATCTCCGCTGTTGCTGTGGGCTTGGCCTGGCTGGGGCTGTTCCTCCAAAATGGTGGAGCCCCGTTGGAGGGGGAGCGGCCAGGAGGCTATTTATCTCCATAAGGGGCCTCTGTGCTCCCTGCTGCCTAGGGGGTTAGAGTGCCCAGAGATCCCCAGATTCCCTGCCTCTGGTCTAAGTGACCTGTCCTGCCCCTTTAAGACTTCCAAAAAGCACTCTCCAAACCAAAACAACAACAGCAACAATGAGAGAGGGAACAGAAAGAATGAAAAAAAAAAAAAAAAAAAAAAGGAAAAAACAAGCGATTTTTTTTTTTTTTTTGTCCTCAGGTGCCAGTCCCAGGCACCCGCTCACTGGTCCTGCTGCCCTGTCTCCCTAGCACCAGGGTCCCTGTCCTTTCAAGGCTTCCAAAAAGCACCCACCCACCGGTCCCGCAGGGAAGGAACGCTCGATATTCTTTGTCCTCAGGCACTGGTCCCAGGCACCCGCTCACCAGTCCCGCCGCCCTGCCTCCCTAGCACCGGGGTCCCTGTCCCTTCAAGGCTTCCAAAAAGCACTCGCCAAAAAGAGAGAAAAAAAGGGGAAAAACGCGCGATTTCTTCCGTCCTCAGGTGCCGGTCTCAGGCACCCACCCACCGGTCCCACAGGGAAAAACGCGGGATATTCTTTGTCCTCAGGTGCCATTCCCAGGCACCCGCTCACCAGTCCCGCCGCCCTGCCTCCCTAGCACCGGGGTCCCTGTCCCTTTTAGGCTTCCAAAAAGCACTCGCAGAAAAGAGAAAAAAAAAGGGGAAAAACGTGTGATTTCCTCTGTCCTCAAGTGCCGGTCTCAGGCACCCGCCCACCGGTCCCGCAGGGAAAAACGTGGGATATTCTTTGTCCTCAGGCGCCGGTCCCAGGCACCCGCTCACCAGTCCCGCCACCCTGCCTCCCTAGCACTGGGGTCCCTGTCCCTTCAAGGCTTCCAAAAAGCGCTCGCCAAAAAGAGAAAAAAAAAAAAAAAAAAGGGGAAAAACGCGCGACCTCCTCCGTCCTCAGGCACCGGTCTCAGGCACCCGCCCGCCGGTCCCGCAGGGAGAAACGTGGGGTGTTCTTTTTCCTCCAGCGCCGTTCCCAGGCACCTGCTCACCGGTCCCGCCACCCTGCCTCCCCAGCAACGGGGGCCCGTCCCTCTAAGGCTTCCAAAAAGCGCTCACCAAAAAAAAAAAAAAAAAAAAAAAAAAACCGCTCCGGTTTCTCTCCACCCGCCGGGAGGAGCCGGGGGGAGGGGCGCTCGGGTCCCGCTGGGCCGGGGCTTGTATCTTACCCCCTTCGCAAGGCGCTGGTTCCTTGCAGGTGTGGATGTGGTCTGGATGTTGTCCTGTGTCCTGTGGTCTCTATTTTAGGAAGATTTTTCTTTGTTATATTTTCATAGCTCTATGTGTTTTTGGGAGGAGATTTCCACTGCTCTACTCACACCGCCATCCTGGCTCCGCCCTCGTGAGTTCGTTTTTGACACTACTTTCTGAGGATCAGTTCGGCCAACTTGTTTTCCTAAAATTGAGTAGGGGTCCAGTAGGGAATACGGGTTTTGAAGGGCAAGAAGGAGAAGGCAGGGCAAGAGGAGGTGAGGAAGCAAGGAGGATGGAAATGTGCTCAGAAAAGGAGAGGGATCAGGAAGGAAGTTAGACAGAAAAGGCAAGATGGGCAATGGAAAGGGAGGCGCGAAATAAAAAGAAGTACGTCCACAAGATTTTTGTTGAGATGGGTCTGCCTTATGACCCTCATACAGCAAGAATATCATTCAAACCTTGACTCTGTCCATCACGTTAGACTTACCATACCGTCTAGAGTTGTATCCATACTATATGGAAAGTGGATTTTTGCATCTTCTATTTAAACAAATATTTCATCCCATAAGTGTATTGTTTGTATATATGATACCAAATAACTAAAACAAGAGTCTTGCTTGACTTAATTTTTTCCTCATGAAATAAATATGGCCTCTCAAAGACCCAAATAAGTTTCCTTCGATTTAGAGGAATGCCTTGTTTTGGGATCTGGCATTGTTCCAAATAATGCCACCATAGCTGGAGCCACCCACGATGGTTTAGAAACAGTCACAAACCTGGATGGAAGCAGAAATTGGTAGTGGAACAAAAGTGAAACCTGCCTCCATTCGTTAAAACAATCTTGAAAAAGAAGAACAAAATTGGAGGATTCAAATTCCTGATTTCAAAACTTATTACAAAACTGTAATAATCAAAATCATGTGATATTGACAAAAAGACAGATAGCAGACCAACAGAACACAGAGTCCATGTGTATTACGGCCAACAGATCTCAACAAAGATGTCAAGACCATTTAACAGGGGAAAGGATAGTCTTTTTAACAAACGGTGCTAGGACAGCTGGATATTCACATGTAAAAGAATGAATCTGGATCCCTATCTCATACCATATGCAAAAATTAACTTAAAATGGATTCATGACCTAAATTTAAGAGCTGAAACCATAAGACACTTAAAAGAAAACGTATGGTAGATCTTTATGACCTTAGATTTAGCAATGGATTCTTAAATATCACACCAAACACACAAGAAAAAATAGTATGATCAATTGGCTTTCATCAAAATTAAAAACTGTGCATCAAAAGACGTTGTCAAGAAGATGAAAAGACAACCTAGAGAAAAGAAAAAATATTGTGTGATAAGAGGCTAGTATCCAGAATATATAAAGAACTCTTAAAACTAAACAATAAAAAGACAAATAAACCACTTTTAAAATGGGCAAAAGATTTGAATATACATTTCTTCAAAGAAGATGTACAAATGGCCCAATAAGATGTGAAATGATGTTCAATATCATTAGTCACTAGGGAAATGCAAATCAAAACCATCTTGAGGTACTACTGTACACCCACTAGGATGGTTATAATTTTAAAAATATAGAAAATAACAAGTGTTGACAAGTATATAAAGAAATTGGAACCCTTGTACATTATATGGGAATACAAAATGGTTCAGTTGTAGTAGAACTAAGTGAGTTACCCAAAAAGTTAAATCCAAAATTACCATATGACCCCACAGTTTTACTCTTAGGTATATATGCAAAATAATTAAGACAGGCACTCAAACAAGTACATGTACACATTCACAGCAGCACTATTTGTGACAGACAAAAAGTGGAAACAGTCCAAAAATTTTTTTAAGTATTTAGCATTGTCAGCTATATACACAGTAGTGAGGAATAAAATGCACACAGAAAACAACGGTCATAATATGAAAAATGTCTTCTGAAGTCTGGGCACAGAACCTTCTTTTCTTCCTCATCAAGGTCTTCTACTTCATGCCTTCTAACCCAGAGTACGAACCCGGACGTGTGTCACTCCAGATGTAGCTCCTGGAAGTGGTCTAACTTCCATTTCAAAAAGTCATTGCCAGAAGGACGTCGGGCACTTCCTATTGTTGTGCCCCATTTCCTTGAGTCCCCCGTGTGGAGCCGCAGTCACCAGGCTCAGTCGCGAGATGCAAGAGCAAAACAGGTCTTTATTGCTAGTTCGAACTAGGGTCTCAGTGGCCTGTCAGAACAGAGGACTCGGTCTGAGACCCTGAACAAAGTTCCCTTTTTGCTTTTATACTTTTGGAACAGTTAGAGGCTTTCCCAAGGGGTGGTTTATTGTGACCTTAGCTGATTGGCTGAGGAGAGTCAGGGTCTTGCTGGGCACAGGTTGCTGGGCATGGTTTTTGTGGGAATGGGTGTGGCTTCAGCAGGGAAACTTCTTACTCAAGATGGAGGCCAGAAACAAAATGGAGGCAGGGGATCAAGTTAAATTATACAAGATGGAGGACACAAAATGGAGGCAGGGGGTCATGTAGGGGACATAGTTATTCAAGATGGAAGACAAAAAATGGAGGCAGGGGGTCAGGTTAACCTTCCAGGGGTCCCACACTATTAGCCAAATGTGGTTCGTAAACCTACCATTTTTTTTTCTTTCCACTAACAAGCTCTGGTAGAATGAGGACCAACTGCCCAATGTCCTGGTTAACCGTTCCACCCGTCTTCAATAGGGGCCTTCGGGCTGTTAAGGCCTTTGTTCATCATTGTCCAGACAAGGTGAGGTGTCGTCCAATTGGGGCGGATCAGTCACCCAGTTCCCGGATCTGTGCAGTCCAAAGCCTAAGGTCGGCAGAGCTTGCGTCCACACAGACTGGCCTCTGAGGGCCCTCGAAGGCTCTAACGGCCCTCTGGGGCATTCGACTCACCGCCATTCCTCCCGCCCTGCCACAGCCAACGTCCCAAGGCCCTGCATCCTCGGCTCCTTGGCTGGGGCTTCGCCCAGGCCCCGTGGGGTTGGGACGGGAGACCAGGCAGTCAGGTTGGGCCATGCTTGGAGTGGCCACCGCCGAGAGGTTGCACAGGTTGGTGGGGGTGAGGATTGGGGGGAAAGGGCTGGAGGGAGAAGTTCGCCGCTGCAGCAAGGCCTGGGCTCTGCCAGAGGGCAGCCCCAGCCAGGCTTCTAGGTCTCTGCAGGACAGACCCTGTGACTTGTCCCCGGGGCCCCCAGCTCACCTGCCCGTGAGGCCGAGGGCCGAGAGGGGCCCGGGGCATAGAGCCGACTGCGGCTCCTCACCACACCCTCTGCTGGAACTCTCACATACTGTGTATTTTATCCTGCAAGATTAGAGCCAACATCTGGCTGAAACCTATTGACCCGAACTGTGTCAGGAACTAAACTCACTGATTTCACAAACTTGATTGTCTTTTCTCTTCAGGCCCTTTTCAGTTCTTTGTAGATCTGAGTGGGAGCTTAGAACCCCTGTGGGCAGAATCAGGGGACATGGAGAAGGAAGAAGCGGTGGCGTGATAACCGACTGCTGGACGTATTACCAGGAAAATCTCTACAATTACATGAGTGTAATGACAAACTGAACCCCTGATTGAAACTTTATAAGTGAAATGACTTCATAACTATGACCTGTTTTATAGACATAATGACTTCATTCTAAGTATAATAGCATTCTATATTACCTAAGACAATCTGTCAGGATGTCCATAAATCACCAAATTTTAATTTCTTTCCATTTTGGTTGGAGAAGATTCCGTGTATGATTTCTGTTCTTTAAAATTTATCAGGACATGTTTTAGAATGCTTTGACCTAAGGTGTTATGTATTAGGTTGAACCATGAAAAACTGCAGGTATTCATTTTTTTGTCCTACAAATCTGACAGTTTTATGTGGCTTGACCTAAAACTTAAATGCATTAGTTTTGATTACCACCCATGGAAGGGGTCAATAGCCTTAGTCATGCCTCAGAAAGGCATTTAATCAACAACACCTCACTCAAGAGTTCGGTTTTAGACACGTTGGGTTGGAGATACTGTCCAGTATCCAAGCGGAGATGTTCAGGAGGCCATTGGGTAAGGGTTCTGGAGCTTAAGAGGAAGATTTGGGCTGGAGAACAAGTTCTAGAGAAATCAGCCCAGATTTGGTAATTGGAGGAGTGGGATTAGATGAGCTTTCTCAGAGAGAGACTTCACATGACCCTGTTGGAAATCAAGGTGAAAAAAATAACTAATTGTCTCTTTATAAATAAATTGATTTGGCAACGTAGTAAATTTGGTGAGTGCCTCAGGTCTTCTTTGAAATGTTCTTATGTTTTTAACTTCCAAAAAACCTGATTACTCAGGTGACCAAATGGTACATGTGATAATTTGCATATATATACATTATTCTAGGAAGGCATTGAGTTAGTTGTGACTGTGGCAGAGACTGATAGGAGCACCTGCAATGTATTTCTTCTTCCTTTCTCTTTACAGCCCTGATGTTTATGTTGGCACATTGGTGACCAGATTACTAATTCAGTTTCATTATTTATTAAATTCTATTCAGATTTCTCCATTTCTTCTTGAGCCATTTTCAGTAGTCTATGTCTTTCTAGGAATTTGGCTGTTTCATGTAGATTTTCTAATTTGTTGACATACATTTGGTCATAGTTCATAGTATTCCTAATCCTTTTTATTTATGTAAGGTTTGTCATAATGTCTTATCTTTTATTCCTGATTTTAGTAATCTGAGTCTTCTCTTTTTTTCTTAGTCTTGCTAAAGATTTGTCAATTTTGTTGATCTTTTCAAGGAACCAACTTTCAGTTTTGGTGATTTTCTCTATTATTTTTCTAAACTGTATTTCAGTTATTTTTGCATGAATATTATTTCCCTCTTCCTGATTGCTTTGAATTTAACTTGCCCTTTTTTTTCTCCAGGTTTCATAAAATGGAAGATTATGCAATAGATTTTACATCTTTCCTTTTATAAAATGTAGGCATTTATAGTTATAAATTTCCCTTTCAGCACTGCTTTATCTGAATCCTGTAAGCTTTGGAATACTGTGTTTTCATTTTTATTTATCTTAAAGTATTTTTAATTTCACTGTGATTTCTTCTTTGACCCTTTATTTAAGAGTGTATTGTTTAATTTCCACGTATTTGTGAATTCCCCCAAATTCCTTGTTGTTGAATTAAATTTCTTTCCATTTTGGTTGGAGAAGATTCTATGTATGATTTTAGTTCTTTAAAATTTATCAGGACATGTTTTATGGCCTAATATATGTTCTAGAGAATGATCCATGTGCACTTGAGAATATGTGTTTTCTGTTGTTGGATGACGTATTTTATAGATATCTAGTAGGCCTAGTTGGTCTATACTGTTGTTTTAGTCTTCTGGGTTTTTTTCCTGACCTTAAGTTTTCCATTTTATTGTTGATCTTCTGTCTAGTTGTTTTGCCCATTATTAAAAGTGAAGTGTTGAAGTCTCCAAATATTATTGTTGAATTATCTATTTTCCCCTTCAATTCTGTTAATTTTCATTTCATTTATTTTGTGGCTCTTTTGTAAAGTGAATATATGTTTATATTTGCTATGCATTCTTAAGGGATTAAAACTTTTATCATTAGAAAATGCCCTTGTCTCTAGTGGTGACCAAAGGGATTGGGGAGGGTGGGTAGGAAGTGAGAAGGGGATTAAGGGGCACTATAATGCACAATCATAATGTAGATAGGTCATGGAGAAGGCAGTATAGCGTGGAGAAGACCAGTAATGACTCTGTAGCATCTTACTACGCTGATAGACAGTGACTGCAATGGGGTGGGGGGGACTTGATAATAAGGGTGAATGTTGAAACCTCAGTGTTGTGCATGTGAAACCTTCATAAGATCGTATCAATGATACTTAGTAAAATAAATAAATAAATAAAAATGTCCTTGTCTCTGTAAGGCTGGAGGCAATGGAACAGTGCAAATGGAACAAAGACAGCACCAAATAGCTCTGTGCCATATAAGGAAAGAATGAACAGCTCTTCCTGTATTCCAGTCCTGTGACGTGCCGACAAACCCCAGATGCAGACCCCCTCCATCTGGAAGGAGGAGACCTCTGGCTGTCCATCACCCAACCGAGCCAATAAAAAATTCCGCACATACCCCTAGTGGGGCCCACTTCCCCCTCTTCCCTGCTCTCTTAAAAACTCCCTGCCTCCCCTCCTGGGCGTGACTTCCCCAGCCTGTGTTTCAGACTGGTGAACCTTGCCCAGGATTGCGCTCAAATAAACTGCCTGGCCCTTTGTTGCCTCTCATCGCCTGCCTATTTCAGTTAGAATTTATCTTACATTTGATGCCGAAACCTGGGAAGGGGCAAGAGCATGGGGCCCTGACCGGCCATCAGTGGCCCCGCCCCCACCTTCCCCGACCTGGGACCTCAGCCTGCTCTCTACTGCATGGACTATTTTCTGGTGAGTCCCTCAGTGTCCCCCAGTCTGTTTCCCTTCCTAACTCCATTTCACCTGGTCCATCCAAAATCATAGCTACGTCCAGGTTGGGGCATCTGGCCCATCTGCTGCGGGCATCTGGGATAACTGCCCCTGGCCCTGCGGTGGGGGAGATGTCCCTCACTCAGGCTCCAGGCCATCTCCCTTGACTTGGCACGCTTGGGACACTGGGCGCTCCTCTCAGCGGGATTAGTTGGGAAGTGGCGGAGACATGGGGAACCAACCCTCGAAAGCAGAGGCTCAGACCCCACTGTGGTGTCTCATTTCTAATTTGACTACTCTCTATTTGTCCCGGGAAGTTTGCAAATGGAAGCTAGTCTTCCTTTGCTCTAAGGCCTGGCCTCAGTATCTCTTGGACAATCAATCTCGCTGGCCCCCTGAGGGAACTTTCGATTTTGGCCTCCTCACCAACTTGACTAATTATTGCCACTGGAGCAGAAAGTAGGGTGAAATCCCATATGTGCAGCCTTTTTGAACTTTGCACGCCTGCCCAGATCTGTGTTAAGTGTATTCCTTCCCAAGTTTTGTTGGCCCAGGCCTCCGCCAAGGACCGCCAATCTCTACCGCTCCTATTACTGGGAAGCTCTTCTCTGATGGACTTGGCAGAAGATCTTGGCTACGCCACTTCCTGCTCCTCCAAGGCTACCACGGGGGCCAGCTCCCTTCCTCCATGTTCATGTCCTCACCCATCCTCCTCTCTCTCTCTCTCTCTCTCTCTCTCTCTCCACCATCTTGTTCCCCTTCTCTTCCAGTCTCTCCACCATCTCGTTCCCCTTCTCTTCCGGGCTCCCCACTTCACTTCAATCCAATAATAGACCTGGCTTTATCACCCGAGTCACTCAGCTAACAGCCGAGGCTCTCAATATCACCTGGAACCTCCATAAACCCCATCACCCCCGATCGTCAGGTAAGGTCAAAAGGGCTAACGGTCTCCTAAAAGACCAACTAACTAAGCTGTCTCTGGAGGTAAAGCTCTTATGGCCCAATCTCCCTATTGCTCTCACTCGGCTGCGCATTGCCCCCTGGGACCAGTTGAACTAAGTGCATTTGAGCTAATGTATGGCAGGCCCTTCTTACTGAACACAGGCCTGCCCGCTACCTCTCCTCCTTTAGCCTCCTACCTTCCTTACTTTTCACTGTTGAAACATCTTCTCAGAGAACACGCAGACCAGCTCCTACCCCAACCTACGTCATCCAACAACCCAGAAGATGCAGCAATCCTTCAGCCAGGGGATGAGGTACTTCTAAAAGAATCCAGCCTTGATTGCTCCAGCCTCACTGGACAGGACCATACACTGTAATCCTCACAACCCCCACTGCTGCCAAACTATCAGGACACCCTGTGTAGTGCCATATTTCCCGACTAAAGAGAGCCCCTCCCCCTGATGATATTTGGCAAGTGGAACAAGTTAGACCTCTACATATCCAACTCTGACAGGCTCCTTGTCCTACTCCTCCTCCTACATAGTGAAGTAGCCTCACCTTCTCTCGTCAAGTTCCTTCAACAGCACATAGCAGAAATGTCACACATAAAAGTCAATCAACTGTTGTTGCACAAGTACCTGTCCCTCCCGACTGAGCCTCCTCCGGCCATCAACTAGCCTTAAACACCTCCTCCCATGATGCCCCTTGTCAGTTGGAAGTAGCCAGATCGAGTCATCGCCCATTATGACCAAAAGGCTGGAGGCACTGGAGAGAGGAAAGCAAAGACAGTGCAAACAGAACAAAGACAGCACCAAATAGCTTTGTGCAATATAAGGAAGGAATGGACAGCTCTTCCTGGATTCCAGTCCCGTGAGGTGTTGACAAACCCCGGATGCAGACCCCCTCCATCCGGAAGGAGGAGACCTCTGACTGTCCATCACCTGACCCTGAGCCAATAAAAAATTCCCCACATACCCCTGGCGTGGCCCACTTCCCCCTCCCTTCCCTGTGCTTATAAAAACTCCCCACCTATCTGGTTAAGGGCGACTTCTCCAGCCTGTGTTTCAGACTGGTAAACCTTGCCCGGGATTGCGCTCAAATAAACTGCCCGGCCCTTTGTTGCCTCTTGTTGCCTACTTATTTCAGTTAGAATTTATCTTACAGTCTCTAGTAACAATTTTTGTCTTAAAGTCCATTTTGTCTGTTATTAATTTAGCCATTCCACTCTCTTTTGGTTACTCTTTGTTTGGTGTATATTTTCTCATCCTTTTGCTTTCAACTTATTTATGTCTTTGAATCTAAAGTGTCTCTTGTGGGCATAGTTGGATCATGTTTGGTTTTGTTTTTTTAATTTGTTCTGCCAATCTCTGTCTTTGGAGCATTTAATGAGTCACTAATAAGATATAATTTATGTCTGCCATTTTGCTATTTGTCCTCTATGTGTCTTACATATCTTTTTTTTGTCCATCTATTCCTCCATTATTGTTTTCTTTCGTGTTTAGTGTTAAGTGTGCCATATTTATTCTCTTGTAATTTGTTTAGTATATGTTTTTGAATTATTTTATTAGTGGTTGCTTTGGAGACTACATTAACATCTAAACTTATAATAATTTAGTTTTTACTAATACTGTCTTCATTTCCATAGTATACAGACCCTTTTCTCCTATATATGTCCATTCCCTCCCTTCTCCTTTGTACTATTATTGACATGCATATACACCTTATTGTTTTATGCAGTTATCTTTTAAATCAGATGGGAGAAAAACGTTTCAAAAAAAAGTTACATTTATACTATCTTTTTATTTACCTCTGTAGTTACCTTTACCAGTGATCTTTATTTCTTCATGTGAAAAGAGGGAGATGTGAGTAGGGAAATTAAAATGACACAGAGCTCATTGTTCTTACCATGATTCAGCCACTTTTCTTCAATAAATCCTTCTTGGATTATTGTAAGCCTGTAATTTATATCTAGCATTCTGAAAAAGATTTTGACAATTTTTGTCTGTGTTCTCATTACTTTATGGAGGAGTGGATTTCCAGAGATCCTTTGTTGGCCATTCCCACTGAAATCACTCCAATGACTCAGTAAAAGTTCTATATTCCCCATATTTTCTGGCAGCTATGTGTGTGTCTGTGAGACTAGGTTTTGGCCAATGAGTTATAAGATGTTTGTCTGGCAGCTTCTGGGGAAACCACCCTTAAAAGACAGTTGTCATGTGCCCTTTGCTCCCTTTTTTATTCCTTCCTCCAATTTGCTACACTCCAATGACTCAGTAAAAGTTCTATATTCCCCATATTTTCTGGCAGCTATGTGTGTGTCTGTGAGACTAGGTTTTGGCCAATGAGTTATAAGATGTTTGTCTGGCAGCTTCTGGGGAAACCACCCTTAAAAGACAGTTGTCATGTGCCCTTTGCTCCCTTTTTTATTCCTTCCTCGAATTTGCTACATGGAATGTGAATGTAAGGGCTGGAGCTCTGGCAATTAACTTGGATCGTGAGTATGATGGCCACACCCTAAGAATGGTGGAGAGCTATAAATAGATGGGTTGCAATGACTTTGGAGTCACCATACAAACATTAGACAGCCATCTCAGATATAATTAAAGAAATCTTAGTAATTGTTAGAAATATTAGAGAAATACTTTTCTGTTTTATTTTGTTATTTTTAATACCCCCCCAGAATCACAGCTGAAATTAATTATGACTGATACAGTATTTATCACTAGATTGTACAAATATTAGTGGCTTTTAACTTAAAAATTTTTTAAATATTATCTGCTTTTCCATAGTCAGCATTTATTACTTTTTTAGTCAGAAAGAAGCTATTTATAGGTAAATAAATATACAGTAATATTAATGTATATATTACAATGTACACTTATATATTTAATATAGAAATACATATATCAACATAAAACATATGTGTCATATTTATATGTATATTTCCATATATTCATACAAACATATACATACATACATACATTTCATCATTTTATGTTTTGGAGGGCTAAAAACTATCTTCTATTACATGGTCATATATCAGATGGATGCATTTCCAAAATCACAACTAGTCTATCAAGCAAATGAAGAATTAAAATCCCAAGACTTTGTTTCAGTTGCTCTGGTTAGTGGAGGTAAAGGTGAGTTAGAGCTGGGGATAGAGACTGCAATGTGTGGGGGGTGGGGGTGAATGGAGATTGGAGACTGAAGAAAGATATGCTAGTAAAATAAGAATCATTGATACACAACAGCAAGCAAGATCTCAAACACCTCCTGCAACTTCCTTTTTTTGGAGGGAGAAAACCCACGAAGATCCAGTGTTCAGTGTCATGTCACTTCAGTGTTCATATAATCTTTACCATAGTGTTTGTCCTGTCTTCTCTATTACATAATTACAACCAGGTAAACCAGTTCTCCACCCAGAACCATGATGGAGGAGGCAGTCTGGCATTATCTCAGAGAAGGAAAATTATATGATTCAAGCTAGATGATTGCCACACTTTCCTTTGGGTAAAATATAGGAGAATACAGTTTAGATGCGATTAGAAACAAAAGATCAGAATAAGCACTTCTTTAATCCCTTATGAGAGTAAGAATTTTGAGCCTCTCTCTGGAACTTTCTATCTTGTAACAGAATGGTGAGTCTTCCAAGTTTTCTTTTCCTAGTATTTTGTTTTTATCAGCTATAGATATATAAATTTTAAAAATAATATAGTAAAACGTTCAGAAGCACTTCTCCTCACCCTCCAGTCCTACTCTCTAGAAGCAACTGCATTCAATACTTTTGTTTATTCTCCAATTGGTTGCATATTTTTAAATAATATGCTTATTAAATTTATATGATTTATCAAATCTAGACATTGTTTAAAGCTTTCTGAATCAATCAGTTTCAGGTCAGAAAAATAAAACCCTTTTCAAAGTATTTAGTAGAGAAGATCTGATACATCTTTAATGGGGTTGGAGCTATAGTTCCCAATTAAGGGTGATTTTTGCCCCCCAAGGGAACATTTGGCAATGTACTGACAATGGAGATATTTTGCTGTCACAATTGGGTGGAGGTTACTGGTAAAGTCTATCCAGGGATGATGCTAATCACCTTGTAATACATAGGACAACCCATACAACAAAGAATCATCCAGCCTAAAACATCAATAGTGTTGAGGCTGAGAAACCTTGGATTAGAAGACCTGGAAGGATAACCAGGGGAAGGGGAGGCGACCCTGAGATCAATAGCTGCAGGAAGCCCCTATCACCTCCAGAGCCAGGGGGTTCAGTGGGAGAAAGCAGTGTTAACAGAGACCATCCAAGGAAGCACCGACTCAGGTAGGATAGCTTTGGCAGGAGCGGTGAATGTTCAGAGAAAGATGAAGCCATAAAGGAGAAGCAGCTACTACCAGGGATGTCGCCCAAGGCAGAGAGAACGGGAAGGAGAAATATCCTGGTTTCTTCTTGACTCCCATCTCCCAATCTCCCAGCACTTCTATTGGCTGAAGCTGGTCATCCAGGTCTGTGAAACATAGTTTACAGGTGTAGCCCTGTGCAATAGGGGCCCAAGAAGGAAAAGGGAAAGAATGAATTTGAGAGCAAATAGGCAGATACCCAGCATGCCTTCCCATTATGGAAGATACAGATCAAACTCTAAAGGCCACTTCCCTTTCTTTCTATCTCACAAATTTTATTTAAACGTATATTATATTTAGAATTTTAGAAACGTAGAAATGTTACTCCTGTTATTAATGTTTTAATCATACTGTAATGAATAATGTTGTTAATTCATGTTGTAACTGCTCTTACTCAGTTATATTTCCTCTCGTATAACTCTTTTCTTGGAGCTACCAATAACCTCTTTTTTGTTTGCTTAATTTTCTTTGCCAGGATCACTAATTCTTGCCAAATTTCCTATTAGGTTTATAACTTCTTTAATAATGTTTTCTTCAAGAAATGCATCAGAAGATCATCATTTACATTGTTTTTTTTTCAGTGATCGACTTCCTGTAACCTTTTTCTGCTTTAGACTCTGTCCTATGAATATGTTTCCATATCTTTCTTTTAAAGAAATTTTACCTCTTCTTACTCACTTAATTACATTATTTTCCCCAATGAGACAGCCACACAATAAATAATTCCTATCATCCGATTTGTCCCAGAATTAGTGGTAGTCCCAAGATGTTTATGCCAGTCTACAGATGGGAAGTCCTGGACATAGTAAATCAAGTCCGAGTATCTTGCCCTCATCATTGTGGTTGTGCACTGTTAATGCCCTGCCCTGCCCCCCTGTACTGTGCTGGTGCCCCCATCCTAGTTACTGTAAGTGTTACTGCTAATGGCTCAAGCTTATGCCTTTCTCTGGATAACTGTTCTTGACCAGTGGAAGCCACCTTACCAAGAAACACCTGGGAGTCTGTATTTCTGCTCAGGGGTTTCTGCAGTCTGTGCCCGAGTGATATGGGGATACAAAAGCTGAAGCCCCTGGCCTCACAGGGGACAACTCTGGTGCCATTCACACTCCAGAACTCTCCGTGGGGTCAGGCTGAAGTTAGACTTCTCCTGGAAACTTCATCTGTGTTTAGCCTCTTTCCCTGCTCTGTACTGCTTCCCTTACCTCATCACTAGTTTCTCCTGAAAGCACAACCCCCGTGTGTCTCTTATGAGAATCCATACCTCAGTCTCTGCTTCTGGGAGCCCAGCTCAAGACAGTGGTGAACATTAGACCTTTTTTGGCTTCTCAGCATCCATTTTCCCTTCCTAATAGCACCAGAGTTTCTTTTTGGGAACTTATCCTCCCCCCTCCACCACTGTGAACAGTCTTGATGTGACTATAAATCTAGGGACCTGACCTTCCATCACGGAAGTCAAAAGGGTTTATGGAGGTCCCCTCCATTTGAGCCTTCCTCTGACTTGCTATAGCAGGCTCTGGCATGTGACCTAAACGTAGCCAATTTGACACCAAGGAATACAAATACAGAATGGCTTGCTGAAGTTCATTTGTCTCATCACAGCACCTGCTGGCCTGCTTCTTTCTCTCCACCTTTCTGTGGTTCCTGCCTCTTGCTTCCAAAGCCTTGGCTTTTGCTCATTTACAAGCTACTTGGCTAGCCTGTTGTGAATGTTCCAAATTCTTGCAATAATTTCTCTTTTGTGTAAGGTCTTTCATTCAGGTTCTTTTGCTTATAACCAAAAGAATCATAACTGATGCAGTCATCTTACTTTTTTGTCTAAGTACAGAGTGAAAAAAGATCTGTGACAAGATCACTAATTCAGAAGGGCAAACATGCAGGGCTTCGGAGCTTTGTGAGTAAAGCCTACCAGGGCAGCTCTCCCTGCCTCACTGAAGAGAGAGGACTTTACAAAGCATCTAACTGCCTAAGTTATGCTTTGATCTTATGTGAGCTGCTGAATTCGTTTCTTCTCTTAGAGAGCCAGTATCTGGCTTTCAGCCTCAAAACGTACATCTCAATCTGAAACCTCCCCTCAGTTGGCATTTCTCCTTTTCCTTTTCCTATAGGTTGCATTTTTTCCCATATCTTTCTTTATATGCTCACACAACAAGCCTGAATATAGAACAGTTCAACTGCAGGACGACAGCTGTACTTCCTGAAAAAATGTCTTCTGGAGGAAGAGAGTTTTTCTTATAAGTGGAATTTTCCCCCTAGAATTGTTCATTTTTTGGATTGTAGGGAAGGAAATGAGTTCAACAGAAAAACCAAAATAGACAGACATGATTCCAAAGGAATCTAAAAGACAACCCTCTGGTCTGAGTTACCAGTCAACTGTCTTTCCAAGGATGTTGTCATCCTGATTTTATAGATTAATCAGTTGCCTCAATTTCTGACTCAAGAGATCTTGGGATGATAGTGAATTCATCTTTTATGACTTTTAAAAATGATTTTTTAAAAGTATAATCAGAAAGCTCACTCTTGCTTGGCACACATGTTTCACTACTTTTTTTCTTTTCACATTTCTTTGTTGTGTGTCTTTAAAGTTAATATGCTTTCATCTTTTTGGGATGTTTCTATTGGGTCCTGCTGAGAGTGGGGATGGATGGAAGACCGCTCTAGATGTTGATTTTCAACTGCTTAACATTCTGTTGTTATGGTTTTAAGATGTTTTATCCAGAGGATAAAGTAACAAAAGAAAAAGTTGCACATAAACATCACCTAAGTAACAGTCATGGGAAACTCAGCCTTGTGCCCAGAAACAAGGTGACTGCACATAGATGACTATTATTGGAGAAAGAGCTGGACAGAGAAAACAGGTGCACCCATAAGAAGAATGTTTTCATCAATATTTGAAAGAAAAAATATCATTGCAATAACATAGTTGTCTGTTCAGGTACTTGGGTATAAAATCTCAGAATAGAGTTTTAGGAAAATTTTCATGCTCGTTTTTTTTTTACCTGTACCATGATCTGTTACTTTTTATTCATTTGTTCATCAGTGAAAGCCTAAATTGTGCAAGGGCCTCCACTAGTAGTCGAGCATTTACTCCAGTGGAGGAGTCCACAGTCCCAGCCTTCAAGGCATCTAGAGATGGAGGCAGACAAGTCAACAGCTTCACCATCTGTGCCATTATAGTGGCCCACTACCTCAGGCTTTCTGAAGTTATTTTACATATTATTTATAGTGTTAGCATGTTATATTTCATCAGTCAAGATTCTTGGCTTCAAACAGTGGAACTAAATAGAAAAGGTATGTAGGAGAAGGATGTGGGGGACTCAAGTCTCTGTGACCAGCCATGGAAAGGGTGCAGCCTAAGGGGCTCCAGGGAATGAGCATAGGGAACCTTGGGAGAAGCCACCCTCTAGAAGAATATAGTCAGCAAGCTGTTGCTGCCTGCAAGGGATGCCCCTCCAAATCATCTCCACCTGCAGGTATCACTCCAAATTCCAAACTCTAGGAGAGAGCACCCAGCTGATCCAGAATATTCAGGCCCTCTGCCTGTGTTGGGGTTGATCGGGGAGGACATGAGCCCTTTGGTCCACTGGCAGCCACTACTTTCCACCAAGATGATACATGTGGGGGATTCTCCCAAACAGAGATCAGTTACTAGGAAAGTTAGATTCGATTTAAAGTAAAAATGCCAACTACCCACTACATATATTATTTACCTTTGAATCTCAAAACCTAGGCATTATCTAGACACAGTGAAGATGCTTCTTAATGTTATTAGGGGACAGATTATCTCTGGGATGTTGGAGGTGAAGTCATCTAGTTCAAACCTTTTATTTTATTACAATTAGTTAAGGAAACGCTGATGCCTTAGATGGCTGTGACTTTCTACCATCATCCAGCTAGTTCTTCTGGTTCTCAGATCTTCAGACTTGGCTGGAACCACACCAGTCTTCTCTGGGTCTCCAGCTTACAGACAGCAAATCACGGGACTTCACAGCTCCCATAATCACATGAACAAATTCCTTATGATAAATTTCTAATGTAAGAGATCAAAATTTATATATGTATATAATGTGTGTGTATGCATGTGTACATGTATCTCCTATTTCTCTGGAGAACCCTGACTCATACAGCATCCTTGCTTGGCTTGCTCTCCTTCCCTGTCTTGTTTTGTTCACTTTCTTAAAGGCCTTCCCTGGGAACATTTGTTTAATAAATGAATCACTTCCACATGAACACACATCTCAGAGTCTGCTCTAGGACACCTGACCTTCTAGGAAAATTTCCCAAAGCCGCGCCCCCCCATCTCCAAGACCACCCCTGCCCTCTTATGGGATGTTCCATACCTCCCGATGACCTACTAACTACAGAGTTATTGCTCAGCCCGGTGGTCCACGGGGTCTCCTGGGCCACAGCCAGTGTTTGCTCTGAACCGTCAGTGCCTGGACCATAGCAGTTGTTAAACATCTTGAATGTCTTGAACACAGTCATTTTCTCTTCATTTAGGCAAAATTCCTAAACTGCCATTGCTACCATTTCTAGCTTAAGAAATCAATATTGAGCAGTGGGAGGTGTAGAATATAGAGTAGTTAAGAAAGGAAATAAATGGAGGAAGGCTGCATAGTGACTTGGGGAAATCAGAGCTGGTGTGTGCCCTGAACCTATTTAAGTGTTAGGGCTATATAACATAAAAACTAACTAGAATGTATGCTTCATTCACAAAATCTCCTAGTTTCTGGGAGTACTTATGTAGGTGCAGATCTCCTTAGCCATGTTTGAGCCATGTGAGCCTACCATTCTGGCCATCGTTCACAGCCCCTCATCCAAGCTAGGCCTGTCAGCTTCTCTTTCCAGAAACATGCAACTTGAACTGAGGGATGCAGTGTCGGGACTTGTTGGAGCTGAGTTACTATAATGTCATCATCACCCTCAGGGGAAGGTCCGTGAACATCTAGTCCTGCCCTACCCAGGGCTTGGATGTTTAATTTTTCCAGTAGTAACTTTCCAATAAATTCTCAGTTTTGCTTATATAGGGGCCAAGGGCAGGCCACCCCAAGATTTGCCACTGTGACATGTGAGCTGAAAACAATCAAGGCCCAGGACTCAGGACACTTTGACCTCCCACCACCACCACCGCACGCGCGCGCACACACACACACACACACTGTGTAAAAAGAATTTAGATGAAGGACCTGTTCCAGGAGGGAGTCATCACCTTGTGTAACTACACTGTCATGTGAACTAGGTGTGGTAGACAGGGAGGAGGTGGCTAATCTGATAAAATTCTTCTCTGCACCCCATTGTTTCTGTGTGGCTCAGCGAACATTTGTTTACCAAACATTTACTCTTTCCTATTCCCTTCTGCTTCCCTTTTCCTTTGAGGTCCTCGACCCTCACCCCTTGTCCTTAGTTCAGTCACAAAACTGAACTCACTGTCCCCTGGCTGTCTTTGGAATCTATGTGTATGGATTCCCTGTATGTACAGAATGTAATTGTTTTTTTTTTCCTCCTGTTAATCTGTCTCATGTCAATTTGATTCTTAAACCAGCAAGAACCTCAAGGGCTAGAGGGAATTTCTTCCTCCTCAACACTTACGTTGTCTAGAGCAGCTTTCTGTTTCTTATAACCAGAAGACTCTTAAATAATATCCTATATTAACATCTGGACCGAGTACTGCTTTATCTTGTTCACAACCTCCAGCACCTGGCATGGTGACTGGCATGCACTACATACTAATATATGTATGTGTACATTTGATTTGGGTAAATAAAAAGGCTTGAAAATGGGGACATTTCATCAGCATTGCTTGAGTGTGTGTGGTCTCTGGAAGAAAACCAAATTTAAACACTTCTACCTTTTGTTCATACTTTTATTTCATGAACGCTTCCTCCCAACTAAGTAGCCTATTTCGTGGCCTATCTTTCTTTCCCAAATGCAAAATATTTGATATGCTAATTATTTTAAATAGCTTTAAGGTAAAAAATCTTAACTTGAATTTCGGAAGTCTCTGAAGTGTGTATCAGATTGGTTAAAACATATTCACAGGTAGTGAAGTAAACAATTTGGCCACCATCTCTGTTTTCTCCAAGTCAGTATTCAGCCTTCCTCCATTTATTTCCTTTCTTAACAGGGCTGTGTTCTACAGCTCCCACTGTTCAATTTTGATCTCTTAAGTTAGAAATTGTAGCAATGGCAGTTTGGGCATTTTGCCTAAATGAAGAGAAAATTACTGTGCTCAAGATATATTCTTTTTTACACTGCTAAAAACAACTAGTCCTACAGGTAAGGAGAAATAAATTTGGGGATGTAAATTAATGAATTAACTATACATGCTGTTGCTATAACTCTTCCCAAGTGTCTTGACAGAGAAAGTTAAAAATTTCTCATACAGAAATCAGGTTGCTGCCCTCACCACAGATAACTGGGCCAGCAGACAGGTGTTCAGGTGTTCTCTGGCACAAAGCAACTGGTTTTGCTGGTGGTGGCTTCTGATGAATCATCAGTAAAAGTTAGACAATACAAGGGTGTAAACAGCCACAGTCAAAATGGGCAGGAATCCAGGGGGAACAAGCTGGGAAGCTCTAACCTCCCGCTTGCCAACAGAGCAGGCTGTGGTTATTTTGAAGTAATTTGAAAGTTCAAGCACACAGAATGAGTCCTTTAAGGGATTTACAGGTATTGCTGCTTAATTAGGAAGTAGGAAAGCCAGAGGCTTGGGAACAGAGCACGGGGATCCAAAGAAAATGCTTTTGTATGTGAGTGAAATAGACTTGAATCTATAAGAACTGTAAAATGTTTTCATTTTCTGCCATTTGAGAAGGACCTGTGATAAAGGTATCACATGAGTAATAGAAAACAGTCTATGAAAGACACCTTAACATCTGAGGGTGCAGCAGCTAATGAGAAAGCTAGAAATTTCATGAAATCTTTTCATGATTCCAAAGCATTACCTCATTTTGCCCCTGGGTGACTCAGGAGTACCCGTCAAAGCAGAGAAGCCAGGTGAACACAGGGAACACACCCATTAACACTGCTGTTTATTAACTCTGGACCTGTGAGAACAAAGCTGAGTCCTCACTTAAATATGCAAAGGCTGAAGACAGCAGGCTCCTGCTCAGGCCCCCTGATTCTGTCCTTGCAAGAGTGAGATGTGGCACCAATAATGGAGGGCCTAAATGTGTCAGGCACTTTGCTAGGCCATCGTATACACTGTATCACAAAATCTCCTGGACAATTCAGTGAGGTAGGTATTACCTCCACCCCCTTTTTCACAAAGGAGGAAACTGAGCCTCAGAGAGCTTAGAGGACTTTCCCAGGACCACCCTTTGGGTGCAAAGATTAGAACAGAGCTCTGTTTGTCCCAAAAGTCTAGGCTCTTTGCTGCAAGGAAATGCCTGGAAAAACTGAGAGGTGTTGGCTGCCTTTCAGAGCTGCAGAAAGATGACCATATGGTCTCACTCTCACCGTCCTTGCCACTTAGCAGCATTCATTGCTAAGTGTGGTCCCCAGATCAGCAGCCTCAGCATCTCACGCATGCAGAAACTCAGGCTCCACCCAAGACCTAGTGAGCCAGAATCTACTCTCCAAAGTAGGAGGAAAACAGATTATCTTCCTAACTGGTACATTTATTATAGGCCTTTAATAAAATGCTAGCCATCCTGTGGCACAACTCTGAGAAACAGTTTCAGCAAATCTTTGACTTTTACAGTCTGCTACTTTTACTTAAAAGGGGGTTTCACTCCTACTGACTCCTTGCCAGAACAGAAATCCTTCAAATAAGCCAGGGGAGGAAGCAAAGGAAGCATTTCAAAAGGTTTGCCGATAATGCTGTGAGCAGCTGCATTGACTGGCTCCTGGGCAGTACAAGGAAATGCTAACAATCAACACCTAAGAAAATTAGAGGAGATTGACAAGAGGATTCTCCCTGGGTTAAAGGTCATTTGCTCACAAATCTCTTCAAGTCTCAAACAGTCCTTGCTTGGGGAGCTTCACAGTGGTATGACAAGGCAGGAGCCAGGAGGAAGGGCCCTGTTCTAGTGGCCCCCTGTGGGGCGTTAGCTTTGTTTCTCCAGTTTAGCTGGTGATCAGTCATGGGGACTAGGCTGAAAGGGATTTCTCTTCTAGAGAGGAGAGTGGATGACCATGGGGAGGGCTTCTTGAGGCTGTTTTGGATAGAACAAGGGGTTAACGAGGTAGAGCAAATAAGTCAATAGAAGAGATAAAGAAAGAGTAAACTTAAAGCCAGGAGGTTGGGAGATAGAAGAAAGTAATTCAAGATGGAAGAGAAAGAGAAAATTCTTCACTCCTGGAACCATACAACAATATCTATTTTTTCACTGGGTCACCATTTTTGAGATTTAAATACCACTGGCTCCAACTTCTGCTTCCCTGGAGTCTAAAGTCCTCCCAAAGATGCCTGCAGGTTACCAGGAGCCTCTTTTCACAGGGTTCCATCAGGCTTGCAGTTTTCACATCTTTCTAATGCCTGAGTCCCTTCTACAGAGCCCCGCGCAGTGACCATGTGCAGCACAGCACATGCTTGTCTTATTCAGTGCATGGAGAGTTCTGCCCAGGAAAAATTATATCTTAATTATTTTATAGATGAGGAAGGAAATGATGGCTCAGAGAAGTTTAGAAATTAGGCAATACAACTAACAAGCCAAGTAGGCAGGATTTGAATTCATATCTATCTGACCTTGTGGCCCCCAACAACCCATGCCTCCTGGTGTTCATGCCCTTTGAATCTTGCTGGGCCTGGGACTTGCTTAGCCAACAGAGTGCAGGCAGAGTTCCAGGCTCAAGCTCCTGCAAGCCCTGAGCTGCCATGCAGAAGACTGACTATCCTACTGCCGAGACCATGTGGAGAGTAGCAAGCTCTGAGACCACGTGGAGGAGAAGCCAGGCACCCAGCCACCATGGTGAGCTGAAGCTGAAGACACAGAATCCCAATTAACAGTCCCCATCAGCTTTTTAAAATTTCCTTTCTCTAATTTGTCATACAGAGTTATAAATATGTTGTACAGTTTTGTTTATTCCTCAATTTCTATTTTTGGTTATTCTATCAAGTTGGTTGCCTTTTTCTCCATTTAGAAAAACATACCATTTCTTCTTATACTTGCACCTCTCACTTCCCACCTCTGGGGGAAATATGGCAGTTTTTTTAGCCTCATAGATTAAAATTAACTTCAGAAATTTAGAACAGTTGAGATGAGTACGGAGGCATTTCCCACAAGGAAGGGAATCTATCACCATCACAAACCTTCCCTGCGCTCCTGACACTGAATGCGTGTTGAGGTCAGCACACTGTCAGTCCTATTATTCGTGTTCATATATAGTTGACCCCTAGACAATGCAGGGGTGGGGATGCTGATCTCCACCCAGTGCTGCTGAAACTCAACTTTTTTTTTTTTTGCTATCATTAATCTACAATTACATGAAGAACACTATGTTTACCAGGCTCCTGCCACTCACAAAGTCCCCTCACCACCCGCCCCACTACAGTCACTGTCCATCAGCCTAGCAAGATGCTGTATAATCACCACCTGTCTTCTCTGTGTTGTACAGACCTCCCCATAACCCCCCACAACACTATACATGCTATTTGTAATGCCCCCTTTCTTTTTCCCTGCCCTTATCCCTCCCTTCCCACCCATCATCCCCAGTCCCTTTCCCTTTGGTAACTGTTAGTCCATTCTTGGGTTCTGTGATTCTGCTGCTGTTTTGTTCCTTCAGTTTTTCTTTGCTCTTATACTCCACATATGAGTGAAATCATTTGGTACTTGTCTTTCTCTGCCTGGTTTATTTCACTGAACATAATACCCTCTAGCTCCATCCATGTTGTTGCAAATGGTAGTATTTGTTTTCTTCTTATGGCTGAATAATATTCCATTGTGTATATGTACCACATCTTCTTTATCCAATCATCTACTGATGGACACTTAGGTTGCTTCCATTTCTTGGATATTGTAAATAGTGCTATGATAAACATAGGGGTGCATCTGTCTTTTTCAAACTGGGATGCTGCTTCCTTAGGGTAAATTTCTAGAAGTGGAATTTCTGGGTCAAATGGTATTTCTATTTTTAGCATTTGAGGAATCTCCATACTGCTTTCCACAATGGTTGAACTAAGTTACATTCCCACCAGCAGTGTAGGAGGGTTCCCCTTTCTCCCCAACCTTGCCAATATTTGTTGTTGTTTGTCTTTTGGATGGTAGCCATCCTTACTGGTGTGAGGTGATGTCTCATTGTGGTTTTAATTTGCATTTCTCTGATGACAAGCAATGTGGAGCATCTTTTCATGTGTCTGTTGGCCATCTGAGTTTCTTCTTAAGAGAACTGTATGTTCAGCTCCTCTGCCCATTTTTTAATTGGATTATTTGCTTTTTGTTTGTTGAGGTGTGTGAGCTCTTTATTTATTTTGGATGTCAACCCTTTATCGGATCTGTCATTAATGAAGATATTCTCCCATACTGTAGGATACCTTTTTGTTCTATTGATGGTGTCCTTTACTGTACAGAAGCTTTTCAGCTTGATATAGTCCCACTTGTTCATTTTTGCTTTTGTTTCCCTTGCCTGGGGAGATATGTTCAAGAAGAGGACACTCATGTTTATGTCTAAGAGATTTTTGCCTATGTTTTTTTCTAAGAGTTTTATGGTTTCATGACTTACATTCAAGTCTTTGATCCACTTCGTATTTACTTTTGTGTATGGGGTTAGACAGTGATCCAGTTTCATTCTCTTACATGTAGCTGTCCAGTTTTTCTAGCACCATCTGTTGAAGAGACTGTCATTTCCCCATTGTATGTCCATGGCTCCTTTATCGAATATCAATTGACCATATATGTTTGGGTTAATGTTTGGAGTCTCTATTCTGTTCCATTGGTCTGTGGCTCTGTTCTTGTGCCAGTACCAAATTGTCTTGATTACTATGGCTTTGAGGTAGAGCTTGAAGTTGGGGAGCGAGATCCCCCCACTTTATTCTTCCTTCTCAGGATTGCTTTAGCTATTCGGGGTCTTTGGTGTTTCCATATGAATTTTTGAACTATTTGTTACTGTTCATTGAAGAATGCTATTGGTGATTTGATAGGGATTACATTGAATTTGTATAGTGTTTTGTGCAGGATGGCCATTTTGACAATATTAATTCTTCCTAGCAAATACCTTTTCTTTAAATTGAAGTATAGTTGATGTACAATCTTATATTAGTTTCAAATGTACAACACAGTGGTTTACATTATTAAATTCTGACCCTAATTAGTGCAGTTACTATCTGTCAACATAGAAAGATGTAAGAACATCATTGCCTATATTTTCCATGCTGTGTTACTATTCCCACGAACAACTCATATTATGATTGAAAACTTTTGTGCCCCTTTATCCCCTTCCCACTCATTACCCACTAATCCCAACCCCTCTCCCAAGGTAGCCACCAGTCACTGTTCAGTGTCTATGAGTCTACTGCTATTTTGTTCACTTTGCTTTGTCTTTAGATTCTACAAATAAGTGAAATTATATGGTATTTGTCTTTATCTTCCTGGCTTATTTGACTTAGCATAATACCCTCTAGGCTCATCCATGTTGTCACAAATGACAGGCCTTGTTTCTTTCTTATGGCTGACAAATATTCCATTGTGTATATGTTCCATCTCTTCTTTATCCACTTATTTATTGATGGACACTTCGGTTGCTTTCATATCTTGGCTATTGTAAATAATGCAGCAATAAACATAGGGATGCATATACCTTTTCAAATCAGGGATTTTGTTATCCTCAGGTAAATTTCTAGAAGTGGAATTACTGGGTTGTATGGTATTTCTATTTCAATTTTTTGAGGAACCTCCACACTGCTTTCCATAGGGGCTGCACCAACTTATATTCCCAGCGAGAGTGTAGGAGGGTTCCCATTTCTCCACATCCTTGCCAACATTTGTTATTTCTTGTCCTTTGGATAATGGCCATTCTGACTGGTGTGAGGTGGTACCTCATTCTGGTTTTGATTTGCATTTCCTTGGTGATGTGAAGCATCTTTTCATATGCCTGTTGGCTATCTGTATTTCTTCTCTGGAGAAATGTCTGTTCCGGTCCCCTGCCCACTTTTTAATCAGGTTGTTTGGGTTTTATTTCTGGTGTGGAGTTGTATGAGTTCTTTATATGTTTTGGATGTTAACCCTTATCATACAAATCATTTATGAATATATCCTCCCATAATGTAGGCTGCCTTTTTGTTCTGTGTCCTTTGCTGTACAGAAGCTTTTTAATTTGATGTAGTTGCTTATTCATTTTTGCTTTTGTTTCTCTTGCATGAGATGTGTCTAGAAGAGATCTGCTTATACTTACGTTCAAGAGATTTTTGCCTAGGTTATCTTCTAAGGGTTTAATGCTCTCATGTCTTAATTTTAAGTCTTTAATCCATTTTAAGTTTATGTTTGTGTATGGAATTAGACAGTAATCCAGTTTCATTCTCTTTCATGTAGCTGCCCAATTTTCCCAACACCAGTTATTGAAGGGACTGACTTGTCATCATTTTATATTCATGGCTCCTTTATCATATTGGACATATAAATGCATGGGTTTATATCTGGGTGAATAACTGACTTCCCCAAAATTTAACTACCAATAGCCTATTGGTCTGAAGACTGATCAAAAGGGTGCTCCCAGGGCTGGTGGCAGAGACATTTCCTCTCAGCCTCCCTGTATGTGCTCCCCGATTGTGCTCCTTTTATGTGGTGTAGGGTTGTGTACACAAGGCTTGGGGGTGTTTTGTCTGACTACAGAGTATAATTGTGAATGTGTAAGGGTGTGTGTGAGAGAGAGAGAGTGGGATGGGAGTTGCGTGTTTCCCCAGGGGATGTGTTCCACTTGCACTGAAACTGCCAGGATCAGCTTTCTTAAAAAAGAAAGTCCCTTCACAATGCACATTTTACAGCCATATTGTCAAGCATGGCCCATAGCAGTTGTTCAGTCATGCTTGGTAACAACCTGCCTCTGTACATTCTAGCTCCATGTCCTTATCAAGCATCCCTCCCTGAGCCATTCTTGAGCAGCACTACCAATGGACTGACAGCTACTGTGTCTTTCTTGTTATCCCTTAAAGCAGTCACCGAGGTTCTTCCTATGGGCCAGGCAGAGGAGACCATGCCTGTTGCTGAGCAACAGCCTGTTGCTGTCTCTGAGGTAGAAATGTTTCTTTCTTGGTGTCTTTCCTTTTGGTAAAAAACAAAACTCACCCAAGTAAGTTTGAAGATCTAATTGGCTTCATTAAATGATTCATGAATTGGGCAGCATCCCTTGTAGCAACTACAGAGATGCTCCCAAGGGCTATGGATAGGGAGAGGTTTTTACATTTCAAACAAGGAATTCATAAAAAGTAAAAAAGGACTATTTCAGGTGAGGACACCTTCATCTGGGGACAAAAGTGTTCAATTGGGTGGATTCCTTTGGGGAATGGAGAGGACACATGGAGCATTATCGTATGGGTGCTGACCAGGAAATTCCTGACTGATTACCCTGTGTGGACTGAAGTGATTCTCATGGTTTTCTTTTCTGTAATTGCAGATGGCTTCAGGAACAAGTGAAAGTGGTACATATTCTGAAGTCACTCACTTTGGGGAAAACCCTTGCTGTCTTTAGTTAGGAGAGCCATCTGACTGTGGGTTCCCACCAGAATGAGGATTAGAGGGGAAGTGAAACAAGAAATAGGATTTTCCAGGCAGAGAATTATGGTCACGTGTCTAGAAGCAGTCGTACAGTCTCCAGGTAGTGGGTTTGGGTGCATGGAGATGAGCTGTGTCTGTATGTCAGTCGATAAGGTGGGATTCTGAGTGTGTATGTGTGTGTGCTTCTGCTTCCCTAGATCTATATCCCCCTGAGCAACACAGCTGCCAGTATGAAGTTTCCCAATAACAAAAAATCCCATCACCTTGCTTGCTGAGTAGTTATGTATGTCAACATGTATAAAATTGTATGATTTCAATATGGGTAATTCGTTATATGCCAGATACACCTGAAGTAATCTGTAAAAACAGACAAATAAACAAAAAAAAACCAGGAAAGTGTTCACAGGGCTCTCAAAGGGAAACAGATTTTGTTTTGGAGTCACCGTGACTAGGTCAATAACAACTTCATTTAATAATAAACCTAACCTCTGAGTAGGCTGTTTAATTCTCCTCAAGGCTGTTTGATGGCGGTTGAAGACAAGCAGCCATAATGGTATTTAACTGGCCTGTGGGAAAAGGTGAAATAGGGTCTTGGTTTCTTCTGAAGGCCTTTGTCAGGAAATAAGTCAAGAGGAGTGCTTTAAGTCAGTAGAAATGTAAAACAAGGTCACTTACAGTTTTCGCTTCCTTTTGAATCATGACTCCTCTGTGAAGTCATCGTAGTTTAGTAGAATTTCATCGTCCCATAGATGTCGACCAATGGAGAGAACATCTCCATAGTCCCAGAGTGGTGGTTGGGCATTTCCTGTGAAGCAGCCTCAGCATCCGATCACTGCACCCCTTGAAGGTAAACCCCTCTTACAGTTGGAACTTGAGGGTGATGGTTCTGCAGGTGAGAGCAAGAACGGTCCAGTGGAAATGGACCGAGTGACAAGTTGAAGGGGGATCCTTGCTCTCATTTGAAGATTTGCATCTGTGATCAATGTCTTTTTGAAGGGCTCTGACCCCATGGAGCCCAGGGAAGGTCTGAGGACCCAGGGAGAGAGCAGGGCGATGCTGTGAACCGTTGTGACCCCAACAGGAGGAGGAAGAGTGGTAGCCCCTTTTTCTCATAACCTTCCTGTTCATGTTTGTATCTTTAACGATTGGATTTTGGACTGCTGCAGCAGTGACGATGTCGAGGACTCTCCATGTAGGGAACTACCTTGGGCCAGGTCCAGCGGGAGTGGGGTTACACCTTCTGCTCTGGAGACTGGGGATGGGAAGCGTGGTATCAGAAAGGCAAAGGAAACACATGTGGAGAATGATTTTGTTTTCGTATTTTCAGTACACAGTAGGAGAGGTACTATGCCTTTGGGTTTTGAGAGTGCTGTGCATATATTCAGCTCTTCTTGTTTTCCTAATTAAAGGTGATCTTTCCTAGACCGGGTCTTGTTGGCTTTGGAGCACCAAGACCTTTGGTCCTGGGGTAGCATGTGGTGGGAACTGAGCAGGAGGCTATTGGGTTGGGTGTTCCTCCGTGAAGGAGGCACTCTGGAGGGACACAGTTTTGTCACCTGCACTTGATCCTGCAGACAAGTTCTCCCGTGGATGCCAGGAGGGTGGGGAGCAGACCCTCCCCCTGCACTTTCAGGGCCCAGTGGGCACCTCCCTGTCCTGTTCACATGTTCCTCATCAAAAGGGTGCTTCCAGGTCTGGTGGCAGAGACATTTTCCTCTTAGCCTCCTGCACGTGCTGCCAGATCCTTGTGTAGAAGTCACGTGGGAGCACATCCTAGGGCACGTTTCTCCAACATTGCCCCACACATTCCACCTGCCTCCTGCTTCCCTGGAACAGATGCACTTGCCGGGGGCCTCCATGGCTGCAGCGATGCTAGAAGTCTGCAGAAAGGGCTCCCAGGTGTGCCACACCTGCTCTCATGGTCCACTGACCTGGCGTCAACTGCCAAGGTCCAGGACAGAGCCTGGGGCAGCAGGGCAGGGTGCCACTGCTCCTCTCAGATCCCATGTTCTGGCCACACACTACTGTCCTGCCCCAGACCCTGCCCATACCCCCATCCCGTAACTTCCCTCAGGCCTCCAGAGGCCCCTCCCTCCAGATCTTTCAAAGACCCAGAGCAAACCCTGGTGAGTACCCTGTGTCTATGCCACCATGTTGGCTATAGGACTCCTGTTGCTTCACTCACAGACTAGGGGTATTTGGACAAGTTCCTTTACCTCCAATCTTGTGTTTCATTTTCAAAAAACAAATGAGGTTGTGAGGTTTAAATGTCCATCAAGAACCTAGGGTCATTCCAGACACAAGACAGACATTAGATATGTGGGGTGTCCCCACAGGCCCAGCACAGTCCGGTAGGTGCTCCCCATGTAGGATTATGTGGTGGATGATGTTGATAGATTTTCTAATGTTGTACCATCCTTGCAACCGTGGAATAAATCCTACTTGATCATGATGGATGATCTTTTTGATGTATTTTTGAATGTGGTTTGCTAATATTTTGTTGAGTATTTTTGCATCTATGTTCATCAGTGATATTGGTCTGTAATTTTCTTTTTTTGTGGTGTCTTTGCCTGGTTTTGGTATTAGAGTGATGCTGGCCTCATGGAATGAGTTTGGAAGTATTCCCTCTTCTTCTACCCTTTGGAAAACTTTAAGGAGTTTGGGTATTAGGTCGTCACTAAATGTTTGATAAAATTCAGCAGTGAAGCCATCTGGTTCAAGTGTTTTGTTCTTAGGTAAGTTTTTGATTACCAGTCTGATTTTGTTGCTGGTAATGGTCTGTTCAGATTTTCTGTTTCTTCCTGGGTCAGCCTTGGAAGGTTGTATTTTTCTAGAAAGTTGTCCATTTCTTCTAGGTTATCCAGTTTCTTACCATATAATTTTTCATAGTATTCTCTAATAATTCTTTATATTTCTATGGTGTCTGTAGTGATTTTTTCTTTCTCATTTCTGATTCTGTTTACGTGTGTAGACTCTTTTTTTCTTGATAAGTCTGGCTAGGGGTTTATCTATTTTGTTTATTTTCTTGAAGAACCAGCTCCTGCTTTCATTGATTCTTTCTATTGTTTTATTCTTCTCGATTTTATTTATCTCAGCTCTAATCTTTTTATGTCCCTCCTTCTACTGACTTTGGGCCTCATTTCTTCTTCTTTTTCTAGTTTCATTAATTGTGAGTTTAAACTGCTTATATGGGATTGTTCTTCTTTCTTGAGGTAGGCCTGTATTGCAATATACTTTCCTCTTAGCACGGCTTTGGCTGCATCCCACAGATTTTGCAGTGTTGAATTATTATCATTTGTCTCCATATATTGCTCGATCTCTGTTTTTATTTGGTCATTGATCCATTGGTTATTTAGGAGCATGTTGTGAAGCCTCCATGTGTGGGATTTTTCATTTTCTTTGCATAATTTATTTCTAGTTTCATACCTTTGTGGTCTGAGAAACTGGTTGGTACAATTTCTTGAAAATGTTCCATGTGCATTTGAGAAGAATGTGTATTCTTCTGCTTTTGGGTGTAGAATTCTGTAGATGTCTGTTAGGTCCATCTGTTCTACTGTGTTGTTCAGTGCCTCTGTGTCCTTACTTGTTTTTTGTCTGATTGATCTGTCTTTCAGAGTCAATGGTGCATTGAAATCTCCTAGAATGAATGCATTGCATTCTATTTCCCCTTTTAATTCAGTTAGTATTTGTTTCACATATGTAGGTGCTCCTGTGTTGGAAGCATAGATATTTATAATGGTTATATCTTCTCATTGGATTGACCCCTTTATCGTTATGTAATGTCCTTTTTGTCTTTTGTGACTTTCTTTGTTTTGAAGTTATTTTTTCTGATACAAGTACTGCTCCTGCTTTTTTCTCTCTATTAGTTGCATGAAATAATCTTTTTCCATCCCTTCACTTTTAGTCTGTGTGTCTTTGGATTTGAAATGAGTCTCTTATAGACAGCATATAAATGGGTCTTGTTTTTTTATCCATTCAGTGACTCTATGTCTTTTGATTGGTGCATTCAGTCCATTTGCATTAGGGGTGATTATCGATAGGTATGTACTTATTGCCATTGCAGACTTTAGATTCCTGGTTACCAAAGGTTCAAGGTTAACTTCCTTACTATCTAAGAGTCTAACTTAACTCACTTAATATGCTATTACAAACACAATCTAAAGGTTCTTTTCTTTTTCTTCCTCCTCCATTCTTTATATATTAGGTATCATACTCTGTACTCTGTCTATCCCTTGATTGACTCTGGGGATAGTAAATTTAATTTTGCATTTGCTTAGTAATTAGCTGTTCTACTTTCTTTATTGTGGTTTTCTTACCTCTGGTGACAGCTATTAAACCTTAGGAACACTTCCATCTATAGCAGTCATTCCAAAATACACTGTAGATATGGTTTGTGGGAGGTAAATTCTCTCAGCTTTTGCTTCTCTGGAGATTGTGTAATCCCTCCTTCAAATTTAAATAATAGTCTTGCCAGATAAAGTAATCTTGGTTCGAAGCCCTTCTGCTTCATTGCATTAATTACATCATGCCACTCCCTTCTGGCCTGTAAGGTTTCTGCTGAGAAGTCTGATGTTAGCCTGATGGGTTTTCTTTGTATATGATCTTATTTCTGTCTCTGGCTTCTTTTAACAGTCTGTCCTTATCCTTGATCTTTGCCATTTTAATTACTTTATGTCTTGTTGTTGTCTTCCTTGGGTTGCTTGTGTTGGGAGATCTGTGTATCTCCATGGCCTGAGAGAGTATGTCCTTCCCCAGATTGGGCAAGTTTTCAGCAGTTACCTCCTCAATGATACTTTCTGTCCCTTTCTCTCTCTCTCTCCTTCTTCTGGTACCCCTATAATGTGAATATTGTTCCATTTGGATTGGTCACACAGTTCTCTCAATATTCTTTCATTCTTAGGGATCCTTTTTTCTCTCTGTGCCTCAGCTTCTTTGTATTCCTGTTCTCTAATCTCTATTTCATTTATCGTCTTCTCCACCATATCTGATCTGCTTTTAATACCCTCCATTGTGCTCTTCAATGATTGGATTTGTGACTGGAATTCATTCCTGAGTTCTCGAATATCTTTTCATACTTCCATTAACATGTTAATAATTTTTACTTTGAACTGCCTTTCAGGAAGAGTCATGAGGTCCATATCATCTTTCTCAGGGGTTATATTAATTTTACTCTGTACCAGGTTCCTTTGGTGTTTCATATTTTTGTATGGCACTGTCTAGTGTCCAGAAGCTCTACTCTCTGGAGCTGCTCATTCCCTAATGCAATGTCAGGGGTTGCAGGGGAGTGGTATGGTGCCTGGGTAGATGAAAGAGCTGTTTCATGCTTCCTGTCTGCTATGCCTGTCCCCACTGCCTGAACCAGTGGGCCAAGCACATGGGTTTAAACTTTTGTCCCAGAGCAGCTGGATATGGGTCCTTGCTTTCTACAAGCAGCTGGAATCTCACTCTCTCCAGGAATTCGGCCTGTCTTAGCTTTCCAACCCCATAGTCATGAGAGTATCATGAAAGTACCATGAAATGTAGGTTTGTGTTCCCAGAGCAGATCTCCAGTTAGGTATTCAGCAGTCCCAGGCCTCCACTCCCTCCCTGCTCCATTTCTCTTCCTCCCACCAGTGATCTGGGGTAGGGGAAGGGCTTGGTTCTTGCCAAGCCATAGCTTTCTTATGTTACCCTGTTCCATGAAGTCTGCTCTTTTCTCCAGGTGTATGCAGTCTGGCACAGTCCTCCTTCCTGGTGCTCTCTCAGGATTAGTTGTATTAATTATATTTTCATATTATATGCTGTTTTAGGAGGAAGCCTCCTTCTCACCTTTCACACCACTATCTTTTTTTAAAAATTTATTTTGATATCATTAATCTACAATTACATGAAGGACATTATGTTTACTAGGCTCCCCCCTTCACCAAGTCCCCCCCAAATCCCTGTTCACAGTCCCTGTCCATCAACATAGTACGATGCTATAAAATCACTACTTGTCACCAAGTTCACAGTCACTGTCTTTCAACATAGTAAGATGCTGTAGAATCACTACTTGTCTTCTCTGTGTTGCACAGCCCTCCCTGTGCCCCCCCAACACTATACATGCTAATCGTAATGCCCCCTTTCTTTTCTTTCTGCCCTTATCCCTCCCTTCCCACCTGTCCTCCCCAGTCCCTTTCCCTTTGGTAACTATTAGTCCATTCTTGGGTTCTGTGCTTCTGCTGCTGTTTTGTTCCTTCAGTTTTCTTTTGTTCTTATACTACACATATGAGTGAGATCATTTGGTACTTGTCTTTCTCTGCCTGGCTTATTTCACTGAGCATAATACCCTCTAGCTCCATCCATGGTGTTGCGAATGGTAGGATTTGTTTTTTTCTTAGGGCTGTGTAATATTCAATTGTGTATATGTACCACATCTTCTTTATCCAATCATCTACTGATGGACATTTAGGTTGCTTACATATCTTGGCTATTGTAAATAGTGCAGTGATAAACATAGGGGTGCATCTGTCTTCAAACTGGAGTGCTGCATTCTTAGGGTAAATTCCTATAAGTGGAATTCCTGGGTCAAATGGTATTTCTATTTTGAGCATTTTGAGGAACCTCCATACTGCTTTCCATAATGGTTGAACTAATTAACATTCCCACCAGCAGTGTAGGAGGGTTCCCCTTTCTCCACAACCTCACCAACATTTGTTGTTATTTGTCTTTTGGATGGTAGCCATCCTTACTGGTCTCACACCACCATCTTTAATCCTCACCCATATAGGATGAATTGGAGAAGATGGAGTACATCACTGGGCTTCCTCTAGTGTGCCCTTATTCTACAACAATATGGCCTGTGGAGGCTGACAAGGAGGAAGGAAATTAGCGCTAATCAGGAGATATGGGAAAGGAAAGCAGTGGGGGAGGGAAGGAGGGTGGACGGGAACATCAGGCCCAGAAATTTGGGGACACAGTGATGGCCTCTTGGAAGGAGAAGGTGGCACGGGCCTTCCTTCATGGTTAGTTATGGAATCTGAGGGCCTGGACTAGCCTGAAGATCAGAGACCTATTCCACATGGCAGGGGCAAAGTGCCTGAAGCCTGGCAGGGGACTGCAGAGCTGGGGATGGAACTGAATCAGGGGTAGGGCCACACAGTCTCAAGAGCAGTGGGGCTCAGGTTCTCTCCTCAGCCCTGACTCTTCCTTTTCCTTCCTAAAGCCACCCCTTCCCGGATCCTGTCATTTCTTTGGAAGATTATTTTGCAGATGTGGAGTACTTTGATGAATAGATAAACAATCTGTATATAATTTCTCTCTTCTTTTGTGATGCTCATCCTGAAAGACCTGGTCTCATCAAGGCAGATGAGGACCTTGGATCATCAGTATCTATAAAATCTCTCCAGCCCCAATCACACATTTTCTTAGCATTGACCTGGTTTCTGACCCCCAGTCTACAGTGAGACACTAAAATTACAAATGATCCATAGTTATCACATGTAAAAATAGGTCCCTCAATCTGCAGCAACCAACCCAAGGACCAACCCACTATCAACAGTTTTCAGCCCAGGAAGTAGGCTTACTTCACGTACGTCAGGCTTGTAGGAAGTCTGACCATAGTATCTAGCAACCAGCTCAGGACTTTAAATAATAACCCTTGTAACAGTTGGCCCCCAATGGCCATATTTATAACTGAGAGCTTCCCTATTGGTCTCCATTCCCAACTTAGACCAAGAAGAGAAAGCCAAATATATACCCCTGACAACAACAGAGGATGCCCTGCACCTAGACAGCTCACGACAGCTTCCCCCTGCCAATGGCCTCCAGTCAGAGCAGAGCTGTGGCCTTCCCATTCCCCACAATGATGGTTTCCTACTCCTCTGCCTGATTTTGAGACTCTGCTAGAAACCAAGTGATGGCGGTTGATTTCCTTGCTCCAACAAGCTCTGAATAAATATCCTTTGCTTATTCTCACTTGGTTGGTCTTTGTTTACTGACTGTTCATCGTGGAGCCCTCCCAAGATGCAGCATGAGCTGCCCATTGCTGCAGACCCCAGCTCTCAGGACAGTGTGTCCCCACAGAGGCCCCCCGTGCCTTGCAGCCTGCAGCTTGCTGAGGCTGGTATGATGTGGTAAGTCAGCACTGGATCTCAGCTGTGCTCTGTGTATGAGTTTTCAGGCTATTTTTTCTCAGTTTGGAGCCTGGGTTTTGTTTTTGGTCTCCATGTGTTTGACCTCCTTGGTGGATCCAGACATTCTTTCAGCTGTCTTTGGTGTTACAGCTTTGTGTTGTGCTGGGCAAAGGTGTGTCATGATGAGAATCAGAGGGTAGAATGAGGAATGGGCTATATGAGCCTTGTTTGAGCTGGCCTCTGGGACCTGTGAGTTTGACTGACATCTATCTGGATAAACTTTTCTGAAGGCCACCAATCAAACCATCTGTCCAGGTCTCCTTCCATCTCAATCCTGTGCCTGAGAGAGAATTCTTTCTGGATTCCACTGGCTGAGAAGATTGTAGGGTCTGTGTTCAGAGGCAGCCAACTGTCATTTTGGGGCCCTAAGACATGAGATGCATAAATGTTACATTTCTACCAAACATCACCAGTTCTCTTGGGATCACCTAAACCTAAGTCCCCTCCTCCAGCAGGAAAAATCCCTACTTCTCCCATGTATTCACTGCAGTTCTAATTCTTGTGGCCTTTGTAAATGGCACCTTCAACAAGGATGATTTAGATCTTTGATGCCAATTCTGGAGAATGCTTGATTTCATCAAAATGTTCATTTGAGATGCACCTTGGAAAAGTAGAGAAATAAGATTCCACATGTCCAATGAGCAGCACATTTTTTTTATTAATATGCTGGGGTCTCCAAAAGAAACTGTTTTTCTTTTTTCCATTGGTTTGTTTTTTTAATTTAAAAAATTTGACTTGATTCTTTTTTTGTGCAAAAAGAGTCTGAATCAAAAATTGTTTCCCTAACAGATTGGCCACAGAAAATGAACATTTTTACAACCTTAAGCATGGATAAACTAGACTCATTTCCCCAGCAAACCCTCCTCTCTTTTCCATCAGTTGTGTCCCTCTACCCACTTCTCCTTATTACCTTTATCCTTCTGATGTCTCTCCTTCGGCACCTCCTCCCTCTTCCCTTTGTCCAAGTCCTTTCCCTTTTCCCAACAATTCTCCTAAAACATCAAAGTGCCAGTTGCCTCCAAGGATGCATCCCTCCCATCACTAGCCATGTAGGCAATGTAGGCAATGTAGGCAAATGTAGAATTTAAACCTTGAAACTGAGCTTAATTAAGGGTTATAAATAATTAAAGGTTTCTTTCATTTTAGGAGACTTCAACACACCACTCGCTCCAAAGGGCATATCAACCAGACAGAAAATAAGTAAGGAGACAGAGGCCCCGAACAACACATTAGAACAGATGGACCTCACAGACATCTACAGAACACTCCACCTAAAACCAATAAGATACACATTCTTCTCAAGTGCACATGGAACATTTCCCAGAATAGGTCACATACTAGGCTGCAAAAAGAGCCTCAGCAAATTGAAAAATATTCGAATTGTTCCAACGAACTTCTCAGTTCACAAAAGTATGAAACTAGAAATAAACGGTACAAAGTAAACAAAAAGGCTCACAAACACATGGAGCCTTAACAACATGCTCCTAAATAATCAATGGATTAATGACCAAATTAAAACAGAGATCAAGCAATATAGGGAGACAAATAAACACCACAGCTCAATGCCCCAACCTCTGTGGGATGCAGTGAAGGCAGTTCTAAGAGGAAAGCATATAGCAATTCAGGTCTATTTAAAGAAGGAAGAACAATCCCAAATGAACATCTAAAGTCACAATTATTGAAACTGGAAAAAGAAGAACAAATAAGGCCCAAAGGCAGTAGAAGGAGGGACATAATAAAGATCAGAGAAGAAATAAAATTGAAAACAATAAAATAGAATTAATGAAACTAAGAGCTGATTCTTTGAGAAAATAAACAAAATAGATAAACCCCTAGCCAGACTTATCAAGAAGAAAAGAGAATCTACACACATAAACAGAATCAGAAATGAGAAAGGAAAAATCACTACAGACACCACCAAAATACAAAGAATTATTAGATAATACTATGAAAAATTATATACAAACTGGATAACTTAGAAGAAATGTACAACTGTCTAGAAAAATACAACCTTCCAAGACTGACCCAGAAAGAAACAGAAAATCTGAACAGATCAGGCCTATTACCAACAGTGAAATTGAATCAGTAATCAAAAAACTACCCAAGATATGTGGTGGGGACTCAATAATGGGTAGAATCTAGTAGCCACAATGTTGCTCATGTAAATTGTATATTAATGATACCAAAAAAAGAGAAAGAAAACATAGAAAACCACACACAAAAAACTACCCAAGAACAAAAGACCCAGACCAGATGGCTTCACCACTAAATTTTACCAGACATTTAGAGAAGACAGCATACCCATTCTGTTTAAAGTTTTACAAAAAATAGAAGAGAAGGGAATACTTCAAAACTCATTCTATGAATCCAGCATCACTCTACTAACAAAACCAGACAAAGACATCCCCCCCAAAAAAACTACAGACCAATATCCCTGATGAACATAGATGCAAAAATATTCAACAAAATATTAGCAAACCATATTCAAAAATACATCAAGAGAATCATACATGATAATCAACTAGGATTCATCCCAGGGATGCAAGAATGGTACAACATTCGAAAATCCATCAACATCATCCACCACATCAATAAAAAGAAGGAAGAATATCACAGGATCATCTCTATAGATGCTGAAAAAGCACTTGACAAAAATCAACATGCATTCATGATAAAAACTCTTATGAAAATGGGTATAGAAGGAAAGTACCTCAACATAATAAATGCCATGTATGACAAACCCACAGCCAACATCATACTTAACAGTAAAAAGCTGAAAGCGTTTCCTCTAAGACTGGGAACAAGACAAGTATGCTCACTCTCCCTCCCTTTTTTTTCTTTTACAAATTTTTTTATTAAGGTATTATTGATATACACTCTTATGAAGGTTTCACATGGGAAACAATGTGAAATGAAATGCTCTTCTCTGACAGACTCGGCGGAGGATCTCGACTACCCCCCTTCCCGCTCCTCCAGGCCCACCACAGGGGCCAGCTCCCTTCCTCAATGTCCATCTTGTTCCCCTTCTCTTCCCGCCTCTCTGCCATCTTGTTCCCTTCTCTTCCAGTTGCGCCACAGTCTTGCTCTACAGGTGCTGACTCCACTTCAGAATAAATGGATAAAACTCCCCCATATCCTGGTCCCCAGCCTTCAAGTTCTGCATCAATTCCCAGGTTGTATCCCCCACTGCCAGTGTCACCTCCTAAAAATCTGCCACAATCCTACTCGCTGTGGCTAGTGCCCAAATGGTCTAGCCCTCCCATAAGCTGCTCTAAGTCACAGCAGTCTCAAGCTTATGTGATGGCTCCTCTGAGAGAGGTGGCGGGGGCTGAAGGGGTGGTGCAAGTTCATGTTCCCTTTTCCCTGGTAGACTTGTCCCAAGTGGAACAACGACTGGGGTCCTTCTCTTCCAACCCTGTAATGTTCGCTAAACAGTTTAAATATCTCACTTGAGCTTACAAGCTCACCTGGCATGATGTACATGTAGTCCTCCAATGCACTCTAACCCTGGAAGAATACGACTGTGTCACGGCGGTGGCACAGCAATGTGCCAATGAGGCCCACGCCACAGATGAATGGGAACCTATGGGCAGAGAGGCTGTTCCTCTACAGGAACCCCTGTGGGATTATAATTCTCCCGAGGGTGAGGCATGCTGGGATCGCATGGTTCACTACTTGTTGGCAGGTATGAACTCAACCACTCAAAAGGCCATCAATTATGATAAGCTTAGAGAGATTACCCAGAGGCCTGATGAAAACCCATCAAAATTCCTCAAGCACCTAAAGGAAACCCTAGGGGCTTTTACTAAGATCGACCTGGCCTCAGCGTTAGGTTCCTCTCTCCTGGCCATGCATTTTACAACTCAGTCGGCTCCCGACATCAGGTGCAAACTTAAAAAGACTGAGGATGGTCCCCACACCCCTCTAGGAGACCTGGTAGATATGGCATTTAAAGTTTTTCATGCCTGAGAGGACAAGAGCTAGAGGAGGTCAGCTTCCCAAATGGTGGAACAGACTAGCATCATAATAGTTGCTCTGTGGCCAGCTCATAAAGATCGTCGGGGTGTCCCTGAAGATCAACTTGAACCTCTGGGCCCTTGCTTTCGGTGAGGTAAAGAAGGGCACTGGGCACAGAAGTGCACCAACCAACCACGCATAGCAACCAAACCGTGCCCCAGCTGTGGTAAGCAAGGTCATTGGAAAGTAGACTGTCCACTAGGGGGTAGTCCTCCTCCAGCAGCAGAGCTCCTTGGGGGGCAGATGCCCTTGAAAAACTACCTTTCAGACCTGCTGAGCATCCTTGAAGATTGAAGACTCCTGGACTTGGACACCCCGATCACACCTCGCCGAGCCCAGGGCCAAGCTGTTGGTAGCGGGTAAGCCCATCTCCTTCTTGGTGGACATGGGGGATACCTTTATATCCTGCCAAAGTCTCCATAGTTGGGATCATGGGAACCCTCTCCAGGCCTCTAGAGACAGGCCCAGTAGCCTGCACTTTTCAAAGCATCCCATTTACCCACTCCTTTCTAGTCATGCTCTTCAATGACTGGATCTCTGACCTGAATTCATCCTGAGTTCTTAGATGTCTTTCTGTACCTCCATTAGAATGTTGATGATTTTTATTTTGAACTGCCTTTCAGGAAGAGTCATGAGGTCCATATCATTTAAATCTTTCTCAGGAGTTGTATTAATAATTTTACTCTGGACAAGTTTCCTTTGGCATTTCATGTTTGTATATGGTGCCCTCTAATGTCCAGAACCTGTAGTCTCTGGAGCTGCTCAGCCCCTGAGGCAATGTCGGGGGTCACAGGGGAGCGGTACTTGTGCCTGGGGGGAGGAAAGAGCTGTTCCCAGCCTCCAGGCTGCTGTGCCTGTCTCCACTGCCTGAGCCAGTTGGCCGGGCACACAGGTATAAGTTTTTGTCCCAGAGCAGCTGGATATGGATCCCTGCTTTCCACAAGTGGCCGGGATCCCAGTCTACCCAGGAACTCTGCCTGTATTAACTTTCCAACCCAGTAGTCATGCGAATCTCATGAAAGCACCATGAAATGTAGGTTTGTCCTCCCAGAGCAGATCTCCAAAGCTGGGTATTCAGCAGTCCCAAGCCTTCCACTCCCTCCCTGCTCTGTTTCTCTTCCTCCCGGCAGTGAGCTGGGGTGGGGGAAGGGCTCAGGTCCCACAGAGCCACAGCTCTGGTATGTTACCCCATTTGGTGAGGTCTACTCTTTTCTCCAGGTGTGTGCAGTCTGATGCCATCCTCTTTCCTGTTGCTCTCTCAGGATTAGTTGCGCCAGCTGTATTTTCTAATATTATCCTGTTTTAGGAGGAAGCCTCTGTCTCTCCTCTCACACTGCCATCTTTAATCCCATCTCCCTCCAGATGGCTTTTTTACCGGCAAGATGGGAGTATTGCATGGAGAGTTAGTGAGTACTAAAAGCCCCTGAAAGAGCAGATGATTAACAATTGGCTGTAGTCCCCTTCGGTGAGCCTGTGAAATAGGAAATTGAGGCCGAGAAGGGAAGTGGGATGGGTCCTTAAGGCATATTGAAACTGGGGTGTGGTGGGTTGCTACTACAGGGGTGGAGATGTCCCACATGACCAGATTGACCGCAGTCCAGGGAGTTGGGAGACTCAGGTCCCCATCATCTAACCCCCTTCACCGACCAAAGCAATGAGGAAACATCTGGCATCCTGTAAGCGTTCAAAAGGTGGGAGGGAAAGAGGCTCTTAACTTATAGATCAACACAGGAGCACCAGCATATGTGAAACAAATACTAACAGAACTAAAGGAGGAAATAAAATGCAATGCACTCATTCTAGGAGACTTAAACACACCACTCACTCCAAAGGACAGATCCACCAGACAGAAAATCAGGAAGGACACAGAGGCACTGAACAACACACTAGAACAGATGGACCTAATAGACATCTATAGAACTCTACATCCAAAAGCAACTGCATATATTCTTCTCAAGTGCACATGGAACATTCTCCAGAATAGACCACATACTAGGCCACATAAAGAGCCTCAGTAAATTCCAAAAGATTGAAATCCTACCAACCAACTTTTCAGACCACAAAGGTATAAAATTAGAAATAAATTGTACAAAGAAAGTAAAAAGGCTCACAAACACATGGAGGCTTAACAACACGCTTCCAAATAGTCAATGGATGAACGACCAAATTAAAATGGAGATCCAGCAATATATGGAAACAAATGACAACAACAACACAAAGCCCCAACTTCTGTGGGATGCAGCGAAAGCAGTCTTAAGAGAAAAGTATATAGCAATCCAGGCATATTTAAAGAAGGAAGAACAAACCCAAATGAATAGTCTAACATCACAATTATCAAAATTGGAAAAAGAAGAACAAATGAGGCCTAAAGTCAGCAGAAGGAGGGACATAATAAAGCTGAGAGAAGAAATAAAAATAATTGAGAAGAATAAAACAATAGAAAAAATCAATGAAACCAAGAGCTGGTTCTTTGAGAAAATAAACAAAATGCATAAGCCTCTGGCCAGACTTATTAAGAGAAAAAGAGAATCAACACACATCAACAGAATCAGAAATGAGAAAGGAAACATCACAACAGACCCAACAGAAATACAAAGAATTATTAGACACTATGAAAACCTATATGCTAAGAAGCTGGAAAACCTAGTAGAAATGGACAACTTCCTAGAAAAACACAACCTTCCATGACTGACCAAGGAAGAAACAGAAAATCTAAACAAACCAATCACCAGCAAAGAAATTGAAACGGTAATCAAAAAACTACCCAAGAACAAAATCCCTGGGCCAGATGGATTTAACTCGGAATTTTATCAGACACACAGAGAAGATATAATACCCATTCTCCTTAAAGTTTTCCAATAAAGAGAAGAGGAGGGAATACTCCCAAACTCATTCTATGAAGCCAACATCACCCTAATACCAAAACCAGGCAAAGACCTCACCAAAAAAGAAAATTACAGACCAATATCCCTGATGAACATAGATGCAAAAATACTCAACAAAATATTGGCAAACCGAATTCAAAAATACATCAAAAGGTTCATACACCATGACCAAGTGGGATTCATCCCAGGGATGCAAGGATGGTACAACATCCGAAAATCCATCAACACCATCCACCACATCAACAAAAAGGACAAAAACCACATGATCATCTCCATAGATGCTGAAAAAGCATTTGACAAAATTCAACATGCATTCATGATAAAACTCTCAACAAAATGGGTATAGAAGGCAGGTACCTCAACATAATAAAGGCCATTTATGATAAACCCACAGCCAATATCATACTGAACAGTGAAAAGCTGAAAGCTTTTCCTCTGAGATCAGGAACAAGACATGGATGCCCACTCTCCCACTGTTATTCAGCATGGTACTGGAAGTCCTAGCCATGGCAATCAGACAAAATAAAGAAATACAAGGAATCCAGATTGGTAAAGAAGAAGTTAAACTGTCACTATTTGCAGATGACATGATATTGTACATAAAAAACCCTAAAGACTCCACCCCAAAACTACTAGAACTGATATCGGAATACAGCAAAGTTGCAGGATACAAAATTAACACACAGAAATCTGTAGCTTTCCTATACACTAACAATGAACCAATAGAAAGAGAAATCAGGAAAACAATTCCATTCACAATTGCATCAAAAGAATAAAATACTTAGGAATAAACCTTACCAGGGAATTGAAAGACCTATACCCTGAAAACTATATACTCTTAAGAGAAATTAAAGAGGACACTAACAAATGGAAACTCATACCATGCTCTTGGCTAGGAAGAATTAATATCATCAAAATGGCCATCCTGCCCAACGCAATATACAAATTTGATGCAATCCCTATCAAATTACCAAGAACATTGTTCAATGAACTAGAACAAATAGTTCAAAATTCATATGGAAACACCAAAGACCCTGAATAGCCAAAGCAATCCTGAGAAGGAAGAATAAAGTGGGGGGTTCTCGCTCCCCAACTTCAAGCTCTACTACAAAGCCATATTAATCAAGACAGTTTTGTACTTGCACAAGAACAGAGCCACAGACCAGTGGAACAGAATAGAGACCCCAGTTATTAACCCAAACATATATGGTCAATTAATATATGATAAAGGAGCCATGGACATACAATGGGGAAATGACAGTCTCTTCAACAGATGGTGCTAGTAAAACTGGACAGCTACATGTAAGACAGTGAAACTGGATCAGTGTCTAACCCCATACACAAAAGTAAATTCAAAATGGAATAAAGACCTGAATGTAAGTCATGAAACCATAAAACTCTTAGTAAAAAACATAGGCAAAAATATCTTGGGCATAAACATGAGTGACTTCTTCATGAACATCTCTCCCCAGGCAAGGGAAACAAAAGCAAAAATGAACAAGTGGGTCATATCAAGCTGAAGAGCTTCTGTACAGCAAAGGACACCATCAATAGCACAAAAAGGTATCCTACAGTATAGGAGAATAGGAGAATATCTTCATAAATGACAGATCCGATAAAGGGTTGACATCCAAAATATATAAAGAGCTCACCACCTCAACAAACAAAAAGCAAATAATCCAATTAAAAAATGGGCAAAGGAACTGAACAGACACTTCTCCAAAGAAGAAATTCAGATGCCTAACAGACACATGAAAAGATGCTCCACATCGCTTGTCATCAGAGAAATGCAAATTAAAACCACAATGAGATATCACCTCACACTAGTAAGGATTGCCACCATCCAAAAGACAAACAACAACAAATGTTGGCAAGGTTGCGGAGAAAGGGGAACCCTCCTACACTGCTGGTGGGAATGCAAATTAGTTCAAGTATTGTAGAAAGAAGTATGCAGGTTCCTCAAAATGCTCAAAATAGAAATACCATTTGACCCAGGAATTCCACTTCTAGGAATTTACCCTAAGAATGCAGCAGCCCAGTTTGAAAAAGACAGATGCACCCCTATGTTTATCACAGCACTATTTTCAATATCCAAGAAATGGAAGCAACCTAAGTGTCCATCAATAGATGAACGGATAAAGAAGAGGTGGTATATATACACAATGGAATATTATTCAGCCATAAGAAGAAAACAAATACTACCATTTGCAACAACATGGATGGAACTAGAGGGTATTATGCTCAGTGAAATAAGCCAAGCGGAGAAAGACAAGTACCAAATGATTTCACTCATATGTGGAGTATAAGAACAAAGAAAAACTGAAGGAACAAAATAGCAGCAGAATCACAGAACCCATGAATGGACTAACGGTTACCAAAGGGAAAGGGACTGGGCAGAAGGGGTGGGAAGGGAAGGATAAGGGCAGGGAAAAAGAAAGGGGGCCTTACAATTAGCATGTACAATGTGTTGGGGGGCATAGGGAGGGATATGCAACACAGAGAAGACAAGTAGTGAGTCTACAACATCTTACTATGCTGATGGACAATGACTGTCATGGGGTTTGTGGGGGGGAGGACTTGATGAAGGGGGGAGTCTAGTAACCATAATGTTCTTCATGTAATTGTAGATTAATGATAACAAAATGAATTTTAAAAAAGCCTTCTGGAGCATATCACCTTGTTCAAGACCTCCGAATAATTAACGAGGCTGTTATTCCCTTACACCCAGTGGTGCCTAATCCATATGCTCTTCTGTGTCAGGTCCCTTCTGGTACCTCTCATTTTACTGTACTAGTCCTTAAAGATGCCTTTTTCACTATACCTCTCTACTCAGACTCGCAGTCACTATTTGCCTTCACGTGGGAAGACCCTGACACCTGTTGGTCTAGACAATTAACCTGGACAGTTCTACCTCAAGGTTTTAGAGATAGCCCCCATCTTTTTGGACAGGCCCTGGCAGAGGACCTCTCGTGACACTCAATTGGTGAGACTACTCTCCTCCAATACGTAGATGATCTTTTACTTTGCAGCCCCTTGAAGGAGACCTTGATTCTAGACACCACATCCCTTCTTAATTTACTGGCAGACGTGGGATAGTGTATCCCCTGCCGAAGCACTGCTGTCTCTATCTCAAGTTACATACCTCGGGCTAGCTCTAACTCCCACCATTAGAGCCCTAACAGCAGACGGAGTGGCTGCAATTAAAGCTCTTTTGCCACCTACTTCAGGAGCCAATATACTATCCTTTCTAGGACTGGTAGGATTTCTCAGACACTGGGTGCCTCACTTTGCCCTTCTGGCCAGACCGCTTTATGCGGCTGCCACAGAGACTGCTACTGGGTTGCTAACTTCACCCACCGAAGTAGCTTCTGCTTTCAATCAGTTGCAGGATGCTTTGCTCTCATCCCCCCTGTTGATGCTCCCTGACTTAACTAAGTCCTTTACCCTATATACAGCAGAGAGGGCAGGGGTGGCAACCGTGGTGCTGGTACAGCCAGTAGGGCTGGGGTACCGTCCCATTGCCTTTCTCTACAAACAGTTAGATACCACCACCAGTGGGTGGCAGCCTTGCCTCCCAGCCCTGGCAGCTGTGGAAAGTCTGGCCTGAGAAGCCCTGAAATTAACTCTCCTACAGCCCATAACTGTGTATTCCCCACACCGGTTACAGGACCTTTTGAGTCACAAATCCCTGGCCTCCTTGAGTCCTTCAATGGTACAGGAATTCTATATTCTGTTCATTGAACATCTGCAGGTAACCCTACAAGTTTCTCCACCCTTTAACCTAGCCTCTTTGCTTCCCGTCAGCAATCAGGCAGATCAGCCCATTCATTCCTGTGTAGAGATTGTAGAGGCTCTTAGAAAACCTAGAGAGGGCCTACAAGACGTGCCCCTCGAAGACCCTGACTTGACTTTTTTCATGGATGGAAGCTCGGTGAAAGAAAGCGATGGGGTGTGAACACGGCCTATGCAGTGGTGACTCTGTCACAGGTGATGGAAGCAAATCTACTCCCATCTGGGATCACCTCCCAGAAAGTTAAGTTAGTAGCTCTTACCCGGGCGTTACAGCTGGCAGCCGGGAAGAGGGCCACAATTTATACTGACTCTAAATATGCCTTCCTAATTACACACACTCATGCTGTGATTTGGAAGGAAAGGGGCTTCCTTACCACAAAGGGAACCCCGATCATCAATGGCAGGGCTATCAGCCGCCTGCTACAGGCCCTATAGGACCCCAAGGAGGTGGCCATCATGCATTGTAAAGGACATCAGACTGGAAACAATCCAGTAACCAGGGGTAATGCATTGGCAGACGCCACCGCCCAACACTGACATCCGGGTCTAGCCAACCCTCTGTGCTGTTTCTTTCCCCCTCTCTATTGCTCCAATACCCCAATGATGAACGGCAACTGCTTCTACATCAAGGGGGGACGTTGGGAGATCAGGGATGGATATACCTTGGGGGACAAATTGCCCTCCCCCAAACCCAAGGCCGAGATATCATATCCAAAATTCATCAGTTTCTACACATTGGGCCAGAAGTCATGCACCAATTTCTCTCCCCCATATTTGCCCCTTATAGTCTCCACAAGACAATAGATCAGGTGCACCAGACCTGCATCACTTGTCATTGTGTCTCATCTCAAGGTGATCTGAAAACCCGGATGGCCCTCCACCAGATGAGGGGAACGATCCATGGACAAGACTGGCAGGTCGATTTCACCCATATGCCTAGGTATAAAAAGCTCCAGTGTTTACTAGTTCTGGTTGATACCTTTTCAGGGTGGATTGAGGCCTTCCCCACCTACCAAGAGACAGCATCAGTGGTGGTGCAGGTGCTGGTGGAACACATTTTTCCACGTTTTGGGCTCCCCACTTCACTCCAATCTGATAACGGATCTGCCTTCATCTCCCAGGTCACTCAGCTAACAGCCAAGGCTCTCAATATCACCTGGAACCTCCATATACCCTATCACCCCCAATCATCAGGTAAAGTTGAAAGGGCTAACGGTCTCTTAAAGGACCAACTAACTAAGCTGTCTCTAGAGGTAAAGCTCTCATGGCCCAATCTTCTCTCTATTGCTCTCGCTTGGCTGCATGCTGCCCCCAGGGACCGGCTGGACTAAGCGCATTTGAGCTAATGTATGGCAGGCCCTTCTTACTGAACACAGGCCTGCCCGCTACCTCTCCTCCTTTGACCTCCTACCTTCCTTACTTTTCATTGTTGAGACATCTTCTCAGGGAACACACAGACCAGCTCCTACCCCAACCTACATCGTCCAACAACCCAGAAAATGCAGCAATCTTTCACCCAGGTGATGAGGTACTTTTAAAAGAACTCCAGCCTCGATCACTCCAGCCTCGCTGGACAGGACCATACACTGTAATCCTCACAACCCCCACTGCTGCCAAACTATTGGGACACCCTGCGTGGTACCATATTTCCCAACTAAGAAGAGCCCCTCCCCCTGATGATGTTTGGCAAGCGGAACGAGTTGGACCTCTAGAATCCAACTCCGATGGGCTTCTCATCCTACTTCTCCTCCTACATAGTTGAGTGGTCTCACCTCCTCCCGTCAAGTATCGATTTGAGGCCACCCAAAGATACACCATAAAAAATGGACAGGTGGAGGAGACGATCAGGACAGCCTTCTGTGAGGTTAACAATTGTCAGTCCGTAATTGCCCTCCCTCTTAACAGAGTTTGGTGCCCTGATGGGGAGACGCCTACCCACATGGCCCTCTGCTTCACTTTTCAACAAACAGGAAAGTGCAAAACACAGTGGGTCAAGGAAAATTTTGGATGCCCCTGGGCCTCCTGTGTCATGAACTGGATGGTAGAGGGCTGCCCGGGCGATAGCTGCCATATGCTTACTTTTCAACACTGGGCACCCTGGGCAAAGAGGTATTTAAACATCAAGGACTCCTTACATAATCACTAGAATGAGGGCATTACAGGGGGTGTCTACTTAAATAATTTCAAGCATGCCCATACCAGACCATCACGATTCGCTGTTACCTAGAGGTAAACATCCCCAAACATCTTGAAGAAATACAACGGGCCATTAAAACCCAGGAAACCCACCTACAGTCACATACAACAAAACGTGAGGACCCTTCCCTTTTCTTGGTTAAGTCTCCTACAGGAAGGGCTGGATTTATTCCCGCACACCCTCCCCAATATTTCCTTGACTCAATGCTTCCTCTGCACTTCCCTTATAGAAGCCCCTGTGGTAGCAGTTCAGGCACCGCCAAGAGAGAATCTATCTTGCCCTCCAGGCCCTCCCTCAAAGCCCAAACTTATTGGGGAAGTACCATTATTTGAGACACCTGAAGCAAATGTGACCTTGAGACATCACTATAAGGAGCCTTCCCTTCTCTGCTCCCTGCCAGGCACCTTTCTGTGGTGCAATGGGGCCTTATACAAAACCAACTTTGCAAACGCTTGTTGCCTGCTCATCACCCTGGTTCCCTAGGCCGACTCTGTATGGGGGAGCTGAGTTGCCAACTCCTGGGCCTTGCATTCCCATCACAAGAGAGCAGTCCTCCTGCCTTTAGTAGCAGGGATCTCCCTCACTTCTTCCATTCTGGCCGTGGGAGTGAGCGCCGGTGCCCTGGGTTACAGTATTACGGCCCTAGAAAAACTGGAATGGCGGCTTGAGGCAGCCATCCAGGCATCTGCAGCCTCGCAGAGGCAAGTCACCTCCTTGGCCCAGGTTACTTTCCAAAACTGCCAGGCTTTAGACCTCCTTACTGCAGAGAAGGGAGGGACCTGTCTATTCCTCCAGGAACAATGTTGTTACTATATCAATGAGTCAAGACTCATGGAGCAAAATGTTCAAAAACTACAAGAACTAAAAAAGGAACTCCAGGGAACCAGCATATCAGATAGTAATCCGTACAGCTTGTTGCAATCCCCTATTATGGCCTGGTTGGTGCCTCTCCTGGGCCCTGTTGCAGTGATCTGTTTTATACTCCTTATTGGCCCATGTGTTCTCAGGTTCCTTCAACAGCGCATAGCGGAAATATCACACATAAAGGTCAATCAACTGTTGCTGCACAAGTACTCGCCCCTCCCGAGTGAGCCTCCTCCAGCCGTTAATCAGCCTTAAAACCTCTTACTATGCTCCTTGTCAGCTGGAAGTAGCCAGATCGAGTCGTCGCCCATTATGACCAAAAGGCTGGAATGTAAGTTTGGAAGGAGGTACTGGAGGGAGGAAAGCGAGGACAGTGCAAGCAGAACAAAGACAGCACCAGATAGCTCTGTGTCATATAAGGAAGGAACAGGCAGCTCTTCCTGGATTCCAGTCCGTGATGTGCTGACAAACCCCAGATGCAGACCACCCCCCATCTGGAAGGAGGAGACCTCTGGCTGTCCATCACCTGACCCTGAGCCAATAAAATTTCTCACATACCCCTGGTGCAGCCCACTTCCCCCTCCCTTCCCTGTGTTTATAAAAACTCTCCGCCTGTCTGGTTGGGTGCAACTTCTCTGGCCTGTGTTTGTGTAGACTGGTGAACCTCACCTGGGATTGCACTCAAATAAACTGCCTGGCCTTTTGTTGCCTCTCATCACCTGCTCATTTCGGTTAGAATTTATTTTACAACCCAGGTGCTGCTTTTCTTCCTCCAGCCCAAAACAAATGATTTGCAACTTGGGCAATGTAGCAAGCAAGCCCAAAACAATGTAGTAAAAACAGGAAGGATTCCACCTTAAAAATAAGATTGCATCCTAAAACCCAATTACTTAAAAAGTAAATTTCTTAAACAGAATAACTCAGCCAACCTTGGCAGCAAAGCAGGCAGCCTTGAGTGATATGTTCCCAGACCAGGGAGGAAATCAGAGCAGTAAAATTCTTGTAAATAACAGGAAGACTAACAAGACACTTAGTGTTTCTTCAAAGGTAAACACCTTGTGACCACTTACCATGTTTACATCCCCTAGCCCATTGTCTCTCAACCGCTTATAAAACCCCTAGACAAGCACCACCCCTGGACTCTCTTGTCCTCTCCTGGCCTGAGCCAGGAGCTCTGTCCTCTCACTTTAGCTCTAAATAAAAGCCTCTGCCTTGCTCTCCTAAAACAAACAAACAAACAAACAAACAAATCCTACCATTTGCAACAACATGGATGGAGCTGGAGGCTATTATGCTCAGAGAAAGACAACTACCAAATAACTTCCCTTACTTGTGGGGTATAACAACGAAGCCAAATGAAGGAATGAAACAGCAACAGACTCAAAAACTCCAAGAGGGACTAGTGGTTACCAAAGAGGAGGGGTGGGGGAGGGAGGGAGAAAGGGATTGAGGGTATTATGATTAGTACAGATGGTGTGGGTGGGGGGGGATCATGGGGAAGACAGTGTAGCCCAGAGAAGACAAGTAGTGACTCAGGCATCTTACTACACTAATGGACAGTGACTGCAGTGGGGTATTGGGGGGAATCGATAATATGGGTGAATGTAGTAACCACATTGTTTTTCATGTGAAACCTTCATAAAAGTGTATATCAAAAATACCTTTATAAAAAATTGTAATAAAAAAATAAATGCAAGTTGTTATGCCGGCAGTCATTACAGCAGTGGGAATTTGGTACCTGCTGGGTAACTGAATGAATACATGTGTCACCTACACTGAGACATTGAGGTGATAGCTGAAATCAAAAAGAAATGAACTCATCCAGGGGGAGAAGGCAGAGAATAGCTACGGATTGAAATCTGGAGGAGACAACCATGAGCCCTAATGCACACCTGGATGGTGTTCAACCTGGGAGTGACTGTTCTCATCACCTGCAGCTGAAACAAATGTTTCCTCCAGGACTCTTTGAGTGACTCTCAGATTTTGGTTCTAACCCTTTAAAACTGTTTCTCCCACTTTATTTCAAAGCCTCATTTTCCCTTTCAAAACATTTGCAAAATGGCAAACCCTACGGCTAAAAGGTCCATTGAAGTTCTCTTGCAAACATTAACTGCTTTTGTCTGCTAAACATTAATGATGTTTCTGATAAGGACAGCTCTGATTAATAGCTGTTGAAACTCCAGAGCTGAATGTCAAAGGTGGGAAATGAACTCTTAAATGGTCTTAAAAGACAAAAGAGGCTGTGCAATCCTTGAACATAATCCAATCAAATAGATTACAAAGGAAAACACAAGAGCCCTATTAAATTCATGATGACATGACTGATCCTTGTTCCGTTTGTGAAAAAAACTACCAGGTCATTTATTCTCTAGGAGACTTTCCTTTGATAGTAACTTGCCCGAACTGTGAAAAATAGTCTGAAACATAACTTTTGATTGCGCTCATTGAACATTTGTCAGTCCTCCAAAATTTTTCGTTTGCAAATCTTATGTTGAGTCATATTAAAAGAACCAAATAAAAAGAATATCCAGTCCATTAAAAAAAAATCTAAAACTAAAGCTAAAGGTTAGAGTCAAATAGCCAAATTCTTCCATCAGGAAGTGTGCCACAATCTAGCTGATCAAATAGCAAAAAAAAAAAAAAAAAAAAAAATCACATCCTTTGTATCCAATAAATGGTTGCTTGAATTTTATTGAAGCAAATGAATAAGTTCTGGTTCCTGGATTTGACTGAAAAGGTCATGCTGTGGGTGACCTTCCTGGACTCCACTTTAAGGTTGCCAAAGTAGCCAGTGTCTCTCTTTTGGCCTGATACAGTAGAGACCAATATCATAAGTTTTGATGGTGAAAACACAGTAGTAATAAATTTTCATATGCTAGAAAAAAAAATTGCTAAACCATATGTTTTTTCCATGTGTCAATAATTTACCAGGTCAGTCACTAAAGCCATCCCGCAGCCTGCCCTCCTTTACCGAGGACTATTTTGCAGATTGGGAGACAGATGTATAAATAAAAAGTGTGGCACGCCCTCTTCCGGCCAGAGCGCGCTGGTACACCCCCCCGCCCCCTCCGCCCACGCCCGTCCAGCGGGATTTCCTGAAAAGAATTATATGCCAAATAAATTCGGAAAACACTCCATATTATACCTTCACCTTCCCCCACCATGCACCAGTCACAGTTAATGTTAAAAATTTCAGAATACATACCAGAAAGAGAAGCAGGTGTTAATACCACTGGAGTTTGGCCTTACAAATTATTTACATAATCTGGAAACTTCCAAACTAATGAGGACTATAATAAGGCACTGCAGTATAAAGTAATTATCATCTTAGTGGTACAGGTATGACTCACTGCTCTTGGTGTAATCCCCAAGGACCAGAAGCTCTACTTTCAAGAGAAAGAAAAGTAAGAAAAAACTGAAGTATGGGAATCTTTTCAACTGTTAACAATGCTTCCAGACTAAGATGTTTAGTGAAGTAGCTGGAAAAAGGTGATGTTAACGTCACAGACTTAAAGAACACTGAATATGCAGCATCTGTGCTGGAAACTGTTTATATTGATGAAACAAGGATGTACAGAAAGTCCTATCACATGGTTGGTTTGGCATGCCCAGAAGCTGTCATAATAACATTAAAGGATGTTGATAAATGGTCTTTTGATGTATTTGCCTTAAATGAAGCAAGTGGAGAACATAGTCTGAAGCTTATAATTTATATGAACTGTTTACCAGATATGATCTTATCAACTGTTTCAAGATTCCTGTTTCTTGCCTAATTTCCTTTGCAGGAGCTTTAGAAGTTGGTATAGCAAGTACAAAAATCTTTATCACATTTTGATTCATGCAGCTGATGTCACTCAAACTGTGTATAACATAACGCTTAATACTGCACTGGCTCACTGAACTGGAGATTTTAGCAATGGTCTTTGCTGTTGCCACCCATGACTACGAACATACAGGAACTACAAACAACTTTCATACTCAAACAGGGTCAGATACTGTTATTTTGTATAATGATCTCTCTAACCTTGAGAATCACCATGTAAGTGCAGCTTATCGACTTATGCAAGAAGAAGAACTGAATGTCTTGATAAATTTATCCAAAGATGACTGGATCGGAATCTAGTGATTGAAATGGTTTTGTCTATAGACATGTTGGGTCATTTCCAGCAAATTAAAAATATAAGAAATAGTTTGCAGCAGCCTAAAGGGATTGACAAAGCCAAAACCATGTCCCTGGTTCTCCATGTAGCAGACATCAGCAACCCAGACAAATCCTGGAGGCTGCACCACTGGTGGACCATGGCCCCGATGGAGGAGTTTTTTCTGCAGGGAGATGAAGCTGAATTAGAGTTTCCATTTTCCCCACTTTGTGATCGGAAGTCAACATTGATGGCCCAGTCACAAATAGATTTCATTGATTTTATAGTAGAGCCAACATTTTCTCTTCTGTCAGACTCAACAGAGAAAATTATTATTCCTCTTCTAGAGGAAGCCTCAAAAGCAGAAACTTCTTCCTATGGGGCAAGCAGACTATCCAATAAGAAAGGCCCCATGAACAATGGAACCTATTTCCCAGACTACTCCCTTGAAAGTGTGGACCTGAAGAGCTTCAGAAACAACCTGGTGGACATCATCCAGCAAAACAGAGGTGGAAAGAATTAACTGCACAAGGTGAACCTGATCTTTGTAAGAACTCAGATGTAAATGCTGAAGAAAAACATGCTGATATACAATCATAGGTTTGAAATACCTTAAAGGCTTCTGTACTTTTTTTTTTGAATATTCGTTTGATTTTTATACTTGATTTATATGTGGATCCCACATTTCTCCCTTTATTATTATTATTATTATTTTTATTTTTAATAAAATGCTGAAGTGGTAGGTAGATGCAAGATAAAGGTAGAAAACATATTTAGTGTTGTAAGAGAGCAATTGTAGATGATCATGTGTGTGCCTGTAGACTATGTGCTAATCCGAGCTAGACAAGGGCAATAAAACATCCACGGATGCACAAGAGCTTCTGTACTTTTAAACATGAAAGGTAATTTTATTTTCCAGATAAGAAATCTAACTGGCAAAGTGAATGTTTTGTAGAATATCATTAGAGACAAAGTTTTATTATTTCAATGCCTCCTGGTCCTTTAAAAAAAATCTCTGTCTTCTATTTTGAAGCAAAATCTTAAATATTTACCTTTCAAAGAGTTCTTAATTTTCTCATCAATAAAAATTATACTTCATGAGATATTTTAGTCCTTTAAAAATAAAGCTGCAGTCCATAGGGAGGTTTAATACTGACTTAGTTTTACATTTCATGTAAGAAATATGAATGTTTACACTGGGTGATAATAACAAAACAAGTATATATCATGAAAAAAATGTGCATGTAATTTCTCTGTTTTTATGTGATGCTCATCATGAAGGACCTGGACTCATCATGGCACATGAGGTCCTTGGATCATCAATGTCTATGATTCTGATACTATCAGCCGAGGCGAAGCGACTGCAGCCCTTGGGGGCAATGAGGGGCTGAAAACAGAATTGAGTCTGGGGACTCCATCCCGGGAGCAGTGGGGTCCAGGTTTCCTCCTCCACCCTGACTCTGCCTGCCAGGTCACTTTCCTCATTTCTAAGCACTGTCTGTTCACCAGGGCTGGTTGCTGAGGGCCCAGCTCATTCATTACAGAGGACCATGGGTTGGGCGGCAGGGGGATGGCTTGGAAAGGCTAGATGCCCTTTTTGATGCTGCGTTCTGGACCGCTAACTTAAGGACAGCCTAGAGGTTTTCTTGATCACAGATTATTTTTTTGTTAATCCTCTGATGTCACCCCTTTGGAGAGAGGTTTTGTGAATCCTCTGATGTCACCCCTTTTGGAGAGAGGTTGTAAGCAAGTAAGGAGGGCCAATCCTAACATTATCATTTTTGTCTTAAAAAAATTCATATATTGTGTAGAGAGGGGACCATTTAGCCTCTGAAGTTCTTTCCAACACTATTTTATTATGTGAGGTGCTCACGGAGTCAGACTTTAAGGGTCCACTCATCTCCTCACTGATTTCCTTTTTCCTCAGTGTTTCAGCTGGCATTTACAACAGCAGTTGATTGCCAGCCTTTGATGCTGTGGGTACCGCAAGTCTTACGTGAAAATCAGCTGGAGGCAGCCTGTGGGAGCTGGTACAATAGGAAGCAGCTCGAGCACTAGCTGCCTTACTCCGGTTCTCAGATGCAGAGGGAAGGAATCCCCAACAGAAAGGGGGAGTGGTCTGCATCTCCCACCTCAGCTCTACAGATTTCCCTCCAGGACTAGTTTTCTGCAGAGCACTCATGCCTGTCAAATGAGCACTTTTCTTAAGATTAAAAAAATACCCAGCTGTGGCCTTCAATAAGCTGATGAGTAAGCAGGGGATGATGGTCAACAAAGACAGGACAGAGACAGGGAGCTATGGGGAGATAGAAAAGCTGGGGAGAGAAGGAGCTGTTTCTCCTTTGGCTAGTGTCCCATTTCCCACTTCCGAGCCCAAGGCTCAGCTGAATTAGAAACCAAACTACAAAGATATCTGGGGTACACATGGGGGACATCCCTGCCTAATCTGAGCACTTCCCCATATAATAGGTGGGTACTATTACTGATGAAACTAAGGAAGTCCAGAGCCTCCAAGAAAAGGTAAATCTCTACGGTACATATATAGATATATGTATGTATACATACACATATATAACCTTTTGTATACATATATACCCATAAATATAACCTGTTAAAGTAGCAAGAGGATGTGTAATACATTTTAGAAGGATTTATATTTTTTAAATGGTTGAAATATTGTAAAAGAGAAGTCCTTTGGAGTGAAGAATTCTTTTATACCCCCTTCTCCTCTTAAAACACACACACAATCATTATCATCATCATGAAATTTTAAGTGTCCACCAATAGATAAATGGATAAAAAGACATGGTACACACACATCCACACATACACTCTCAGGAATATTACTCAGCCATAAAAAATAATGAAATCTTGTCATGTGACAACATGGATGGACCTAGAGGGCATTATGCTAAGTGGAATAAGTCAGAGAAAGCAAACACCGTATGATTTCACTTATATATGGAATCTAAAAAATAAAACAAATGAACGAACATACAAATAGGCTCATAAACACTGAGAACAAGCTACTGGTTATCATGCTGGGGGGAGGGGAGATGGGCAAAATAGGTGAAGGAGATAAAGAGTCCACAGTCCAACTACAAATAAATAGGGATGAAAAGCACAGTATAAGGAATATAGTCAATACTATAATGTCTTTGTGTGGTGACAGATGGTAACTACACTCACTGTGGTGTCCATTTAGTAATGTAGGTAATTGTTGAATCACTATGTTGTACACCTGAAACCAATATTGTATATCAACTATACTGCAATAAGAAAAAGAAAGAAGTTGGAGTGTGGTGTATTTTGCAGGTGGACTCCTAATGGATCCCTGATGGATTCAATGTGGGGTATGAGAGAAAGAGAAGCCAAGAATGACTTGGGCAACAAAGAGTTGCTATCTAGTGGAGAAGACCATGGGTAGAGGAGCTTTTGTGGGGGAAGGTCATAAGTTCAGTTTGGAGCATGTTGAGTCTGAGACATGCCATTAGATATCCAAGTGAAGATGTGGAACGAGCAGTTATGTGTATTAATCTGGAGTTCCAGATGGAGAGCTAGGCTGGAGGGATAAATTTAGGAGTTCTTATCATACAGATGGAATTTAAAGTAATGAGACTGGATGAGATCACCACGAGAGTATAAATAGAGAAGAGGAACAAAGTTGAGGCCTAGAGTCCTCTAACATTAAGTGGGCAGGAAAACGAGGAAATGAAGGAAATGAGGGGCTAGTGAGGCAAGGAAAAAGAACAAGAGAACATGGTGGCCTGGAAGCCATGTGAAGAAGCGTATACAGAGCAGTGTCAGCTGATTAGTTCAAGAAAGATGAGGGTGGAGAATTGACCATTTGATTTAGCAGCAAGGAGGTCACTGATGACAAGGATAAGAGCAGTTTCTGTGTAGCACAGGGAAAAAAGTCTGATTGAAAGGGTTATAAGGGCAAGGGGAAGATGAACTGAAGACTGCAATGGACAACCACTCTAAAGAGTTTTGCTGTTAAAGGAAGGAAAGAAATGTAGCAGTAGCTACTAAAGGAGTATTGTTAAGAGAAATTTCTTTTTTTTAAGGTGGAAGAATTAAGAGTGTGTTATATGCAAATGGAAATTGAGACAGGGACTGTGGGTATAGTCAGAGTAGGGTGAGGGCCTCCAGAAAAAGCAAGGCAGGATATTTACAGTCAAAGCAATGTAACAGTGTAACGTCCCTATTGAAACTCTGTGTTTGGCATTTTGGAAAGTCAAGGTCACACTAATTCTCTCAGGTAAAGATACCAGACTAGGAATATAGACATCTTCAGTGAGATCAGTTAAAGGTCAAAAGGCCAGGAGCAACTTGGCCTGGAATGTTTGAGTGTTCTGCAAGGGTATCTCAGCATAACCTGTGACTTCACTGTAAACAGCCCTAGCAAACAGACAACAACCTAGCTCACCTTGAGGGCAGGGCAGGTGGTACAAGTCCACACCCTAAGCCCTCAGTTCCCCAAAATCCTCAACTGCCTATAAATCCCCTAGACAACACACCACCCCAGGCTCTCTTGTCCCCTCCTGGTGTGAGCCAGGAGCTCTCTCCTCTCACTTTTATTTCTAAATAAAAGCCCCTACCCTGGCCCTCCTACCTTGGGTGTTTGCTAAGTTCATTCTTCAACTCTGCAAATAAGAGCCCCAGCATCAGAAATGAGCCAAGGGAGATCAACAAATGATTATATAGAGAAAGAGGGAAGAATTGTTGGAGCAACGTCCTTGAGTTGAGGAAAGAGATGGATTCTGGTGTATAATTAGAGAGTGGCTTTGCTGCAAGAGTGTGGATTATTCTTCTATGATAACTAGCAGGATGGTTGGTTTGAAAGTGTGGGTATGGGAAAGGGGGTAAATGTATTAGTAGAAATTAGTGGAAATTCTAAAGAACTTCCATAAAAAAGGATTAAGAAATAGAATGGTTGTGAATTTCTCAATGGTAACACTAGAATCTAGCAGACAAGAAGTCCAGGCCTTTAAAAACCTAAGGGAAGATCATGTGCAATCTAAGAATTCTATCCCTAGCTAAACTATCGTGAATTGAGTACAGACTAAATGCATTTTAAAATGTACAAAGTGTGTTGGATATCCTTTGTTTGCCCTTCCAGCTCTACTCTCCACCCTTCTCTTTGTGTGTGTGTGTGTGTGTGTGTGTGTGTGTGTGCGCGCTCAGGGACGTAGACTGTTTTACTTGTTTTCTTGCCTCCAGCTGATGTTAGGTTTGGTCAATATGAGACACTTGTAGGATATGAGGGGGCAGAAAGAGAGGTGAGTGCTATGTTTCTTTACTGAAAGCCACAAATCTTGTTAGGTAACCCTTTCCTATAGCTAAAACTCTCTTCGGATTCTAGTAAACACCCTTTCCTCTTTCTCCTTCAGGCTTAAATCTTCTTGCTGTTGCTAGCCCCATGTCTTAAGAGTGTTCACACCTTTGTAAAATAGTTTCTCCATTAAGCTTTCATCTATTACCCTCTTAAGGATGCTTTTTTTCCCCCTGACTGGACCTTCACTGAATACACAGGTCTCCAAAAATGTATCCATACACCTTTCTCATTAACTATTGGTGTAATTTCTCCAGTAAAATATTAAGAAAGAAGACACAGGAATGAGGCAAAGGGAATCCCCAGAACAATGCAAAAAGAGATCCCAGGATGACAGCTGTGTATTAGGTATATAGACCAGTTCAAAGTAGAGCAGGATAGGAAGTTCTTAAAGATGTCATCAAGGCAATGAATAGGTTAAAATACCTAATCGGAGTTTCACACAACTGGGACAAGAATTTGAGACTGAATTAGAGTTAAGGACATTGAAATCTAAGCAAATGAAAAATCAAGGCAGTTGTTAATTTTAGATGTAACAAAAAATTAGGCAAGAAAGAAACGTAACCATAATATAGGAAATAGCTCAATTGTAAACAGCCTTTATGTAACCAAAATTCCAAGGGAATGCTGAATTATTCCCATTATAGACTTGTTTATAATACATAGGTTCTCTAATTTTTTTTTGAGAGGGCATCTCATATTTATTGATCAAATGGTTGTTAACAACAATAAAATTATGTATAGGAGACTCAATGCTCAATGTACAATCATTAATCCACCCCAAGCCTAATTCTCGTCAGTCTCCAATCTTCTGAAGCATAATGAACAAGTTCTTACATGGAGAACAAATTCTTACATAGTGAATAAGTTCTTACATGGTGAACAGTACAAGGGCAGTCGTCACAGAAACTTTTGGTTTTGATCACGCATTATGAACTATAAACAATCAGGTCAAATATGAATATTCGTTTGATTTTTATACTTGATTTGTATGTGGATACCACATTTCTCTATTATTATTATTTTTAATAAAATGCTGAAGTGGTAGGTAGATGAAGATAAAGGTAGAAAATATAGTTTAGTGTTGTAAGAGAGCAATTGTAGATGATCAGGTGTGTGCCTGTAGACTAAGTGTTAATCCAAGCTAGACAAGGGCCTTAAAACATCCACGGATGCAGAAGATTTCTCTCAAAGCAGGGGGGGTGAGGTTCTGAGCCTCACCTCTGTTGATCCCCAAATTCTCACCTGATGGCCCCCTGCGACTGTGCCTGTCTTAGGTTGTTCCTCCCTTGAGGTATCTTACCCGTCTCTGGCTAACCAGTCATCTTCCGGGGCCATACAGGGAAACGTAAAGTTGGTAAGTGAGAGAGAGGCAATATTGTTTGAAAAGGTTAGCTTTTTACTTCTTTGCAGATTTACGCCCTGTGGCTTTTATGCCCAGTATTTGTCTTGAGGTATCTTTACCACTTGGAAGAATTATGATACTCGGTAAATTTGATATGAGGCACGAATTCTATTTAAGGGTTGTAATTAGGAAGGAGGAAGAAAAGCTATAGGAGTAGCAGACAAAGATAACATGGGAAGATTGATTATTTCTTTGACATATCTTCTTGTAGAGTAACTTAAGCATGTATAGGTTTTAAACTACTAATTAAATTGCGTACACACATTAACATAATAGGAATACAGTTTCATAACCAAAGCAGACCTATAGTTACCAGTCATCTCCAGTGAAACCAAGAAAACCAGTTAGGCATAATTTTTTTTTTATGTAGGGATTTCCATAGAAGATATTTACCATAACAGCATGTAAAGTTGCCAGGAAATTTATTTATTTATTTAGGGGTGAGAGGGTTTATTTTGTTATTTTTTATTAAGGTATCATTGATATACGCTTTTACTAAGGTTTCACATGAACATTATGGTTACTACATTTACCCATATTATCAAGTCCTGCCATACACCATTGAAGTCACTGTCCATCAGTGTACTAAGATGCCACAGAGTCCATACTTGTCTTCTCTATGCTACACTGTCTTCCCTATGACCCCACACACACCATGTGTATCAATTATAGTACCCCTCAATCATCTTCTCCCTCCCTTCCCACTCACCCTCCCCCAACCCTCCCCTTTGGTAACCCTAGTCCCTTCTTAGAGTCTGTGAGTCTGCTGCTGTTTCATTCCTTCAGTTTTGTTTCATTGTTATACTCCACAAATTAGGGAAATCATTTACTACTTGGCTTTCTCTGCCTGACTTATTTCTTGAGCATAATACACTCTAGCTCCATCCATGTTATTGCAAATGGTAGGATTTGTTTTCTTCTCATGGCTGAATAGTATTCCATTGCATATATATACCACCTCTTTTTTATTCATTCATCTACTGATGGACACTTAGGTTGCTTCCATATCTGGCTATTGTAAATAGTGCTGAGATAAACATAGGGGTGCATATTTCTCTTTAAATGTGAGATCTTGCCTTCTTTGCGTGAATTCTTGGAGTGGAATTCCTGGGTCAAATGGCATTTCTATTTTTAGTTTTTTGAGTTCTCTTTTTGTTTTCCAAAATGGTTGAACTAATATATATACCTACCATCAGTGTAGGAGGGTTCCCCTTCTTCCACATCCTCACCAGCAGTTGTTGTTCCTAGTTTTTTCGACATTGGCCATCCTAACTGGTGTGAGGTGATATCTCATTGTGGTTTTAATTTGCATTTCCCTGACAATTAGCAATGTGGAGCATTAAAGTTCCCAGGAAATTTATACCAACATATTTGACATAGGCCATTTGACAGAGAATAGAGTAATAATCTCAGTTTATCTACCTCTTACCTATGTGACCTGGGATAAGTTACTTAATTTTATTGATCCCTTGCAAAGTATGAGACTTGCAAATCAAAGCACATAGAGGGCCCAGCATACAGCAGGGACTCATAAATGACCACTCTCATTAGCCATCTTAAAACACTGGTGGATAGGAATACTGTAAAATCATGAATACAACTTTGACTTGAACAGAAATGGGTAGTTGGGAATCTAGAAGTTGTGGGCATTAGAAGCCTACATAGAAGAAACCTAGGAGACACTATTATAAAGTTAATACTTTCCATAGTAAGTAAATATGATATGGAACTGACAACTCTGTATATAAACAAAATTGAGGATAAAATGCTCTGAGGAAAAAAAGATAAGAGACGGAATAAAGTACAGAGTGAATGGACTCTTGGAGGGCTCACATGTAGTACACAGCTAGCTCTCCTCTACAGCACTAACTTAAAGATTCAGTGTTCTCAGGGAGTCCCCAACCTGCTTGTCACCAAAGAAAGCCTGGGATCCCAAGACAGGGTTTTGGTTTCTTTCCTAACCAATACAAACCAAAAAATGAAGAGATTTAACTGCTGGAGTTTATTAAGCACATCAATTTCAGGGGTTGGCCAGATATTAATGCATCATCAATTATAGTCATTAATAATCATGCATGGATCACTTAAATTTGTCAGTCACTGTTCTAAGCTGTTTTACATGAATCATCCCATTTATTCTTCATAACAATTCTAGGATCTTTTAACCCTGTTCTATAGATAAGGAAACTGAGACTCAGAGTAGTCAAGGAAATTGTTGAAGGTCACACAGGCAGTAAGTTAATAGAGCTGGATCAGAACTCAGACTTGCCTACCTCCAAAGCCTTCAGGGCTTCTAACTCTAATGTTAGTGCATACAGCAAATAGTCTTTATGTGTGGATTTTTTCACTAGCCTAACTTCATTGATCAGGTTATGCATGAGCAAGTGATCTTCAAATACAAAATGGCAGGAATAACGTACTAAGGCCAGACTTTTTTTTTGGTATTATTAGTATACAATTACATGAGCAACATTGTGGTTACCAGATTCCTCCCATTATCAAGTCCCCACCACATACCCCATTACAGTCATTGTCCATCAGCATAGTAAGATGCTGTAGAATCACTACTTGTCTTCTCTGTGCTATACTGCCTTCCCTGTGCCCCCTCCTATATTATATATGCTAATCATAATGCCCCTTATTCCCCTTACCCTCCCTTCCCACCCATCCTCCCCAGTCCCTTTCCCTTTGGTGACTGTTAGTCCATTCTTGGGTTCTGTGATTCTGCTGCTGTTTTGTTCCTTCAGTTTTCCTTTGTTCTTATACTCCACATATGAGTGAAATCATTTGGTATTTGTCTTTCTCCGCCTGGCTTATTTCACTGAGCATAATACCTAGCTCCATCCATGTTGTTGCTAATGGTAGGATTTGTTTTCTTCTTATGGCTGAATAATATTCCATTGTGTGTATGTACCACCTCTTCTTTATCCATTCATCTACTGATGGACACTTAGGTTGCTTCCATTTCTTGGCTATTGTAAATAGTGCTGCAATAAACATAGGGGTGCATATGTCTTTTTCAAACTGGATTCCTGCATTTTACGGTAAATTCCTAGGAGTGGAATTCCTGGGTCAAATGGTATTTCTATTTTGAGTTTTATGAGGAACCTTCATACTGCTTTCCACAATGGTTGAACTAATTTATATTCCCACCAGCAGTGTAGGAGGGTTCCCCTTTCTCCACATCCTCGCCAACATTTGTTGCTCCTTGTCTTTCAGATGGTCGCCATCCTAACTGGTGTGAGGTGATATCTCATTTTGGTTTTAATTTGCATTTCTCTGTTGATTAGTGATGTTCCAGCCATCTGAATTTCTTCTTTGGAGAAGTGTCTGTTCAGATCCTCTACCCATTTTTTAATTGGATTGTTTGCTTTTTGTTTGTTGAGTTGCATGAGCTCTTTCTGTTTTTGGATGTCAACCCTTTATTGGATATGTCATTTATGAATATATTCTCCCATTCTGTAGGATGCCTTTTTGTTCTGCTGATGGTGTCCTTTGCCATACAGAAGGTTTTTAGTTTGATATAGTCCCACTTGTTCATTTTTGCTTTTGTTTCCCTTGCCTGGGGAGATATGTTCATGAAGAAGTTGCTCATGTTTATATTCAAGTGAGTTTTCTCTATGTTTTCTTCTAAAAGTTTTATGGTTTCATGACTTACATTCAGGTCTTCGATCCATTTCGAGTTTACTTTTGTGTATGGGGTTAGACAATGATCCAGTTTCATTCTCTTACATGTAGCTGTCCACTTTTGCCAATACTAGCTGTTGAAGAGGCTGTCATTTCCCCATTGTATATCCATGGCTCCTCTATCATATATTAATTGATCATATATGCTTGGGTTAATATCTGGACTCTCTATTCTGTTCCACTTGTCTATGGGTCTGTTCGTGTGCCAGTACCAAATTGTCTTGATTACTGTGGCTTTGTAGTAGAGCTTGAAGTTGGGAAGCGAGATACCACCCTGCTTTATTCTTCCTTCTCAGGATTGCTTTGGCTATTCGGAGTCTTTTGTGGTTCCATATCAATTTTAGAAGTGTTTATTGGTATTTTGATAGGGATTGCATTAAATCTATAGATTGCTTTAGGCAGGATGGCCATTTTGACAATATTAATTCTTCCTAGCCAAGAATATGGGATGAATTTCCATTTATTAGTGTTCTCTTTAATTTCTCTTAAGAGTGTCTTGTAGTATTCAGGGTATAGGTCTTTCACTTCCTTGGTAAGGTTTATTCCTAGGTATTTTATGCTTTTTCATGCAATTGTGAATGGAATTGTTTTCCTGATTTCTCTTTCTGCTAGTTCATTGTTACTGTATAGCAATGCAAGATTCTGTGTATTAATTTTGTATCTTGCAATTTTGCTGAATTTAGGTATTAGTTCTAATAGTTTTGAAGTGGATTCTTTAAGGTTTTTTGTGTACAATATCATGTCATCTGCAAACAGTGACAGTTTGACTTCTACCTTACCAATCTGGATGCCTTTTATTTCTTTGTGTTGTTTCATTGCCATGGCTAGGACCTCCAGTATTGTGCTGAATAAAAGTGGGGAGAGTGGGCATCCTTGTCTTCTTCCCAATTTAGAGGAAAAGCTTTCAGTTTCTTGCTGTTAAGTATGACATTGGCTGTGGATTTGTCATATATGGCCTTTATTATGTTGAGTACTTGCCCTCTATACCTATTATGTTGAATTTTGTCAAATGCTTTTTCAGTATCTACAGAGATGATCATGTGGTTTTTGTCATTTTTGTTGATGGGGTGGATGATGTTGATGGATTTTAGAATGTTTTACCATCCTTGTATCCCTGGGATGAATCCCACTTGATCATGGTGTATAATCATCTTGATGTATTTTTGAATATGGTTTGCTAATATTTTGTTGAGTATTTTTGCATCAATGTTCATGAGGGATATTGGTCTGTAGTTTTCTTTTTTTGCGGTCCCTTTGCCTGGTTTTGGTATTAGAATGATGCTGGCTTCATAGAATGAGTTTGGAACTATTCCCTCCTCTTCTATTTTTTGGAAAACTTTAAGAAGAATGGGTATTATGTCTTGTGTGTATGTCTGATAAAATTCAGCGGTGAATCCATCTTAAGGCCAGACCATCAATTCTTTGTACATGGGGCTCAGACATTCAAGAACGGGAGTTCTTTTAAGCCTGTTTTAGATTCTCTCTCTTCCATCTGTGCGTCCTGCCGTTAAGCGTTGAGTAAACGTGTGTTGACTGGAGGGACGCATGACTCACCTAGTGGGTCTTTTCAAATGTCAGGCGGAGCATGTCCTACAAAACAGCGAGACCGTGAAAGCAACCTCCCCCCAACCCCCGCCAACACTGTTTTTGTCACCAAGCTGCTTAGATGTTGGGGGAAGCTGTTTTTGACATGGAACCAAAGTTTGAGAAACACGTCACCACCTGAGAACGCAAAGAAAGCCCAAAAAGCGGGACCACAGCAACACTCGAACCCCAGAGGCCCACTTCCTTCACGGCGCAGGGGAAGCGCAGGTGCAGGCGCGGAGCCCGAATGAGGGCGAGACAGCAAAGACGCGTCATGAATTCCACGCGGGCTGCGGGGTTCGCGGACCCCACTGAAGAGCGGGAGGGAGCACGGTCCACCCGGTACACACCCGCCAGCCCCGCTGAAGCCCAGAGCTGCCGGTAGGGCAGCTAACAGCTCTTCCACAGCAGAGCTTAGGTGCACCGCTACATCTCCGGGACTGCCCGGGCGGCTCGCGCAGGCGCACTCCTCCGCGCCGGCCAGCCTGCAGCGCACGCGCACTCCGTCCTCGCTCGCGAGCTCTGTCGGCCCCCACAGGTCCCGCCCCACTCCGAGGGCTGGGCGCCCCATATCCGGGTTCCCGGCGCCGCAGCCGTCGCTGCGCTCATTCAGCTTTGCCCAGATCCGTGGGATTCCCGACAAAGATGGCGGCCGTGGCGCGAGTCGGCTCCTTCGGTTCCTCCCCGCCGGGATTAGCCTCGGTTTACGCAAGCGGACCCTTGGCCAACGAACTAACGTCGGGCAATGGCGGAGCCGCTGTAGGCGACGACGATGACGGGCAGAACCTTTGGTAACGAACCCACCCCGCCCCAGGTCCCTGCTGGCACGCCCGGCCCAGGGACGTCTCGGGACCCGTGCCCGCCGGAGCTCGGCGCCGGGCTGGCCGCCGGTTCTCGGCAGCGCCCGCCCAGGCGCGCCGAGGCCGCATCCCTCCCTCCCTCCCACGCCGGGCCCCGGCCCCGTCTCAGCGTGCGTCTTGCTCCCTGTCAGGTCCTGCATCCTCAGCGAGGTCTCCACCCGCTCGCGCTCCAAGCTCCCCGCGGGGAAAAACGTACTGCTGCTGGGTAAGTGCCCCGCCCCGCCTGGCCCCCACGCGGCCGTCGCCTGCCCGCGCGCCCTCTGGCTTTGTGCGGACCGCCGGTCCGGCCCCGCCCCGCCGCCCGGCTTGGCGCTGACAGCTGGGGAGAGGGGCGCGGACCCCCGCCCTGGACCTGCGGGACCCGCCGTCCCACCCCTTCCTCCTCTCCTGGAGTCTGGGGCGACCCCGACGGCCCCTCCTGGGAAGGACAAAATGCGACAGCCCATCTGAGGGATTCTGGTGGCTTAGGGTTTCCCTAGAAAATAAGGGCGGTTTTTCTTTCATCACAAAATCGGTGGCAGGAGACTTCCCAAGACCTCCAGTGCGAATGGCATTACATTAATATTTAATAGCTGACTCTTTGTATAATTGACAGAGACTCTGGAAATGAGACCTGGTAGTCGTGCTGAAATGTTCTTATTTGATTCGGCTTTTTCGGGTGCAATGGGCTCGTTTTGCAGCTGCCTTTTTAACTGTCATTCATGAACCTGAAATTTGTAAAGGGCAGTGGAACACCTTTCTAGTTAAGTCCCTTTAGCCGAATGAATGTAATAAGGCCACTGGGCTAATGTCTTAATTCTCCTGATGCTTCTATATTCCCTCTGCTCTCTGGAAGTGTGTATTTTGTTGCTTGAATTATTTTCGGAGTGGGCGTTGAGGACGGTGGGGGGCGTTAGGTTCCTCTTTGGCACTTTTAGCTTCAGAGTCACAGGAGAGATTTCTTCCGTATTCTTTAAATGTGAGATACTGAAGTTTGGCTTATAAGATGATAGTTAAAATTTAAATCTTTATTACTGTCTGAAAACTATTATTATTATCACTATCTAAAAACAGGAAAGGAAACAAAGTCCTAATGCTACTTGATAGGGCCCGCTTTTAATAGAAATGTTTAGGGTGAGAACTACTCCAAATCTAGAATACATGAATATGATTCTAGACGTTCTTTGAAGTTATACGGAGTGAGCTGAAAAAGGAGTTTTTTGTCTTTGTGTTTAATGTGATTGAAAATACCTACTGCAGATTAACCTAGGTTCAGTCACTGCCCTATCACATGTGAGATCTTAAGTTCCTGGACATCTATAAACCTCAGTTTCTTCATCTTTAAAATGGATTTTATAGAAACAATAATGCCTACCTCCTGGGGTTTTTATGGAGAGGACTGAATGAGATTTTTGTAAAATGGTAACAGCACAGTGACTTTTTGTGATGGCTTAGAAAATATTTTATCAGAACTCTCTTTTTTAAAATTGAATTTGTGCCTACATAGGTGATATTTATAGGTCAGAGATAGATTAGGATCCAGAAGCAAAGGAACTCCAGAAAATGTTTTAAATTTACTAATTTAAACAAATTACTATTAATAACTAAACTAAAATAGACTTAACACAGTGTGACCTCATTGAACTGGATTATATTTTAATTTAAAAGACTTCTTTTCAAACACTGCCATTGTAAAGATAAGATTCCTGGACTTTGTTTTCATTTTATAAGTTCCTCCCAATCATTCCTGTGCATTAGGAAATGGTTGTGTTTGTAGTGAAATAAAAGTGACAAGTTTTGTTTATTTCTTGATGTTTCTAATGTGCACTGAGTTTGCACCATCTTTTTATCTAGCTCTTTTTTTAAACCTGCCTTTGACACTTGGTCAGTGTATGTGTCTGAGTATACTTAGAGGCCCCAGGCTCTTTTATCCTTTCATACTTAGAATAAATTAAATACCCTTTTTTATGAGTTTAGCTGCTCATAAAGCTCCACCTAGTATCAAGAGCTTGAAATTAATTTTTTTGCTTTGAGTATTATTAGGATTTTCATTAAAGTCCTTTTCAGCTTTGGAAGAAAATGATAACAGATTTTTATACTCATTGTGTAACTAGGATTAGTTTTCTAAAAGAACTCTAAAGATTTTGAAAAGACATTTTATAATCACATATACAGTCTATGCTGGTGGAGGGAAGAAATACATAAACAGGGATTGTGGTTTTCTTTGTTAGGAGTCTGAGGGTGCTAAGCAGCAGGATGCTTGGCCCTATTATGTCTGTGATGAATAACAGTGATCTCTGGAGTCCCCTATGTAAAAATCCAAATCTGAGTTTTACATTTCCAGAAGCAACTTAGAATAGGAGCAATGATCAAGACTTACGTACCCCTGACCCCCACAGAAATTGTAGTTTAACCTTAGCCTACTATATAGCCTCCCCTCCAACTGGCTGTGGGAGAAAAGGGTCAGGACTAGCAATGTATGCATTTATATGAGCCATTCTCAAAGCATTTTCACATACATCTTAAGTTTACCTCCTCTTGAGAGGTAGATGTTAGCACTAATTTATAGATGAGGAAATGAATTTAGAGACATTAAGTGAGTTTTCCAAGGTCACTCAAATACAAAGTGTTCTGAGACTTGCATGGCTTTCCAACTTGATAGAAGTCTTTGCAAGGGAGAGGGTGCCACATACTCTTCCTATTGCATAACTTTTAAAAAAGTCTATCTTAGGGTGAAAGTACTACTAATTATCTTAAAATAAATCCAAATTTGTTGGATTCTTGTATGCTGCTTATTGAAGGACATCACTGTGGTCATGGCACTTTTGTTTAAGCAGTCCTTTAAATTACGTAGGCCTGTCCCCTAGTGAAACCCAGGTACGCTATGACATGATTGTTTAACCATTGTTTCTTAAAAAGTTTTGAGAATGAGCTTCAGTAAAGTTTGTTTTTAACATTAAATGCAAATCTTGTGCATGTATTTTAAGTAGGATTTTATTTATAAATTGTCCTCTTAACTATTTTTATTCAATCAGTTTTCATTAACAGTGATTGTAATTATATTTTAGTAGCTGCTTTTAAGAGCACTTTTTCCATATCTTGGTTACTCTCCCGTGTTCTGATAAGAAAACTCCCTAAGGAAGATCACAACAATAATAACTAATATTTATAGAAAATCACAATAATACCTAATATTTATAGAGCAGTTATATGTACAGGCATGTAAAGATTGTTTACATACTCTGAGTATCCTCTTAAAGATCAGGAAACAGATGCAGAGCTGTTAAAGAAGTTGCCATAGGGTTATACAGCTGGCAGGAGTCAGGGTCAGGATTCTTGATCATGCAGCCTGGCTCCAGAGCTAGTGTTGTTCTTAACCTATACATGCTGGACTGCCTCCCTAAAGGAAAAGAGAGCTTTCTTGGTACGAAAAGTAAGATGTTTAGCAGTTATTTAGGAATTTTATCTGATTCTCCTGATGTATTTATTTCATTGGAAAAAATGTCTGATTTAGATTAGAGTCTTATCAGAGGTACCAGGTCTGGGAGTCAGCCCTTCCTACCTTTTGAAGCTGTGGGCTTGTGGGCACATTACAGCCTCCTGACCTGTTAACTGAGATTGTTTCATACATCATGGGATTAAGAACTAAAGGAAGTTACATCTAAAACGTCTTCCTCTCAAAATTGGAAAACACAATTTTAAATTATAAAATTAATACACATTTCTTGCCAAAGAGAGAAAAAGGTTTTTCAAAGATAAGAAAATGAAAATAACACATGATCCCACCACCTAGAGATAATCAATGTTCATTTTTTCTGTGTATATTTTTTAAACAAAATAGACTCATACTTGATATACTATTTTGAAATCAGATTTTTATTTTTTTACTGTATTTATCAGTTCTTTTTCATGGCAATAGATGCAGATTTCTTCTTTTCAGTGACTTAATAATATATTCTATATGGCTGCACCAAAATTATAATTGGTTGGTATATTATTATTGTTATACCTTATTTTCCACTTGCCTAGTATTATCTCTGTAATAAAATCCTATAAATTGAATTGCTGTATCAAAAGTATGTATCTTTTAAGTCTTTCTACATATTACCAAACAGTCTTCTAGGAAAGTTGTTCTATTTTTACATTCCTACTACCAATATGAGGAAGTACTTGTTCATCTAGTCCCATTGCCAGCAGTAAGGATAATTCATTTTAATCCTTGCCTGTCTGGTTAGTAGGTCAAAAAATGGCATCTAACTTAAAGGCAGTTTAGTTGTAGAGTGTATCCCAGATTTGTTGATTAAGAACAGCTACTTTTAACAACATGAAATATCTGAGAATGATGCCAGGTAGGCCTGGCAATTGTAGCTTTATCAACAGCTCCTGAAGTGACAGAGGTGGCATCAGATTGTCATGTGGCTGGGTCTCTAGACCTATTTGGATCTTTCTTTGCCTTCATTATCTGAGTAGATTACCCAGCTGAACTGCCTTTGGACTTTTATCATTAGAAAGAATTTAGAATTCTTACAATTGTGTAAAATTGATCTAAAAAGTGGTGTTCTCTACCCTAAAAAAAAAAAAAAACTATTGCTTTAGTGTGATTTTGACCTTCCAGAGCAAGAACTGTTAAAAACCATTGGAATTAACATTTCTTATCCTTGGTAACTGTTGATTGAATTAAACTCAGTAGTTTTCAGTTTATGTCTAGTCAGTCTTTGAGAGTAAGGAAAGTGGTAAGTTCTATTTTTAAGTGTACTGTTGATTGCTGAATGATGGTATTCGAAGGTAGGGCTTTGGCCAGCTGATGGGATGGGAACATCATGTGTTATGTTTTTATTACTTGGGTGTTCTGCTAGGCATTTTATTATGAAGCATGTTCACTGTTTTACAGAACAGTATATTGAGCCCCAAGTCACACAGCTGAGCTAGGATTCAAAATTGGGTTTGTCTGACTTTCCACTATATAGGCATTCCTTGACATTGAAGGGATGTCATGTTGAAGAGCCATGCATGAATGTTTACTTAACAACAACTGGGTGCAGATGCTGCCGCTTGGTAACAGCTTCTCCCTGCTCTTGCAGGCAGAGGCAAGGAAGGACATGCTCTTTGTGAGATGGGGAGCAGACCAAAAGATGGGGAGATGACTGATCACCCCACCTGGGTCATCCAGATAAACTTGGGAATGCCACTTCTGAAGAAGGTCTGGGCCCAAAAGTAGTTTGAATGAAGAGCCATCATGGCTCTTGTCACCTGAGCTTTCAGATAAAAGAGGATGATTTATTTTATGCCATGTAAGGCCAGATAAAAAATACCAAATTTACAGTATTGGATAAAGAAGGAATATGGCAGGCTAGAATTTTCTCTGTTTTGATGATCATATTGCTGTGGGCTGTAATGTATTCTGCAGAGGTGTGGAAATGTTAATCAAAGACCTGCCTTGGAAGCAGGTGTGAGGCACACAAACGTGTACAAAGCAAGAAGAGTTCAGTGCTTCAGCCTTCCACGAAAGCAGAGAGGAAACTGGGAGAGAAGGGGGACAGAGAACAGCTTAATTTCACCTTTTGTCATCCGTTTTATCTTGAGCTGAGGGGAGAAGACTAGTTGCTCCAGAAACAGTGGCAGTGTCTATAGTGTCCAGGAGCTTTGCTGATTTCAAATCCTCACCCTTCTTTAGCAACTGGCTTAATTTTTATTTTATATCCTATTTAAATTATACAGTTTCCCTGAGAATTATATGAGATAATGTTTGTAAAACTCTTCAAACAGTGACATACATTGGAAGTGTTCAAGATAGCTGTTATCGATGTGTTATGTGTGTTAAATGTTCTTATTTTCACATGATTTGTATTTTTATGGTACCACTTTAAAACACTGTAGATGTCTCACTTTTTTTCTAGTGTATCACTGGTCAAGAAGTCATGAAATTATAGTCATAGACCTTTAAATCCGTCACCATGGAAATTGTTTGATTTTTTACCCCCATTTAGAAGATTGGGGAGCAAACAGAGATACGTGTCGTCCAGGTCCACACAACTAAGGGTGATAGTGTTGCAGTTAGAAATTACATCTTCTGGGTCTTCACATTTTTAATCTGTTAATTAAGTTGTCTTTATAGAGTTTATGGGCAGTATGTCCTGCTGTTTAATTAGAGGTCTGTTGGGGAAATAAAACAGTATCATGAGCACACCTTTACCCCTACACTGTTGGTGACTCTGTGTAGAGTTTGAGATTTTCTATTGTAATCAATTTGGCTGGAGATTTGAGTTGAGATGGCCATTATTGCTTTATAGTAAAATTGAAGTTTAAGATGTTTGGATCTTATGCTTGGTTTCCCAGAGAGTGACTTATTTGGAGAGGGTTCAGATAATCTGGATTACAGGTTTATTTGCTGCGGAAAATTTCACTGTAATCTGATTAATGAATCTTCCCTCCTCTTACGGTACATCCTCTAGGACAGGATTTGTCCTACAGACTAGTTTTGTATGGCCAGCAGGCTAAGAATGGTGTGTGTTTGTTTGTTTCACATTAATTTTAGAAAGTTGGGAAGAAAAGAAAACAAAGATGTATATGTGATAGAGATCTTACATAACCAGCAAAGCTTAAAATATTTACTATTGAGTCATCTACATAGAAAGGTTCCCAGTACTTGAAATAGCTTCATTATAATGGAACTTGATCTAATGAAATGTTTTGGTTTCCTTTAAAAACACCTTTAAAATATGCCCTCTTTAAGAAAATCTAATATAAAATGCAAATTTAGATAAAATATTTAGAGAATAATTTTAACATCATCCCTAATGGGTTCTTTATAGAAGGACTTTCATCTTAGTCTGTTTAAACAGGAACTCTCTACTTAGATAAATGTATGTTTACAGATCATTAACTATTTGGCTGGCACACTTACAGCTGGTTTATCTGTTCTACTGCCAGCTGAAGGCTAAGGAACTGAAGATAAAACTTCCTTACATTTTTACAAACAATAGATAGATGAAATCTTTCAGCTTTTTTTTGAAGCCACACAAGCCCTATTGTCCCGCTTGTCACTTTAAGGTGTATTAGTTGCATAGAATAAAATATGTATGTAGTTATTTTTATTTTATTCTATTCCTTAAACTGTTAGGCTCTGTGTTTTATTTTCCAAAAATAACATGGAATATAGTGACTTTATTCTTGAGTAGTTTGACCAGTAAAGATAATTTTTATTTTATTTTCTCTATGCTCTCTGTGGTGCTTTTTGGTTTTGATGAAAGAAGAATTTTAAGATCTGATTCTAAGTGATTCTAAGAAGTGTTTGTGTGATTTCAATAGTCTGTGTCATTGGTTCAAGTACTGTGATACCCTGGAGCTTCTTCCAAGTCACCCAAATACTCCTCTTTTATTTACTTATGACATTGAATACATTAATTAGTAATGACACCCTCCACCCATTCTCCTACCCCACAATCTTCCTCTCTGGCAGCCACCAATCTGTTCTGTATATAAGCTTGGTGGGGTTTTTTTATTTTTGCTTTTTTAGATTCCACATAAGAGATCATATACTAGGAAGAATTAATATTGTCAAAACGGCCATCCTGCCTAAAACAATCCACAGATTCAGTGCAATCCCTATCAAAATACTAACAGCATTCTTCAACGAACCAGAGAAAATAGTTATAAAATTCACATGGAACCACGAAAGACCCCGAATAGCCAAAGCAATCCTGAGAAGGAAGAATAAAGCAAGGGGATTATGCTCGCCAACTCTAAGCTCTACTACAAAGCCACAGTAATCAAGACAGTTTGGTACTGGCACAAGAACAGACTCATAGACCAATGGAACAGACTAGAGAGCCCAGATACAAACCCAAGCATATATGGTCAATTAATATATGATACAGTAGCCATGGATATAACATGGGGAAATGACAGCCTCTTCAACAACTGGTGTTGGCAAAATTGGACAGCTACATGCAAGAGAATGAAACTGGATTATTGTCTAACCCTATACACAAAAGTAAACTCAAAATGGATCAAAGACCTGAATGTAAGTCATGAAACCATAAAACTCTTAGAAGAAAACATAGGCAAAACTCTCTTAAATATAATCATGAGCAACTTTTTCCTGAATGCATCTCCTCGGGCAAGGGAAACAAAATAAAAAATGAACAAATGGGACTATATCATGCTAATAAGCTTCTGTACAGCAAAGGACACTATCAGCTGAACAAAAAGGCACCCTACAGTTTGTGAGAATATATTTGTAAATGACATATCCGACAAGGGGTTAACATCCAAAATATATAAAGACCTCACATGCCTCAACACCCAAAAAGCAAATAACCCTATTAAAAAATGGGTGGAAGATATGAACAGACACTTCTCCAAAGAAGAAATTCAGATGGCCAGCAGGCACATGAAAAGATGCTTCACATCGCTAATCATCAGGGAAATGCACATTAACACCACAATGAAATGTCATGTCATATCAGTTAGGATGGACAACATTGAAAAGACTAGAAACAACAAATGCTGGTGAGGATGCAGAGAAAGGGGAGCCCTCCTACACTGTTGGTGGGAATGTAAGTTAGTTCAACCATTGTGGAAAGCAGTATGGAGGATCCTCAAAACACTAAAAATACAAATACCATTTGACCCAGGAATTGCACTCCTAGGTATTTACCCTAAGAATGTAGGAGCCCAGTTTGAAAAAGACATATGCACCCCTATGTTTATTGCAGCACTATTTACAATAGCCAAGAAATGGAAGCAACCTAAGTGTCCATCAGTAGATGACTGGATAAAGAAGATGTGGTACATATACACAATGGAATATTACTCAGCTATTAGAAAAAAACAGATCCTACCATTTGCAACAACATGGATGGAGCTAGAGGATATTATGCTCAGTGAAATAAGCCAGGTGGAGAAAGACAAGTACCGAATGATTTCACTCATCTGTGGAGTATAAGAACAAAGCAAAAACTGAAGGAACAAAACAGCAGTAGACTCAGAGAATCCAAGAATGGACTAACAGTTTCCAAAGGGAAAGGGACTGGGGAGGATGGGTGTGAAGGGAGGGAGAAGGGGAATAAGGGGCTTTACGATTAGCACACATAACGTGGAGGTGGGGAGGCCAAGGGGAAGGCAGTATAGCACAGAGATGACAAGTAGTGACTCTATACCATCTTACTATGCTGATGGACAGTGACTGTAATGGGGTATGTGGTGGGGATTTGATAATGGGGGGAATCTAGTAACTACAGTGTTGCCCATGTGATTTTATATTAGTGATACCAAAATTAAAAAAACAATCATATACTATTTGTCTTTGATTTATTTCTCTTAGTATAATGCCTTCGAGGTCCATCCATTTTGTCACAAATGGCAAGATTTCATTCTTTTTTGTGGCTGAATAATATACCACTGGGTGTAGATATATATTATATATCACATCTTTATGGTTTTACCCATCAGTGGACACTTAGGTTGCTTCCATATCTTGGCTATTGTAAATAATACTTAAGTGAACATGGGGGTGCAAATATCTTTTTGAGTTAATGTTTTCATTTTCTTCATATAAATACCCATGGGTGGAATTGCTGGGCCATGTATTATTTCTATTTTTAATTTTTTGAGGAATCTCCATACTGTTTTCCACAGTGGCTGTAGCAGCTTACATTCCTAGCAACCATGCACAGGGGTTCCCTTTTCTCCATATCCTTGACAATACTTGTTGTTTCCTGACTTTTTGATAATAGGCATTCTAACAGGTGTGAGGTGGTATCTCATTGGGATTTTGAGTTGCATTTCCCTGATGATCGTGATGTTCAGCATCTTTTCATGTGCCTGTCGGTCCTCCATATGTTGTCTGTGAAAAAAATGTTCAGATTTTCTGTCCATTTTTTAATTGGATTGTTTGGCTTTTTGCCACTGAGTTGTATGAATTCTTTATATATTTTAGTCATTAACCCCTTTTAACTCCTTATCAAATATATGATTTGCAATTATTTTATCCCATTTAGTAGGTTTCCTTTTTATTTTGTTGATGATTTACTTTACTTAACAAAAGTTGTTTGTTTAGTCCCTCTTATTTATTTTTATTGTTGTTACTTTTACTTTTGTTATCAGATTTAATAAGCACCTGTGTCAAGGAACTTACCACCTATGTTTTCTTCCAGAAGTTTATGGATTTCAGGTCTTACTTTCATGTCTTTAATCCATTTTGAATTAATTTTGTGTGTTGTATAAGATAGTAGTCCAGTTTCAATCTTTGGCATGTGGCTATCCTTCCCAATACAGTTGATTGAAGAGACTGTCTTTTCCCTAGTATGTGTTCGTGGCTCCTTTGTCATAAATCAATTGACCACGTAAGTGTGGGTTTATTTCTGGGATCTATGTGTGTGTTTTTATGCCAGTACCGTACTGTTTTGGTTACTATAACTTTGTAACAGGGTTTAAAATCAGGGAGTGTGATGCCTCTAGATTTATTCTTTCTCAAGATTGATTTGGCTATTGGGGATCTTTTGTGGATCCATGCAAATTTCAGGAGTGTTTGTTCTGTGTCCGTGAAAATGCCATTGAAATTTTGATAGGAATTGCATTGAATCTGTAGATTGCATAGGGTTTGAAGCCACACAGGCCCCCTTATCCTACTTGCCACTTTAACAGTATGTTAATTGCCTTTAATGAAGTACATATGTAGTTATTTCATTTTACTCCGCAAATTATTGGGCTCTGTTTTCTTTTCCAAAATTAACTTGGAATTTAGTGACTTTTGACTCTCACATATGGCCATTAAGGATGATTTTTAAATGGCTACCAATGCCAAATACAGGTACCCTGAGTTTTAACATTTTAATCTTTCTAATTGTGCAATTGTTCAAAGAGAGAGGGTTCATAATGGATTTTGTTAGCAGCCTCAAGCATTGTTCGACGTGGCTGTGGCAAGTCAGCTGAGTACCGATAACTCAGTCCAATGACTAGAAAGTTTTTCTGAATTTAGTGAATGAGGTATATATTATGAGCTTACACTATTAATTAGCCTATTGTTGATGAGAGGTAGCCACTTGAGTATGTAGATATGAATGATTAATTATTTTAATAGACTGATAAAGGCCCACGACAAGCAATTACAAGAGAGGTATAGTTATGAAAATAGAGACTGCAGTTGTGATTAAGAGATTTGAGTGTTGCTAAAGGATCTTCTATGTATAGGATGAGTGTTAATGAGTGAATCTGTACCCCCCCAATTTCATATGTTGAAAGCTAACCCCCAATGTGATGGCATTAAGAGTTGGGGGGGGTCTTTGGTAGATGATCAGGTCCTGAGGGTGGAGCCCTCATGAAGGGGGCTAGAGCTTTTAGAAAAGAGCCCTCCGAGCTCTTTTGCCCTTCTTCCATGTTAAACAGATGTCCACAAACCAGGAAGTGAGCCCTTGTAGACTCCAGTATGACAGTGTCTTGGTCTTGGACTTCCCAGCCTCCAGAACTGTGAGAAATAAATGTCTATTGTTCAAAAGCCACCCAGCCTGTGGTGTTTTTGTTATAGCAGCCTGATGCAACGAAGAAAATGTGGTTTCTAGTTTTGGTGAGCAAGCAGGGACAGTGCCTGTTAAGAATAGGATAATTTCTCACCTGTAAGCACCTTAAAAGCCAGGACTTTGTATCTTACTTATGCTATTAAGAGAACTTCCCAAAGAATACTTGCTGAGTGAAGGGGACACACTTGACACAGTCTGTTGAAGGAAACACACAGTCTACTGAAGCTGACACTGCAGTGAAGTATCTTGAGAGTATGGTATGTTGTGGGGAGTACAAAGGATGGCACTTAACTACATATGTTGAGTCAAAGAAGCTTCATAGAGGATACTAATTTGAGACATGAAGGATAAGCTAGGGTTCTCCCAGGTGTGGTGAGGGGAACAGAGAATATTCCAGAAAGAAAGTGGTGGTATGTGTGACGATTTGTTGTTGGGGTGCTGCTGTGCTACACTGAAGAAGTTGTGAATGGTGGAGCCTAGCATGTGGATGGTGGGACATGAAGAGAGATAGGCAGGAAAGGCCAGGGGGCCTGTGTACGGAACAGTAGCCTTTACCTTTTGGCTTTTACCCAAGAGCAGCAGGAAGATCCTGAAGGGGTTTTTCTGACATTTTACGAAAGTAAACAAACATACAGAAAAGTGAAGGAATTTTACAGTTAATATTCACATATGCAAACATAGGTTTAATCATTAACATTTAACTGTATGTATTTGTTTTTTCATCTAAGTGTCCCATTATGACCCTTTGTTGTTATGCATTTCAAAGTTAGTTGCAGATATCAGTATACTTCCCTGGAAAACTTCAGCATGCATACATTAACCAGAATCCCCTGAAGAGTTTCAGGAAGGGAGAGTAGCATGTTCAGATGTTTTAGGAAGATTGCTTCGCTGCAGGATGGGGAATGGATTGGAGTGTGGTATGAATTAGTGAATGTTCACTTTTGAGTGGTAGGTTTATATAGTGAGGAGAAGAGAACTGGGAGGAGGCCATGGACCAAACTCCTGAAGACATAAAGAGAGAAAAAAAACAGTCTAACAAATAGTGTGATTGGAAGATGTGTATAACTCTAGAGCAGACTACATCTTTACAAATTCCTCAGGTAAGATTCCTGAAAATAGTAGATAATAAATGAGATTTTTTAAAGTAGAATATATTTTCATTTGCCTTTTTAGGCCTTTTATGAACTAGATTTATTTGTTGTAAGGAAATCCAGTCGGTGGAGATCTCCTTGTGTGCTACATGAGAGCTCAATCAGGGAGAGAGTTTGTGACTGATCAAGAAAGAATTAATGAGCAGGTCGATCAGGTTCAAGCAGAGCAGTTTAGTAAAGCAAAGTACACACTCGAGGAGGGAGTGTGAGTGTGCTCCAGAGGTGCAGCACGATGGGGCTTGGGTTGGGTGGTCTTATAGCTGGAATTTAAGAGGGGGGTGGAATATTCATCAGGATAGGTGAGGCTTTCTGGGAATGGGAAGGGAATTTCTGGGAAATAGGGTGACACCCTCTTTTTGTCCTTAGATTGTCTGCCTCAGAGCTGTCATGGTGCCAAGGGGTGTTATTGTTAGTATGCTAATGAGCATTTACTGTATATGCTCATTACTATACTGATTTTGAGATGAAGTCAGGGTCAACCTCTCCTCCATGTTGGAACCAGTCAGTTTTAGCAGGTCAAATATCTATACCCTCACTCCCCACATTCCAAAAGAACAGTTTATGCAGCATGTTTAGAACGTAAACAGGCATCAAACTGAATGTAAACACTGGCCAAAGGCCCCAACCTCCTCCCTGCTCATGTCTGGCTATCCACCTACTCTAACATTTTTCAGGTGTCTACATTTGCCCTCAAGACAGTCATGTCAGAGTCCTTCTAGGTGCAAAAAAAGTGACAACTACAGAAAATGGTTATTATAATTGAGCCCAAGACTTATGAAAAGAAGAAATAGACTTAAAATATCTATAAAATATCATCAGTTTTCAACTAGCTGTGAATTCCAGATGTCAGTAAAGTTGAAGAGGAGAAGAGTAGTTGACAGAAATTCTGTTCCCTAAATGCTCTTGTTTCAGTAAGCAAAGTACTTCTATAGACATCTTGAGGATCTTCTCTGTGCCAAGCCCTGATAGGTGTTGGGGTATTCTTGGGAATAAGGTACTCTTTTCTTTTCCCCTCTCATTCCATTTTCTCCTGAGAAGAAAGGGGAGTAGTTCTTGAGGAGGTTGGTTTGGGCTCTCTTGAGAAGCTTGGATTATGGCCATGCTCCCACAGTCTTTGTGACTGGCCTGACCTCAGTTTCATCATCTGTAAGTAGAAAGGATTTCATTAGAGTTCCTTATAGCCGGTGTGTGCTTATGAAATGTTCTTTATTCTCAATGTGGACACTTTTGTTACCAGAAGTGAGAAAATTTTAAATCACAGGGTAGAAAAAAAATCTCTAACAACCATTGAAAGGAAAGGAGCGACACACAACAGCAATTTACCGGAGAGTTCCGCTTTATTAGGGAAAGGTGCTGGGATATATAGGATGGGGCATAGGGTGATTGTGGTGTTACTTCTACGGGGCTGGTGGCTGTTGGCTAGGTGCTGGGATTGGGAGGGGGGCGAGAGGTGATTGGGCTTCAGGTGGCGCCGGCGGGAACCGAGGACCCCGAAAAGAAGCCGGAAGTTCGCCATCTTACTGGTGGGGACCCTTCATTCCCCCCTTTCTCCTCTATGGGTTTGTGGGCGTTGCTTTCTTTCTGACTGCTTCCTGCTGAACAGGGGCGGAGAAGGGAGTGAGGGTTTGAGGATTGGGAGGAAAGGGTTGACAGGACTCCCCACAGTAAGGATGAGTAGATGTGGACTTCTTCAGGTTGGAAATCAATGAAGGTTCCCTGTAACCATAGGTTGAGGACCTGTTGATTCCAATGGTGCCAAGAGGATATGGGTGTCAGGAGCCAGGCGTCTGCGGCCATTGTTTCCAGGAACAGTTTCCAGCGGAGAGAGGGGTCCATCTCAGCATGTGGTGAGGAGGTCACGTGAGGGTGAGGGGTCTTCCGTGGCCAGAAGCTGGTAGTTCCTGAGTAAAAGCTGGTTGAAAGCTTGATTAGAGATTTTCCCGACTTGGGATTTGATGAACTTTATTATACAGGGTAAGAAGAGACAGACAAGAAGAATGACTATTATGGGGCCTGCAATGGGCCAGAGCCAGGTGAGGAGGGGGTTTGTTAGTATTGACGAGAATGGGTTGGAATTGGAAGCAGAGTGGAGGCTGGAGGCAAGGTCAGTGAGTTTGGTGATGTCAGTTTCTACAATGCCGGATTCGTTGATGTAATAGCAGCACTCTTCCTGGAGGAAGACGCAGGTGCCACCCTTCTCGGCTGTAAGCAGATCTAGGGCCCGCCGGTTTTGAAGGGTGACTTTAGCTAGCGAAGTGACTTGTCTTTGGAGAGAGGCTAGGGAATCGGCAGTGGATGCCAGGGCTCCCTCAAGTTTGGCGTCGAGATCTCTAACTGCCCATAGAGAGTGACCCAAGGCTCCTCCTGAAAACCCCACCCCAATGGCTGAGGTGATTAAAGAGATACCGACCATGATGGGAAGGAAAGCAGCCCTTTTTGTGCGCGAGTGCAAGGGAGGTTGGAGCTCAAGGAATTCTGCCATGCTGTAAAGTGTAAGCTGTGGGATTAGGGTGACGAGAATGCAGGGTGTATCGGAATTGAGAGGCAGTGAGTTGAAAAGGCTGCCATTACACCAAAAGAAGTGTCCCGGTTGTGTAAAAGTCTTGGAGCCGGAGGTAGGGGTGTAGATAGAGAGGCAGTGAAGTGCACTGGAGGGGGGTGGAGTTGGGCCTACACAGTGGTGGATGGTGAGATTATCTGGGTATTCTGGCTCCCATAGGGGTATGTCTGCCAGGGGACGGAGGTGTTGTCCTTCTGCATGGAAGGAGTAGTTGGAAATATTAAGGGGCACGGCAGCCAGCAGTGGGCGCTGTAGTGATGCGCACAAGAAACAATTGGCGGTGTTGAGGGTGTGGTTGAGAAAGATGGTGGTGTCTTGAATGAGCTGTAACCAAGAGTAGGAGGAATAAGATGAAGAGGCGCCGTCAAGAGTTTGGATAATGACCTTTTCGGAATGTCTGATATCTGATGCAACTTGAGAGATCTGGGAGCGAGAGGGAACATACTCTCGAGAGATATGAAGGGTACCGTGGGGGGTCGAAGACCCCTTGTAGTAAACTGAGGCTGTTACTCCAGCAGCCCATCGAGAGTCCCAGGGATCTGGGATTGATAAGGAGAATGAGCCGTTGGGATATTTCATGAAACGGTTGGAGGAGTAATACTGTGGGTACTGGAAGTCACCCATGTAGTGAATGGTGCAAGACCAGTAGGGGCATCCCCCGTAGGTGTCTGGCCATCGCCTACAATAGGCTTGTCTTTGGTCATAGAGGAAGCAGAGGTAGGGAGAATAAAGGTAGCTGTAAATGAATACTTCAGTGGAGGGAGGAAAGTGGAGGTACAAAGGCTCAGAGCAGCCTTTCAGAGGGCAGTCTGATGTGGCAATGAGGGCAGTAACTTTTGTTTGATGCTGTGTGTAAGTCTGCTTGACTTTGAATCGCCATACAAAGGAGGATGGGGCGGCAGGGAAGACAATAGGAATGAGGGAAAAAAGCGAGAGAGCAGTAAAGGAGGAAAAAGTCATGATTCAGGTATGGATGGCAAAGAGGGTGCACGGGAGATGCGGAGCTTCAAGGGATCAGAGGGATGAGGCGTGGTAGAGTAGACAGCGTCTTGGGCTGTGTCCGAAGGACTCTGGATTGTGACTGATGGGTCTTGGGTGTCCAGAGAAGGTGAGTCTTGGGTATTTGGTTTCAACCTGGAGATATGAATCCAAGGGGTGACAGAGTTATCAGGCAGTGAGAGCTTGGCAGCCGAGGGGGTGCAGAGAATAACTGGGTGTGGACCTTCCCATTTCGGGGTGAGAGAGGGCTGATCCTCTGGTGGCTTATAAAACACTAGTTGGCCGGGCTGTAAGACAGGAGGATTTTGGGAGGCGGATGGATCAGGAAGGAGCCAATCTTGATATTTCCACAATTCAGTGCGGAGGAGAGAGAGTAGTGGAAGGGCTATATTGGGAGGAATTGGTCCTTTGTGGGAAGGGAGCCCCGGGGGTAGAATCGGGCGGCCGTACATGATCTCAAAGGGTGACAAGAAGGAAGGTTTCTTTGGGAGGGCTCGAATGCGGAGTAGAGCTAAGGGAAGTAAGCGAACCCAGTCAAGGTGTAGTTCTAGAGATAGTTTGGTCAGGATGTCTTTTAGAGTCCTATTGGCTCTTTCTACTTTTCCTGAAGCTTGTGGTCGATAAGGACAATGTAAATGCCAGGGGAGCGAGAGCGACTTGGAGAGGTTCTGGATAATTTGGGCAGTGAACTCAGGGCCGTTATCTGATTGGAGGGAAGTGGGCATCCCGAACCTAGGAAAGATCTGGGTGAGGAGGATAGAGGCAACTACGGATGCTCGTTTGTTAGTGGTGGGGAAAGCTTCAACCCATCCTGAAAATGTATCTACTAGCACGAGTAGGTATCTGGTGCATCGTACAGGGGGCATGTTAGTGAAGTCTATTTGCCAATCTGCAGCGGGGACATTACCCCTTGCTTGATGAGCCGGGAAGGGTCGGGCTTTGAGGGGGGTATTAGGGTTAGTGCGTTGGCAGATGGTGCACTTGCAGGTTATTTGGTTAAGTAGGGTTTTGTCTTCAGGAGAGAGAGGAAAAAAAGATTGTAAAAAATGGATTAAGGATTGGGGGCTGGGGTGGAACAGGTCATGTAAGAGGCGGAAGAGAGACTCTTTGTCCTGAGAGCAGAGGGCATCTTGTGATAAGGCTAAAACTGCAAGGGCAGACGGATTGTTCCCTGGTGCGTTTTCTGATAGGGCAACTGACCGGGCTACTCTGTCGGCCTTGTTGTTACCTCTTGCAATGGGGGAGTCATCTTTTTGATGTGATTTGCAGTGGACTATGCCTAGTCGGTGTGGGAGTTGTGAAGCCTCTAAAAGTTTAGTAATTAAGGCTGAATTAGTTATGGAATTCCCTTTTGTGGTGAGGAGGCCTCGTTCTTTCCATACTGCCGCGTGGGACAAGAGAATGTGGAATACGTACTTGGAGTCAGTGTACAATGTGAGAGACATGTCCCGGGCCAGAGTGCAAGCTCTGGTGGCTGCAATGAGTTCAGCCTGCTGATTGGTTGTACCAGGGGGTAGGGCTCGTGCTTCAATGACATCTTCGAGGGAGACTACTGCATATCCTGAGTAGTGGATGCCCTCATGTTTAAAGGAGGACCCATCAGTAAACCAGATGAGGTCGGAGTGTGAGAGGGCTCCTTCGGAGATCGTGGAGTGGCATGGAAGGAAGTTGTGAAGGGCTTCTAGGCAATCATGCGAGGGAGTATGAGGAGAGCAGGGTAGAGGAAGAAGAGTGGCCGGATTTAGGGGCGGGCAGGGGAGGAAAGAAATGTTTGGATTTTGGAGGAAAGAGGACAGTAAGGTGAGGAGTCTGGAGGGGGGGAGAGTCTGTAAACTTTTGTAGGTTAAGAGATCTTTTAGGTGATGTGGGGACAGAATGGTAAGTGGCGCTCCGAATGTTAGTTTATGAGCTTCTTTCTGCAAGAGCTGTCCAGCGGCTAATGCCCGTAGGCAGGGGGCCCATCCCCGAACTGTGGGGTCTAATTGCTTGGAGAGATAAGCTACTGGGGCAAAGGATGGGCCATAATATTGGCCTAGGACTCCTAGAGCTTGACTGGACCTCTCATGAATGTATAATGAGAAGGGTTTTGACAAATCAGGGAGATGGAGAGCTGGAGCTTTTACAAGGGCTTGACGGAGCTTAATGAAGGAGTGTCGGGGTGAGGATGATAATGGTTCTTCAGGGGGGCCCTTGCTGAGGTCGTATAGGGGTCTTGCCAACAGGGAGAAGTTAGGGATCCACGCTCTAAAATACCCAGCCAAGCCTAGAAAGGAAAGGATTTCTGTCTTGGTTTTGGGAACGGGCAGGTCAGAGAGGAGTCGTTTTCTGTCTAAGGTAATGGACTTTCTTTGCTGAGACAGAAGGAATCCAAGGTAAGTGACAGAAGGGGAAGAGATTTGAGCTTTGGCAGGGGATACTCGGTAACCTCTGGAAGCTAGAAGGTTAAGTAGAGACGCAGTGTCAAGTTGAGACTGTTCCCACGAGGGACTGCAGAGCAGAAGATCATCTACATATTGTAATAAAGTGGACTCGGGGTGATCATGGTGAAACTGTTTGAGGTCTTGAGCTAGGACTTGTCCAAAAATATGGGGACTATCTCGGAAGCCTTGTGGTAAAACTGTCCAAGTAAGCTGAACAGAATGTCTGGTGTATGGGTCCGTCCAGGTGAAGGCAAAAAAATCTTGGGAGGAGGGGTCTAGGGGAATAGAAAAAAATGCGTCCTTGAGATCTAGGACTGAGAAGTGGGATGCAGAAGCAGGGATCTGCGATAAAAGGGTGTATGGATTTGGAACTAAGGGATGGATAGGGACAACGGCTATGTTGATGAGGCGAAGGTCTTGGACAAGGCGGAAAGATCCGTTGTTTTTTTTAACAGCTAATATGGGGGTATTAAATGGGGAGTGAGTGGGTCTGAGGTAGTTTTTGTTTAAGAGATCTTGAATGATGGGTTGGAGGCCTATGAGGGCTGAAGTGGTTAGGGGGTATTGGGCCTGACAGATATACTGAGAGGGTTCACGTAATTTGATAGAGGCAGGGGGACATAGGGCCATGGAGGGGCTTGTAATGTCCCAAACTTTGGGATTTACAGGGTGTATAAGGGCAGAACTGGAGCTTTCATTGGGTAGAGGGGGGCTGTCGGCTATGAGGGCCATCAGAAAGGGAGTACTGGGGGCTGTGGGATTGGATATAGTTATGGAAACGTGGAGGAGGGAAAGGATGTCCCGTCCTAGTAAGGGGATGGGACACTGGGGCATAACTAGGAAGGAGTGGGAGAAAGGTATGGGACTGTCTAGGATTGTGCATAAAAGGGGGGGGGTTTTTAATGGGAAAATCTGTTTACCTCCTACCCCGACTATAGGAGTAATGGCTGGCGTGGTAGGGCCCCGGTATTCTCGCAAGACTGAGAAGGTGGCTCCTGTATCTAGGAGGAAGGAGATGGGGCGACCGTCTACTGTTAAAGTAACCCTGGGCTCCTGTTTGGTGATGGAAATGGTCGGGCGAGAAGCCCCCGGGCCCCGTCAATCTTCTTCTGCCAGCCCCACTACGGTGGGCTTAGGATGGGGGTTGTTCGTCCAGCCTCCCCTTCGGGTGGTTGGGCAATCAGACCCCCAGTGGCCCTTTTTGTGGCATCTGGGGCATGGGGTGGTAGGAGATCTGGGGGAGGGGCACGCCCTTGACCAATGTCCCTCTTTTCCGCACTTGAAACAAGCTCCTTGGGGGGGCTTGTCTGTAGAGGGGCGCCCAGGTTGTGGTTTTATCAGCTGGGCCAACATCTGGAAATTGGCCTGATCAGCTTTTTGTTTACGGCGTTCTTTCTCCTCCTCCCGGTTATGGAAGACTTTAAAGGCCACTGTTAGGATCTCAGTCTGTGGGGTAGCGGGGCCCTGTTCTAACTTTTTGAGTTTAGCTTTAATGTCGGGGTAGCTTTGAGCTAGGAAGTATGTCATAAGGACCTGTCTTCCTTCAGGTGTTTCTGGGTCCAGGCTGGTATACTGTAATAGGGCTTGAGTGAGTCTATCTAAGAACTCGGAGGGGGTTTCATCTCTCTTTTGAATTATGTCTTGGAGCTTTTGAAAATTGACTACTTTACGAGCTGCCTTTTTTAGACCTGCTATTAAGCAGGAGGCAAAAATATCTCGAGAGTGGAGACCCACAGCGGTGTTATAATCCCAGTGTGGGTCTTGTTCGGGGACAGCAGTGGGACCAGGGGGACAGGTGGGGTCAGTCCTGTGGGTTTCGGTAGCATGCATTTGGGCGAAGTCCCAAGCTCGTCTACGCTCCTCAGGGAGGAGAGTATTGGCCAGGAGCATGAAGATGTCATGATGCGTGAGGCTGTAAGACTGGAGGGTCCATTGAAACTCCCTGATGTAGGTCGTGGGATCAGTGGAAAAGGAACCTAGGCGTTTCTCTAGTTGGGCTAAATCTCCTAAGGAGAAGGGGACGTGAACACGCAAGATGCCTTCGGATCCTGCTACTTCCCGGAGCGGGGCGATAATTTTGGGAGGCCCTCGGGACCGAGTCTGAGGGAGACTGAAGGGTTCTGGCTCAGTCTGTGCAGGGGAAACAGGTAATGGGGGCAAAGCCGCGATAATTTTGGGAGGCTCTCGGGACCGAATCTGAGGGGGCAAAAATGGACGAGGCTCTTGGAACTTAGTTAGAGGGGGGCTGAAAGGCTCAGGCTTGATTTGCGGGAGGGGGGAAGGTGAGGGGGACAGAGGAGGAGGTGGTGAGGTGCAGGAGGAGATGGTGGAGGAGGGGGAAGGGAGAGGATGGGAGGCTTCTGCGGGGGTGGAGGCGGTGGCGGCGATAGAGGAAGGGGGAGGGGCTGTTGTAGGAGAAGAAGGGGAAGGGAGAGGATGGGAAGCCTCTGGGGCGGGGAAAGCGGGAGCGGTGGCGGCGGTAGAGGAAGGGGGAGAGGCTGTTGTAGAAGGAGAAGGGGAAGGGAGAGGATGGGAAGCTTCTGCCGCGGGGAAAGCGGCAGCGGTGGCGGCGGTAGAGGAAGGGGGAGAGGCTGTTGTAGAAGGAGAAGGGGAAGGGAGAGGATGGGAAGCTTCTGCTGCGGGGGAAGCGGCAGCGGTGGTGGCGGTAGAGGAAGGGGGGGGTGCTGTTGTAGGAGAAGAAGGGGAAGGGAGAGGACGGGAGGCTTCTGCCATGGGGAAAGAGGCGGCAGTGGCGGCGGAGGGTGGAGGGGTTGTAGGAGGGGGAGGGGCTGAAGGGGGAAGTCTGTATGGCGGAGGCTCGTCGGCCGGGTCAAAGGTAATTGAAGAGGGACTGGGAGTGTGTGGAGGGGAGGGAGACGGCTTGCAGGCTAGGAGAACTTGGGGCGGGGAGCAGGTGGTGCAGAGGCTGGGATTTTGAGCTAGGAGGCGAAAAGCTTCGATATAGGGAATCTCCTTCCATTTTTTCAGGCGCTGGCAGTAGTTAAAGAGATTGCGAGTGATGTTAGGATCAAGAGTTCCCCCTGCGGGCCATTGGTTGTTATTGTCTAGGGGGTATGTCGGCCAATCTTGGGAGCAATATTTACGGAGAAGTTTTGGTTTTATATCAGGCGTCAGGGAGAGGGTAGCCAGATGCTTAAGCAGGCATTCAAGAGGTGAACTTTCAGGGAGGGATGAGGAGGCTCCCATGGCTAAAGGACAGAGAAGGAGACAAACAGGGGAAGACGAACGGAGATCCTCAGACTGGAGGCAGACCACAAGGAGACAAAATGGCTAAAGGACAGAGAAGGAGACAAACAGGGGAAGACGAACGGGGATCCTCGGACTGGAGGCAGACCACAAGGAGACAAAGGGCGTCCCCGATGATCCTTGGTGGTCTGCGGAAACTCGTATACAAGTCGGAATTTCTTGGGAAGTGTGGGTCGTCACCCAAACTTCCCTAAGAAGGCAGAGTGCCGGAGTCACGAGGTACCTAGCGCTAGGCGTTTTCGGCGGGCCGAACAGGTTTCGGCGGACGGAACAGAAGGAGGAGGGAGCGGGAAAAGGAGCGTTCTCATCCGCAAAGGAGTCACCTCATTTATGGCTGTTGGGGGGGGGAGCTGAGAGTCTGCTGCAGCTGTGAAGGCCTGAGGTGGGGGTTTATGGCTTTTGGAGGAGGGGCCTGAGGGTCCGCTGCAGCCGTGAGGGCCTGAGGCAGGGATTTATGGCTGTCGGGGGAGGGGCCTGAGGGTCCGCCGCAGCCGTGAAGGCCTGAGGCGGGGAGCGTTCCCTCCTCGTCCCCGAGCGTCAGGGCCTTGCCGGACGATCACGGTCAATGGCACTGCGATAGCTCAGGGAAGAGTGGCCCACCCCGGGGAAGTTTTGCTTAAAAAGTCTCAGCTGAGGTGGGGGTTTATGGCTTTTGGAGGAGGGGCCTGAGGGTCCGCCGCAGCCGTGAAGGCCTGAGGCGGGGAGCGTTCCCTCCTCGTCCCCGAGCGTCAGGGCCTTGCCGGACGATCACGGTCAATGACACTGCGATAGCTCAGGGAAGAGTGGCCCACCCCGGGGAAGTTTTGCTTAAAAAGTCTCAGCTGAGGTGGGGGTTTATGGCTTTTGGAGGAGGGGCCTGAGGGTCCGCCGCAGCCGTGAAGGCCTGAGGCGGGGAGCGTTCCCTCCTCGTCCCCGAGCGTCAGGGCCTTGCCGGACGATCACGGTCAATGGCACTGCGATAGCTCAGGGAAGAGTGGCCCACCCCGGAGGGGGGGGGCGGGGACTTACCTAAAGGCCAGAGAGGAGTGGTGAGTGTGATGAGCCAGCGCCGGAAAAAGAGGACGAGGGCAAGCTGCTGCTGGTGTTGGGGGAAGACGGGGCCCAGTTGGGGTGTCCCGTCTCCCGGGTTTCGGCACCAATGAAAGGAAAGGAGCGACACACAACAGCAATTTACCGGAGAGTTCCGCTTTATTAGGGAAAGGTGCTGGGATATATAGGATAGGGCATAGGGTGATTGTGGTGTTACTTCTACGGGGCTGGTGGCTGTTGGCTAGGTGCTGGGATTGGGAGGGGGGCGAGAGGTGATTGGGCTTCAGGTGGCGCCGGCGGGAACCGAGGACCCCGAAAAGAAGCCGGAAGTTCGCCATCTTACTGGTGGGGACCCTTCAACCATATTTATCCTATTATATTTATTTGAGTCTACTCTTTTTCAAAATAACGTTAAGCTTACCTTACAATGAATCCTCAAGGTGCTGAATATTAGAGGAGAGACTATCATCATTTAAAATTATAGGAGAGCAGAAATTACCAGTATAGGAAGACAAACTTCATTCCCAATCTTTACAGGTAGAATCAGGATAGGAACATAACCACTTATGAGTGATCCAAAGGCAGCCTACAGAAAAGAATCCATTAAATCATTTTTCTTTTTCTTCTGAAAACAGCAGTCGCTCCTGGAACCCTTTTTCTTTTCTGAGTCATAATACAGAATTTCAAAATACAAAACAGTGCAAAAGAAAAAAGTCCAACCCCCAGTGTTGTTTTAATGACCTCTTAGAATCGCAGCACTGTTGTATATTGGGATGAGTACGCTTTGGAGTTAAATTCATGTGAATTCAGGTCCTGGCTCTGCCATTTCCTACCTGTGAACCTTTGGATAAGATACTTTGGCAATTCTGAGCCCCAATATCCTCATCTGCCACATGGGAGATAATCATCACCTCCTTGCCGGTGTGGTTGTGTTAGATTACTGTTGGTTAAGTGAACACATTAGGCACTTCGTGAATATCGGCTCCTGCTGCTCCTAGAGAGATGAAAGTGGCAGCCACTGCTGGTTCTCTTGGACTAGGACATGGGCACAGGATGTTGAATTGGTGTCCTTTAAATTTTGTTATATGGACACATGTTGACAGACTTGAAATTTCATTCGTTTTTCTGTCCTAACTTCTTAGTTTGTTTTTGCATTTCAAACCCATGAATACAAAATACTCTCTAAGTTGGTTAAGAGGACAAAATATGGAGAGTATCCTTCATTCAGAGATTTGTGAAACTCATATTCATATTTCAGCACTTTTTTTGTTGTTGGGGACAAGATCTATTGGTGGCTGCTCAGTGGGAGGTGTAATTTTCCATGAAAGGAGCATAGTTAATAGGCACTTAAGTCACAGGCACTTTGTAGGTGCTGGGGATGCAGCAGTGAACAAGACACAGAAATGCCTGCTCCTCTGGAGCTTTTGGGTATACAGAGTGACAAGTAAAGTACGTATCAGATTAGTAAATTCAGTGGAGAAAAGTAAAAAAAGAAGGAATGGGAATGTTTGGAGGTTCGGATTTTAAATGAGGTAGTCAGGGGTGGCCTGCCTGGAAGTGATTTTGAGGGAAGGTTGGAAGAAGGCCAGGAACACAGACATTTCTGAAGAGAGTATGTTCTAGATAGAGGAAAAAAGACCTTGAGGTTGGAATCTCATGTTAGTAATTACATGAGTGTTTTGGAGAAAGTTGGCAAGATAACGATATTGCTTCTGTGCATATTCAAATTTGAAGTATTTATGGGATATCCAAATAGTGAGACCACAAAGCCATTCAGGAGAGGCTGAGGCTGGAAGGTCTGTGGGTCACCAGATGATAGGTGGTATTGAAGTTGTGCGTGGTGATTCTCCTGGAATTACGTAGAGTGAGGAGAGTAGAGGACCGAGGAAGGGACCCTGAGGACACAAACGTGGGGTGGGGAGGGAACTGTAGCCTGCAAGGAAGACTTAGAACCAAGCACCTTAGAGGTAGTGCTAGAATAGGAGAGGGTGATGTTCTTGAGGCTATGCCAAGGAAGAGTCTTTGACTTCCATCTTCCTCATCCCTCTGCCGGCTCCCTGCCAAATCAGATCTGAGTACAGTTATCTCCACCCTTCTTGCTAATACCTTAGTCCAGGCCTACCTCATTTCTCAATAGGCCTCCTCCAATAATAGTCTATTATCTAGTCTCCTTACTCCTAAACTTACCCTTGTCAGTCTTCTACAACGTCACACAATCTTTGTAAAATATCCCAGCACTGCCAGTGGCTCCCATTATCTTCAGGATAAAGTCTAACCATCTCTGCCTGGCGTAAAATGTCCTTCATGATCTGAGTCCCCTATTTGTTCTCACCTTCTGGCTGCTTTCCCCCTCATGTCCTAAATTTCATGCATTCAAATTATTTGTCCTTTCTAGAAGGACAGTTTTTGCCTCCAGGGCTCAGTATATGCTTTCCTTACTTCCAGGAATGCCTAAATCTCCATGGTTCATTAACTATAAGATTTGGTTAAAGTGTTACCTACTTTCTCTGTAAAGCTCTTTCTGACTTCCAGGCCAAACCAGAATCTTCCCTTAGGCCTAGCTTCCTGGTTTGTTACATATCTCTAGTGTAGTCTTAAGTACAGTATCTGGAAATTATCTTCTGTTTTCCCTCTCCAGTTTACAGCAGCTTCAATAAATGGATCTTTGTATTCCTAGTGCTTGGCTTAGTGTAGTAAAATGTCTAATGTAGTGATTCTCAAAGTGTGGTTCCTAGACCAGCAGCACTTGGAACTTGTTAGAAATGCAGATCTTGGGCCCCACCCCAGACTTACAGAATCAGAAACGCAGGTGGTGAGGCCCAGCAATGTGTGGTCTACCAAGACTCTCAGATGAATCTGATACATTTTTGAGACCCCTAAAGGTTGATGGACAACATTCACTCAGAGGAATAAACTTTGGTCTCACGGTAAGTGGGAGAAAACCCAGTGTATTCAGTCCTTAGAAAAAGGAAACACCCTTGTTCTACTGATAGCTGCAAGAACTTAAAACTGAGCATATGTATTTAAGATTTGTAATATTTTTTACTTTTCATGAATTTAGGCTCAAAATCTCTTCTGAGCCTACTAAGCCTTTAAAATGAGAATTAGATAATCTAAAAGGAAGACACAAACTTGTTAGAGAATCACTTATAGTCTCACTATCAGAGAAAAATTATCAGTGATTATTTCTAGCTAATATTATTATGGTTTTTATTCTTTTACTTCAGATTATATTTTTAATTCAGAAACCTTTATATTTAAGTCATTTGAAATATTAAAACAAGTTAAAATCAAATAATCAAATATTTTTCCCCTTTTTATAAGTATCTTCACTTTCTAACATTTAAAGTGGGGATTAAAGAGAAGATAAATCCTGGGTCATATTAAATGAGGTTTTATCCGATTGCTACCCATTTTTATGGATCTGTACATACTTTAGAAAATTCTTTTTGAATATTGTATTGACTTAAGCATCTATTATAAGTCTCGGCACTAAGTTTTTGCTTGTAGAAGGTAACATTGTTTCTGTGGGATAATCAAAAAACAGTGGTGTCCTCTTAGCTTAGAGGACTCCTTTGAGGAAAGCAACCTGTCATAAGACAAATTGTGATTCCTTTTTTATAGGTTTAGAACAGACTCAGACTCCCTTTTTAAGTTAATGAACTTTGTTTTTTAGAGCAGTTTTAGGTTCACAGCAAAATTGAGCAGGAAGTGCCAGGAGTTTTCAAATATCCCCAGTCCTCACACATGTATAGCTTTCCCCACTATCAACCTCCTCACACAGTGGTACACTTCTGTAATCAATGATCCATCATAGTTAAATGAGCATTCACTCTTGGTGCTACACATATGGAATTGACAAATGTATACTGGCATGTATTTATCATTATGGTATCATACAGAGTAATTTCACTTACCCAAAAATCCTCTGTTCTGCCTATAAATAGACTGTTTAAAAAGAAGATTTTATAGATCTCCTCATATGGTGGTTTAAATTATTTTTATTATGTGTAATGGTTAAGCCTACTGAGATGACTAGATATAAATTCTTTAAGTTCTTTTTGTTTATAGTTCTTGAGCTATAGAACCAAAATAAATTATAAATTAAGTGCCATAAACTATAGTACTGATAAAATTCAAATTAGCAATCAATATAACAAAGGGTGTTTTGCTGAAATTAAGTTCTAATTTTGGGTTTCATAGTAGACAGAAGTATTTATATTTTTTATTTTTCACTGATTAATGTGATCATTTCCATTTTAAGCATGATAGATCATCATGGGAGTCATTGCATTGTCATAGGTGTTACTGTTTTCAACCCAATCTGTTAGTTCAATGGAACATTTTAATAGCATGCTGCAAAAAATAGTACTAGAAAAGGAGTACTCATTTAATGACAAATCCTTTATTGCCTATTTAAAGCTATACTTAACTGCTATGAAGTGTTGGAAAATGGCTCATAAAAAGAACCAGTCTGGCCAGTATAATTGAATATAGTACTGACCACTCTGGGATATTTTCTTTTGAGTGTGGCATGCCTGTGTGTCCCCTCTCTTCTCTTCTGTCTGCATCATTTGGCCTCAGCTTGACACCAGTAGGATTGTAAACACCAGTGCAGAAATGGATTCTGCAATCCTACTACAGTATTTAGATATAAAAATGGTCATTCAGAAGATCTGAGACATATAATTTTTTTTAAAGTGCAACATGAAAATGAAGACAATTTTCAAATTCTCAGAGAACTCCAGGAACAAGTCCTTAGATCCAAAACTCACCTTTAGAAGTACTATTAATGTGATATTGCTAATGAAATAAGTCCATGAATCAGTAATATGTAGTATTTAAATAAACTAATAATATAAAAAAATCCTCACCAAAACATTGAATAGCTAGCCTAGTTTTAAACTTTTTAAACTTGTGCCATTTAAATCACATGATTTGTTGCTATTAATATTTTTGAAGTCTGTTGTTGTTTTTTTGTCGTTCTGTATTCCCTCTATTCTTGTTCTTGCCCAGTTTACTACCCCCAACTTCTATCCCTCTCCCTTGCTGCATATTTCTTATGGCTTCATGGTATTCATGAGGCTACACAGTCTCAGTTCCCTGTCCTAGTCAGCTTTGATGGACCATCCATCTTTTGTGGGTGGCCTGGAGTGGTCACGTGACCCGAACTGAGCCAGTTATGAGTCTTTACCTAAGATTCTTAGGATTGAAATCCAGTAGAGAGAATCTTTTGTTCCTTGTAGATTAAACTGGGATGACGTCAGAGTTGAGCTTCCTGAAAAATACCCAGAGAGGAAGCCATTTCTAACAGTATAGAGTGGACTTGGCAAGAGCAGCCCAGACACCAGGAGAGAGCCCTGGAAGTGCAGTCTGCATCATCTTCATCTCTATAGTTAACTGCTTAGCTTCTGTCAAATTACCCTTTTGGTGAAAGCTAGTTCCATTTCAGGTTTTCACTTGGCATTAGAAGACATCTTTAAATAATTCATACTATGATATAAAAGGTATTTCCTTTTTTACAGGTGAAGATGGAGCTGGAAAAACAAGCTTAATAAGAAAACTTCAAGGAATAGAGGAGTACAAGAAAGGAAGAGGATTGGAATATTTGTACTTAAATGTTCATGATGAAGACAGGGATGGTGAGTGTCATTTATTTGTAACAAATTTCTGAAAGTTATTCCGAGGTGCACTGCTGCTCATACTAGTCTTTGACTTTGTTAGGTGTCATTTTTTACAAGGAATCCTATGTTCTTCCAGTCAGTTATGTTTAGGCTTACTTTTATTGGTTTGCTGTTGGAATTCATAGTGTTATTTTTTATTTTATTTATTAATTTTTTTTATTTTGTTATCATTAATGTACAATTACATGAAGAACATTATGTTTACTAGGCTCCCCCCTTCACCAAGTTCCCCCCACAAACTCCATTACAGTCACTGTCCATCAGCGTAGTAAGATGCTGTAAAATCACTACTTGTCTTCTCTGTGTTGTACTGCCCTCCCCATGCCGTCGCCCCCCACATTATGCATGCTAATCATAATGTCCCCTTTCTTTTTCCCTGCCCTTATCTCTGCCTTCCCACCCATCCTCCCTAGTCCCTTTCCCTTTGGTAACTGTTAGTCCATTCTTGGGTTCTATGATTCTGCTGCTGTTTTGTTCCTTCAGTTTTCCTTTGTTCTTATACTCCACATATGAGTGAAATCATTTGGTACTTGTCTTTCTCTGCCTGGCTTATTTCACTGAGCATGATACCCTCTAGCTCCATCCATGTTGTTACAAATGGTAGGATTGTCTTCTTCTTATGTATATGTACCACATCTTCTTTATCCATTCATCTACTGATGGACACTTAGGATGCTTCCCTTTCTTGTATTGTAAATACATTCTTGGCTATTGTAAATAATGCTGCGATAAGCATAGGGGTGCATCTGTCTTTTTCAAACTGGGCTGCTGCATTCTTAGGGTAAATTCCTAGAAGTGGAATTCCTGGGTCAAATGGTATTTCTATTTTTGGTTTCTTGAGGAACCTCCATACTGCTCTCCACAATGGTTGAACTTTTACATTCCCACCAGCAGTGTAGGAGGGTTCCCCTTTCTCCACAACCTTGTCAACATTTGTTGTTGTTTGTCTTTTGGATGGTAGTGATCCTTACTGGTGTGAGCTGATACCTCATTGTGATTTTAATTTGCAGTTTTCTGATGACGAGTGATGTGGAGCATCTTTTCATGTGTCTGTTGGCCATCTGAATTTCTTCTTTGGAGAACTGTCTGTTCAGCTCCTCTGCCCATTTTTTAATTGGATTATTTGCTTTTTGTTTGTTGAGGTGTGTGAGCTCTTTATATATTTTGGATGTCAACCCTTTATCGGATCTGTCATTTGTGAATATATTCTTCCATACTGTAGGGTACCTTTTTGTTCTATTGATGGTGTCCTTTACTGTACAGAAGCTTTTCAGCTTGATATAGTCCCACTTGTTCATTTTTGCTTTTGTTTTCCTTGCGCAGGGAGATATGTTCATGAAGAAGTCACTTATGTTTATGTCCAAGAGATTTTTGCCTATGTTTTTTTTCTAAGAGTTTTATGGTTTCATGACTTACTTTCAGGTCTTTGATCCATTTCGAATTTACTTTTGAGTGTGGGGTTAGACAGTGACCCAGTTTCACTCTCTTACATGTAGCTGTCCAGTTTTGCCAGCACCGTCTGTTGAAGAGACTGTCATTTCCGCATTGTATGTCCATGGCTCCTTCATCGTATATTAATTGACCATATATGTTTGGGTTAAAGTCTGCAGTCTATTCTGTTCCACTGGTCTGTGGCTCTTTTCTTGTGCCAGTACCAAATTGTCTTGATTACTGTGGCTTTGTAGTAGAGCTTGAAGTTGGGGAGCGAGATCCCCCCCCACTTTATTCTTCCTTCTCAGGATTCCTTTGGCTATTTGGGGTCTTTGGTGTTTCCATATGAATTTTTGAACTATTTGTTCCAGGTTGTTGAAGAATGCTGTTGGTTATTTGATAGGGATTGCATCAAGTCTGTATATTGCTTTGGGCAGGATGGCCATTTTGACGATATTAATTATTCCTAACCAAGAGCATGGGATGAGTTTCCATTTGTTAGTGTCCCCTTTAATTTCTCTTAAGAGTGTCTTATAGTTTTCAGGGTATAGGTCTTTCACTTCCTTGGTTAGGTTTATTCTTAGGTATTTTATTCTTTTTGATGCAATTGTGAATGGAATTGTTTTCCTGATTTCTCTTTCTATTAGCTCATTGTTAGTGTATAGGAAAGCCACAGATTTCTGTGTGTTAATTTTGTATCCTGCAACTTTGCTGGATTCCGATATTAGTTCTAGTAGTTTTGGAGTGGAGTCTTTAGGGTTTTTAATGTACAATATCATGTCATCTGCAAATAGTGACAGTTTAACTTCTTCTTTACCAATCTGGATTCCTTCTATTTCTTGGTTTTGTCTAATTGCCATGGCTAGGACCTCTAGTACTATGTTGAATGACAGTGGGGAGAGTGGGCATCCCTGTCTTGTTCCCAATCTCAGAGGAAAAGCTTTCAGCTTCTCGCTGTTCAGTATGATGTTGGCTGTGGGTTTATCATATATGGCCTTTATTATGTTGAGGTACTTGCCCTCTATACCCATTTTGTTGAGAGTTTTTATCATGAATGCATGTTGAATTTTGTTGAATGCTTTTTCAGCATCTATGGAGATGATCATGTGGTTTTTGTCTTTCTTTTTGTTGATGTGGTAGATGATGTTGATGGATTTTCAGATGTTGTACCATCCTTGCATCCCTGGGATGAATCCCACTTGGTCATGGTATATGATCCTTTTGATGTATTTTTGAATTCGGTTTGCCAATATTTTGTTGAGTATTTTTGTATCTACGTTCATCAGGGCTATTGGTCTGTAATTTTCTTTTTCGGTGGAGTCTTTGCCTGGTTTTGGTATTAGGGTGATGCTGGCTTCATAGAATGAGTTTGGGAGTATTCCCTTCTCTTCTATTTTTTGGAAAACTTTAAGGAGAATGGGTATTATGTCTTCTCTGTATGTCTGATAAAATTCTGAGGTAAATCCATCTGGCCCCCGGGATTTTGTTCTTGGGTAGTTTTTTGATTACCACATCAATTTCATTGCTGGTAATTGGTTTGTTTAGATTTTCTGTTTCTTCCTTGGGCAGTCTTGGAAGGTTGTATTTTTCTAGGAAGTTGTCCATTTCTTCTAGGTTTTCCTGCTTGTGAGCATATAGGTTTTCATAGTATTCTCTAATAATTCTTTGTATTTCTGTGGGATCCATCGTGATTTTCCTTTCTCATTTCTGATTCTGTTGATGTGTGTTAATTCTCTTTGTCTCTTAATAAATCTGGCTGGAGGCTTATCTATTTTGTTTATTTTCTCAAAGAACCAACTCATGGTTTCATTGATTTTTTTCTATTGTTTTATTCTTCTCAATTTTATTTATTTCTTCTCTGATCTTTATTATGTCCCTCCTTCTGCTGACTTTAGGCCTCATTTGTTCTTCTTTTTCCAATTTTGATAATTGTGATGTTAGACTATTCATTTAGGATTATTCTTCCTTCTTTAAATATGCCTGGATTGCTATACACTTTCCTCTTAAGACTGCTTTCGCTGCATCCCACAGAAGTTGGGGCTTTGTGTTGTTGTTGTCATTTGTTTCCATATATTGCTTGATCTCTATTTTAATTTGGTCATTGATCCATTGATTATTTAGGAACATGTTGTTAAGCCTCCATGTGTTTGTGAGCCTTTTTACTTTCTTTGTACAATTTATTTCTAATTTTATACCTTTGTGGTCTGAAAAGTTGGTTGGTAGGATTTCAGTCTTTTGGAATTTACTGAGGCTCTTTATGTGGCCTAGTATGTGGTCTATTCTGGAGAATGTTCCATGTGCACTTGAGAAGAATATATGCAGTTGCTTTTGGATGTAGAGTTCTATAGATGTCTATTAGGTCCATCTGTTCTAGTGTGTTGTTCAGTGCCTCTGTGTCCTTCCTGATTTTCTGTCTGGTGGATCAGTCCTTTGGAGTGAGTGGTGTGTTTAAGTCTCCTAGAATGAGTGCATTGCATTTTATTTCCTCCTTTAGTTCTGTTAGTATTTGTTTCACATATGCTGGTGCTCCTGTGTTGGGTGCATATATATTTATAATGGTTATATCGTCTTGTTGGACTGAGCCCTTTATCATTATGTAATGTCCTTCTTTATCTCTTGTTACTTTCTTTGTTTTGAAGTCTATTTTGTCTGATACTAGTACTGCAACACCTGCTTTTTTCTCCCTATTGTTTGCATGAAATATCTTTTTCCATCCCTTGACTTTTAGTCTGTGCATGTCTTTGGGTTTGAAGTGAGCCTCTTGTAAGCAGCATATAGATGGGTTTTGCTTCTTTATCCATTCTATTACTCTGTGTCTTTGGTGCATTCAGTCCATTTACATGATTATTGAAAGATATGTACTTATTGCCATTGCAGGCTTTACATTCATGGTTACCAAAGGTTCAAGGTTAGCTTCTTTACTATCTTACTGTCTAACTTAACTTGCTTATTGAGCAATTATAAACACTCTCTGATGATTCTTCATTTCTTTCCCTTCTTATTCCTCCTCCTCCTTCATTCCTGTAGATCCTTTTATCTCTGTGCATCAGCTTCTATGCGTTCTTGTTCTCTGGTTTCTATTCCATTAATGGCCTCTTGCATCTCATCCATTCTGCTTTTGAATCCTTCCAGATTGTTTTATTTCTGTAGTCTCCCTCCCTATTTGTCCGTTAGCTCCTGCATTTTTCTCTGCAGCTCCATCAGCATGGTTATGACCTTTATTTTGAATTCTTTTTCAGGGAGATTGGTTATGTCTATCTCTCTGCTGTTTATGTCAGGGGTTGTCTCTGTGATTTTGGTCTGGATCAAAATCTTCTGCCTTTTCATGGCGATAGAGGTAGTTGTGGGGAGCTGGCATGTGTGTCGCCTGGGAGAACGTCCCTTCTTGCTAGTTTGTGGCCTTCCTCTTCTGTGATAACGGCGACCTCTAGCGGCTTTTACTGGGCAGCTGCGTGCAAACAGGGTCTGATTCTTGCCCAGCCGCTGTGGAGTTAAGCTCCGCAGTTGCTGTGGGTGTGACCACTCTCAGGCTGCTGCTCTGCTATGGCGGAGCCGCGTCGGAGGGGAAACGGGCAGGAGGCTGTTTATCGCTCTGAGGGGCCTCAGAGCTGTGCTGCCGCCCAGGGGTTAGGGCGCCTGGAGTTCCCCAGGATTCCCAGCTGCTGGGCTGAGTTTCCTGGGATGCTTCCATCCAGCTGTGGTGCCCCTGTCCCTTTAGGACTTTCAAAAAGCACTCACTTTTCTTTGTCCCAGGGGCACCAGCTGCAGGGACCCGCTCACAGGTTTTACTGTCCCATTTCCCTAGTATCCCGCACACCACGCACTGTGTGTCTGTGCTCCTGGTGCGGATGGCTAGGGCTGGATATTTAGCAGTCCTGGGCTCCCATTCCCTCCTCGCTCCAACTCCTCTCCTCCCGCTGGGAGCTGGGGTGAGAGGCACTCGGGTCCTGCTGGGCCGTGGCTTGTATCTTACCCCCTTCATGAGGCGCTGGGTTCTCACAGGTGTTAGATGTAGCCTGGCTGTTGTCCTGGATCTTCTGGTCTCTCTTTTAGGGATAGTTGTATTTGTTGTATTTTCAAAAATATATATGGTTTTGGGAGGAGATTTCCGCTGCTCTACTGGTGCTGCCATCTTGGCTCCTCCCCCCATACTGTTATTTTTAAACATCTTAAGGTGTGCAGACTAGCTTTTTTTGCTATCCTAGAAGAGTCTCAAGTTTTCAGTTCATTTTCCCTCAGATAGTGAAATAATAACTATGCTTTACTGTTTTTGCTGACTCCTTTTTCACCCTCTGATTTTTTGACATAAAAATGTCTTTATTCCTCAGCTTTTCTCATCTGATAAGCTATTTTTTTCTTCTGTAAATCACTTGCCTTCTCATTTTTATATATAATATCTTGAATATGCATGTCTGTCTGCTGACAGTAAAAATAGAAATATGTTATTTAGTCTGTGATTTGTGGATTGAGAAATAGAGCGTGCTGGTGTTTCATGTGGGCAGTTAAATAATTTTCCTGAGTATTCATTAAACATTTAGTAAACTGGTAGATGTAACCTAAGTAGTTGAACCTTGTCAAAGGAGGTACATCCTGTGGAGATGTCCTAAAATCCCAAGTAGTATTGGAGGTTGGATGATGAAATAACTCATTCTGTTGCCTTGGTAACTTCCTTTTGTCTGTTATAGATCAAACAAGATGTAACGTATGGATCTTAGATGGGGACCTGTATCACAAAGGCCTCCTGAAATTTTCACTGGATGCCATTTCTCTGAAAGATACTCTGGTTATGCTGGTTGTTGACATGTCGAAGCCTTGGACTGCATTGGATTCTTTACAGAAATGGGCAAGTGTTGTGAGAGAACATATTGACAAATTGAAAATTCTGCCTGAAGAAATGAAAGAAATGGAACAGAAGTGTGAGTAGTCTGGAAATATAAAAGATTTCTAATACAAAATGTCCTAGTTTGACTATCATAATTATTAGGAATTTTTGGCTTTGAATAAGGTTTAATGAAGGAACCAAAAGTTTCTGAAATTCAGTTTGAGTGATACGCTAGGTTTTAATACTGTTTTAAATTGGAAATACACACATATATGTACATCTGTATAATGGCAGATTCTGTAGTACAGATGCTTTTTCTCCTTTGTCAAAAGGCTGTATATGTTCAGTTTAGAAAATAGTTTTTCAGGATGAAAAACCTTGAATCTTTCTTCAGCTGCTCATTTTTAGCAGTTTTCATTTCTTAGTAAGTAGAGCAATCGTATCAACCTTGTCAAAATGAAATATGTCCAAAAAGATGTTAACCACACAAATATAAATATGTTAAGCTGTTTTTTTATTTTACAAAGTACTTGATATATTTTGTGCCCTTATAAATTGGAAATTTTCATGGAAATTACATAAACAATATGGGTCATTTCTAACAGGTTGTGAGCCAGTTGTTACAGTTCTTAATGTCACTGAGACCAGTTCATTTGCCAGTATTGTACTTTGCATAGGAAAATATACAGATGAAATGCTGCTTTTCTTTGTTATTGTTAGCTAATTATAACTTTTAAAGGAAAATTGAAAGTTCACTGGAATTTATATGCAAGGAAACAGTAAAAACTTAAGAGAATGTTTGCCTAAGTCATTGAAAAAGATGTCTAACTGCTTTTAATTTATACCTTTCTTTCCTGTTTGTCATTGCCTGTGGGGTTTTTTTCCCTCTAAATTTATAGTTTAGCAGTGGTTCTTGATGTGTGATCCCAGGACCAGTGGCATCAATGTCAGTACAGCTGGGAGCTTGTCAGAAACACATTCTTAGGCCCCTCCCAAGACCGCTGAATCAGAAACTGGTGGATGCTAAAACTTGAGAACCACTGTTAGATTTCAGCCACTGATTTGAAGGGTAGTAGCTACCAGAGCTGTTAAAGGTATAATGCACGCCCCTGTGTTCCTGGAGGCATTGTGCTCTACTGTCAAGATTCCCTCTTCCCTGACCCCATGTAAATTTGAGACAGTTTTCTTTCTTCAGGGCTCTGTATAATATTTCTTCATGTGCTGCTTTAATGCTATGCTGTGGATAATTTGTTTCCAGACTTGTTATTTTGTTCTTAAACATGAAACTCCATCTTATATAGGACTCTGTGTCTGTGTGTGCACATGCACACACATTTATTGCTTGTTTCCTTGAGAATTCCACAAAGAATAATTACTGAGTCAAAGTATACATTGTTAAGGCTCTTGACACATTTACATTAAGTTTTTTAAGTGGAGATTTTGATAGTCTTGGAAATGAGTTCTAAAAATTTGATTGGTAATTAATTCTTACCGGGGTTACAGAATGAATATGCCCCAAGATTGCAACTCAGTAAAAAGATCTGAGTAAAGGTTTTAGAGAAAGGAAATTAATATTAGAAAGTCATCTAAGACAGTCTTTCAAATAGTGGAATTGCCCCCTGCCCTGCCACACACACACACACACACACACACATTTTTCTTTTATCCTTTAAGTGCCCTACGTGAATTAGTGAAGGTGGAGAAACAAAGCTAGTTTGTGAGTTGCCCAGAGTAATTTGCACAGACTGACAGTACTTCCTGTCTTTGAAATAGAGTTCTTAAACCTTTTTTTTTTCATCTCTAATATAAGACCTAAGTAAAAACTCTAGTAAAGTACATATTTAGATTATGGCAGAAAAAGCCACCACTGAAATAAAGCAATTTCTAAACTATGTGTTAAATTATTTACTTTGATTTTCAGTGACTAGAGACTTCCAAGAATATGTAGAGCCAGGAGAAGATTTCCCAGCTTCTCCTCAGAGAAGAAATACTGTGTCACAAGAAGACAAAGATGACAGTGTGGTTTTACCTCTGGGTGCGGATACTCTTACACATAACTTGGGCATTCCAGTACTAGTAGTTTGCACAAAGGTTAGTTTGCTTCCTACAGATTCTGCTACTAACTAAGGATGAACAACTGTTTTATTTCCCAGGCTCTTTTGGAGTTGAAACATTAGGTTTCCTAGATAATTTTGCTTAACAAACAGAATAATATTGGATGGTATTTGCATGTTGGTTTGTAATCTTAATCATAGTCTCTTTTTTACAGGAAAGAAATGTTACTCCAAATACCCTATTTGTGATTGAATTTCATTTTTCCAATTCCAATTAGACCTCATTAGATAGTTTAATAGAAATTATTCCAATTAGACTTCATTAATAGAAGTCCAATTCCAATTAGACTTTATTAGATAGTTTAATAGAAATTATTACAGGTAAGAATAATTATTAATTTTTATAAAAGCGTTTTTCCACTTTAAATTTTGATGTAGTAATATCCTAGAATTAGAAGATTATATGCTTAAAGTAGACTTTTCAACACTTATCGGTACTCATTATGTAAAGCTGGTATGCAATCAATGGCTTTTATGTATTCATTGACAAGGTTCTGATAGGGTTGCTTTTATCAAGATTATCTTCATTTAGTTTGGTCACTATATATGCATTATAATAAAATCAAATTGCCTTTAAAGTAGTCTACAGTTCAGGTTCATCATCTTCCCATCTGGTCCTAAGTAGTATGTCTTTACTGCTGGTAAGTCATGGAAGAGTTAAGAAAGTGACATCATATAAACACTTTGAGATCTAAAATTGTTAATTTTTTTGTAACATAGAAAATTTGTATGTGTAATTGAAGGAGGGTATGGGATTTATTCATCAATTCACCTTCATTCCTTTCGTGTACTAAAACTTTCTCTTTTGTGTTCTCACCTCATTCAGTATAATGTAGAAGTCAGTGCTTTTTAAAAAAATGAAATTACTCGTTAATCTTAACACACCAACTTAAAGTCTGTATACGGATAAGAGTGACATTCATGGAGGTGGTTTTGTGATATTCCCTCACCCAAAATGGAATTGTTTAATTCATTATATTTAATTTTGATTATTTAAAGGTAATGTTGTATTATTACTGTTTTTAAAATTATTTTAACAGTGTGATGCCATTAGTGTATTGGAGAAAGAACATGACTACAGAGATGAACATTTTGATTTTATTCAGTCACATATTCGAAAGTTTTGTTTACAGTGTATCCTTTTAATACATTGATTGGTGCAACGTGCTTTACTGTTTTTTTGGTCATTTGTTTTTTTTTAACATAAAGGAATTATGATGAATTTCAGAAATTCCATAAACTGCTCTCCTACCTCTGGTTGGAAATTTCATTTTTATTTCCAAATCGTTTATATTCGGGCATTTTGAAATACAAAAGCAAGTATTAAAGTATGTAACTTTGATTTGCTGTCTTTAAGATATTATGCTTAAGAAAAAATAATTTGTCAGTCTTAACGTGGAAAATTCTAATGAGTTGGCATTGTGAGCATTCTGATCAAAAAGTGGTACTCACTTATTGGGGGAGGGCAATGGGGCAAGATCAATATTTAAATTTGTGAGCTCTCACTTTTAACACGTTTAGTCTGTTATCATCTCCACACATAGTCTAATGCAGTGGTCTTGATATCTGGCTATGCCCACGTAAGACTTACTGAATTGGAACATACAAAAGTGAAGCTGGAGAATCTATGCTTGTAAAAAGCTGTCTGGGTGATTTTGATGATCACAAGGCTAGAAAACCTATCATAAGGAATTTTGTCTAAGTTTCAAGGATTAGGTGAGCCAATGAATAAATAACCTTTACAACTAAGAGGATAGAATAAGGGTTGTAAGTGAATGCTTTTAAGAGAATTTTCTGTAGAACACTTCATCACAGTTTGAGTGCAGTTCTCACCCACCCCTCTTGGGTCAGATATTTTGCAGTTATATTCCCTACCCAAAGCTTTTTGGTCTGAAAAGTGAAGAAATGGTATTAAGAGTACATAGGGATAAGAAGTAATATATACACGTTTATAGTGTGTGTAGTTTTTCATTTTCATCAATAGAACTTTAAGGATAACTTACAAGGCTTTTTGTAATGAGTAAGATCAGCTGACCAGCAGTTTCCCTTTCTCCTTTGTCATCTCCAAGGCCGTTTCTTTTCTCCTGTCACATAATGGTTGAATTGGGTTAAATTAAAGCGCATTTGTTTACATAAGGGTCTTGAAAAAGAAAACAGAAGGTGGAAGTAATTGAAGTAGATGTCTAAAGCCTTTTGTTATCTTGGATGATTAGGAAATTTGAGAACAAGCAGCCTCTCTAAACATTTACTTAATGCTATACTTGAAAGTGTACACATATAGAAATGTCATCAGAAAGGAGACTGTCCACAATAATTATAGACCTTGAGTAGAGCCAATCAGTTTTAAAAGAATGCACAATGTGAGAAGTCACCTCAAGTGAGGTGTGTGTCACTGAGTGAGGGCAACAATTCAAAATCATCTTTATTTATATATTTTTAATTTTTTATTAAGGTAATATTGATACACACTCTTATGAAGGTTTCACATGACAAAACAATGTGGTTACTACATTTACCAATATTATCAAGTCCCCACCCATACCACAATGCAGGCACTGTCCATCAGGATAGTAAGATGCCACAGATTCACTATGTGCCTTCTCTGTGCTACACTGTTTTCCCCGTGATCCCCCACACCATGTGTACTAAACATAATACCCCTCAGTCCCCTTCTCCCTCCCTCCCCACCCTCTCACACCCCTCCCCTTTGTTAACCACTAGTTCATTCTTAAGAGTCTCTGAGTCTGCTGCTGTTCCTTCAGTTTTGCAAATGAGGGAAATCATTTGGCACTTGTGTTTCTCTGCCTGGCTTATTTCACTGAGCATGATAGCCTCCAGCTCCATCCATGTTGTTGCAAATGGTAGAATTTGTTTCTTTCTTATGGCTGAATAGGATTCCATTGTATATGTGTACCACATCTTCTTTATCCATTCATCTACTGCTGGACACTTAGGTTGCTTCCATATCTTGGCTATTGTAAAAAGTGCTGTGATAAACATAGGGGTGCATATGTGTTTTTGAATCTGAGCAGTTGTATTCTTTGGGTAAATTCCAAGGAGTGGGATTCCTGGGTCAAATGGTATTTTTATTTTAGTTTTTGAGGAACCTCCATATTGCTTTCCACAATGGTGATAACCTGTTCCCTTGGTCTAAGGGTCTGTTCTTGTTCCAGTACCAAATTATCGTGATTACTGTGGCTTCATAGTAGAGCTTGAAGTCGGGGAGCATATTCCTCCCCACTTTATTCTTCCTTCTCAGGATTACTTTGGCTATTTGGGGTCTTTTGTGGTTCCATAAGAATTTTAGAACTATTTATTCTAGTTTTATCCATTCTATTACTCTGTGTCTTTTGATTGGTGCATTCAGTCCTTTTACATTTAGGGTGATTATCGACAGGTATGTACTTATTGCCATTGCAGACTTTAGATTCATGGTTATCAAAGGTTCAAGGTTAACTTCCTTACTATCTAAGAGTCTAACTTAACTCACTTAATATGCTATTACAAACACAATCTAAAGGTTGTTTTTTCCTCTTTTTTCTTCCTCCTCCATTCTTTATATATTAGGTATCATATTCTGTACTCTGTCTATTCCTTGATTGACTTTGAGGATAGTTAATTTTGCATTTGCTTAGTAATTAGCTGTTCTACTTTCTTTATTGTGGTTTTCTTACCTCTGGTGACAGCTATTAAATCTTAGGAACACTTCCATCTATAGCTGTCCCTCCAAAATACACTGTAGAGATGGTTTGCGGGAGGTAAATTCTCTCAGCTTTTGCTTATCTGGAAATTGTTTAATCCCTCCTTCAAATTTAAATGTTAATCTTTCCGGATAAAGTAATCTTTGTTTGAGGCCCTTCTGCTTCATTGCATTAAATACGTCATGCCACTCCCTTCTGGCCTGTAAGGGTTGTGCTGAGAAGTTTGATGGTAGCCTGATGGGCTTTCCTTTGTATGTGATCTTATTTCTCTCTCTGACTGCTTTTAATAGTCTGTCCTTATCCTTGATCTTTTCCATTTTAATTACAGTATGTCTTGGTGTTGTCTTCCTTGGTTCGCTTGTGTTGGGAGATCTGTGCATCTTCATGGCCTGAGAGACTATGTCCTTCCCCAGATTGGGGAAGTTTTCAGCAGTTACCTCCTCAGTGACACTTTTTATCCCTTTTTCTCTCTCTTCTTCTTCTGGTACCCCTATAATGCGAATATTGTTCCATTTGGATTGGTCACACAGTTCTCTCAATATTCTTTCATTCTTAGAGATCCTTTTTTCTCTCTGTACCTCAGCTTTTTTGTATTCCTCTTCTCTAGTTTCCATTTCATTTATCGTCTCCTCCACTGTATCTCATCTGCTTTTAATACCCTCCATTGTGCTGTTCAACGATTGGATCTCCGACCAGAATTCATTCCTGAGTTCTTGAATATCTTTCTGTACCTCCATGAGAATGTTAATGATTTTTATTTTGAACTCTCAGGAAGATTCATGACATCGATGTCATTTAAATCTTTCTCATGAGTTGTATTAATAATTTTACTCTGTACCAGGTTCCTTTGGCATTTTAGATTTGTAAATGGCGCCCTCTAGTGTCCAGAAGCTCTACTCTGCAGCTGCTCAGCCCCTGAATCAATGTTGGGGGTCACAGGGGAGCAGTATTGGTGCCTCCGGGGAGGAAAGAGCTGTTTCCTGCTTCCCCGCTGCTAGGCCTGTCTCCACTGCCTGAACTGGTGGGCCGAGCACACAGGTATAATCCTCTATGCTTTCCATTTGTAGTTGCTGTAGACAGATCTTCCCTCTGACTGGCCTAACGCCAGGGTAGGGTTTGCCAGTTTGTGAACCAGGTGGGGCTGGCCGGGAGAAAGGCGCAATGGGCTGTGTATCATGGAAGGCATCCTTGGAGCTGTGTAGCCAGCCATGTAACTGGAGCACCTGAAGATCATGAAAACTGCCAACCTGCTGGGCAGAGTGCATCTGGACAATTTTGTCTGCCTGTCCTTTCTCTTGAGCAGTAAGGTCTGTGCAATCCTTGCCTCTTTAGCAGCCCTCTTGCTAAGGTCTTCCTTTTTAGGAAGTCTCTCAGACTGCCTGCCTGTCTTTTGTCCCAGAGCAGCCAGATATGGATCCCTGCTTTCCACAAGCGACTGGAATCTCAGTCTCTCCAGGAATTCTGCCTGTCTTAGCTTTCCAACCCCCTAATCATGAGAGTACCATGCAAGCACTATGAAATGTAGGTTTGTGCTCCCAGAGCAAATCTCCGGAGTTAGGTATTCAGCAGTTCCCAGGCCTCCACTCTCTCCCCACTCCATTTCTCTTCCTCCCGCTGGTGAGCTGGGGTTGCAGAAAGACTTGGGTCCCACCAGGCCACAGCTTTGGTATGTTACCCTGTTCTGTGAGGTCTGCTCTTTTCTCCAGGTGTATGCAATCTGGTACAGTCCTCTTTCCTGTTGCTCTTCCAGGATTAGTTGTATTAATTATATTTTTGTATTATATGCGGTTTTAGGAGGAAGCCTGTGTCTCACCTCTCATGCTGCCATCTTTAATCCTCCTCTCATCTTTATTTTTAAATTAAAAAAAATTAATTGCAATGCAAATTTTTCAGCTTTAGAATCGTAAGTGGAAAGTTTCCACAATAAAGCTTTTATTAAGTTTACAATGATAGTTACTGCCAAGGCATGTGACAAGTTGGGTTGTATCAGCAGTACCACTTTTTGGTTTATAATATCCTCCATTGTGCTCTTCACATCCTAAAATATAAGTGTTCCAGTTCAGAAGTTGGACCGTTCTCAGCATTTGCACTTGGCTTAAGTCACCATCTTTGTAGGGACACAATGGCCAGTGCCAGAGTGTGGTCCTTAACAATGGTCATGGAATTTCTGACAGCCTCCCTGCCACATCTTCTGTAGTAGTCACACTGCCCCCTTGCCACATCTTCTGTAGTAGTCACACTGCCCCCTTTTCCTCAGGCCTTTCTTGATCTTTTGGTACAGTTTGGATAAACAATCAAAGTTAGGATCTGCTTTATTTAATACATCTTCATGTGTAGTTGTTACTCAGGTGGCTGTGGAATCTGTCTTTGCCTTGCTTGGCTCATTCCTAAAAGGTTCCTGTAGGTTCATCTCTCCTTGGTTGATCTCTTGAGCATTGTCCCTGAAATCCTAATTCCTGGGACTCATAAAAATTACAAGAGACACTAGTTGAAACCATTTATATTGAAAAGGCAAACAAAACAGTTGTTGATTAATTGTACCCCTCTTTCATGAAGTTCAAGAAGGTTAAGAACACATCGCCTTAATACAGAGGTAGTAATTATCAGTATTACTAAATTTACCTTTATTTTTTGGCTTAATCTTTTGCCCTCCTAAGTTACATCAATTATGTAAAGATTGTTTTATTTGCATTTTAACCTGTATGAAAGTATTTTATATTTTTGAAATTCTTGATTACCTTACAATATATCTTGGGAAGTTATTTTTGAAACTAGTATACATGTGAATGTTAAGCTGAGAGCACAGAATTTTATGGTACTTGCTCATGGAATTTGTCCAAAAATTTCTTTAATGGTATCATTCAGATGGTGCGGCTCTTATTTATACTTCAGTAAAAGAAAACAAAAATATAGATTTAGTGTATAAATACATCATCCAGAAACTATATGGATTTCCCTATAAGATTCCTGCTGTTGTTGTGGAAAAAGATGCAGTATTTATGTAAGTATGCTCCACAATATTTTATTGTGTTTTGTTGCTATGGTTTGATGATGAGTCATCATTTTTGGTTTTTGAAGTGAGACCAATAATAGACCTTTCTGTGATGAGAAAGTGAGAATGTGTTCCTGGATTGTTTTATTTATAACCTGCCTTGATTTATTTATCACTGACTTTTAGATTCACTGCTGACCTGAGCTCTTTTTGAAAGGCCTCACTATTATAGCTAAACTATTGGGTACATATGTCATTGTATCTGCTTACTCCTTAATTGGTTATGATACATGAAGGACTCAGTGTATAATCTAGAAATGCTTTGAAAAAGTTATGTGATTAAACTGGGAGGTAATAGTGATAACCATCCTCTCCCAAAAAAAACTTTAATGATGTTTTAAAGATCAGGATGACTGATAATAATTTTATGTAGAAGTTAGTAAACCATAACTTGAGCATTATAGTAAAAAAGCTGATTGGTTTTCCCTAATTGTCAAATTTAACTTCGTAAGAAGGATCTCTTAATATGGTCATGGATTGAATGAAAGAACAAGTATGTAAATCCTTGAGAATTTATCCTATATGTTTCTTTCCAGTCCAGCAGGGTGGGATAATGATAAGAAAATAGGAATATTGCATGAAAATTTTCAAACATTAAAAGCGGAAGATAATTTTGAAGACACTATAACTAAGCCGCCCGTCCGAAAGGTAACAGTTCCAGTATATAGTCTTAAATATTTAGGCTTTTAAACTGAAATGGAAGTCCATAATTTTAAGATTGTAGTTAGCAAGGTAAGGGGGTCCTTTTGTATTTAGGGTGTTTCTAATTGTAATTTTTTGTTGTTGTTATCATTAATCTACAATTACATGAGGAACATTATGTTTACTAGGCTCTACCCTTCACCAGGTGCCCCCTACAAACCCCATTACTGTCACTGTCCATCAGCATAGTAAGATGTTGTAGAATCACTACTTGTCTTCTCTGTGTTGCACAGCCCTCCCCTTTCCCCTACCCCCCACATTATACATGCTAATCATAATACTCCCTTTCTTCTTCCCCGCCCTTATCCCTCCCTACCCTCCCATTCTCCCCAGTCCCTTTGATAGCTGTTAGTCCCTTCTTGGGTTCTGTGATTCTAATTGTAATTTATGTATTTCTGATGTTCAATTTAAAATCTGTTTTATCAAAATATAAATCAGGTATTTGGTTACTCAATCTTTACTTAACCTTTGGCATGTTTATATTAGCAAATGTTGGTGCAGAAATATATTAGTGCAGATACTGTGTTCTAGTGGAAGTCATGGATTAACATGAATGAATATGTGGACTTGAACAGTTTGAATAGGTAGAAGCTGCGAACTTTCCAACCTGGAGCTCAGCCAAAAGCCAAGAAAATCTAATTTTGTCAGCCTCCATCTATTGAGTCAATCTATTGGCTCTTCTCCCAGTCATTAGTTACTCATGCAAGCCCACAGCTCTCCAGGAACTTCCCGTTTCGTATATACAATTCTTGTCTTGACAGTTATATGTCATTCTTATGACTACTAAAATCAGGTTCCAGAAGATACTCTTACAAAGTCTTGATTTCATGTTAAGTGGCATATGAGGTTCTATGATTAGATGTTATTATACATGTTTCTGACAAGTTGTATACAAGTGAGTGTTTATGTATAGTACTTCTCAATGGCTTTTAAGTGGACATCTTTCAGGAAAAAATAATTTTGACTGAACATGTAAGAAGATTCTTACTTAAGAATCCAAACATTTACATTGAGCATCTGTCTTCTGTTTGTGGGTAATTAGAAATAAGAAAAGTAATGTCAAATGAAAAATCAGTTGGTGTGGTGTTTGGTTTGGATGTCTGTTACAAGAAATGCACACATCTCCCCCCAAAGCAGCAGTTTTTCTCATTCTCTCTTTGTTCTGTAAGTTTTTTATTCATTCCACAAAGATTTACTGATCCACAGTTAAGACACTAGGTGCTAAATAGGAGGTGATGCGATAGTATTTCATTACGTAGGCCATCCTCAAGTGGTGATAAGTGCTGTGGAAATAAAGCCAGTGAGGGGAGCTGAGTGAGAGGACTGGGCGGGGAGGGAGGCTGTTTTAGGAAAGGTTCGGGAATGCCTCTGATGAGAGGGGAGAATGTTGAGGGCAGAAAAAGTGCACGTGCTCTGGGGCAGGAGTGATGGAGGGGACCTGAGAGGCTGGAAAAAAGCCATGAGGAAAGCCAGCCAGAGTGGGAGGAGATGAAACGCAGAGTTAAGATCTGGTGGGGCCTCATCATTAGGCTGCAGGCAGGACTTTGGATTTCATTCTGAGTGGGATTGATTGGAAGGGACTTTGAGCAGAGGAGTGATGTAATCTGATTTAACCTTTGAAAAGGATCCTTTAGCTACTGGGTGGAAAATAGACCGTGGTGAGCATTGTACAGAAATAGTAGAAACAGGAGACATTTGCAGCTCCTTTTTCCAACTCTTTCAGCAAGTAGGAGGGCCATTAGATTTTTATTTCAGGAAACCAGGGGCAGGTTGCTTTTCCCTCCAGTGGGATATTGGCCCATTCAAAACACCTCACTGTTGTTAGCCGACTTTATAAGCATGATTAATATGCCTGTAGTTCAGAGGTTGTGCTATCCAATACAGTAACTACTATCCACATACAGCTTTTAAATCTAAATTAAATACAACTAAGTAAAATTAAAATTTCAGTTGCTTAGTCACACTAGCTGAATTTCACGGGCTCAGTAATGACAGGTGGTTGATGGCTACCATATTGCAGAACATTTATATTATTGCAGATAGTTGTTGGGTAAGTCTGCTGTAGGGACTTCTCATAGAACAGTCAGTGCATATAAATATAGCCTAAGTAATGTTCCTATTCTTGGAATTTTTTTTTAATTAGCTTAATCTAGAGAGTAAGTTATTAATGGTTTTAGCATAATATATTTGCTTATTTATGCATTGCTCATTTCAGTTTGTGCATGAGAAGGAAATTATGGCAGAAGATGACCAAGTGTTTCTTATGAAGCTGCAGGTATGAAATTACATCAGAAGCAGACTTAGTATGGTTAATGGGTATACTTGTATTTATTTTCTTTAAAAACACAGTAATATATACTGTGAATGTCTAACCTGAAATTATCTTGTGTTTTTCAGTCCCTTTTAGCAAAGCAGCCACCAACTGCCGCTGGAAGGCCTGTGGTCAGTATTACAGATTTTGACACAGTTATTAAAAAGCAGTGCATATTATTTTAGTTCTTTTCCTTGATCATATACATGTCCTATGGATGTGCTTTGATTTAAGCTTGACAAGAATTCTTCTGGGATTTGTGAGATTTTAAGAGAGAAACTTCACTCCCTTTTAGAATATTTAAACTTTAAAGATCTATTTTTTAGTATTTGTTGTGTGTCAGTTACTTTGCTGAATGTTTTACACGTGTTCTTTGTAAATCCTCACAAAAGCCCTATGAGATGGATACTGTTTATAGCTCCATTTAGCAGATGAGAAAATGGAGACTCTGGAGGACGTTGTACAGCTAGGAGGATGCAGGTCTAGATTGGAGCCCATATCTGACTCCCGAGCTTACAGTAGTAATCACACTGCAGTCTTCAATTCAGCATGTTCTTTTCCATTGAAGGGAAAATCAGTGTTCTAAAATGTGATGGGTCTCAAGTATTTTCTAATAATGACACAAATTGCTAACCATTTGTGCCAGCGGCTCCCAGTGTAAAAGTACCAGTGGAACAGATGAGGGACAGTTGCAAAGCAATTTCTTTTTATAATAACTTGTGAAATTGAACGTTTTCGGTTTTTATAATTACGGCTTTCCTATTGCAATGTAGGATGCCTCACCAAGAGTCCCAGGAGGCTCTCCGCGAACACCAAATAGGTCTGTGTCATCCAATGTTGCCAGTGTGTCACCCATCCCTGCTGGGTCAAAAAAAATGGATCCAAACATGAAAGGTGCGTTTCTCTTTTGGAGGAAAAAACACAATACGTTATACAATAGAAAGATATCTACTACCTTTTACTATAGCTATTTTCATTTTGGTGCAATAGCTTCTAATCCGACTGTGAATCGTTTTCCAGTCTAGTTTTAATATATCTATGATGTGTAAGCTTCATGAAAGCTCTGTGTTGTATTTAATCATTCTCCTATGCTAGGTCATTGAAGAAATTCATATTTTTACTATAATAGGTTATTGGCAATTAATATAAAGAAAAACTATATACGTAATAGTTATTTTGGTAGGAATAATTGCCTCAAGTGGGATTAGTAGGTCAGAGATGGTACATTTTTATGCCTTTTGATAGTGTTTTTCATATGACTTATTCAGTTGACATGTCATCAGCATTGAGGGTGCCTTTTTTGCCATACATAACCCAATTGGCATTCTTTAAACACGAACTGATAAGAGTTTTCCCTACCATTTCCTTTCTGTTGGTATTTCTTTTCTGTGAATTGTTTATTGCTATCCTTTGTCCATTTATCTCCTGAAACTTCTACTGGTATTCATACAGGGTAGGTGGCATTTGTAATACTTGAGACAAGTATTTCTTAACAATTATATTTTTGAAGAACCCCTTTCGAAAGGGAGATATGTTAGTGTCTTAGGTCTGTTTTAAATGCTTTTGGCCCTTTAAAAATACCATCTTAATTTTTTAATAATTGTCTTACCCTCTTAAAGGTTAGCTATATTTTATGCATAAGTAGATTAGAGAAGTTACCCAGCCTCAAAAGATCTAAGTAGACTTGGAGTTGGGAAATACAGGTCTTAGATTTTAAGTCTGTTATTTGTTTTCTGTGTGTGATTACTATAATAATAATGTTTTAATAAAATAAATAATAACTAATGTTTTGAGTAAAAGTTTTTTGTTTTGTTTTTCAATAGTTGGAGCTACAAGTGAAGGTGTCCTGGCAAATTTCTTCAATAGTCTGCTGAGTAAAAAGACTGGTTCTCCAGGAGGCCCCGGTGTTGGTGGTGGTAGCCCTGGAGGTGGGGCTGGAGCTGGAAGCGGTGGTTTACCACCGTCTGCCAAAAAGTCAGGTACAATTACCTAGAGCTTTAAAAAAAAAAAAACTTTTACGGATATATGATTTACATACCATGAAGTTCACTCATTTAACACATGCAATTCAATAATTTTAATAGACTTACAGAGTTATGCAAACTGTCACCATAATGTAATTTTAGAATACTTTCATCTCCCCAGAAAGAAACCTCTGCTCTGAGCAGTTATTCCTTCCCTCCCCAAATCCCACACTCCTAGGTAACTGCTGCTCTGCTCTCTCTCTCTCTCTCTCCATGGATTTGCCTTTCTAGAGATTTCATGTAAATAGAATCAAACAGTATATGCCTTCTTTAACAATGTTTTCAAGGTACATCCATATTGTAGCATGTATAAATGATTCATTTATTTTTACTGCTCAAGTCCATTGTATGGATATACCACATTTTATTTATCCATTCATCTGCTGATGGACATTTAGATTGTTTCTACTTTTTTGGCTTTTAGTAACACTGCTTTGAAAATTTATTTTGTGCATATATGTTTTCATTTCTCTTGGGTATATGCCTAGGGGTAGAATTTGATGGGTCATGTGGTGACTTTACTAAGTTTTTGAGAAACTGCCAAAGTGTTTCCTAAAATGCTAAAATGCTGTACCATTTACATTCCCAGCAGCGGGGTATGAGATGCCAATTGCTCTGCGTCCTCTCCAGCATTTGTTAATATCCATCTTTGTGATTGAAGCCATCCTAGTGGCTGAGAGGTCATATCTCAGTGTGATTTGATTTGCCTTTCCCTGATGGCTAATGATGTTAAGCATCTTTCATGTGTTCATTGACCATTTATGTATCTTCTTTAGAGAAATGTCTATTCATATCCTTTGCCCATTTTTAAATTGGGTTATTTGTCTTTCTATTGGTGAGTTTTAGTGTTCTTTATATATTTTGTTCACTTGGCTTCTATCAGTTGTAGGATTTGCAAGTGTTTTCTCCCATTGTGTTGCTTGTCCTTCACTTTCTTGATGGTTGGTTTGTCCTTGTGCTTCTTTGAAGCACAAAAGTTTTGAATTTTGACAGTTTGCTTTTTCTTTTGTTGCTTGTGTAACTACTGTTTAAATACTTTTTAACCCATTCTCTTTTCTGAATCCCACCATCTTGCCATCCTTCTCACAAATATCTGCAACTGTTATTTTTTGAAGCTTTTACAGGTTTCTGGCTATAAATTGAATTGCTTCTTGGTTTTTCCCACTGCCAGTGTAGAAAGGTGAAGAAACTTGCTCAAGACTGCTAATTTAGTTACCACTCATTCATCATCTTTCCAGATTCCAAAATTTTGTTAGTATTTTGTGTTCTACTGTTCTTACTGTCCTGTGCCTTCTAAAAATAAATCCTTCTGATATTAACTGATGGATGCTACTATGACTTTCATTTGGTAACAGACCCACAATTTAAAATGAGAGAATTTATTTTTAAGTGAAGGATATTTATATAACTTAGTATTCTAGGTAAAGTTAATGAAACTGCTGGAAATTTTTAAATGAAGAGACATTGGTATAAAAGATACTTTAACTTATATCTTAATCTTGTTCCTTTTCCTTCAATGTAGGCCAGAAGCCTGTCCTATCAGATGTTCATGCAGAACTAGACAGAATTGCACGAAAACCAGTTACAGTTTCTCCTACAACACCTACATCTCCTACAGAAGGAGAAGCTTCTTGAGGATACCAAATAAAGCCATTTATTCAGTCTTCAGGATAATGTAAACTTGCCCCTGCCTTCTCCTTCAAAAGTGGAATTATGGAGCTGGAGTGCTGCTTCAGAGGGACTAAATTTTTTTTTTTTTTGTGGTTGTTCATTTTTACAAAAGGGAACTATACAGAAGAAAAATTATTCTACACTAGGTAGGATTGCTGTTTGCATTGTCACTTTGCATAAGGAAGTTATTTTGGATTTTTGAAAAACTCAAAATTTATGGATCTGAATTACAGCCATGTGATCATATTGCAAAGGCTATTTAAAACATACTGGAGGGTTCAGGAAAGGGCAGAAAATAATATGCTTTGAGCATTTGACTGACTTGGAAGTCTAAGCTTATTTTAGTTAAGACTGTTAAAATAATTTTTTAAAATTGTGTGTTAGTTTTGCTGGGAAAGAGAAAATGATCAATTGTCAGATTTTCCACACAAACATAAATACACCACCACACACAGAATATGCTGAGAAAACTATCAGAAAGTATTTGATACACTAGTCACTGTCTCAATCCATGATCCTGTAAGTTGTCATCCTGTTGGCCAAGGTTTGTTTCTTTAAATGAGAAGAAAAAGCACACTGCCTGAATGTGTAAAAGGAAAATGCAGAGGTAATTAAAATGTAAACAGGTAACAGTCTTTGGAATTGTACGTACACACACACACACACACACACACACACACACACACACACACACACACACACACACACACACACACAGCTCTGCCTTAATAATATACCCCTTTTTTGTTTGTGACTTTCAACTGTAATCAGTTAATAAAGTATTTATTCTCTGCATTCAGGTTCAGATAACTTGTTGCGTTCTCTTATATTTTAATTCGTATATATCACATAATGACTAAGTTGTTAGTATTTTGAAGTGTTTGACTCAAGGATTATTGAGCTTTCTCATCTTTCTGAAAGACAAGTGAGTACATGAGATTCACTATTCTGTAAATGTCCTTAAATTGGGAGTTTACCTTGATCAACACATTTTCCCCACAAGCATGTCTGGAACTGTAGAATCTTATGTCAGCATTTCTAGTAGATAATAGCATAGCCTTTTCCATTACTTAATGGGCAAAAGCTGTTTTAAAGGCTTGGCAAATGCACTGGCAACAGCTCCTCTTAGAGGTACGCACACCTGTAAGTAGTCCCACCTTTTCAATACTAAAGTTTTCAATGCTTGTTTTAGAACTTTCATAAGAACAATTCAGTCTTCTTATTGAAGTTCAACTGAAGAAAACATGTACATTGCCCTATTGAGTCATTTCAGATAATTGGGGAAAAATGGTTACTACTCTTTAAATTGGTCTTTGTTTTTCCTTTAAAATATGCCGTATATTCCAAAGATTTTTTTTCTACAAAGTGTTTGAGGACAATAGCTCTACTCTCATGATCCTTTCATTAGAACTTTAAAATCTGTTTAAGTTTATGGTTTTATTTGGCTCCTAATGATTTAATGTAAATGCTAAAAATATATGAGGGGAATAATTTGTTTTAATGTGGGAAAAACTAAGATGGAGAATAGGCATGGGAAAGTTAATTTGTAAAAATTTTACTTGTAGAAATACAAGATGAAAAATGCCACTGATAAAATCTTTAATCCAGAAAAGTTTCTTCAATCATGTTGTAAAGAAATTTTTTGTTTGCATTGTCACTTTGCATAAGGAAGTTATTTTGGATTTTAAAAAACTCAAAATTTATGAATCTGAATTACAGCCATATGATCATATTCCATTACTTGAAGTAAGTGAAATTAATGAAAGAAAAGAAATCTGTGCATCATGGTATACTTTGATATGTCTGCTGTGTTTACATGTCTGGACCAACTCATATTTTTGTGTGTGTGACATTGGAGAAAATGCTTGGAATTGAGTTGTTACTTGAAGTACCTGTAGTTGTTCACTTTATATGGGATTCAGTTTTAACTAATCTAAAACCTTGCTTTTACCGTGTTTAAACCTTAACCCTATTTTTGTCCAATTTTTGCAAGGCAGTTTGCTTTTAAACTACTTAAAAATTTTTAAGCACTTTTATTGACATATACAACATAGAAAAGTGTACAAGTTACAGGTGTATGGTTTGAATTACCACAAAGTAACCACATATAACCAACACCAAGATCAAGACGGAACAATTACTCGTACCCAAGATGCTTCCTGTCTGACCCCTCATCATGTAACCACTATCCTAATTTCCAAAGCCATAGAAGAATTTTTATTTATTTTTGAACTTTATATATATAGAATCTTAGGGTTCATATTCTGTTTGTCCCAGATTTCTTTCAGTATTAGTTCTATGGCTCATCCATTTTGGTACATGAAGCATGTTATCCGTTATTATTGTACCTTAACATTCCATTGTGGAAATATACTATGATTTATCCATTATGCTATTGATGGATGTATATTAGTTTCCTATTGCTACTGTAAGAAATTACCAAAACTTAGTGGCTTAAAACAATACAAAATTATTACCTTACACTGGAAGTCAGAAGTCCCAAATTCACCTAAAGTTAAGGTGTTAGCAGGGCTGGTTTCTTTTGGAGGCTCCAAGAAGCATCTGTTCCTCCCTTTTCAGCGTCTAGATGCTGCTGCCTGCATTCCTTGGTTTGTGACCCCTCTCCATCAGGGAAGCCAACAATGTAGCATCTTGGATTCTCTGCTTCCAACACATCACCTCACTCTGACCCTGCTGCCTCCGTGTAATTAATTGGACCCACCCCCCAAAAAATAAAAAGTAAAAAAATAAATTGGACCAACCCCACTGATCCAATGTATGCACCTTCCCTCCCTCCTTGTTGGCAGTTTCTGAAGAGGAATTGGATATAATTCTTATTTTGCTCCTCCATAGGTATTTTTTTGCTTTGACTTCTTTTAAGATTTTTATCTTTGATTTCTCATAGTTTGAATATGATATGCCTAGGTACAGTTTTAGGGGGAGGAGGGTTATCCTCCATAAGTGTTTTCTGAACTTCCTGGATCTGTGATTTAGTGTATGACATCAACTTGAAGGAAATTCTCAGTATTATTGCTTCAAATATTTCTTCTTTTGCTTTCTCTCTTCTGGTTTTTATATTAGGATATGTTATATCTTCTGTAGTTGTCCAACAGTTTTTAGATGTTCTGTTCTCCCCCACACTCCACCCTGCCCTGAATCTTTTTTCTCTTTGCTTTTTAGTTTTGGGAGTTTCTATTGGCATTTCCTCCAGCTCCGAGATCTTTCCTTAGCCTCCTCCACTAATTATCCCATGGAAAGCATTCTTCCTTTCTGTTACAGTTTTGGTTTTTTATGTTTTTAATGTCTAGCATTTTGTTTGATTCTTAGAATTTCTATCTCTGCTTTTATTACCCATCTATTCTTGCATGTTGTATGCTTTTTCTGTTAGAGGTCTTAGCATATTAATCATAGCTGTTTTAAATTCATGGTTTGATTGTTCAATATCTCTGCCATAGTTGAATCTGATTCTGATGCTTGCTCTCTCTTCAAACTGTGTTTGTTGCCTTCACTATGCCTTATAATTTCTTGTTGATGGCTGGGCATGTACTAGGTAAAAGGAACTGCACAGAAGAGGCCTTTAGTTATGTGGTGGTAAGGTATGAGGGAAGGGGAAGCCTTCTGTAATCCTGTGGTTAGGCCTCAGCCTGTGCTGCTGGGTTGTGAGCTTCACATGGGCTTGTCAGTCCCCCTTCCCCACCCCTTAGGTGCGGCAGGATGGTTGCTTAGGCTCTCTGATAAAATCCCAATAGATTAGTCTCTGGTAAAATGGTTTCTCCTGAGGGCAGGCTTCATTAAGAACAGAATATTCTGGCATATTTCAAAATGGTTACTTTCTTCCTCCCCCTGTGGCAGCACTTGGGGATTTTTCTCTGATTTTCCCTTTGAGGTTCTGGTAGTGCTCCTGAAGGTAAAATTCACAGAAGTATGGGGACCTCCCCACATCCACAGCTATGACCGGGGGCGTGTAACTCCCAGACTTGTCCACTGTGAGCCTCTAGCAGTTTGTCCTACAGTACAGCTCAGACTACCCTACCCAAATTTCTGTGTTGGAGTTTCTGCCTCAGTGTTAAGTTGTCGTTCTCTGTGTCTGCCTGGCTGTCTCTCCAGTTTCTGAGACTGGGGTGACCCTGTGACCGCCCTTTAACAGCTCTAGGAGTTGATTTCTCAGTTTGCTCAGCTTTTTTCTTGTTACGATGAAGAGATGACTTTCAATCTCTGTACTTGATTGATGGACTGGAAACTGGAAGTCTGTGATTTCCTCCTGACAAAATCCTAATCACATCTGCAAACTGCCTTTGCCAACTAAGGTGACATTCACATGCTCCAGGGAGTAGGACGTGGAGGGCATCTTTTGGAGGGCTGTTGTTAAGCCTACCACAGGATGTTTGGGTAGTTTTTAGTTTCTCAGTTACTATTATGAGTGGTGCTGTTATGAACACACTTGAATGTGCCTTGTGGAAAATATGTTCTTATTTCTGTTGGGTATATATGTAGATGTGGATTGCTGGGTTCATAGGCCAGGTGTGTATATTCAGCTTTAGTAGATAATGCCAGACAATGTTTACAAAGTAGTTATAATAGTTACTGTTCCTGGGAGAAAATATTTGCATATTATATGTCAGATAAGGGCTTAGTATCCAGAATATATAAAGAACTCTTAAAATAAGATGACCCAGTGTTAAAATGGGCAAAGGATTTGAGTAGACATTTCTCCAAAGATAATACAAATGACAAGTATGTGAAAAAATGCTTGTTATCATTAGGGAACTGCAGGTTAAAACCATAATGAGATGCCTCTTTACAGCCAAAATAAAAAATAATTGGTGAGGATGTGAAGAAATTGGAACCCTCATACATACACACAATGGAATACTATTCAGCCATAAAAAGAAATCCTCCCATTGGCAACAACATGGATGGAGCTAGAGGGTATTATGCTCAGTGAAATAAGCCAGGCAGAGAAAGTCAAATACCACATGATCTCACTTATTTGTGGAGTATGAAAACAAAGCAAACCAGAAGGAACAAAATATCAGTAGACTCAGACCAAGAAGGGACTAGTGGTTACCAAGAGAGGGGGTTTGGGGGGACAAGGGGACAAAGGGTTACAATAATTGGCAATCACAATATATGGTGGTTCCAGGGATGGTAGTACAGCACAGAATACAGTTAATGATTCTGGAACATCTTACTACATTGATAGTGACCTCGCTGGAAAGGGTGAGGATTTAATAATATGGGTAACTGTTGAACCATTGCATTGTATATTTGAAACCAACATAACATTGTATATCAATGATACTTTAACAAAAAAATTGAGCCCCCATACATGATTTCTGGTGGGAATTTAAAATGGTGCAATCAGTTTGGAAAACAGTGCGATGGTTCCTTGTAAGGTTAAACATAATAGTTACCATATGACCCAGCAATTCCATTCCAGGATAGATACACCACAGAATAAGAGCATATGTCCTCACAGAAAGTTGTATACAAAAGTTTACAGCAGCATCGTTCATAATAACCAAAAGATGGAAACAACCCAAACACCCACTGCCAAAGTCCAGGAGTCCCTGAAGGATGGACAGCGTCGGCGACTGATGGAACGAATGAGGACACAGACACTAGCAAAAGCTGAGCCTGGCCTGTTTTATTGAAGTTTAGCAAGGTTATATATGTTTTGAGTATGCAGTATCATAAAGATTAGATCATTTGATTCTTTCAGGAAAAATGTTCACATAAAGGTCAATCTTTAGAAATTAGATTATTGGTGCCTTAGCAATCATTAAGTTTTTGCACTTATGCTTGCTTGGCTTCCCTGGCGGTCTTGGAACAAAGATGACTTGTTCCTTCAGCCTGGTTGGCCTGGGCCCTACTTGCAGTTTCCTTATTATTGATTCTAAAATAGCCATGGTTACTATTCATCTGATTAACAAATATAGCTAAGTCTACTTTTCTAGATCTAGAGCATTACATGCAGATTTAAAGAAAAACATCAAAACAGTGTATCATTAAAGCAGTGTAGCAAGACTAAGTTGATTGTAATAGTGGGAACTGAAAACTGTACTCTAGGGTAGGTGCCCAGTTTTGTAGAGACGACAGCGTTGCATCTGGGGGGGATGATGTGAGGGGATAATGACCACTGAGTCAGAAGGCATAGGGACCCAGTCGGGCCACTTCTCTTCCTAGAGCCGGGGAAGCAGGGGCATGTCTGTCTTAAGAGTTTCCTTAAACCATTTACAATAATGTCTGTAGTAGTGATCTTTTCTATTGGGAGAGTCTATGTAATCATGCCTTATGCCAGGCCCTTTGACATGCCTTCATTCATGCTGACTTTCCTTTATTGTTCTATTATTCTCTGAGACCCAACAGGTCTAGGAGTCATTTAGAAATTCCTCATGGGGCCTAGCTGGGTGGGGAGAGGGAACTGGAACCTACTCAAACAACTTATTTATTATAACGTGATGCTTGTTTCCAGTATCTTCTCCGCATCCCCCTCCTTTTGTTTTTTAATAAAATGTTGAAATAGTAGGTAAAAGTAATAAAGATTACAGTTTCTCATAGAAAGCTGTTTAACATAGTTTACTTTTTCATACAGGATGTTTAAATCTTGATGTAAAATAAAGATGGAAAGTAGAGTTTAGTGCAGTAGGAAAGCAAGTGTAGACTGTCAGATCCATGCCTATAAACTGGGTATTGATCCGAGTGAGACAAGGGCAACAACAGCCATGGGCGCAGAAGATTTGTCTCAAAACTGGGGAGGTGAGGTTCTGAGCCTCACGTCTGTTGACTCCCTATTGTTCACCTGATGGTCCCCTTGCGACTATGCCTGTCTTAGGTTGTTCCTCCCTTGAGGAATTAGTCTCTGGCTAACCAGTCATCTTCTGGGGCCATACAGGGAGATGTAAAATTGGTAAGTGAGAGAGAAGCAATGCTCTTTGAAAAGGTTAGCTTTTTACTTCTTTGCAGATTTATGCCCCTTGGCTTCTATGCCCAGCAGTCTTCTTGAGTTATCTTTACCACCTGGAAGAATTAGGGCGGTCTTGCCTCTAACATTTCTCCCTAAGTATTTTAAATTTGGTTTTCTAATTTAGGTGTATAAGTGACCAATAACAACATTTCCAAACACCATAATAATAATAAGAGATAGCGAGGTTGTTCCTCTCAGAAGTCCGCTTTACGGTTCCTTCTTTCCAGGCGTCTGGGCGGTGCCATCAGACGGGCGGTTCGGACTGGCTCCTGACAACCCACCAACAGATGAATGATCAAAACAGCTATCTGTACAATGGAATGTTTTTCAGTTATGAAAGGAATGGAATACGGATACATGCTACAACATGGATGAACCTTGAAAACATTGTGTTAAATGAAACGAGCCAGACACAAAAAGTCACAATGAATGATTTAATTATATGAAATGTCTAAAATAGGCAAATCCATTGAGGCAGTAAATTAGTGGTTGCCAGGGAAGAGGATAAGGGAAAATGAGTGATTGCTAATCAATACAAGGTTTCTTTTAAGGGTGATAAGAATGTTCTGGAATTATATAGTAATGGTGGTTACAATCTTATGAATACACCAAAAACTGACTTGTACACCTATAAAAAGTGGATTATGATATGTGAATTATATATCAATGTTTTACAAAGAATTCTTGTTACTACCAATAATATATGATAGTTTCAGTTGCTCCACATCTTTGTTTATACTTGCTGTCTGAATTTTAGACATACAGTACGATTTCATTGTGGTTTTAATTGTATTTCCTTGATAACTAATGAAGTTAAGACTTTCACGTTTTTTTGCCATTTAGAAACCTCTTTGTAGAGTACCTGTTTAGAGTGTTGTCTTCCCTGCCCCCTTTCCGGGGAACTATCTTTTTCTTACTGACTCATTCTCAACCTACTGAAGATAGTAGCCCTTGTCGGATATATATCACAAAATCTTCTCCTGATGAGTAGCTTACCTTTTTACTCTCTTACTGGTATCTTTTGATGAACAGAATTTATTGATTTTAGTATTCCATTTGCCAGCTTTTCCTTGTGGTTATTGCTTTTATGACCTGTTTTAAAGAAGCCGCTACCTGTCCTTAAGGTCATAAAGATATTCTATGATTTCTTTTTTCTAGAAGCTTTATTTTACTTTTCTACAATGCGTGGTGAGAAGTAGGGAGACAAGATTTTTTTTTATATGTGGGTGTTCAGTTAATCCTGTACTATTATTGGGGAGAGGGTGTTGTCTTTCACTGCACTGTAGGGCCACTGTGGTCATAATTCAACTGTCTGCTTATGCATGCGCCTGTTTCTGAGCTTCCTATTCTCTTTGCCAGTTTGCCAGTTTATTCTATTTTGCCAAAGTGTCCCTGGCTTTAAAAAATCCTCTTCTCTGGTAGCCTAAGCCCTTCATTATTATTTTTCCTTCAGATTGTTTTTGCTATTCTTGACCCTTTGCATGCATTTCCACGTAAACTTAAGAATCAACTGATCAGTTGCCACAAAAAAACCGGTATTTAAATTGAGATGACATTGAATTCATAGATCAATTTGGGGACAGTTATCATCTTTACAACATCTTCCAAACTATGAACAGGAATATTCTTCCATTTATATAGGTCTTTTTCAATTTCTTGTAGCAGTATTTGTGGTTTTTCAATGTATTGTCTTGCATCTCCTTTTGGCAGATTTTTTTCTTTGGTGCTGTTGTAAATGGTGTCCTTTTGATATTTCCATTTATTTGTTGTTTGTATATAGAAATATGTTTTTCTATTTATCTTATCCAGCAAACTTACACAAATCCATTTATTAATGTAATTGTTCATTGGTAGTTTATTTTGGATTTTTTTACCTCAAGTTATGTCATCTGCAAATAATGAGTTTCATTTCTTCTACTATAACGTTGTCTTGCTTTATGACACCAATACACCAGTATAGAATACTATAGAACTAATGAGAGGAGCATCTTTATCTCGTTCTCCATTTCAGAGAGGTTTTAATATTCCACTGTTAAGTATTTTCTGCATGCTTTTTGTAGATAACCCTCTATCAAAGAAAGTTCTATTCTTTCCTACTTTATATCATGAGTTTTATCATGAATGGGTGTTGAATTTTATAAAATGCTTCTTCTTCTGAAATAACCATTTTTCCCTATTAATGGTATGTTACATTACCTGTAAAAATATTAAGCCAACTTTGTATTCCTGAAATAAATCTAACTTGATCTTGATGTGTTAGTTTTATTATATTGCTGGATTTGGTTTGCTAACATTTCACTAGGATTTCACATTATACTCCTGAAAAAGATTGCCTGTAATTTTCATTTCCTAATGTTTTTGTCAGTATTTGATAGCAAGATTATGTTGACTTCATAAGTCAAGTTGGGAAGTATTCCCTCTTTGTATTCTTTGTAAAGTGTTTGTCTAAGATCCGTGTACTGCTTGTCAATTTTGTTTCTTTAAAGCTATCAGATATCAATTTATAATGCCCTATGTGGAATTTAATGGTGACCCAAGTGATAATATCAGTCAAAGTTTCTTATTTGGGCTTTCATTTTTAATTCACTTGCTTTTTAAGCTGGCAAAATGCCAGAATGAGAGTTCCTCCTATGTTAAACCCCTTGTTAACATCCTTACCAAATAGGTCCCATGCTGAAATGGGATTGTAGACAATGATGCTGGAATTCTTGCTGAAAGTGTAAGATTTAGCCTGTGATCATGATCATTTTAGGGAATTAGAGGAAAATTGTAATTCATACATACAATAAATACATGAAGTAATGTGAAGAGGTACATGGGATTCAAGGTTATTTTTAAAGATTTCTCAAATCAGGTAATTGGTGATTAGGAGAGATACTCATACTTTGAGAAATAACATAGTAGCAGTTGTCCAGTTTCTCAAGGGGAGAGGAATACATACATTCACACACATTTGGGGCAGAGTAGCACCTTGATCCCACTGGATCACCCGAATCTTTTTAGAATTGGTGACAACTGGTTTCTGTCTCATCTTGGGTTAAGATTTTTTCTAAAGTTGGAATACAGTGATTCTGAAATTTTTTGGTCACAGGACTCCTATACACCTGTATTGAGGACCCCAAAGAATTATTAAGTGGGTCATGCTTATTTATATTTGCCATATACTAAATAAAAGCTGAAAATATTAAAGTAGTAATTCATTTATAACTAGTGAATCCACTACATACAATTTTTAAAATAGAAATTAACAAAACAAATGTATTTGGGAGGAATGTCATTCATTGTTCTACGTTTTCAAAAATTAATGTCTGGCTTAATAGAAGACAGCTGGATTTTCATACCTGTTGTAGTCCATCTGATGTGGATGTCGTTTGATCAAACAACATACTATAAAGAAAACCCAGCCTCACAAATACATGTGTGGAAAAGGTAGTATTTGAATAACTTTTCCAAATAATTGTAGATTATCATTTTTGTTACTAAAACTTGGCAAGTGTTAGTTTTTTTAAAGCTAATTGCAGTGTGGAATCCATTGGTCTGTCTTGCACTTTGAATGGATTTTACCTCTGTGGGATTTTGTAACATTATTCATTGGTCTTTTAAAAAACTCAGTTCACTGAGTTAAGGGTTCTTAAAAATATTGATGGGTCTCCCATCATTAAATATCCCCCAAAATCAAATTTTTAATATCATTACTGATCCCATTAGAAAAATTTAAGTGATGGGGAACTGTCAGGCTCAGTGACACAAGTTTTCCAAAAATCTCATTTTTCTGGAAAGTTCAATACAAATACTATCGGTTGTATTTCTTGTACTGACAGGCTCACTTTGTTCATTTTTGAGAAAATGTTTGCCAAATACTGAAGTCTGAAAAACCGGTTGCTCTATAACTAGTTTTTTCAAGTAAACATGGTGGGGAAAAGTGACCAGTTCAGCTTATAACACAATAGCACAAACGCGCTTCCTCAAGACACCGTTGTAACTTCTGGGTTTGAAGTGGTATATGGGCACTTCCCATTTCCTCACAGAATTTTTAGATTTGCCATTTAACAAGATTAATAATTTTTACTTCATCAAGGAAATTCTTCAGTGAAATTGGCTTTATTTTTTCCCACTGGGTGGTGAAGAATACAGTGACCCCAAATCCCATTGGGTGCCACACCCTTGCTCCTGCCAGAGTGCCAGCAGTGTGCTCCACCAGCAGTGCAAACAAACATCCACACCCAAAAAAAGGCAAATGACTTCATGGTAGTAGTACGAGAAGTTTGCTTCACGGAACCCCTGCAACCATCTCAAGACCCCTGGGATCCTTTGATCACACAAAATTGCTATTATAAGCCAATAGCCAAACGAGTCATTTGACTTTGCCCCACGTTGCCTTAGAATTGAAACCAAGGCTTTGATTCAGATATGTTTGTTGATGTCCTATAGAAGATAATCCTTCTGAGCCTTTACTATTAAAATGTTTTGTCTGTCTATAATGCTGCAACATTGCTGTAGTTAACTGAGTTGGTCTCCTGTTGTTCTGGGGGGTGTGTGTGCACTCTGGTCTCCCCGCTTTCTGCTCAGACAAGAAATACCGTTAGATCGTAGGTGATGCCCACATCTTTTGCTGCTTTCCCAACCACCGCAGATTGTCAATATTTGGGTCACTTGTTAATCTTCCAGTAAAATAGTTCTATTCCAGCCCTGCCCTGCAGGATGTCTGGGTGTCTTAGCCACCACCTCCTCCCTTACCTCGGTTCTGTAACGCCATGAGAATCTTCATGTGCAAGATCTGCAGTGCCAAGATGCTGCAGAGGACAGTGGGAGGAACCAGAAGAGCTGGGCTGCTCCATTTACTCATCCTATGACTGTGGAAGAGTTATTTATTGTTCTGTAGCCGTGGTTTTCATCTGTATAGTGGTGAGGAGAATTGCGCAGGTGTAGAGTTAGAATAAATGAGATCGAGGATGTGGGGCTTTCTAAAGTGTTACACACAAAAGTTTTTATAGCCTCCAGGGAAGGAACTTTACATAAATTTCTTAAATACTAGTCCCATGAGGAAATATTCAAGCAAGTATATATTGGCTATCTATATGTATTTCTGTAATTGGACCACTTCTGAAAAGTTATATATCTATACCAGTACTAGACCAACTGCTAGGTATTTGTAATGATAAAATTAGATCCATACTTGTCATCAGTCACAGGAATCAACCTCAAATGTATCAGACCTAAATGTAAAATATAAAACAAATACTAAAAGAAAGCAAAATTCTTTTGTGTCTGAGTGGGAAAAGGCTTTCTAACGTTAACTCAGTCTATAGGCAATGAGAGAAAAAATTTTAATTCAACAACATAAAAATAATTGGAAAAACCCTAATGGCAAAAAGCACCAGAGGCAAAAACAAAAGGCAGAAAGTTGAGAGAAAATATAACATCAGATAAAGTGCTTCTATTCCTAATGTATGAAGAACTCAAATTAGAGGTGGGGGAACCAAAACCCCTATAGAATGAATGTAAACAAATAGTCAAAGACATGAACAGGCAAGTAAAAAAATAATATAAAAACCCATGAAAACATGTAAATATGTACAATTTTTCTCAGAGACAAATGCAAATTAAAACTGCTCCTGAGATATTTTGAATGAAAAACTTAAAAAATCTTGACAACACACTTTTTGGGAGAGGTGATGGGAAAATAGGTGTATTCATTCACTGCTCCTGGGAATGCAAAACAATATATCCTCTAGCAAGGGAAATTTGTAGTATTTAACAAAACTACATACTCAAACTCAATAATCACATACCTAGGAACTTATCCCAAAGATTGACATCTGACAGTACAAAAATATTCAGTTATTCATTTTGACATTATTTGTAATTACAAGATAATGGAAACAACCTAAATGCATGTACTGGGTAACTGGATGAATAAACTGTACAGCCACACAATGGAGTACTATGCAATTATTATTTTTTTTAATGAAGCTGATTTCTCTGAAGCAACTTCCCAGATATCTGCCTCTTTCCACTAAAGAAATACAGGAAAGATCACCAGAAACAAACACTGTTAGCTGCCGGGAGAACATTTCACACTTTCCAAAAATAATTAACAGTGAGGGAAAAAAACTAAGATTTTTAAAAAATTATCTTTAATGAGACTCAGTCTGAGGCAAGTCTTTGGGTTAGAGTTACCTTGTGATGACCTGGACTCCTTGTAATCCAAATCCCAAACTGATGCCATGCTCCCTCTTCCACAAGAACGCAGAAGCTCCCACCTTTCTTCATTGCATCTCTCACCCAAGTAATCAAAGTGCCCTGTGCTTAAACACCCAACTGAATATGGGAGCAAGTGCCCTGTGCTAAAACACCCAACTGAATATGGGAGCAAGGAGGCCAAGCGATTCATTGTCATTTTCCCCTAAATAACCACTTAGAAATTATCTGCCGGCCCAGAGGGCGGGAACTCTAGAGCTAAAAGCAGTATTAGCCTTTGCCATTGCAGCCCTCTGCTGGTATAAATGAAATGTGGAGGTTGGCGATGTTATTTGCTTCTCTGGTATGGTTTGGATGGGAGAGGAGCTCTGATAAACTGTCATCTCTAGCAGATTCAAACTTTGCTTTTCTGGCATTCTTGTTCACTCTGATGTGTTTGGAAATGCGAGGAAACCTTAAGACTTTGCCTCTGCCTCTATGACACCACTTCTGTGTTTCTTGCTGTTCTCCAAACACTCCTTTATTCCTCTGGCTCCTCTCCACCTTCTCACTCCCCCCAAAATTCTAACCTAAATCCTCTTCTTTCTATAGGTTCTTAGACCTATCCTAGGTTCTCTTCTTTAACATGTCTATGGTTTTATCAGTTCTTTGAGTATCTCTCAAACACTTTATCTCCTCCAATGCTCCGGGTTCATATTTGAAACTATTTGCCAAGAACTCCACTTAACTTTCCGCAATTTCAGTGTATCCTAATCCGAGTTCTTCATTTTCCCTTTGTTAAGACAAAACGATCCAAGACCTGGAAATAAGGCAAGAGGATTTCTGAGTGCTCTTTCAGTGCCCTGTCTCATCATACTAGCACTGGTTCTCAAAATGCGGTCCTGGACCAACAGCATGAGCATCACCTGGGGACTTAGAAATGCCAAATCCCTAATTCTACTCAAGACCTACTAAGTCAAAACGGGGGAAGGGTAGGGGAAGGCTGGAGCAGGAAATCTGTGGTTGAAGTGGCCCCCCAGGTACTTCTGATGATCATTCAGGTTTGGGAACAACTGAACTAGAGTAGTGAGTGGCAAACTGTAGCCTGTAGTCCAAATCTAGCTGCATGCCTGTTTTTATCAAGTTTTATGGGAATATGATGCATTTTGGCATCAAATTATTTTTCACTTATGGCTGCTTTCACTCTATAACAACAGAATTGAGTAGTTGTGATACAGACTGTGTGGCCATCACAGCCTAAAAGATTTATTATCTGGCCCTTTACAGAAAAAGTTTGCCATTCCCTGGTCTAGAGCATCATCTACCAAACCCCTAAGAATCCTTGATAGTCTGGGGAAAGGTAATTTTATGTGATTTACTATTTATTATTGAGTGGGGCCCAGAGTCTGTAAAGTTAGGTATTAATTATGGAAGATTGATAAATTACAAATGATTTTTGTCTCCAAAAATCTACAAATGATAGAGGTGAAAATGATTTCTCTCGGCTAGAATTAATCACAAAGGCAACAATCTTATTGTCCTGTAGAACATTAATAAGCTTGGGCTCTAACTTAGTGATTGTATTCCAGCATTTTTTTTCCCTTTCACTGATATATAAATACACTGTATACATACACACACACATATATACATAAACATACTGATGCCGGGGTTCTTGTTTGCAAAGTTGAAGAATGAACTTAACAAACACTCAAGGTAGGAGAGCCAGGGAGAGGGTTTTATTTAGACATAAAGTGAGAAGACAGAGCTCCTGGCTCATGTCAGGAGGGGACAAGACAGCCGGGGGTGGTGCTTTGTCTAGGGGATTTATAGGCAGTTGAGAGACAGGGCTAGGGATTCAGACTTGCCAGATGGTCCCAAAATGTTTATTTTTGAAAAGATACTAAGTTTCTTATCAGAGTGTTATTCTTCAAAGTTAGCTTAACACAAGAAATTTACTGCTTTTGTCTGGAAGCATATTAATCAAGACTGTTCTGCCTTGCCTTCAATGTGGGCTGAGTAATTGTCTGTTTGATTGAAGTGCAATCTTAGCTTTACGATAGAATTTTTCCTGAGTAAGCTGGGCCTTTGAGTAGGTGCTAAAGTAAATCTTATAATGGTGTGTTCTAATTGATACAGTGAAAATATAGGTTCTGCTAAGATACTTTTCTTTTTTGGGGAGTATTCAAACTTCTAGGTCAAGTTGCTCTTGGCTTTTTAGTTTTAACTAATCTCACTGAAGAATGCTTATGTTCCTAGTTTGGTATTTTTACTTTAGAGAATTAATGTGACTTTGGCTTTGCTTAATTGTTTAACATAGAGTTTTGGTAGGGGTCATTTTCTGGAGGCCCTCACCCTACTCTAAGCCCATGCTTCCTGTCTCAGTACCAGGGTCTCTCGTATCTCCCTCTGAACTAGCTTTACATTCTTCTGATTACATTACTAATAAGCTGAATACACCTCTGAAGCATGCTTTCTATATACTTGTATGAGAGTCATCTTTTTTAACTTTTTGCGATTTATACTCTGACACTGACAAGAGTTAATTCCTCCTGTATTCCCTGAGTCCTTACCCTCTTCAATCTCCTAATTATGTGGGCTTGAAATCTTAGACCTATTCCAATTCTCTTCCCTTACTCTTCAAACAAATCAAGCTGCCTATCTCACTGGTTTCACTCCCACAGCTTCCCTTTGAGACATCCCCTCTACCATTTCCATGACTACTGTCTGAGGTTGAGTCCTTGTTCCCTTTTCTCTGAACTTTTACAACAGCTCTGACTAGTTCTTTGTAACCAATTCAATCTACATAAGGCTGCTAGAAAAATATCCCCAAGGAAGAGGCTCCAGTCATTTCACTCTCCTACACAAAGCCCTTGGGTGGTTCCTCATTGTTCAACAATAAAGGGAAGCCCCAGTTCCTTACTCTGAGTTTGAAGGCCCTCCAAACCCAAGCTTATCTTCCTTGGCTTCTCTTTATCCTTCTCCCCTCCATTTCTGTGCTCTGTACACTCTCTTCGCCTTTCTTCATGTTGCCCCTGCACCTACCACCCGCTCTGTTCTGCTTCTCTTGTCCAAACCTAAGTGTTCTTTAACGTCCCACTTGAAGCTTTATAACTCTGATCGCTTAAGCGGAGATTAGTTTCTCTTTGCTCTGAATTCCCAGCACATTTAATTTGTGTCCCTTTTATGACACATACCACTTTCTGTTACCTTTATGAACCTTTCGTGGCCTCATTGTACACCATCTATGGTCCAACTTTGTATCCATATTATTGTCGAACTGCACTAATAGATAAAGAATGCTGGTAAAAATTTTTGAGTGGGAGCTGCTGAAAGTTAAAATCTCAACTGAGCAAGTAACACCAAATTATTTTTTTAACTATAATCTCATCAAAGTATATTTTCCCAAACTATCTTTTGGTCAGTGTTTTTTCCCTCATTTAAAAACAATTAACTATTTAATATGAAAAGGGGAAAAATAAATTTCTCTTGTGGGGGGGACTTGGTGAAGGGGGGAGTCTAGTAAACATAATGTTCTTCATGTAATTGTAGATTAATGATAACAAAATGAATATAAAAAAATAATAAATAAAAATAAGATTTCTCATTACAATGTGTCAAGTCTCAGCAGTTAACTATTCGGTGTTATTTATTCATTAACAAAAATGACACTTTTCCATGTGGACATGCTCACTACAAAGGCTCCTTAATACAAGTGTTCATGTAGCCCTAAAATCTTTAGTTGGTCTTTTAATTAATTAAGAAAATACAGGTGATACATACTTTTCTTTTAGCTGGGAGGGATATCGGTGTCTAAATCCTGGCCACCCCCCAGATCGGTCAGGGTGAAGGAAGGCATGACGTATCTGCTCTTCGCTGCCTCATGGCGCATCACAAAACAGGGTTCCTCCCAATGAATGGTTTCTCACTGGTGTCACTTGAAGAGTTTATTACAAAAGTATATTCCAACACCCACCCAAATTCTGAAGCTTTGGGGCTAGATCTCCAAGAATCTTGACAATTTTTGTGCACCCCGAAGGTTATGAATTACAGGCTGAACTCTCATCCTCTTCTAAACTGAGAGAGCAGAGTCCTCTATAGAACTGCCCCCGTGCACCTTAAATAAACCAAGAGAGTTGAAAGAGTCTGTCTATCTTCTCTCCCCTCTCAGAGTATCCTTTTTCTTTATAATTGTCTCTCAATATTTTATTTTGAAAGTGTTAAAACACACAGGAAATTTAAAATTTAAAGAAAGGACGGTGGGCACACGCATACTACACCATGAACATGTTCCCGTCTTCACCTTATCACAAGTCTTTCCTTTTAACCATCTCTCTATTCATCAATCCATCTTAATATTCTGGGTGAATTCCAAAGCAAATTTCAGGTATCAGTAGCCTCTAATTTGGGATGATGGTGACTTGAAGAAAAGCAGGCAATGAATCCATGTGCCCTGGTGAAAATACAGCGGCCTCTTTTCACTGGCCAGGATTGGTAGCTGCTGGGCCAGGGCAGGATATTTAGAACATATTTAATCAACGACTAGGATAGGTTTGGCTAGCTGTGGACGACTCCCACAGAGTGGTATCTGTTTGTCTCTATTCATGTGAATGGTAGCTTTTGTTTTGTTACTGGAAGAAGAAAGGGAGGTTTGGAGCCTTGGAGAAGAGAAGATTAAACAGGGAAGCAGATGGCAGTGTAACCCCTTCCCTCTTCCGTGGGTTCTGAGGCCCTGATGGAGAGACGGCTCAGAGGCCGAGATGTTCTTTCTGCACAAGGTTGTGAGTCAAACTGCGAAGGCCTGCACTCTAGCTGCCTCAGGCTGCTTGAAATACTCAGCCTTTGGCCACAGTTTTCTCATCTGTAAAATCAAAGTAATGACAGTACCTGCACTATATTGTTGTGGAGAAAATACATGTGCCTGACATGTCACTCATCAACTTCCGTGGTTAAAATACAATTACATTTCTTGATCAGTTTCCTTTGGTTCACACCAAATTAACCTGCAATCGTAGCAGATGGTGAGCAAGAAAGAAACAAACTAAACGATTTTGACAAGTAAGCCTAAAAGGAAATCATGGAGATGCAGGAGGGAACAATCTTCTAGACCACCCATCGCACTTAAAAAGAAACCCTCCACCATCAGTAAAACAAAAAGTCATCCTACAGTATGGGAGAATATATTCTTAAATGACATATCCAATAAGGGGTTGATACCCAAAATACATAAAGAGGTCACATGCCTCAACAACCAAAAAGCAAATAAGTCAATTAAAAAATGGGCAGAGGATCTGAACAGACACTTCTCCAAAGAAGAAATTCAGATGGCCAACAGGAACATGAAAAGATGCTTCACATCACTAATCATCAGAGAAATGCAAATTAAAACCCCACTGAGATATCACCTCACACCAGTTAGGATGGTCAACATCCAAAAGACAAAAAACAACAAATGCTGGCGAGGATGTGGAGAAAACACTGCTGGTGGGAACGCAAATTAGTTCAACCATTGTGGAAAGCAGTATGGAGGTTCCTCATAAAACTAAAAACATAAATACCATTTGACCCAGGAATTCCACTTCTAGGAATTTACCCTAAGAATACAGGATCCCAGATTCAAAAAGACATATGCACCCCAATGTTTATCGCAGCACTATTTATAATAGCCAAGATATGGAAGCAACCTAAGTGTCCATCAGTAGATGAATGGATAAAGAAGACGTGGTACATACAGACAACAGAATATTATTCAGCCATAAGAAAACAAATCCTACCATTTGCAACAATATGGACGGAGCTAGAGGGTATTATGCTCAGTGTAATAAGCCAGGCAGAGAAAGACAAGTATGAAATGATTTCACTGATCTGTGGAGTATAGGAACAAAGCAAAAACTGAAGGAACAAAACAGCAGCAGACTCACAGAACCCAGGAATGGACTAACAGTTACCAAAGGGAAAGGGACTGGGGAGGGTGGGTGGGAAGGGAGGGAGAAGAGGATTAAGGGGCGTTATGATTAGCACACATAAGGGGGGTATGGAGAAGGAAGTACAGCACAAAGCAGCTTACTACGCTGATGGACAGTGACTGTAATGGGGTATATGGTGGAGACTTGGTAATAGGGAGAATATACTAACTACAATGTTGCTCATGTGAAATCTGAGCATAAGATTGTATATCACTGATAACTTGATAAAAAAAAACAACCCTCCAATTTCTTCCTCCGCTCTGCAAGGCCCCACCGACATTCGGCCTCTGCCTGCTTCTCCAACTTCATCGCCTCTCCTACCCCCTTAACTTAGCTCTTGACACCCCAGCCCGGTTTCCGAAGGAGCCTGACTCCTTCGCTATCAGACCCCTCGCTCTGCCGACTCGCTGCGCACGACAGGCGTTCCCCAGACCTTTGCGAAGGAGGTTGCTGAGGGAAGGGGCTCCGGGCGGAGGGGGCGGAGCCTTGTGGGGGCGGGGCTGGAGCAGGAAGCGGGGGCGGGGGCCCAGGAAGTGACGGCCCCGCTCGCGGACTTGCGGAGTCGGTGAAGTCCGCAACGCCAGCTGAGCTGCGGGCGCGTTCCTGGGCCCTGGGCGATGGAGAATGGAGCGGTGTACAGGCCCACCACGGAGGAGGACCCGGGCCCCGGGAGGGGCGCCCGCAGGGGCCTTGCCGCCTGCTTCTCCCTAGGCAAGCTCAGGTGGTATCGGCGCGTTCTCAAAGCCTTGCAGTTGGTGAGTTCGCGCAGGGCGGCGAGCCTGGGCCGGGGCGGGGGTCTGGCGCCGGGCCGTCCGCCTGCGGGCCCAGAGGCCTCCGGGCCTTCTCCCCTCAGCCTGGCGCCCTGGGAAGCGGCGGTTGCCACACCCCAGTTCCTCTCCGCCGCGCCTGGGTCGGAGGCGTTACCCTCCGGCCCCTCCCCGCCGCCCCGTGCCCCTCGTCCCCCTCGTGGGTCCCCGACGACCACCTAAGGGCCACCGAGCTGTTAGGCGGGTCCAGGAAATGCGTCGGGGAGGGTCCGAGGCAGCCACTGGGGCTTCGTTCACTTGCTTTCTGTAGCGCCCTTCGTCTCCTCCAGTGGTTACGCTGCGTTATCGCCCAGAGTGCCTATATTTAGACCACAAAGTGCTTTTCCTTTATATTTCTCTGGTTCTTGTGGTTTTCCGGGTGCGAGCCCATGGAGGCAGTTTAAGTTGTTGGACAAAGTGTTCCGATACCACGCGTGGCCTTGAGATGTGTGTGTCCAATAAATTGCCTCCCACAATTCTTATATTGACTGGAGAATTATTTCTGAATGAGCAGTAGGTGTACACAAAGTATAAAGTCAGAGGGACAGCCTTTTGTGTTTTGTTGCTCTTAGCAAAACGAGGGCATCATGCACTTATCTTTCAACTTTACTGAGTTTCAATTTAGGCTGTTCAGGTGCCTTAAACCTCTTAGCGAAAAAATCAAAACATCTCTGAGATTTTTTTAGTTCAGATTACACACATACTGAGTAACCCAAAGAGGAGCAATATTTTCTGCAACAGAAAAATCAAACTGCTTAGAATGTTTATGGATTTTTTTTTTAACCATCCCAAGTAAAAATAGCGAATTGGTTTCCTTGGGAAGAACATAACTTCATAGAACTCAGATAACCAGAACTTACCATTTTCTTAGAACTCAGATGACCTACTTTTATTGAATAGAAAAGTAGCAGCAGGAAAACTGGTGCTACTTTTTAACCACCAAAATAATCACTTCTAGGAATACTTGGGAAATCATTTGAAGGCAAGTGGTCATGTAACCTGTGGGTCCCAAAAGGGCCTGGCTCTCTGGCTTCAGCCTCTTTTCAAGTAATTTTATCAGGCATCAGGAACTCTGTCCTGTCATTGTCCCTTTGTGCCCTGTTCCTTCTGCCCTTCCTCTTAATGGCTCTCACATGACTTTTAGATATCAACATTGTTTCTCTGCAGTAGAGCTAAAATATTGCTTCATGTATTCTGGTACTCTTTAGAAAAGAAAAGAATTTTCTGTTCATCTGACACATTCTTGCTGCTGAAAGACATCACTGTTGATCTGCTGTCCATTACATCTATTTTCAGTTGCCTTTATTTTTCTTAATTAGAAATGGCAAAGCTAAAGTCAACTTTCTCATTACCTTCTTTATAGTTGAGTAAACCATAGTTCCGTATTTTTGGAATAGAATATAACCAGAAATTTGGGTGGTAAGCTTTTTACTTGCATGTGAAGAAGAAGGGAAGATGAATTTGTCTTGCAAGGGCTGGTAGACTATTCCCTTGTTCTCCATCATCCGTAAGGAGAAAGAATGAAATAATAAAAACAAATGTCTCTTCTTGATGCCCATTTATTTGTTTATGAGGAACTAATGTTATTAGAATGCCTTCTTCACATAGTGACTCTGGCATCTTGCTGAACTGATGGACAGTGACTGCATTGGGGTATGGGTGGCGACTTGATAATATGTGTAAATGTAGTGACCACATTGATTTTTCATGTGAAACCTTCATAAGAGCATATATCAATCATACCTTAATAATAAAAAAAAAGAATGCCTTCTTTAAAATAGATTAAAAATTTTTTTTCATTGTTGCCATTTGTTTTTGTGGTTATCTTTTTATCCCTGCTTTGTCTGTTGAAATAATGTCTCTTCACAGTACTGTATTACATGAGTTTCCCAGAAAGTCCCAGGGAAGTTACTCATGAAGTAAAGTAAAACTCTCATCCAGCCTGGGGACACAGGCCAAGCATTCTTTGCCTTAACTCAAATTCTGACTTTAGGTAACTTACTTTTAAAAGTTTAATTGAATTACGAAGCTCCAGTAAGGAAACAACTGTAATGGAGAAAACCGTAATCAGAAGAGAGGGTACTTTCACAAGGGACTTGCGAGACTTTTGGTATTTTATTCAGAATGTCATGCGTTTTTGTGTTTGGGTCTGGACTCATAAACCTTATCAGATTCTTAAAACCGGAAAGAGAAAGGAACCTTACTCTAATACATAAAGCCAGACATCGTGTTCTTAGGAAATTCTCAGAGTCCTAGGAGGTTGAATTGGATTTCCTCTGAGGTTCTTTCCAGTCTTTAAGATTTTTACAACTGTCTGAAGCCCTTTGGGGTATGCTGCTGGTACAGAGCTGAATACCAAAGGGGTAGAGAAGGCTTGCCTGCATAAGGAAAGGGAGGTTACAGATAAATAAGCTTAACTACATACTCTTGAGTTATATGGCTGTGTCTACTATTATTCAGATATGACCTTAATTTTGTCAGAGGCTTGTACAAAACATAAGTGTCCCCTCAGCTACTATGTACCCTTCCAGAGCTGAAGAAGAAATAAAAGTCTCAGTGGAGAATTAATGTAAGGAGTTATTGCAATCCTAAATCTGTGCAGTTTGTTTATTTATTGTTTTTTTCTATCCTTGGATTGGTCCTTATGCCAATAGTTTATTTTGTGAGGTCTTATTGTCATCGTTCTTTTCAAGCATGTTTGTTTCTGTTTTAAGGGGAGAATTGACATTTGGCAACCTAATTCCTTGCTAGTAAGCTGATGCAATGATTTAAATACATGTAAATATTCTCTCTGCAGCAAGTTGACATTGTATTTATCATACCAGTTGAATGTCCTGATGGCCGCACAGTACTGTGATTATAATAACTTAAGGCAAGCAAAGTTTGATTTAGGATTCTCCAGTGATTTTAAATTTATTAAATTATAAATAATGTTACTCTGTAAGTGCCAAGAAACAAACCACTTGGAAGCAGTTCATCTTGGTGCTCTTTTCATTATTTAAATGTGAAAATTGATATGTACTAAATTGAAATGCTCTTATTACCTTGAGGAAGATCCATAGTGTCAGCAAATTATATCTTTGGACCTCCGTGAGAGTAAATGTTTGCCTAAGGCAAGGGAGACCAGCCAGCTATTCAGACCAACAGATTTGTTTACTGGAACCTTATATTTGACTAAGAAGTTTTTAATAGAAATTTGTTTAATTAACAAATTAATATAATTTTATAGGTGGATTCTAATAATAGCAAACATTAGAAAGTACTCTTTTTGTAAGAAACTTTCCAGTGGAAGAATGTAAAGACAACTGATTGGGAATTATTATTTAATATATTGACTTAATTTTAAAGAAGATTGAAGTTTCAGAAAAGGTAGTGAAACTGAAATGGAGAGAGACACCGGGTAGTCATTATCTGAATGTTCAAATCTGCAGAACTGTAAGACCATCTTGTAGTCTCTAAGACTTTCCAAATGTGTAGCCTCTAGCACTTAGGTTTTAATGTATGATTTACCAGCAAAAAGGGAAATGCACAAAACTAGTTGTTACTTCAAAAACCCAATCTTACAGGGAAACCTTACATGAGTAGTCATAAAATAACCTTAATAAACAGTGTTTAGGGGAGTCAGGAGACCTGGGCTCTTGTCTGCCTGGCTAACTTGGGATTTAGCTTATAAGAGATTAATTCCATCATCTGTAAATAGGATGGGAAACTTTGTTCTCCAAGGGCCCTCCCAACTCTAAAAGCTTGATAATTCTCTTAATTGTATTTGTGTAAAATTTTATGTTATGTAGGAGGCACATTGGGCACACTGTTGTTAGGTACTTAGCTTAGTGCTAAGTAAGCAGTATTTAATGTGATGTCTTTATGCTGTTGAGAGTAAAACTGTTCACCAGAAAATAACAAATGGGTTACATTCACCGTCATTTCCTTACCCAATTCAGTGACTTTAACTCTTTCCCTATACTTAAAACCACTTTAATGCTGATCACAACCCATTTCTTGCAATTCTTCCTTTAGCTTTCACATTTCTTTTCTTTTTTAGTACAAAATGTGTCTGTTTACCAATGAATGAATGAATGAATAAATAATTAAAATATATGATTAAAATAAAATAAGCCCACTTCACCTGTCACACTGTCACGCTTGCCAGTGTCCCTCATCGACCGACAATTTGGGGTACGTTTACTGCTCTTTAAGAAGTTTTCCTAAGAAGTGTTACACTTCCTGTGACTTGTCTAGTGCTAGTTGCCTTTTTCCCTCCTGCTCTTAGACTGTAACGTTCCTTCAGGCCCCACCCAGTCCTCTCCTCCTCCTGTCTTCCAACCAGCTGAACCAGGCAGGCAGTCCCTGTTGCCTTCTGGAAGTCTGTATACTCCCTGCTGTGATCATCACGTAACCGCACCCAACTCCTTAGCCATTTTTCTCATGAGTCCCCATCCATGTAGGTCAGCTGCCTTATTATCCCTTTTGGGCTCACCATGCAAGTACTTGCCCTCCTGAATCAATTCTTTTCCGTCCCCCACCTGGAATGTCTTCTCCCTATCCAGATCTATGTATCTCTTGGCCCTGTTTTAATTTTTGTTCTTCTACTCATCATCCAGCTATTACTCCAGGTAGATCCAGAAATTTCCTGGACTTACAGTGAATGCTTAGTCATGAGTTATAAAAAAAAATGGTTTTCTTGTTCATTTATCTTGTTGCTCTGTCATTACATATTCCTATACGTATTGTAGTGTTGGATACATAATACTCAAATACACTTAAAATTTTTTTAATTTGAGGTGTAATCTATAAAATAGTTTTAGGTATACAACTTAATGATTCTGTATTTGTATATATTATGAAATCACTTATTTCATGCCAGAGACTATAATGCTGTGGGAGATTATAAATGAAGGTTAGTAGCATCAGAGATGAGAGTCAGGAGATTTCATATGGAATATAGCTTGTAGTGCTAATTTCTTGGACTTTAACTGGGAATAGGAACTAGTAAATGTCCAAACTTTATATTGTACCCCTTCAGTCTCTTAAGGTAGTCATGTAGAACTAGCCTCTTCATATTTCTCTGAGGCTTAATCAGGTCAGTAAGAATGACTCCTGTTAGAAAGTTTGGAACCGAACTTGACCCTGATTGCTTCCGGCCTAGCTGGATCCTGCCCTTTCTTACCCAGAATAGACAAGCAGTCTGTATCTATACTACAGGTAAGATTTTATTGTCATATAGCCTACACAGATGAGTGTTCCTGATGATCTTAATTATTGTAATAATGGTTTGAGATCAGCTGTTGTTAGACCCCAGTTACAGTTTTAGGCTGATACCATCTCACAGTTTGACTTTTCTATACCTGAGGGGTATTTTGCAAATTTCTCATAGAAAACCACCTAAAACTTGAACAAGATTTAACATAGAGGCAAGAATAAAGGACAGGAATGTAAGACAGTTAGTTACTATTTTATTGTACTGTAGTTCTGTAAAACTCATCCTGTAATTATAACTACAGGAGACTAAGCACTTTTACAGTGCCCCTCTGGGATTTGTCTTGGTGTGTCACTTTATGTCCTGTGATGTAGTGATTGGGAATACCTCACCTGACATTTGTGTGAAAGTTGTTTGGGATATACTCGACTATTTTACACCTCACTGACTTACAGGTAATCATAGCAGCAGGATCTGTTTTCATCCTTACCTAGATTTTTTTCAGTTGTGGGGATATATGAATTTTGTATTGCCAGTAGGAGGGAGGAAAATCCCTTAAGGGCTTAGATAACAATTTAGATTAGATCTTTTCTTTTTAAGCTTTTTATTTTGAAATAATTATGAATTTACAGGAACTTGCAAAGAGTACTGGGAGGTCCTTTGCACTGCTGTGTGTGTTTATGTGCATGTGTGTATATATACGTATGTGTGTACTTCTGTGCAGTTTTCAACACGTGGAGCTTCCTGTAATTACAACAGTTGGGATACAGAACTGTCCCATCACCACAGGGGTCCTTCATGCCACTCCTTTATAACCCTCCTTTCCCTTCTCCCCTGGCCACAACTAATTAGTTCTTCATCTCTGTAATTTTTGTTATTTGAAGGATGCTATTATAAATGGACACATGCAGTATGGAACTGTCTGAGGTTGGATCTTTTTCTGTTTGCGTAATTTGGAGATTGATCTAGGTGGTGGCATTTATCATGTTTGTTCCTTTTAATAATTAAGTAGTATTCCATGATGTGTCTGTACCACAGTTTGCTTAACTGATGGTTTCCAGTTTGGGGCTTTTACGAATCAAATTGTTGTGAATCCTTATGCATCCATTTTTGCCCAAATCATAAGGTCTTGTATCTCTGAGTCTTACACACAGTGTAGGCAGGCAGTTGTTGGGTCATATGGAAGTAGCATGCTTAGTTTTTTAAGGAACTGCTAAACCGTTTTCCAGAGCAACTGTAACATTGATCTCTTTTTGATGAAAGTATTATATAGAATAAAATTTTTATTATATACTATGAAATATATGTGTTGATTTTTGTAGCAATCTTGTTGCCTTTAATATATTTGGTTGCTTCTACTGGCCTGACAGGTGAGAGGCATTTCCTGACAGGCTTCGACTTGGATCATCAGTCATTTTTTGATGTTTTTAACAATCAGAAGGAAACTCCCTTAGCTTCTACAAAACCCACACAAACTGCCCAAGTGAACTCTCTTCCCTCTCTTCCTTCCTATTTCTAAAGAAGAGTCAACCCCAAACCTAAGCCCTAAATCCTACCTTTAGGGAGCCTCTTTTCTCCCTCTGTGTTTAGACCCACACATCTTATGGCTTCTGCCTAAGCATTTAAACATGCTCAGTTTCCTGCCCCGGTCTTGAAGTTCCCTTCAGCCTCATCCTCTGTATCCTATCTGACCACACTTCTTGACTCTGCTGTCTCTGTTCCCCTGCCTTGTCTTCCTGTCACTTTCCAAGAGGCAGTACTGTAATTACTATATTACTGTTGTTACTAAATAGCAACAATATTCTCTACCTGACGACACTGAAAATGTCTTGCTGATGTCACCAGCAGCTCTCTTGTAGCTCAGTCCAGTGTGTTTCGGTTCCATTCTTACCAGACCTTTAAGTAGCATTCAGCCCTCGATCGCTTTCTCATTTGAGAGATACTTTTTTCTTGGTCTTTTGCCCCATGGACTGTTGCTCCTAATTGTCCTTTGCTGGTATCTTCCCCCTCTGTTTATCCTTTAAATCTTGGGGTTCCTCAGAGTTCTGTGCAATAGCTGGCTCTCTGGGTGAGCTCTCACTGCCTTACTCCCACATTTCTTCTCCACCTTAGACCTCTCCTTGGGCTCCAGGCCCATCTCTACCTAACTCTTCCACAGACCCCTCATACACAGTGTACTTAAAACTGCGTTTATGCTCTCCCCAGCAACCTTGCCTTATGAAAAGGAAAGAGGGAAAAAGTCTTTCTCCAGGAGGCACCAGTATGTCAATACCACAAACACAGCAGAGAGAGCCTGTTAAAACCCATTTGCATTTAATTGAGTTCCCAATTGACCAGGGTTACCAGTGCAGTTTAGGCATTCAGTGTGAGGCATTCTGACCCCTTGCGTGTCACAGACACCCTGGCGAGGAGGCCCCTCTTGAGTCCTTTTACCTCTGTCATCAGTTGACTTGTGTTAGTCCCAGACTAGTTGATACAGTTACGATTGTTATGGTCAAACATTCAATTAAATATTACACACACATCAAAACTGAATGTTGAATTATTTCTCTGAAACTAAATTTGAGTGCTTTGGAAAGATTGGAAAACAGATTACTAAAACATTGTGAGAGGCTAATAACTGAAGGATTCTGCACGCTGTTTCCCAGGTGTCCGAGATCTTGCCCCTCTTTAAGTAGCAGCAGTCTGAACGTGGTAGCTATAACTGATGAAAGTGATTAATGCAGAATACATGATGTGAAATTCCTGTCATACTCAAAGAAAGGCCCACTTCAAAAGATTGGTGGATGAATGGGCCTTTTTTGTTTCACATTAAAATACAGTGTTGCCATGTTTACTGTTTCCTACTCTGTCTTCACCCTTTGCCCAGGGCTCTACTGCATCTTCAGTGATTAGCCACACTTCTCCCCTCCCCTCTTCTACTGCTGCTTTGATCTCTCTCTTTCCTCTGATTTTCTCCCCAGCTGGATGTCTGCCCCAAGTTTTGCCCTCCCTCCAGTCCTCTGTCCGTATCGAAGCTGTAGAGAGCTACTACAAGTGTAAACTTGATCATGGCAGCCCTTTGCTTTCAAACCCTTAAAGTCCAGATTCCTTAAGCCAGTAGAAGAGGATTTTCAGATCAGGCCTCTGCTTGCCTCTTTAGTCTCCTAGTCTCATTGGATCATTTTTGGGCCGCTGTTTGCTTCCTTCAAAGTGCACACTTTAGCCATGTTGACTCAGCTTGCTTTCCCAGATCAGGTGGGCGGTGGGATACCTGTGTGTGCATTGAGGTGGGGGGTGCCGTGATCTCTCACTCTAGGTCCTTTGGTGTACTGCTGCTGTCTCTGGAACTTCTTCCCCTGTCTTTCACTCCCAAAGTGACCTCACTCCTTCAGGGTTCCGCTTTCCTTCAGGAAGCCTTTCTGGAAGCCCAGGCTGATCACCTCTTCTGTGGGCGTTTCCCCTAGTCTAGCAGTACACGGTACTTAGTTAGCAATCAGCCTAAGCTCTGGGTAGGTGAGGTTCATTCAGTATAACCTTGTTTGCTGCAGTCCCCACTTAATACATGTTTAGGTGAATAGATGTTGTTTTCTGTGGGTGAATACTGTACATTTTGGAAGACACTGAAGTAATGCGTTGTTTCTTTTGTAGGTGTTTTCTTTGCTGGCCTTTATCTGTGAGGAGGTTGTATCGCAATGCACTCTGTGTGGAGGACTTTACTTTTTTGAATTTGTCAGCTGCAGTGCCTTTCTTCTGAGTCTCCTTATACTGATCGTGTACTGCACCCCAGTTTATGACAGAGTTGACGCTGGAAAAGTAAAGTCATCGGTAAGCATGAAAAAACACAACCCCTGTATTAGGAACAGAGCTGCTTTGGTGTCTTCTATAGTTTTATTGTTCAAAATAGTAATGCTTTCAAAACTCAGTAACATGAGACACTATCCAGTGTGCCACGTCTGGCTCCAAGCAACTCAGTTTTACCTGCCAAACGGGATGGTAGATCGATGGGGAAAGCAAAATTACAGTGAGAGTGATAAACGCTGCCCAGAGCTTATGGTTATTGGTGCTTTAATTCACATAAGATATTTTTTTTTAAACTAGGATTTTGTTACTTTAGCTTTCTCACATTTCCGAGTGTCAGTCATTGGTTCTACAATTATTTATTGTGTACCTGTTATGTGCCAGGCATTCTACTAGACAGTAGAGACAAAGTCATGAACAACTATGATATATTTCTGGAACTTTTAAATGAAACAGCATGTAATTCTACTTCGTTTTGATTTTACAATGAAAAAAAGTTGCCTGTAAATGGATAAAGAATTGTTGAATTCATTGTTTGGAAATTTCCCTTTTAATAAAAGTGTACATGAGAATTCTATTTTCACAGAACTAGGGACTCATAACTTTCTGAAGATTCAGTCTGCTGGCCCTGTGTTTTTATTTGAGTAATAATACGGATTTGTGAGTTGACAGATAATTCACAAGTTACTGTATTAAAGGAAGAAAGAATTGAGCAGTTTGCTTCTTCAGTAGCATCTGAGTGTCTGTGGTGGTTTTTGAAGAAGTGTACCTGTCAGGATTGACATGTGAAGGATTGAACATCTCTGAGGGAAGAGATTAAAATTAAGACAGATTCGTAACGATTAAGAACAAGAGGCAACAGGATAAATACAAAGTAGTGTGATTCTATTGTTTTAAATTAATGAGAAGCAAGCATTGAGTCATACATTGATTATACACCTAAGACATTTACTTTTTTCTCTATACCCTTTTGTACCACTTAAATTTTGTGCTTTGGGAATCTATTACTTTCTTTTAAAAGAATTGTTTTAAGTTTAAAACTTAAAAAGGCAGAAGTTGATATCAAACAGTTAAAAAAATAACTGGGAAGAACAGGTGGAGTCTGAATCAAATCCATCAAGCCTTTGATGAGCGCATACATGCAGCTTGGGTGTATGACATGGTATGGCCAACATATGACTCTTCCATGATCTCACCTGATACGAGCTGCTGGTGGTGCAACTGTGTGCCATCACTGTATGTGCTGTGACTAGAATCCTCACACCCTAATGCTCCATTTGTCTGTTGAGCGAACTTAGGTTCAGGATGGTTTAAGTCCAAAGTCACACAGCTAGGGTAAAGTAAACTGAGAGTTGGCCCCAGGAGAGTCCTCACACCTGCGTTCTGCCATGGGGCCTGGGCAGGGTCCTATTAGAACCAATGCCATGGCAGGTGTTGTCATCACAAGAATGGCTATGTAATGATGACAACAAATTTGTTTTACGAAGCAGATGTTAAGAAGAGGATGCAGAGAATACCTTAGACTTCTTGTTAATTGTATTTGTAATCTTTGAAAATTCTACCTTTTTACAGATTCATATGTGATGAGATTTGGACAGTGAAAAAGTTCACTAGTATTTGAAATGATTGATTTGTAGTTTGTGTAAATCATGTTTTAAACATTAAAGACTGAATATTACATCATCTAATTTATCAACAGCAAAACACCCATAAAAATATTTTTAGAAATATTTAGTTTTTTAGTGCTACTACACGTGTAAACCTGATTATGGCATCCCTTTGCTATCAAACCTTTAAAATCCAGATTCCTTAAGCCAGTAGAAGAGGATTTTCAGATCAGGCCTCTGCTTGCTTTAGTCTCCTAGTCTCTTTGATCTTTTTGAAAAGGAACAATACTGTAGTATTTTCCAGTGTAGTGTAATGGTCTGAACTAAAAAAAAAAGGTAAAACATTTATTATGTCAAACTTGGGCATTTAGAAAGTTATTTATTTTAGGGTAAATATTGGAAAAATTAAAACAAATCAGTCATTTCATCCTGAAACATCTTTTGTAAATTTACCATATTTCTTTGGGTCATTTGTTTCTATTCCTGGGCAGTATTTAACATTTAAAATAGTTGTAATCATAAAGTATAATTATTCTACTTTCACTTGACATCATGAGATTTCATGTCTTTTTTAAAGGTTTAAAAGTTACTTCACTGTCAGCATACTAATGTACTTTAACTTTAAGGTTTTTTAATGCAGTAGAGGTTTTGTTTTGGAGAAAATGTTTTGAGTGTGTGATGGTGGTCGTGTCTAGGGAGGAATGATAATCCTTTTGAAGAGAGAATCTTTTCTATCTCATGCTGTTGGGGGGCAGATTCTATTAAGGATAACAATAACTGACATTTATGGAACATTTACTACAGACCTGGCACTATCTAAGCACTTTCTATGGATTAATTCTAATCTTCAGAATCAGCTGTAAAGAAGCTACTGTTACTACTCCCATTTTGCAAATGAAGAAGCAAAGGCACACAGGTTGAGTAACTAATTCAAAATCATATATAGCTAGGAAGTAGTGTAACTGGTATTTGAACTCAGTCTGGCTTTAGAAACCATGTTTATTAATGAGCACTATATTATTCTGTCTCAAAGTGATTGCCTTGTTTAAATACCTCTTTGAAAGTACTACAAATATTAGAGTTTTATATTGGTATGTAACAGATTTGAACTAATATTCAGAGGAATAGAAAAAACAAAGTACTGTGACCTCTCTTAGAAGTAAGGAGAAAATCTCTAAATATTTTAGAAATGTTAAAGTGAATGATCAACAATGTTGGATAGTTTTACTGATACTAAGTTTAGGGGAGATTGCATTTCAAAAACTCAGAAAGTACCAGAGTTAAAATCCTTTGGCGTGGCTCTCACTTCACCAGTTTCTCCTCTAAATCAAATGTGGATGTTAAGTGCTGTTTGCAGTGAGTGTAGGAGGGTGCCAGGTGCTGGTGGCATGTGCCTGAGAGCCTTGGAGACCCACAAAGAGCCTCATCCTTGTAAACTGCCTGATGTTGAGATATGGTAGCTGTCTCATTTTGGATTACCTACTAGGAACAATTGAAAACAATGAGTTTTTCCAGAGAGCTTAAGTCTGAGAAACATACCATTCGCATCATTTTTTTAGTTAATGTGGGTGGTTCTTTTGATTCTTTTTCCAAAATGCTTTCAAAGCACCAAAGTAGCCTCAGAGAGGCCATCCTAGCATAGAATTCAGATCTTCCTTGACTTACAAATAGAGTTATAGCCCAATAAACCCATGACAAACTGAAAATGCACGCAATACGTCTGACTTTCCAACCCCCCCAGCTCAGCCCTGCTCAGCATTCTCTTGTTAGCCTGCAGTGGGCAGATTCTCCTCACACAAGCCTGTTAAAAAAAGTGCAGAGTATCTCGTGTAATTGATTGACTGCTGTACTGAACGTGAAACAGATGGCTTTTGGGTTCAGAATGGTTGTGTTTTGGTCTCTGACCCTTGTGATCACGTAGCTAACTGGGGCCTGCCTTGCTGCCACCGCGCAGCCTCACAAGGGAGGATTGAACTGCCTATCACCGGCCTGGGAAGCATGGTTTCTGCTGAGTGCATTATGCTTTTGCACCGTTGTAAAGTCGAAAAATCCTAAGTCAAACCATAAGTCAGGGACTGTCGGTACTTTGAAAGGGAAAACAAAAGCATTAAAAAAAAAATTTGCTGCAAATAAGATTCGATTCAATTAGTCTTTTGGCTTTGATTTTAATAAGTCCTAGAAAAAAAGACACACACACAATATTTTGGGGAACTGCTTTTATTAAAAGATTATCTTGTGATGTGCTTTCTGAACATACCCTATCCAAGGGGCAGCTGGGTTTCCTTTACAGGTTATTTATCCAGTACCAGGCTTACTGAAAAGCTAGAAATTGAAGTATGTAAGTTTGGGTTAAGAAAAAAAGTAAGTCATTAAAGTTTTTCAAAAGTTAAAAACCAAAGTATTTGTTTCCATCAAACTAACCATACTGTGTTCCTTATGTGCATGTATAGGATTTCTATATTACTTTGGGAACAGGATGTGTGTTTTTGTTGGCATCCATCATTTTCGTTTCCACACATGACAGGACTTCAGTTGAATTTGCTGCAACTGTGAGTACCGTGTATTTTTATCGTTACTTATTTTTGTTTCCTTACAAATACGAAGTATGGAAGTACATGACAAGCTATACAGCATGGGAGAGTACTTTGTCTTTTAACTTATTTTTTAGTGTAATTTGAATAGAAGACCTAAAAGCAAATAAATACAATAGCCTTAAACACCTAGAACCTGTCTTTAGAATTTGACTGGATTTTGTTAACAATTTACTCCACATTTGAACATGTTATTGCTAGTGAAAGTGTAGAATTGACTAACCTTGTATTTCTCCACATCTCAGCAACAAGAACACCTACATGCCAGGTGCTGTTCTAGGTGTAGAGAATAAACAGGAGAAATGACGCAAAGGCTCAGTCTAATTTAAGACATAGATAAGTAAAATGTTCATATGGAATCCTTGGGGGCCAGATTTTATTTTAGAATTCAGAATATTCTTTGACTTAGGAAGGTAATACTATACATATACTATATTACATAATACCTTCGGAGGGCCTGGGGCAGCACCTTGTAATCTAACAGTAATATTTCTGAAGCGTATGAGTATTCACAGAGAAAGGGATGGGTAAAGACTAAATGGTTTTACCTTGTGTTAATTTTGAACCAAATTATCCTGAAAACTGTGAGTTTTTGTAGCTTTGTGGATTTTAGAATTGTAAACAATGGGTCATACAGCACAGGTGGGAACATGACTAGATAACAAATCCTTGTGCATGTCAGCTAGTGTCCAATTAATACTTTTGTTCGACAAAATGGAAGTTGTAATTAATGAGTTGTCAGCTAATAGATCATTAAAACTACTTTTTGTGGTAGAACAACCCAAAAGGGGCTCAGAGAATTGCAGGGCTATCATGTGTCTACCTATTCATGTGTGCAAAGTTCCTTTGCACTTGCACATGCACAAACAAAAACAAAACAAAATTAATACTGAACTTGACTCATGTTAACAAAGGGATATTTATCCATGGATATATGAACCAATTGAAGAGAAAATTACAGTTTAGTAGAGCCTTATGGTTAATTTCAGTTTATGTGCGTATTTTTCTTAGGCACATTATAGGGTGGCCAATAAAATACTTCTGAGTATAAAAATATATTATTATGAAATCCTGTGAAGAAAGTGAAAAGATGTTGAGGAAAAGTTGAATTTAAGGGGAAAAAAGCATGGCATGATATCCCAGGTATTAAAAAATTATTTATATCTTAATTAGATGACATCTTAGATTTTTAAAATATTTAAGATTTCATTGGATATTTTTAAGGGTGATTGGCATTTTAAAAACTCAATATTTATAATATGCTGGAAGTTACCTTTAAAACTTTCAAATTAAGAAAAATTATATAGACTTAAATGAGTGAAGGAGTCCTTTAAAAAGTTGAAGTATGTGAGCAATATTGCTGGAAGATCATTTGTTGCGATCACATGGCACAGAGGGCCCTACGTGGACTGGAGTTCTCTGAGGTGTCAGAGGTGATGTCACAGACAAAGTGACATCTGGTCCGCCTTCAGAGTATTCAGGAAATTTGTTAGTCAAATCGGGATAGATGCCATCAAGCCAAAATAAAGACTGCAGAAGGGAGATACGATGTGGGGTTTCAGGGGTGGGACTGATAAATATAGGTTGGATTTGTTGGGGACACCCAGGTGAGTTAATGACTTTGCTTTTCACCAAGCAGTAGCAGAATGCGTATGTTTAGCGTGGAGGGGTTGGGCATGAAGGGACAAGAGCCTGCTGCAGACTATAACAAAGTATTAAAAATCATGGAGATAGAGTGTTAGACCTGGAAGGAACTTTAGCCATCACCTACATAAGTTGTCTTATGAGCACTTCTTAGGTCCCCATTTCCTTAAGGGCTTTGCTAGTGAAGAAGCTAAATTTGAAGCATGGTCTTCTGTCTCTTGACAGAATTCTCAGAATGTTTATCATATGGGAGAAGAGAACAATGAGGAAGTGATTTAAGAAAGAGGAAGTAGGTAGTGGCGTCATGTTGCTGTGTCATTACAGTCTGGCAAATATGTTTTAGGTAATTTAAAAGTATCTTCAAAATAGAATTTCTGTTTTGATATTTAATAACTTTTCCATTTTCAGCTTCCTAATCATGTATTTCCCTTTCTCATCTGTGGGTCAATCTAACCATTGCTAATAATCCTGTATTATTTTATAGGATTTTAGTTTTTATACTCTCAGTCTCATAGATTGGTAACCCACACATACACACATACATATATAAGACAGAATATTTGTATTTTAAAAGACTTTGATTAATAGCCATCATTCTGGAATTTTTTGTGTGTAACTTCTTTCCATTTTTTGATGACCTTAAAAAACTTTTTTATCACTAAAGTTAAGAATAATGTGTGAATGATAAAATGGATGAATCATCTTGCTAGTATAAAACACTCTCAGAGCCAAGTAGGAAATGTGAGATTCTGTCCCAGAATTACTCATTCTAATCTTTGCCCCTTTTTCCTTCTCAGGTATTTGGATTTCTAGCAAGTTTTATGTTCCTGTTTGACTTTGTCAGTATGCTCTGTGAGAAACACCATGAGCCTGAGCCAAGAAAACCTGAGGGTGTGACGAGGGGAGAGGCCGTCACTGAGCCACTTAATGCTTAGAGACGCCAGGGAGCAAATGCTAGCACAGTGTGGCGGCTGCATTCTGCCTGAGACAGGCAGATGCTCTTGTAGGATTTGTGTAATTGCTAAGCCACTTCCGGAGAGCAAAGAGAAGTGCAGGAAGGCATTTTTATTAACATTGGACTGTGTATCAGTCATCACAAATTTGGCCAGAGGGTTTTTTTGTTCCCTGAAATTTTTTTTATAATGGTCAAAACATTAAAATGGTTGAAAATGGTCAAATGAAGTTTGGTTTTTTATGATTTGGAGGTGAAGGCAGTTATTTCCTTAAATCATTTAGCTGAACTGATGATGCATTATTCTGTTGTCATTGCTAATCCTAATTTCAGATTTATGCTTTAGCGCTGTATGAACAGCATGATTAAGTTTATCCATTTAGAAATTATTTCTTTTTAAATTAATTTACGTAGCCATGAGTTTGTTTTTTGGTGATTAGATAAAATTTAATGTATATTTAAGGGACCAGTAGTCAAAATGTTGGTCTAAACTTCTTTCCTGAAAATATAATACCCAGGCTTTACTGTATCTAACTCAGCTTTAAAATTATATGGTAACATTTTAGGATAATTATTCTTAACTCTGAAACCTTTTGTAGCCTAATGGAAAATGTATGGGAGATGTTGGTATTTTATAAGTATAAAAGCAGCAACATCAGGAGCCCTGTGTTTATACCACACTTTGGTGGTGGTTGATACCTAGTAAAAAAAAATTTTTTTTTACATATAACACATAGAAAAACGGGAAAAACTAATACCATACCTAATGACCAAAGACAAGAAAGATACACTTTTTGTGCAATATAGTGAAAGTAATTACAAAAGCAGGCTTCCACCACTTGCTAAGTGTCTGAAGAGATGAGTTCATGTTGTGAGTTAGAAGATGGTCTGTTCCCCTTATTCACCTTAATCTTACTGACATAAGATTACTGCTCAGATTAATATAGCTCTGCAGGTCCTGTTCCATGTCTTCTTTGGCACCAATTTTCTTTTTAAAATCCCACCTTTCAATTTTTCATCTACTTGAGAGACTCCATTTGCTGTCTTATCAGAATGGCCCACACCCTGCTTCGTCATCCAGCAGAGGTGGCCCCCAGCTCTGACTTTCTTAATAGCAGTTGTCTTCCGGCCAGCTGGCCAGTATCCGGGGCCCTTCCCATTGCATAGAGTATATGGCAGGACCTTGAGGGCACTTGTTCCCACACAGGTGGGGCTCTGGTGTCTCTTTGGAGGAGACCTTCTTAAGAAAGGAATTTCTAGAGAATCTGCCCAGGTTAGTATGGTTGATGGTGTAAGAGAGTAGTCAAACCAGACCCTTTATAGCCAGTTCTGATGATTTGGAAGAGCTGAGTGTGCTGGCAGGCCATCTTAGAGCCCTGGGTAGGACCGTTCTGACCAAGTGGTTCATAGATGAGACCTTTCTTGTCCTCATACTAGATTTTTGACTGACTGGAGCCCCTCTTGTTAAGATGGCGAGCCCACACACCAGCTCCTTAGGTACTTTGGTGGAGGTCTCCTCGGGGGGTGGCTGAGGCTGAGGCGTTCTACCTGAGGAGTGGAATCAGATTTAAAATGAGACAATTTAGTGACCCCATCCTTTTAAAATTTCTTATCTGCCATATGTATGTGTTGTAGATGAGTTTCGCCTGCATGTATGTGGTGCATGTGTCTCTCAAAAATTGGTCATAATGGCGAGATACAGCTTCTCTTCTGTCTTACTGACTTAGAGTCTGGATATCAGCACTACTACTTACTTGGGAGATAATGAATGCTCTTTTTACTCTGACATGCCATCTAAGAGAGGAGAAATAGCCTGGGTCTTGGGTTCGAGAATAAAGACTGGTTCAAAGATGACCAGCTTATGGTAGGCAAGTTCTGCGATTTCACATCAAACTGTACCATTGTCATTTTAAATACCATACAGACTCAGCTGGGATTCACAGCAAACATCTGAGCTACTTCAGGGTCCCTGCACATGCATTGGGGAGTTGGATGGATAGACCCTCAGCTGGCCTCACGTGTATGCATGTTGGCATCGAGCTTAATAAAGCTCTCCTTGTCTGAGATTCCACTTCCATTTGTTGTTGGTATAGAAGTAGTTCTCTTAGCTGGTCACTTAGTCATTTCCTTTTCAGAAAGATAATATGTTTCCTGGTAATCTGGGGTCATTCTAGAAACTCTTCATTCTGTCTTTTGTGGGACCCATGACTGATTATCCTTCCTCTTCTATTGTAGAAGGAATTAGAAGTAAAAAGACCATTGTGGTAAATAAGAAAGTTCAAGGAGCACTTGGGACCAAACCCTATTATGTACAGAAAAGGGGAAACTCAATTTTTAATTAACAGCTATGGTAAATTTAATTTGTTATATTTTATACAAATTGTTTAGAATAGTTATTAAAAATTATAAGGGAAATGCACTTACAAGTCCAAAAATTTTGTAACTGTTTTACTTAAATTATATTCTGTATGGGGACTGGGAAATGTATTTTTACATTGTTTATAGCGAATCATTTTTGTATTTATCAATTTAAATCCTGTGGGTCTTTTTAGCTCTCTCAGTGTCAAATTTTGTAGTCTTCTTTTTAAATAAATTCATTTTATTGTCCATACCTTTGTAGTTGTTTAGTTATTACAGAAGCGTGATGTTTAAATGAAAACTTTGTCCAGAGTTCTAGGAGTTGGCTCTACAACCTTGGTGAGTCCCTATCTGGAATACTGGACTGTGGGTTTATCCAGATTTTGGGACATGGGTAGAAAAGAAATCTGTTTCCTACCCATGGGCTGTCCCTCTTGTTGGAAAGGTGAAATACACATAGAGACAGCATTTTTAGGGAGCCATGTATAAAGAGTTACCAAGGATTGTTATGGACTAAACATCTTTAAATACTTCCAAAGAAACAAATATTGACTCTCCATCACAATTCTTGATGTGACTAACAAAGCTGAAAACAAAAGAGGCCCATTGTCTTTCAGACTGTTCAGTGATGGGGAAAGTGAAGCAAAACTAGGGTGGTTGCAGTACAACTACAACTATTTGAATCGTTTGCAAAATTCCTGCCTCCAGCCTGTATGAGAATAACAAGATCTTTATAGTCATCAAAAACTCACTGGAATTTGTACATTTTTCATAGTTTAGGTTCTATAAAGAGCATTGTATCAGTGTGCAGTTGACTGCAAGGAGCAGGAAACCTAATTAAGTGGGTCTTAAATGGTAAGGAAAATTTATTTCACAAGAAGTATGGGTCAGGTAATTCCACAGCTGGCAAACTCCGTGGCTTGGTGGTGTCATCTAGGATCCATGTTCTTTCCGTTTTCTTGCCCCTCCACCTTCTGCCGTGTGAGTTTGCCCTTGGATCGGTGTAAACGTCTACAGACGTCAGCCCTGTGCACTACAATGTCTGAAGGCCAGAAGGAAGAGATGATTTATTGTCTTGAGTTTCTCTAAGGTGTTTCCTTTTCACATAAGGCCCTCAGTGGACTTCACCTACATGTCTTACTAGAAGACATTAAATGCCCATTTCTAAATTACATGAGGAATGGAATTACTGTAGTTGACTAAAGTAACTGAGACTCCACCTTAGGTTGTGATAGCCGTGGAAGCATTTGGCTGGCTTCTGACACCTGTACAAAATCAGTTCCGTTGGCATGAGAAAGGGCCACTGGGCTGGGAATCAGCGGGAGCTGTTATAAGCATGCTATGGATTGTTCCCCAGCTAGGAGACATAAAATTCCCAGTTTAAGAAACTTTTGTAGACCTGACTACCCCCAAACAATTAAAAATAGAAGAGCTAACTTTTTTTAGACTAAATTACAATGCTATAAATAATGTAAAACTGGTTTCCTCAAAGAGGGAGGTGGTGTTCTTCCCATGATGTCTTTCCATTTCTTCTATTTTTAATTATTGAAACATGTAAAGCACTGGAAATACAGAAAATAACACCTATTGTACAGCACTCAGCTTCAGTAGATCTTAACATTTGCCATATTTGTTCCAAGGGTCTTTGTTTAAAAGACAAAATGAAGCTATAAAAAAAATGACGTACCACCACCTCTAATTTTGTTATCTTTCCTGTTTTTATTTGTACTATAAATGCAGATAAAACAATGTATAACATGGTGTTTGTGCTATATGTATCCTTTCATAACTTGAAATTTTCAATCCAGTGTTTTGAAATTTATCTGATAACAAGTAACTCTAGTTCATTCATTTTAACTATTTGATATAACATTGTATGACTATGCCACAATTACCATTCCCCTGTGGATAGAAAAATTTTAACACAGTTTTGTTTTTGACTGTCTCACCCAGTGTTACAGTGGGCAGACATACGTGAATGTCTCGTGCACATGTGTGAGAGTTTGTCAGGTGTGTACTTAGAACGGAAATTGTGGGGCAGAGGGTCTCAGTGTGGCTCAGTGTTTCCCAGTGGGTCTGCCAAAGGGGAGGAGGGCTCACCAGCAGCGAGCGAGTGTGCTGCTTTCCCCATTCTTGGCTTGTGCTTAATACTAGTTCAACTCAGCACGTTGCCAGCCTGGGGCTGAGAGCGTGTCATTTTGTTTTAGGTTCCCCATATTACTGGTGAGCCTGTTCATCTCTTCATTTGTTTGTTGACTGCTTAGGCTTCCACACATCTGTGAGTTGTTTGTTCATATCCTTTGCCCTCTTTTATTTTTGTCATACTGAATTTTTCCTTTCTCATTTGAGAGTTCTTGACATATTGTGGATATTATCTTTTGTTAGTAATACATCTTAGAAATACCTTCACAAAGTCATTGGTCTATGTTTTAACTTTGTTTCTATGGTTAGCTCAACGTCAGAGATGTTCTTACTTTCTAAAATATTTTAAAGAGTTCTACCTTTTATAGTTAGTACTTGATTTTACCTTGATTTTTATGTATGGTGTGATTACCTCATACCATCTGATTTATTGTTTCAGCAAGTGACTAGTAGTGTTGCCAAGTTTATGTACATGTTATGAGTCTGGTGCTGGCTTGGGCTATTTTTCTATACCAGTGCTAATACTACAGACTTAATAAAATCTTAGTATCTGATAAGGCAAGTTCAAAAGTGTTCTGTATTTGACACCTCATTTTCTTTTCATTTTAGAGACTAGAACAGTTTTAGGTTTACAATAAAATCAAGAGGAAGGTAACAGAAGCACTTCACCTTTTACTATAAAATTTTAAGGTTATTTTGGCAAGTTAAAAACCCTTGTTGATTTTTTTTGAATTGCATTGGATTTATGGGTTAATTTTGGGGGAAAGAATTTATGATTGAATTTCACAGTCATGAACATGGGATCTCCGCTGAATTAAGGCTTTTATTGTCTTTCAGTTAAGTTCTACAGTTTTCTTCATAAAGGTCTTACATGTCTTTTGTCTGATTTATCCTAGATTCTTTATTTGTGTAGCTACCCAGAATGGGATCTTTACTTTAAAATTGCGTGTTACATGGTTAGTGGAATAGGAATGTGATTGGTTTTTGTTGATCTTGTATTCAGCAATGTTGCTGGTGTCCTCTGTTACCTCTAACTGTGGATCCCTGTTGGGTATTTCACAGTCTGGGTTTATTTGTGTTCTTGTGTTTCTTTCCTCTAGTCACAATATTCCCCCTAAACTGGAAGATAGCTCTAAAATTAGCTTGCTTAAATTCAGGTTAGTCTTTTTCTTTTTTTCAAGGCTTCTTATAGGTGATGCCGTGTATTTGACCAGGTGGAGCAGAACCACACACCATGGCCATTTGATCAGTGGGTCAGGTGCTGACAGCCTGATCCTTCCCACTGTAAAGTTGTCCACCAGGTTTTAGCTCAGAAGTTCCACCCATTAATCTTTGTCTAAGTCTGTTATTTTATTAGGAGTTGCAAATGGTGACTGCAAAAGTCTGTCGTTTCTTCCACTTCTATTAGCTAGAATTCTTCAGTAATACTCTTACATTTTGACTTCATAAAAATTTGCAAAGTTAATTGGTCCTCCTACCCATCCATTTAACATACTAAGACCTTAGAATTAATGCCTATAAGTTTTTCCCACTTATTGTGTGTTTTTGCCCAGTGGTTTAAATTTATCTTACCCTGTCAAGTTGGCCATTGTCATTGTCTTAATGCTGTTACTGCTTTTTAGATTTGCTGATAAAATATTTTCTCTTTTGCTCACCATTGCTTCTTTGCAGTGTACCCCTTATTGTTGAATTCCATTTTCTTCTAACTCAGTGTTGGTTTTCATTTAGACAGGAGTCTAAAAATGTGTTTATTTTGCCCTTACTTTTTAAAAGGATGTAAAGCTAAGCTGGATGTAGAATTCCAGATTGACGGTTATTTTTCCTTATCACTTCAAAGAGAGTCCATTGTCCTTTGAGCCCTAACATTGCAGAAGTCTGCTGTCAGTCTGCATTCATAGTAGATGATATTTGGTTCTTTTAAGGCTTTATCTTGGCATCTGGTATTGAGTTCCACTGGAAGATGTCAAGGTGGGTTTATTTGTATTTAACTGGGTAGGGATGAAGAATGCTGTGGTGTGAGGATTGACGTTCTTCATTTCTGAAAAACTTAGTTTTTACTTTGAAGTTGGCTTCACTTACTCTCCATCTGAATCTAGTGCCCCTATTATATGTATGTGGGACTTTCTCATTCTATCCACTATGACATTTAACCTCCCTTTAATATCTTCTGCTTCTTTATGTGCCATGTTCTGGATGGGAGCCTGAAACACTAATTTTTTTCTCAAAGCTGTATTTAACCTATTCATTAAATTGTAACTCTAATTTTCTGTTCAGCAGCTTCATTGAGTTTTTAACTTCATTTACTACATTTTCTTTCAGATGATTCTACTAAGATCTTAAGTTCTTTTGGTGCTAATTTCCCTGTTTGTTGTGTTTACTGAATCTTCCTCATGTTGGTTCCATGTTCTCATTCGGGAGTGTGAGCTCTAGGTTTCCAGTGGCTCAGCCCTTTTTATTTGATCCTCAGGTTCTGACCCCGCCACCTGCGCTCATGGCCTGCCTTCTGGGTGCTTCTCCCAGCCACCAGTTACCCTCCTCTCATCTGTGTTTAGAGGATCTAGCATCTACAGAAAGATTGTTGCACTGGGGGCGAACTGGAACCTGCTATTGGTGCTGGACAAACCAATGTCAGCCCCGTGCTCCTGCCCTTGGAATCGTCATAAATCGGGTTTAACCTAAAACGTACATGGGCAACAGAAGAAACCAGCTCTTAATAAAACCAGCCTCTGGCATTGGTGTTCTAGATGGAGACCCTGAAGTTTTAAATCACCTTGGTCCCCGCTCTCTCCACTGCCACCAATAATGATGCGTGCCAGTAACCCCAAAACTCAGTGACTTAAAAGTACTTGAGTACTGTGGGTCTTGGCTGTAGTTAGTGGCTCTTCTGGTCTAGGTGAGGCTTGCCACCTAGGCACAGGCTTGCTGTTGGCGGGAAGCTCATTCTTCTGGGGCAGCCTATTGTCAGCTGGGGAACAAGGTCCTCCACACGTTCCTCAGGACCCCCAGCAGGTGGCCTCAGCATGTTCTCGCGGCGGCACAGAGGCAAGTGGGACAGGCCCCAAAGGGCGCTTTCCAGTGGTAGCTCCAGGCGTTGATGAGCATTCTCTGATGAAATGATACTTTTACTTGAGTGTAAATTAGTGGGGACAGATGTTCACCCAGTGGAATATAGATGTTCTCTGTAGATGTGGAGCTGTCCAGTTTAACACATTGTGCCTCTTGGTACAGATATAAAGCAAGACTTATTGGGGGAAACTAGGCAAATTAGAAGTCGAGTGTGTGTAGTTCCCTGAACCTTCATTACCCTGTAATCTGTGCTGGACATAAATGGACTCCATGCAGAGAGGAGCCCTGTCCCACAGTGCTCCACACGTATGTAAGGAAGTTGGAAGCAGCGACAGGGGAGTTATGCAAATATGTAAGAAAGGAAGCTCTCTGTAAAGGAGTGGCCTTAGTAGAAAAGGGACCCTCAAGAGCTCATGGGCCAGAATCAATATATTTCTCCATTGTGCTAACTCAGATCTTTGGAGTCATCTCTCCAATAAGCTACTAAAATGAGGGAGGAAATGAACCTGCAGAGTCATCCAGATTTTTCTTAACCCATCCCTGTCCCTTGGGGTCCTACAGCTCGGTTAGGTGGGGTGACATATTTATCATGGCAACTAGAGGAGAGAACAAGGACATTTGGGACAGGTTGTCCATATTTGTAATAGGAAAAGAGAGCTGCTCACTTCCCCTTGGCCTCTGTACTTCCTGGAGTCAGACACACTCGTACCTGATGAGATCTGTTGTCCCCTTAGGGATGAGCCACATTGTCCTCCTTTCTGGACCCAGGAGTTGCCACTTTGTTACCAATAAACTGAGCAGAGAAGGGTGGCCTAGAATACCTGAGACAAAGTGCCTGAGTTTGTCTACACAGATGTGAACAAAATGAACTACCCATCCATTGGTCTGTTGAGGTCAAATCAGGTGCAAAAGCCCGTGAGTGCCTAGCAGCTCAGGGAAGCAGAGCGGATTATCACATGCAACTTGGCTATAGGTGAAGACAGACCAGCTGGCCTTGGAGAGGTCATCGAAGAGTCTGGTACAGGTGGCATGTAATAGAGTCAGCTGGCCTTGGCGAGGTCATCAAAGAGTCTGGTACAGGTGGCACGTAATAGAGTCTTTGCAGTTAAGAATGGCTTCTGTAGTTTCGTACTGGGCATCTCAGTCCTTTACGGTCCTTGCATACACATGGTGCATTTAAGCACAGCCCACTGGCCTGTAGGGAGAGATGATGACTGTATGTTTATTGGCTTTTTTTTTCTCATGTAAGTTTATATAAATGCTTTTTTTTTTCTAGATATGGTTGCTTCATGTAACCATATATGTAACATAAATATTGAGTCTGTAATTAAATAGTTATATGTCTCATGGGTGGTGGGAGTGCACCAAATATGTGGTATGTCTCTTCTAGTCCATTGCCAGGTGGTTCAAATACCTGACCATACAGATAGGCTGTGAGTGACAGGCCATGAGCCTATATGCAGATATTATTCAGTCATTCGGGAATGGTGCACTCTGGCTGGAAGTCCCACATGTCCAGCCCACTGTATGGGGGTCTGCTGCTGTGGGCCACTGGCCATCAGCCATCACTGGGCGGCTGTAGCATCGCACAGGACCTGCTCACGTTGGAGGCCAGTGGGCTCTTTCATAAGTGGTTCTCGTCAGCTGGCCTATTTTGTACGTGAGACTGTTACTAAGCCAGCAGTTTATTAGGGAAGACACAATTTCTATCTAATGGATGGGCAGCCTGTTTGTGAAGATGGCTGAAGGCTTAGAGGCTGAGTTTGGCTCTTACTTGGAAGATCCATTTTTCTCCTCATCAGAGGGCTTTCTGGAGCTTGTCCCTTCTATGGAATTTAGTGCAGAATTGCAGGATGAGAATGTCCAGTTGGAGACTCGTTTCAGTTAGGGCTCAGCACTTGCCTCTTAACAGCCGGAGGAAGTCCTCACATTCAAAGGCTCAGAGGTCAGAGGGCCTTGCTAGAGGCCCCAGTCAACTGCATTCAATCCTGGGCACCTGCACTTCCTTGCGGGCTGAAAGCAGAGGCTCTGGGTAAGGTGTCTTACTGCAGCCTGACCGCTTCCAGAATATTTGTTAGGGCCTTTACTCAAATGTGCCACATGGCTGATGGCATGGGGTGGGGACTGTAGGAATATTGGCAGGTTTGGGATGTACTGTCCCTAATAGCCATAATGCAAAGCAGCCAGTTTGGGTGTGGGACCGCTTCTTTTGCACTTGGTGGCCACTACAAAGTTTGTGTATTTGTTGATGAAATAACTCCTTGTATTGTGACTCAGCTTCCAGAGACAGCCACTTGGGATGCAGTTTACTTGGGTGTCGTCCTCATTTGGGGCCCATCTGTCTTTTGTCAGCTGTGCTCGGGGGGCATGTGCTGCAGCGAAGGCAGTTTTCCCTGTGGAGCCATCATGGAAATGTCTGCATATCCCCCAACAGGTCACATTATACCAGGTGGGTCCAGTCCTCTGATGCTCTATCACAGGAGAATTCAGGGTGATAAAACTGTGTACCAGATACTATGTCAGGGGAAGGCAAACTGATCCCCACGCCCCTAGCCCACCCCCAGGGATCTAAAAAAGAAAGTGTTGGCAATACACTAGGCTGTAAACCAGGACACTCGTTCACTTTGATGTTGGGCCCTGTGGAAATGAATGACCATGTTCTTTAAGCTTCCATAGTCTACTGTAATGTCCCAGCTCCCACTGGCCTGACAAGAGTGCTCAACTTAAAGGGAGCTTTGAACTTTGCGTAGCATGCTGCCTGACCAAAACAAACCCTGGTGTGAGAGGACCATGCACCTTTTCTTGTCCCAGGAAGAGGCATTGTTTCAATGGTTGGGCTTGGCTGGCTTTATGGGTAAACACCAATCTCCTCTGCATCTGACTGACACTTACATGAGCCCCCAACGGGGTCCCGACAAATGTCCAATGAATGGATCCTGTGAGCAAATTCTTGCAAAAGAACAGCAAGCAGAGTCTAGACTGACCGACCAAATTTTCACAGAACCACAAAGTACAACTGCTCTCTGGTAAGTTTAGGAACATTTGGGGCTGCCTCCAGGGTGGGGTTGAACTGCAGACCCAGTCCCATGCCTGGTTCCAGTCCCTGCTTGTCCCACCACTGTAATTGTCCAGCCTGAGTCGAATCAGCTCAGCCTCAGGTTCTGGCTCCACAGGAGCAGGGGAATCCGCTCTAGGGTTTGGTGGCTGCTACTCAGAGCCCCCTCGCTGGCCCTGCTCTCCCAGCGATGCATGCCCATCACTCCCTTGGCTTTTAATCATAAAAATACATGCGTCTGTGATGCGTTTTTTCCTGGGATACCTTTTCTCTGGCATTCAGTGGCCTCATTACCCAGAATTTTAATTTTGTAGGGAATCCACTTCCTGTTCAAATGACTTGTCTGTTAGAGTTCTAGTAGCTTTCTGCCCCCCACTCCCACCCTCTCAGGGGCTACAGGTCTCTCTCCTTCAGGCCCCTTGCCTTTCACCTCTCCCCCAGGCTGTGTGTTTTCTTTCCTTGGGCCACTGCCACCAGAGTGGGCGACCAGATGTACCACCCAGAGCTTTGACCCTGGGCATTATTTCCCTTCACTGCTGTCTTCTGGCCTGAGTAAGGCCATCAGTGCAGGCCACCTCATTTTCAGCTTACCCCTCGTATCCAGCTGAGCCACCTGTGTGGAGTGAAACAGGAAAGGAGAGTGAGCCAATACAAGGATGCGTCACTGAGCTGGCCACCACTTCCCTACTGGGGAAGTGATTCCCTGCTGGTCCTGTAGGAATACCCTTAGAGAGGCTATATAAAACCCACCTCAGGACATCCTGCCCCAGGAGAGGGGGACAAATGTCCCCACTGATTCCTGTGTCCCATTGGCCAATATTACTGCACAAGGCAGGCACTCTCCCCCACTTTCCAGCTGCCCACGTGTGCGGGCTGAGTGCCTCCTATGGCAGCATCTACAGCCAAGCATAACAGTCAGGAGGTGTCCCTGGAGGCCTGAAGCAGGGTGTCAGTCCTTGCAGGGCTGGCTGTGCAGCGGTAGCTGAATCAAGAAATCAGCGAGGCCAAGGGGATGTAAACTGTTGCATAAAGGGGATGTCTGTTACAGCAATATAGTGGTCAGTGAATAAAGTCCCAAAAGGTTACATACAGCGTGGTGTCCCTGCCATTTAATTATAAATAACTACCATAATTGCATACATGTAGCTACAATGGAACTATACATAACAGGAGCAATGATGCGGTGAATGAAAGATTTAGGAGGTTATCATGGGAGCGGGAGAGGGGAAATGGGGCAGGGTGATGAGAGGGGAAGAATAAAGGTAGCTAAGGTATAAAATTGTCATGGACCAATGATCGGAGTGTGAGAGTGTCATGAAGCCAGGATTATGATTAATCTGTGCTGCTGAGGTCCAAACAAAATGTGCTGCTCGTCCGTGCTGGGATTTCGGGGCCTTCCGGGCCGAAGGGCGGCAGGGCTCCCCGCTGGCCACAAGAGGGCCCGCGCGGCGCAGGGTGAGGGGGCGGGGCCGGGCCTCTGCGTCCCCTGTGGCTCGGCTGGTATTTCGCACCAGGACGGTGTGCGGGGCGGAGGGGTAGCGGCGCGGCCTGCAGGCTGGGCGGCCCCCGGCAGGGTCCTGGGCTTCCCGGGGAAGGCCTAGTGTCCCCGCCCACGCCTCCCGGGCTTACCGCGCCTTCTCACAACCGCAAGGCCGGGGGGCCGCAATGAGCCCTCGCACAGGTTTTGTTTGGCCTCAAGTGTATCTTTTAAAATTAAGTTTATCTGGCAACATTAAAAACAGAAAATGTGTTGTCTAAGAAATCCAGATTTCCACTGGCCGGTGTCACTTGGGACATTTGGCAGCACTTGGCGGCCAGCCCAGCAGACGACACCGGGTCAGCTGCCCCTCCACACGCAGCCCTTGAGGGGGGAGGGAGGGTTTTAAAAATAGTTTCATGGCGGTCATCGCTATTCAGAACTGAGCCAGTCGTACGCCTCATACCATGACATTTACTTTTTTGTACAGCTCTATGGAGTTCAAGGTGGTCTTTTTTTAAATTTGCATAGTTTTCTATGTATAATGAAAATTACAGTAAATCCCTCACAGTCCAGCAGTTGCTTCAGTCTCCTTCCAAGCGCCCAAGGCTCCAGGTGTTTGTTCTCACCGAGGTCCTCATGAGGGAGTCCCCCAGCTGTCTGCCCCCTCCGACCTGGGCCGGTGGCCCTTGAAGCCATCTGCTGCGCAGTGGCCAGCCTGGCAGCGCCCTTCATCTCTCGGGTTTCCTTTTCTTTTTAAGCAGAGAAATCCCTTTTTTCAAACTTAATCATATGAAACCCCATTAGATACATCAGGAAATACATTAACATAAATGATAAATTTATAACATTTTCTTATTATAAAAGCCCATAAAAATAATGGAATTAATTTGCAAAGCTCACAGCTTGGATAAGGAGATATCTTTGGATTCATCCCTCTGTCTTGGTAGCGCAGGACGGAGGCATCCCCGCGCCCCGAAGGCAGCGCGCTTTCTGGCGGCCTTGCTCTTGGGCTTCCCTAACTCGGATTCGGAGGCCGCTAGGCGAGGCAGCCTTCCCCAGGGCTGCCTGAGGCCGGGCTGCCTGTGCGGGAGGTGGGGTGAGAGGTGCGGCAGGCCTCAGGGTTTGCCCTTGCCGGCCAGAGGGCGTGTTTTAAGGTGTCAGCATGTATTTTGTGCATAAAATCAGACATCTGTGAGCCCCCTGAAGCACCTCTGGGAATTCACAGGATGCAGTTCAGAAACCACCACCCAGGGGGGATGTGGCAGTGGCCGAGGTAGAGTCCTGAGACCTTCTGCGTTCCCATGGCAACTTAAGTTAGCCTTTCACGCTAAGGAAATGGCCTGCGAGGTGGTGGTGGGGGAGAGGGCCAGCTCTGGGTCACTGGTGCCCGGCTGGACGCCCGGCTGAGGGCTAAGAGGGAAGCTGTCTGGAAGAGAAGCCTCTAGCATGCGGCTGTGACACCAGGGCCTCCTGCAGGACCACGCTTGTCTCCTTCCCTGGAGCTGTCTGTAGACATCAGGGCCAACTGCTTGTGGATGGCTCCAGCTGGCACGGGCTGGCTCTGGCCTTGCCATCCCAGAGGCCCTGGTGGGGAGCTCACAGGCCAGGCCCAGAAGACAGGCAGACCTGGACTCGACTCCAGTCCAGCTCTGTCTGTAACCTTCCCCTCGGCTCCCTCCTGGGGCCTCCCTGCTGCCCTGCCAATGCGCCCAGGGTAGGCGGACTTCCCTGTAGGGCAGTTCTATGGCTACACACCACCCACCACAGGGAGGAAATCACACCAAAGCCGCTGTCTAGCGCCTCTGGGACAAGCAGTCTTTCTTGTGGGAAAACATCTGTGGCAGAGGACTGTCTGAGGAAGAGCGTCACCTTCCAGCTTCCTTTCCTCCCCAAGGGCAAGGCCAGCTGTGGGAGGCTCTGGCCTGCGGCTGGCTGCTCTTGGGCAACGTGGGCAGACCGGCTGTGGCCTCCTCTCTCCGTGCCCCTTGCAATCACAGGTGCTGACACCCTTTCCCGGGGCCTCAGGTTGCCCTCGGCACAGCCCCTGTCTCCCATGCACCCAGTCTTCCCCCCTCTCCCATCTTTGCACAGTCCTGCTTGGCTGCAGCAGCTCAGGGAGCCACCTCCCTGTTCTGGGAGCTGGGGCGGTGTGGGGAGAGTGTGGGCTACACATGGGCACTGCTCCCGGGGTGAGGGCCTGATTTAGAGAAGACAGACACATCCCATAGCTTGTATTCCAGGACCGAATGCAGAGCGGTTAGATGATGGCCCCCGCCTCTGTTGGGCTGCGATGCCTACTCCGGTTTGGGTGTGATTGGGTCTCTGTCTCCCTGCATCCCCCAAATAGTTTTTTCAGCTACTTAGGTGCCTAGAAAGAAGGTATGCATTGCTTTAAAAAAAATTGTGGTAGAAAGTACATCAAAGTTACTGTTTGAACAATTTCTGGTGTACAGTGCAGTGGCATTACACACATTCACACTGTTGTGCAACTGTCACCACCATGCACCTCCAGGACTTTCATCACCCCAAACGGAAACTGTGCCCACTCAGCACTAACTGCCCCTTTCCCTCCCCACCGACCCTGGCAGCCAGCTCTCCCCTCTCCATCTCTACTCCTGGGCCCTCCTGAAAGTGGAATCATACAGTATCTGCCCTTTTGTGTCTGGCTCACTTCACCTAACGTCTTTGGGTTCATTCATGTTGGGCGATGTGGGCAGACCGCCCACATCCTTCTTTTCTAGGTGGCCTCAGTTGCTTGTGAGTAGTTTTATGTCTTGTGTGAACAATACTGCCTTCCACCCTTAATAACAATTTACGTTGAAAATATGCAGATCTTGACGGCCAGCATCTAGTGCATCCTTTACCCCCTCACCTTCAGTGGGGCACATACACCCAGGTGCCCCCAGGGAGCGTCGAGTGCTAGCTTTGTGGGCCCCTTCACTTCATTCCTGGTTTTACAGCCTTCTAGTTGAATAAGAAATCCTGCTGCAATTGGCCAATATTTTATTTAAAAACACACAAACACAAGCACACGACAGTAACAAAGGGAGAAATGGGGAAGGAGATGCTAGCTCTCCTGTTTGGAGACAGACTGACCACATAGCGCTCCTAACAGGCACTCCTCACTTAAGAAAGAGGGTATCTTCAAGGCCAGGTTTCTGAGCTAGATAAATTAGGATGGCTTTGTTTTTGAAGAGAGGATTTAAGGCAGCTTCACTCCCCTGAGGAATGTGAAGTAGAAGCTCATGTATGCAGGAGTTTCAGAAACCCCTCCACTGTGGTGCTCAGTGTGGTCACAGTCCCTGAGGCAGTTCTAAAAGCAAGAGGGAGAGTCCGGATTTCCCTGGAGGCTGCTTTCTTCCCCAAGGAAGCCTGGAGAGAGGGGCTCAGACCAGCCCAGGAGCCCAGGAGGAAGGCGAAGGCCCCTCCTGTACCCACCAGCCTGAGCAGAACTTTGGCACATTAACACAGGTTCTAAAGTGTTTCCTCGGGCCCGCTCTAAGATCCTCGGGTATGCTGGCCACGCCTCCTGCGGGGCGGGGCCTCCTGCGGTTGGGGACGGGCTCTGGTCATCAGGCAGTTGCGTCTGGGGAAGGAAATGGCAAAGTCAGGACGACTTGCCAGGGCAGGGCCCACCCAGAAGCCACACGAGGGCTGAGCCAGGCTCTGCTCAGTGTCCTTCCTGCCCCAGCCAACTGTCACTGTGGCTATTTTATTCTTTTTGAATACTTTTCTAAAAAAGAAGAAAAAAAGTCACGGTGCAGAGGGGCCTCCCCACTTCCTCCTCCCAGCCAGGCTGACCCCACAGACATGCTCCTACTCCTTTGGCTGTTTCTTTCGGCCCCTTCCCTGGAATGTGAAGTAATATATTTATGCCAATGTTTATACATTTATCACCTTTCGACATTACCAGTAACCTGTTTTTTCTTACTTTCTCTAATTTTTTCATCATTCATTTTTTTTCTTAAACAGCTTTACAGAGATAGAATTCACCATGCAATTCACTTGTTTAAAGTATACATCTCCATGGTTTTCAACTTATTCAGAGCATTTGTGCCAGTGTCACCACAATTTTGAACATTTCATCACTTTGAAAAGAAACCCCCTACCCATTAGCAGTCACCCACACCCCACCTCCCCCAGCCCTAGGCAACTGCTAGTCCACTTTCCGTCTCTGGATTTGCTGATCCTAGACTTTGTATCAGCAGGTTCCTACACTCTGTGGTCTTTTATGACTGGCTTTTTTCACTCAGCATCCTGGTAAGTTTTTGCCAGAGGACTGGAAGGGAACTGAAGTTCTCATGTGACAACCTTTCTGCAGGGCAACTCAATCAATATGATGTCCATGCTTTGATAATTTTAATGCATTTTTTAAAAAGACAGAAACAGCAAAGAAAGGAAGTGCTGGATCAAAGAAGTGGAGGAATCAAAATAATTGGTTCAAGCCTTCGGCAATTTTAGTTCTAGAAATTTATTCTAAAGGTAAAAAAAGAGTAGGCATGTGTTTACAATGATGTTCATGAGAGCAGTGTTTAGTAGCAAGGAACTAAAAAAAGAAAACAAAAAATAAAATGCACTGCCCCTAAATAGGAGACACATTAAGTGAACTATGGCACAGATGTACAATGGAGTTACTTCAAGCCTATGAGTGATTAGCAATGAAGAACAGCTAACAACGTGGGGCAATATCTGCACTGTAAGTGGGTTAAGTAGGAGAAAAGGATCAGGTTACAAGATTACACAGTCTGATCTTTTTGATAAAAGCAATATACGTATCTATACACCTATCTCTGTATTTCTATATCTAGCTAACTAGCTAGCTATCATCTATTCAGACGGACGAAATACAGAAGGACAGATGCCTAGCAGGTGCTATTTCTGGATAACATGATGATAGATGGTTTTTATTAAAACAACTTTTTTCTTATTTGTATTTTCTAAATGCTCTACATTTTATTCTTGTCATTAGGAAACTTATGTAAAGAAAATGCTTCACATCAGAGGCTGAAACATGAGGGGTCCCTGGGTGTGGTGGAGACAGGGGTCCTGGGTATGGCTTTCCTCCCAGGCCCCGTGCTCTCACCACCTCCCCAACAGCAGGACCGTTCCCCACTGCTGAAGTCCAGAGTGGGCCTCCCTCCCGTTCCCATGTGCTAAGCCCTGCAGCTGTGGTACCTGTAGCAGAGGGAACCTTCTGGGATCATCTGTGTTCAGACACCGGAACTCACCTGTTGACTGGGTCACACACGAGATCTTGTAGGAGAGCCACACACTCGCCAGGCAGAGGAAGGTGGCCATGAAGCCGAAGATCTGCACAGGAGAGAGGGGAGGAGGTTCCCAGGGCTGCTCTCAGGCAGTCCTGGCTGTCCCCTGCTTGAACAATGGCCCAAGGGCGCTGGGGAATCCTTTGACCCAAGCTCCTGTCTGGCTCAGGTGCCAGGCTAGGCTGGGACCCCGGGCAGGCAGCAGCCGGGCCTCGAGGGCATCCCCTCTGGGCTCTTCTCACTCTTGGCGACTTCAGCACCCAAGTTCTGCTTTAGGTTTAGAGCTGGGCTGGGGCCAAGCCTCTGTACTAATGAAAGAGAAAAGGCTGGAACTGTAGATTTTAATTTTAGTTCTAAATATTTTAATGTTCAAATGGATTGTATTGGTGTGGTATTCTTGTCTGCATGGCATTTGTTCTTTCTGGCTTTACAGCTGTTTGGGAGCCAGAAGCTGAGGCCTTGATACCAAGTTTTATATTTGCACATATTTAAATAACATTAGACTAAAGCAAGTGAAGGCAGTGCTCCTTCCGGAGGCTCCACCCAGGCTGTGCTCAGGACGCATGCCCCAGCCCAGGCCAGCCTCCTCCTCTGCAGACGAGGACAGGGTGCAGAGAGGGAGAGTGCCTGGTGCTGGCTCATCAGACGGTCGGGAGAGGAGCAGGTACCCGTTCTGGTGTCTCTGTCTGCAACTTCGAGGCCTGAAGCCCTGTTCCTTGCTGTGGACAACACTGGCAGCTAGAGCAGCTAAAATTCTTTGGGCACTCACCGTGGCCCCCCATGTGCTAAGCCCTGTAGCTGCGGTGGTCCCCTTAATGCTCACCACTCTGCCAGGTTCCCTCCTTCTCCCCCCTCATTTTGCAGGTGAAGAAATGGAAGGACAGAAAATCAACTATTTTGCCCAGGGCCACAGAGCCAGCACAGGCCAGACACAGGACGGGAGCCGGGGGTCTGGCTCTGGAGCCCATGCTCTCTCCCCTTGTTGCCCAGCTGCTCCCAGCCTCTCCAAGGGCCTTGGGCAGCCCATGCTGCCACGTGCATGGCCCAAACCACTGGCCAGCGTCCAGTAGGAATGGTCCAGGAGCAGCCAGGGCAGGGCTTGGTTTCTGTTCAAGCCTGGCTCCTGGTTTACATAGCGGCTGCCCCTGCTGGCCCACACCCACCGTCCCCTCCCCCAGGTCCCTTTCCTTGGCTCCTTTTGTACCGATTGTCTGCACCACATAATGAGCCATTGGAGCCTGTCCTGGCCTCTCATTGTCTATGCTGAACAATTAGCACACTATATGCCACCCCAGTCTCTCCAACTGTCTGCACTGCAGAGCCCAGCAGTCTATTCCACGGCCACATAATGCCAGCTGAGCGCTTATTGTTCCATGCGCCTCGGCCTCGACTCCTAAGCTAGAACACCATTTTCTCATAAGCAGGGACCATATCTTTTTATTTTTTCTGGCTCCTGCATGGCCCAGACTTTGTCCTAGGCACCAAAGACAGTGTATGCGATGTGGGGTTTACTGGGATTCCAGGGCTAACACGGTTATGCACAGCAGCCTGAATCATAAATGCAGTGTGTCAGGCACAGTTCTCCCTATGCTTCTTCCAGCAGCCTGCCTGTAGTTGGGCAGTTGACAACCTATAGGTGGGAACCACCCCACTCCTTAGACTGAAGGGTGGGGTTGGGGGCTGTGGGGGGAGTTGGGGGAGGTGCTTAAGGCCCAGGAGGGCTTACAGGCTTGGCTGCCTCTCTGCAGTGAAATTCTGCCTCACGCTGCCCTGTGGAGGAGAGGGTCCACCTCTCGGGAATGCTGGCGCTAACCCACTCCCAGCCTGAAGTCTGGAGAATCTGGGTGAAGTGTGTAAATAAATGGAAGAGTAACTGTCACACATACGAACTCTTCTTAAAACTCATTTACAAAATCTAGGATGCTCATCAGTGAGGCAAATCAGTACTGGCCCATAGGCCACCAAACTAAACTATCAGCTAAATCAGAGATCAGATGACAGGAACCTATGGATCTTCAAATAATAATAACTACATCTATATGTATATACACATATGTACATATGTGTGATAAATATAAAGAGCTTCATGGCACTGTAATTTTATGCATTTCCACGCTACTTCTATTCAGGCTCTCAGATGTGAAAGGTATAGAATATAATTTCCTGGCCTGAATGCTGTTCAAAATCAGAACTTGCAAAGCAAGGCCTCATGGTGGATATCACTAACTGACACAGTACTTTGCTCCTGGGCCCCAAAAGGGCCTCGGAATCTTTCTCTGCATAGTGCTGAGCAAATGACTAGAATGGGCATACGAATTAAAACCTGTTTGTCCCATTGAAGTAGGGGCCTGTAAGAGAGAGGCCTGGGCCGCTGGGGCCGTCTGAATTTGCCAACAGCTCTGGGGATCCGTCTTCTGAGACCCTCTGCTGTGGGCCCATGTTTAAGGCCCTTTGGGAACTGCTGCAGGCCGGATCAAGGTGGGTACTGATTCTGCGAAAGAAAGGCCCTCGAGGACAATCCCTTCACTGCCCCCGTGAGGAAGAACAAGCATCGAAATGAATTCATTCCGGAAGGCTCCCCGAGAGCGTCCTCACCGCTCCAGCGACCAGTCCGCTCTGGCTGTAACTCTTGGAGGCTGCCACGATGGAGGCGATCAGGAGGAGCAGGGTACCAATTAAATAGTGCAGAAGTTCCTGGGGACAAAACAGAGCAGAGCAGTGGGTGGGGAGGTCCACCCTGGGTTCCGAGAGCGGCGGGCATTGGAAGCGATGAGCAGAAGCGGGGGCAGTGGTGCTCCCTCCTCTCCCTGCGAGATGCGCGAGAGTGGCGCGGTTCAAGGAGCAGAGGTGCAGGGCTGGCCAGCATGAGGCCTGGCGGGAGAGAAGAGAGCAGATGAAGGGAAAGGTGGCTTCTCTGTGGGGAGAGTGCTGCCCCCAGCACTGCTTCACTCCTGAGATCGTGTGGACAGCACCCTGACCTCTAGCAGAGCTAAAAGCAGACGAGTGTCTCACAGCCCCAGGCTGGGGAGTCTGAGTGGAGCTTCAGCTTGGGGAGGAAAGCCCCTCAAAGAGGTGTGCGCCTTTGGCTTCTGCTGCGGAGGAAGTTCTGGGCTAACACTGTGCTGGCTTTGGTGGCTGCCTGGAGTGCCTGCCCACTCTGTGAATAACTGTGGACTTGAGAGGTGCGTGGTCGCCCCAGACTCGGTGCCAGGGCCTATGGGAAGGTCTGCAGCCCTCAGTGACATGCTGTGAGTGTGTGGAGGGAGCTGGCTTTCTCCCTCCTAAGTCCTCCTGATTTTGTTGTCATTTTGGCTTCCCTCTCCTTTTCTCTCCAGAAGTGTCTCCTCAGGCCAAGCTCTGCCAACGAGTCTACTAGCACAGCTGACCCGCCTTTGCATCTCCCTTTGGTCCATGGGGCCATCCATGCCCACCCCACTCACTCTCCAGACAGAAATGGCATCTCTGCGGGCCCTGGAAGAGGCAGAGCCTCTGCACTCAGCATGGTGACACTTCCACCTCCTCCCTCCTCTCCGTTAACCCCAAATCAGAGGAGAATGGGCCTTAGGGCCACTGAGTACTCACTCTGAATCCAGACTGTATTCATTTTCAGTTATTGTCTGTGAGAATTAGGAAATTATTCCTTCATGAAGTCCTGCCTGTCAGGCAGGCAGCTATTAAATTTTAGAAAAGCATTCCACTTTTAAGCTGCAGCTCCTCTCAAAGCTGTGCAAAATCAAAGACCCTGATTTCTCCCTTAGTGACTAGAAAGGTGTATCACAAGGTACACCACAAAGAGCAGATTAGTAACTGGAAGTTCCCTACCTCCAAGAGTCTTACCCACAAAAAAAGAGCAGTATGAGATAGGGAAAAGACTCGGGAGCGAGAAAATGGCCTTGAGAGAGTCTTGAATGGAAGGCACCTAACTAGCACTCTGCCAAAAATGCACAGCTCCCAACTTCCACTCCCCTTCCAGGCCACCCTCATTCTTGTGCCCCTACTTTTATTCTCTCCTTTGCTTGTTCATTATCAGCATCAGAGAAGCCCAGAGGAGACTCCTCAAAGGAAGCAGAAAGGCACCATAATTTGAAAGGGGACTTACAACTTAGGAACACAAAGGAAATTTTTCCCAAAATAACATAGTAGGTAAGAACATTAAATGTGGATGATTAAATAATCCAATCAAGAAGCAGAGGTTATCAGATCAGATTAAAAAAAAAAAGACCCCACTATATGCTGTCTACAGGGGACATATTTTATATTCAAAGATACAAATAAACTGAAGTAGAATGATGGGAAAATACGTCATTCAAACACCAACCAACAGAAAGCTAGAGTGGCTATATTAGTATCAGACAAAATAGATTTTAAAATAAAAAAATGTAACCAGAGATAAAGAGGAACATTTTATAGTGATGAGAATATCAATCCATGAGGAAGATGTCACAATTAAAACTTCTATGCACCTAAAAACACAGCAACAAAATACATGAAGCAAAACCTCAAAGTGAAGGGAGAAACAGAAAATTAAAAAATAATAGTTGGAGGCTTCAATACCCCACTTTCAATAATGTATGGAACAACTAGGGCAAAGATCAACAAGTACACAGAAGACTCAAACAATACTACAACACAGTGAGACTTAACAGACACCTATAAAACACTCTACCCAGCAACAGTAGAATATAAATCTCAAACACACAAAACATTCTCAAGGATAGACCACATACAAAACCATAAAACAAACCTCAATAAATGTGAATGGACCAAGATAATATGAAGTATGTTTTCCAACTATAACAGAATGAAATTAGAAATCAAGAGCAGAAAGAAATTTGGTAAACTCACAAATACATAGAAATTTAACAACACATTCCTAACTGACTACTGGGTCAAAGAAGAAATAATGAGGGAAATTAGAAAATACTTGGAAATGAATGAAAATGAAGACACAACATACCAAAATTAAGGCATGCAACTAATGCAGTACTCAGAGAGAAACATATCTGTAAATGTGTATATTAAAAAATAAGAAAAATTTCAAACTATAGCCTACCTTAAGACACAAGAAAAAAGAAGAGCAAACTAAAACTACAGCAAGAAGAAAGGAAATAAAGATTGGAACAGAAATTAGTGATACAGAGAACTGACATAGAGAACACAAAAACAATAGAGAAAATCAATGAAACCAACAGCTGGTTTGTTGAAGAGATCAACAAATTGACAAACCTTTGGCTAAATGGGTCAAGAAAAAAAAAGAAATGATTCAAATGATCAAAATCAGCAATGAAAGAGGGGCCATCATTACAATCTTACAGAAATAAAAAGGATTTTAAAGGAATACTATGAATAACTGTATGTCAATAAATTAGATAACTTAGCTGAAATGGACATATTCCTAGAAACACATGCTACTGAAAATGACTCACATAGAAATAAGCAATATGAAATACATCTACAACAAGTAGAATTTGAATTAAAAATAAAAAAATTACAAGAAAATCCCATACCAGATGGCTTCACTGTGGAATTCTACCAAACATTTAAAGAATCAACTTTTCACCAAGTCTTCTAAAAAATAGAAGGGAACACTTTCCAAAGTACTCTGCATCCAGAATTACTCTGATAACAAAACCAGACAGATGTAACAAGAAAACCATAGACCAATAATATCTCTTTTGAATACAAATACAAAAATCCTCAATAAATATTAGCAAACCAAATCCAGCTACATATAAACTGAATTATAGAACATGACCAAACAGAATTTACCCCAGGAAGGCAAGGTTGGTTCCACATATGCAAATTGATATAATACATCATATATTAGTAGAATATGGCAGGGGGAGGGAACCCACGTGATTATCTTAATAGACAAAGAAAAAGGATTTGACAAAATCTAACACGCTTTCATGTTAAAAAAAAAAACTCAACAAAGTATGACTGGAAGGCAACTTCTTCAACCTGATAAACGGCATCTACAAAACACCCACAGTTAACATCATATTTAATGATGAAAGATGGAAAGCTTTCCTCATAAGATCAGAAACAAAGTAATGACGTCTGCTCCTGCCACTTCAATTCAACATTCAATTAATTTCTTTAATAAGGCAGGAAAATGAAATGAAAGTCATCCAAATTGGAAAGAAATGTAAAACTATCTCTATTCAGAGATGGCATGATCTTCAGTTTACAAAATCCTAAGGAAATCCACTAACAATCTATTAATCTAATAAAGGAGTTCAACTAGGTTGAGGATACAAGACTAATATAAAAAATCTATTGTATTTCTATCCATTTACAATGAATAATCCAAAAATGAGATTAAGAAAAGAATTACATTTGAAATAGCATAAAAAAGACTAAGATAGAACAAATTAACAAAAAGTCCAACTCTGATAACTATAAAACATTGTTGAAAGAAAAATGATCTAAATAAATGGGAAAGTCTCCTATGTTCATGGATTACAAGACTTAATATGGTTAAAATGGCAATATTCTCCACACTGATGAACAGGTTCAATGCAATTCCTGTTATAATCCAGTTGACTTCTTTGTCGAAACTTAAAAGCTGATTCTAAAATTCATATGGAATTGCAAAAGTCCAAAATAATCTTGAAAAAGAAAAACCAATAAGACTCACAATTCCTAATTTCAAAATTTACTACAAATCTACAGTAATCATGACACTATGGTAAGGTCTATGCAGTAGGATTGAGAGTCCAGAAATAGATCCATGTATTTATGGTTGACTAATTTTGAATAAGGGTGCCAAGACAATTCAATGGGAAAAAACAGTCTTTTCAAAAACAATCAACAGATGGTGTTGGGACAATGATACTCACATACAAAAGAATGGAGTTAAATCCATACCTCACACTATGTGCAAAAATTAACTCAAAATAGATCAAACACCTAAATGGAAGGGCTAAAACCATGAAACTCTTAGAAGAAAATAAATCTTCACAGTCTTGGATTTGGCAATGGCTTTTTAGATTTATACCAAAAACATGAGCCAGCAAAAGAAAAATACATAATTAGATTTCACAAAAATAAAAGCTTGTGCTTTAATGAACACTATCATGAAAGTGAAAAACAACCAAGAGAAGGAGAGAAAATATGGCAAACCATATATCTGATAAAGATATACAAAGAACTCCTACAACTCAGTAAGACAACCTAATCAAAAAAAGGGCAAAGGATCTCAACAGACGTTTTTCCAAAGAAAATATAAAAATGGCAAAAAAGCACATGAAAAGATGATTACCATCATTAGCCATCAGAGAAATGCAAATAAAACCATGAGGTATCACTTCAGACTCACTAGAATGACTAAAATCGTTGGAAAGCAAGTATTGACAAAGATGTGGAAAAACTGGAACGCTCATACACTGCTTACGGAATGCAAAATGGTGCAGTCATTTTGGAAAATAGTCTGGCAGTTCCTCAAACAATTAAACAAAGTTACTGTATGACTGTGCAATTTCACTCTTAGGTATATTCCTAAGTGAAGTGAAGACATGTCTATATGAGAAAACTTGTACATAAATGTTCATAGCAGTATTAATCAAAATAGCTAAGAAGTGGGAACAAACCACATGTTCATCAATGATGAATGAATAAACAAAATGTGGTAGAGCCTCTCAGTGGAATATTACTTGGCTATAAGAAGGAATGAAGTACTGATAAATTCTACAACATGGATAAACCATGAGAGCACTCTGCTACGGGAAAGAAGCCAGTCACAGAAGACCACATGCATGACTCCATTTACACGAAATGTCAGAATAGGAAAATTTACGGAGACAGAAAACAGACTGGTGGTCGCTCTGGCCTGGAGGGGATGAGGGATAGGTGGCAGCTAAAAGGCACAGGGTTTCTTTTTGAGGTGATGAAAATGTCCTAAAATTGACTGTGGTGAATGGCTGCTCGACTCTGAGAATACACTGAAATCCACTGAATTGTAGACTTTAAATGAGTAATTGCACGGCATGTGAATGAATGATGTATCAATAAAGCTCTCTTTAAAAATAATACGGTAGGAAGAAAAACTACCCCAGCAACTTAGGACATTGGTTTCTCAGACTCTGCTAGTCCATTTCAGCTGATGAGCCTTATCATTCAGTATCCGTGACTGTGTAACATCCATCCCTTTGATCAGCTTCTTCCTCCCATTCCTTCCATCCTTCCTTCTTCCTGCCAACTCACACAGCCCATTTTCTGTCACTGAGAAAATAAACGCTGAGGTAGGAGGCACAGCCTTCTTGTAGCTGGAGGTGAGTTTTAGAAATCCGTGGGACCCCAGGCAGAGATGTCCACCCCACAGAAGGGAATTCAGGGCTGGGGCAGCAAGGGATACTGAAAGAGGCCGGTGGGCAGACGGGCGTCAGGACCCCACCTGCCAGGTGGACTTCTGTCAGGTCTCTCCCTTACCGACAGGGGCCAGCTGATGCAGGTGAGCATTCGGTAGAGGCGGAAGAGGTGGACCAAGTAAAAGACGAGGATCATGATCAAGTTGCAAATGGTGACCACTTCAAAGTAGCTGTAGGCACTGTAGCTGGTCCACACGGAACTCCTCACGCAGATGAGGGCAATCAGCAGGGTGACCTGACACACAGACAGAGACGTCAGAGAAGGGTCTGCCCCAGGCAAAGATAAATCAAACAATTCGATTTCATCAGAATAAACCTTTTTATATTTATAAAATGTTGCTCTCAGGGCACAAACAAAATAGCAGAAACACAAACTGCCACAGAGAATTGAGGAACTGCTATAGTTCTGGTTACTTCCTCACACACTGGCCAGAAGCTGGAAGAGTGCAATTTCCCACAGTTCAAGCTATTTAGATACATGCCGGTGGTGAATGCAGAGGGTGGCTTTGTCCTCTCTGGAGCCCATTATGTTGTGCACGCAGGATGCTTCCTCAGAGAGGGCAGAAGTGCAGGGTAAGAACCACAGAGTACCAGTCAGACCTCCACAGGGCAAAGATACTAGACTTGGGTCTACCTCTTAGGTTGAAATCACATATAGGAAGTTGCCAATATTTGGCTAGTTTTACAGACCCACAAATATGGTGATTCATACGTTACAACTACCAGTTGGCAGACAGTACGTTACCATTTACTGATGCCTGATGTACATGATCTCATGGAGGCCTCACAGAACTCTGCCAGGTAGACAAAAATCACCCCATGTTCATATGGGGGAAACCAAGGCACACAGATTCCATAAGTAGTCTAAGGCTACCCAGCATGTAAGCCTCAGAGGTGGAATCTGAACCCAAGTCCATTTGACTCCAGGAGCCATATTCCTCCCTGTCAGATGCAGCTTTACTTTCCAAAAATGTAAGCTCTCATTATACACAAGCTGTGGGCGGTGGACGTTCTCAAACGAGTGGGACTCCCAGTTACACGGGGAACTTGCTCACCACTGGGCATGTGGTGAGAGATGGCTGAGTATACTGCTGCATGAATAAGCGAATGAATTGCAGGATTCATCAGCTAGTGACCTCTCAATGCATTAACAGGTCAGGTAAATTAGCAGTAACATATGAACACTGTGGGAGAGTAAGTCGTTTTTGTGAAGGTCACTCAGAGAGCAGAATCTTGTGGGCTCCACCAAGGGAACAAGCCAACAGCACACAGATGCTAAATGTGTATAAAACCTTAGGATTTATTTTAAAAGCACAACTAATTTAGGACAAAGGTTATTTTACTCTGCCTCTTCCCTATGGAACAGTGACTCAAGGGTGTGTGTGTGCAATTTTCTGTCCTATGGGATGTTTGGCAATGTCTGGATACATTTCTGATTGCCACAGCTGGGCAGGGGGCTTCTCCTGGCATTTAGTGAGTAGACACCCAGGGTGCTGCTAAGCACCCCACAAGAGGCAGGCCCCATAACAAAGAATTATCTGGTCTCAAATGTGGCCCAAACTCTTGTGCTCTGTGGAGAAACCCAGCTGTAAAAATGTGAGTCTATAATGAGATCAAGTCACAAAATGGGTCTAATGGCAGTTAGAGTGATCAATGCTCAAAATACTTTATTTTCTAAAGCCCCTCATTTCTAGCACACTGGCAAGGGCCTCAGTCAAAGGTAATGACAGCTAGAGAAGAACTCTGCTTGACGCTTCACGCAGGCATGAAGAGGGCTCTGCTTAGCAGACTGAAGTGGAAGAGTGTGGCTCTGACACAAAGGGACCCTCAACATTTGCCTATTTCCCTTTGCTAATGAGCAACGTGCGTATTTTCATTTTTTCGGTTCCTCTCAAGCCAGTCAGCCCTGGTAATACAATGATTCAGGCCTTGAGGTTGTCTGAAACCTCTGAGGGGAGCCTCTGCCTCACACAGGGGGTGCCGTGACTGCCAGAGCTTCGTTGCCTCCTCAGTCCCCCTTCCAGGCCTCCTCTACCTGGAAACACTCTGGCTCTCCCCAGTCCTGAGCTGACCTCTTCCCCGCTTCATGCACTGGGGAATTTTTATTCAAGGCCTGTCTTAAAATGCAGATAACTCAGGATTATGCAGCATGATCCCTAGGTGGAGAAGCAATTTTATACCTATTTAATGCAAAAATTAGAATAATTTGTACAATTCTTCATCTGTGACAGAAGTCAGCTCTTTCTCGTGGTGGCACAGAGATGTGGGAGTTTCCCAATGAATGAAAGGGGCCAGGGCAGGTCTTCCCCTCTGAGCTCCCAGACCTGAGTCCTGTGTAGCGGTAAGTCCATATTGCTCTACCACAAACCGTCTCAAACCTCTCTGGGAAACTGCCTTGTGAAATAGGACTTCCCGAATTCTGTCTGTTTGGTCTAGGCCTCCTACTGTGTGCTATTTTTTGGGGAAGGCTGATTTTGGGAAATCTCATCTGGACAGCAGCGGGTACGTACTAATGAATACTACTGAAAGCTCCATTTCTGCCCATTAATTCATTCATTTCTACTTTAAATGGCCAGCATCTTAGCTAGTGCACCTAAAAAAAAAAAAAAGATTTAACTGACATTAAATTTTTCTGGGACTTTTCTAGGTAACCTCTGCAAATGCTGGAGACCCCTAAATGCTTTACATCAATACTCTGGGGGCAGCCAGAAAGGCAAAGCCAAAGAAAGAATGAGCAAGACAATAGTGGAGAAAATGCCCTGGGGTGCTGACCCCACCCCTCCCCCAACCCCCAACCTGGCTCTAGGACCTCTTCTTGTTCCCAGTTAGAAAAGCCAATCAACAAATATGACTGAATTCAGAGAAACTAAAGTGGGGGTTCTGATTTCAGGACTGTGTGAAGGATGCTGGGGATTTCTGGGAGATGGAGGTTCTGTTTAGAGCAACTTTAATGCGGTTTGTCCAAAGGACTAACCTGTTTTTCCTGGTACTTCTGGCTCCTCTCATAAAGGTTTGTTCTTTTACATTGACCTGTCATGAACACTGAAAATACAACAGCTAACATAAGTGTCCAGGGGTTTAAAAGTAATGTTGCAAGAGCCTCAACTCAAAGCAAGGGTCTCACAGACCAGCCATGGTGCTGTTTAGAGTCACTGGCATGACCTCAGATCAGAAAGCACCCCCCTCTCCATCCCACTGTGTCCTTTCTGACTCCATTCTAGCAGAATTCTTCTAGAAAAGAGATGATTTTTGTAAAGGCAGCACTGGGTGTCAGTTTCACAGCAGATCAGGCAAGCTGGTGTGACTTGAGAGAAAGGACGGTCCCCTGAGAACTGCAGGACTACAACAGCCTGGTCCTCACCCCACAGCCAGGAGCCACACAGCCAGCCAGGTTCTCAGCCTGGGTGGGTGTCCCTCAAGGAGCAAATAAAATGTTAGTGTCTAAGATGGAATACTTCTGGAGAAGACTCAAGAGGCAGTTCGCAGAGACGCCTTCTGAGCTGGGGGCCCCTGTCATCTGCTGCCTGTCTGTGCCCTGGGAACCTTCCCTCAGCAGGCCTGACCTCTGCATGCCCCTGCCACACCTGGCCCACTGAGGGTGCCTCTTTGGCTGGAGATGGCACCAGATGCCTTTTGTTTGAGAACCCCAGGGTGGGTGCCAGTAGGTCACCCAGCCCCACCCTCTCGTGGGGGTTTTTATTCTGACCTTGGAGTACTGTTTCAGTGAGACAGGACGAGGGGAAGCAGCTGATGGACGCCAACATCAAAGGGCCTCAGACCCAACTCTAGGAGGCTTTTCTGGAAAAGCCGAAGAGATGAAAGCCAAGCTTGTTCAAAAATCAGAGATGGGGACAATTCTATGATGATGTGTTTGCCCTCCTCCACTGGAAGCTGTACAGATGTGGCTGTTACCCTTGGGAATGCTGCCTGCATCCAGTCACCGGGCCAGAGGAGCTAGAAAGTGCGCTGCTACTTTCACCCAGTTCATCCTCACACAAGTCCCAGCAGGTGAGTACGATTATCATTGTCCTTTTACAAGGAAAATGGCATAGAGGGTTTAAGCAATTTGCTCAGAGTCACACAGGCAGGCAGAGGAGCCAACTGGGCAGGCTGCTGTGGTCTCTGCTCCTCACAATACTGCTTTGCCTGCAGGACCTGCTTGTTTCTCTTCACAGCCCCTTCTCTCACCTTCTCTGGGAGCCCCTGGGTGTCCAGATGAGAGAAGGGAAGGCCTGCCCTGCCTCAGGTTCCCCACGTGCTGGAGAACAGGACTCTGGGACTCAAATCCAGGGAGGGCCTATTAGAAATGGTATTCATGACAAGTGTCCCGCTTAAATAAAAGTTACTCTAATCATACAATCAATACTTCTTCATTATAGAAAATTAGGTCATGAAAGTATTTAAGAAAACAAAAATCACTCATGATCTTTTTTCTCAGAGATTACCACCATCCTTGCATTCTGGAGTATTTCCTTTCCACATATATTTGTTCACTGTTGTTTCTCCAGTTGCCTGGAAGCCTGAATGGGTTCTCTATAGATATTTGTTGAATTTAAAAAAAAAAGAACAAATGAATGAATGCAATTTTATACCCATTCCTAAGGGCCTTCTCTTTTCTGGGCACTGTGGTGGGCCACATTCCTGTCACTTCTGCCCGGTGTCTAAAGGAGAGAGAGACAGGCAAGTACAGGGAGAGAAAGCCATCCCAGGGGAGGGTTCTTATGTTTAACATGTGGGACGAGACCAGGACGCTCGCTCTCCTGTCCATCCTGAACCAAGTAGTGGCTTTAAACCCAGAGGCAAGGGGTCATCAGGAAAGCAGTGTAAAACACCCACCCACACGTTCAGATGCACATCAGGCCAGGGAGATGCTTTGGTTTGAGACAAGCTGATCATTAAGCTCATGTCCTAGCCGAGGCCACCTCTGCCCCCTGCCATCCTGTGTGCACAGTTTACCTCTGGGCACACAGGGATCACGACTAATTCCCTGGGCATCCCTGGTGCCCAGCACAGAGTAGACCTTCAATAACGTATGTAGAATTTATACTGAATTTGGGGTTAAACTGGATTCTCAACAGCACCCCCAGTGTAATAATGCATCCTCTTTTCTGTATGCATTTCCTCTCGGCCTCTCAGAGGCTCTGGGGAGGCAGCTCTGAATGTGGGGTTTGCTCTCCTTAGGCATCAGCAGAAGAGGGGATGCCTGAGCAGGCACCTCCCTGACGAGCAAACAGAATGCCCGGCAAGGCAGACACACACTGGAATATTTACGGACGTGATAAACCCACCTGGGCCCCACCTGGGTGTGCCTGACTGCATCAGACACACTCCCCCCAAGTCTCTGCTCTGGAATTTGCACTGGTGACTTTTGTGACTGTAGAACCCCTCAGCACAGGGTTTGCTGCACAAAAAGATGGGAGTACATGGACATGAGGGGTCTTTTGGGGATGATGGAAATGTCCTAAAACTGGACACTGCACTACTCTGTCCACTTACTGACAATCATTGAATTGTGCATTTAAAATGAGTAGATGTTACATTATACCTCAGTAAAGCTACTACAAAAATAATGTGGGGTATTAAGTGGGTGGGGATAAGTTCAGCAGGACTGGCCATGAACTGGCCATTGTTGCAGCCAGGGAGGGGTTTGAAATCTGCCATTATAAAAAATTCAAAATATAATGCCCAATAAACTCTGGGAAACAGCTAATAACAAGGAAGGGGATGGAAGGAAAAAGTGAATTAAGATTTTCAGTCATTGTTCTTACCATAAAGGCACAGGTGGAATTTAGGAGATCGTTAGGTTTACCTTAAAAACAGGACGACAGTAATTCCATTTCATTAGCAATTCAGGCAGTGTGATGTCATGGGCCTTCATCCAAGTGTAGCCAGCGATTTTTGGTTCTCTCCAATAAACTGAATGAAAGTGCACAATCACAGGCAGCCCAAGCAACCAGGATCTACATTCACAAAAGTCACCAGTGCAAGGACTTAGGGGGTGTGTGTCTGGTGCAGTCAAGTATGCTGGTGTCTGAATGGGCCCAGGTGGGCCCCAGGTGGACGGGGGCTGCCCGCAGCTTTTCACAACTCTCAGTGCAAGGCAAGCTGAACATAGCTTGCCCCTCAGAGAAGAACAGAAAGAACATTCTGGAGCAATGTTTTTCCAGGATTGACTAGAAAAACACCCAGGGCGCTTAATCAACTTGGCAGGGGGCTGTGGAAAGCATATCCAAGACCCTGAGATGTCCAGAAATGCCTGGTATGATTTTGCAAGCCAAACAAAGATCCTTTTCCAGCAGAGAAAGAAGTGAATCACTGAACGTGAGACTGGTTCCTTTCAGCCAAAACCCAGCCAGCTAAACCCGGTCAGGTCAGCTGCCCCACATGGCCTCAGCTTCATTCCTTTTTAAACTTTTTCTTGGCTTGCATCTCACAGACACCCTTGACTTCTAGAAGTTTGCTCTCTAGAGGCTGAGCAGCCACTTAAACCCTTTACAAATGGACAATTTGTCTGAACTCCTGTTTGTTTATTTATTTTTCTCCTCCCTTAAGGCACCTTTACCGGGTTGGTACTGAGGTGAGGAAGAGAAGGGAAATCTCCAGGCAAGGCAGGTGGCTCCAGGGCAGCCAGACCCTGAGGCTGCAGGGAGCAGGCCACCCGCTCAGGTCACCTCAGCAGGCCTGGGGGCAGCTGGCAGCGTTTCTTACACTCAGGGTCCAGCCCACAGGTGGGTATCCTCTCTAGTCCCTGCCACGTGCCCTGGACTGAGCCCCTCTCCCACTGCATTGTCCACAGGGAGCACTGCGTTAACCAGTCACCTCCCGGAACCAGGCTGCCTCGCCCTTCCGTCACATGCACGCAGCAGCCTCTGCTTCAGCCAGTGTGATTGGAGCCGGGTGGCGACGCAACAGGCAGCTTCCTCAGAACAACGGACAGCTTCCTCCCAACAAAAGGCCACAGGCATGATGGATGCTTAAGAGATTCATGATCTGATGAGGATGCCTTCTTACCATCACTTGCCTATCTTAAACACAAAAGAGGTCTAACATAAAGTCCCTATTTATAATGAGGCTTGTGGGTCACGCCAAGAAGAAGCTCCAAGCTCTCTTTCGCACGTCTACCTCTACTTCCTTATGCACACCCATGTTCAAATCGAGGCAGACTACTGGCCGTTTCCATCCTTTACTTCCATTCCCTCTGCCAAACTCCTGCCTGGAGACCAGCCATGCCCAGTAGAACTTTCTGTGGCAATGGAAATATTTTCTCCCTGTGCTGTGCAATATGGTAGCCAATGGCCACATGTGGCCACTGAGCCCTAGAAATGTGGCTGGTGTGACTGAAGAATTAAATTCTTAATTTAATCTCAATTAACTTAAATTTAAATAGCCACGTGTGGCTGGTGGCTACCGTCTTATACAGTTCTAGATCATCCACGAAACACGTCTCTGCCCTTCTGTTCTCCACACTGAAGAGACCTCTCCCTCTTCCAGCATTTCACTCCCACCCCTTTTCTAGCATCTTCCAGAGTCTGGCTAGCAACCCCCGACAGGTCAAATAGTCATTTAGCAAACACAATGTCAGTTAACCACCCTAGGCCTCAGCTTCCTCATCTTTAAAATGGGGATAATAAAACCTGCCAGATGGAAGGTTCCCCTTCCATACCCCTCAGGAGAAGAAACTTCTTTGCAGGTCCAGACAGTCTCACAAAACAACTACTTAGTGAAAGAACTCACCAAGGGCTTGGCCTGTTCAGTGGGGACCCTGGATCCCGCTTGGACTGAGTACCGGGTTTCTGGGAATGGCTGTTCTGGAGAGATGGTGACTCCCCACAGATACTGGCCAGGGAGTGGATGCTCCAGCCATCGGCTCTTTCCTACGTACACCCAATTTTACTCCTGATGGCAGCTTACCTTTGGTGCATGTGGCTCAGCTCAGTGGCTACTGGCTGGTAGCACTTTCTAGCTATGTGGCCCTGCTTTCCCATGCCTCAATTTCCTCATCCAGATTAGTAGAGATAATAGTATAATATACAAGGGTGCCATGAGGATAAATCAGTTAACACGTGTACAGTGTTGTGTTTGACCCAGTAAGTATGTAATAAACAGTGAAATTATAGCAGCCAACTAACAATGTAAGGGTTGGTGGTTGAACTGGGGCACCTCGGGACTTAACATCAAATTATCAATTATCCACAAAGAAAATGTATATCCTTTGACCCAGTGATATCATCGCTAGTAAATTATCCTATTGAAATATTCACAGATGTAAGCCAAGATTTATTTACAAGAATAGTTACCAGGGAGTATTATAAAAGTAGGATAGGAAAAACCTAAATACAAAGTAGTATATGTGGGTTTAATAAGTTATGACTTATCTTTATGACAAAAAACTACATAGCCATTAATAAAAATGTTCACCAAACTAAGAGAAATAAAAAAGCTGTAACTCCTCCCACTACGCACTACCTAACAAAACTATGGACAATATATTTTTCAAGGAAACTACCATAGACAAAATGCTAACTGTGAATATTTTGTGGTGATGGCATCAAGAGAGATTTTTTCCCCTACATGCTTTTCTAAACATCTGTTTCGAATGTGTTATTACTTTCTTAATTATGAAAACATAGCTTTAAACAATCTTGGTTTAATAACAGGGGATGACAGTCGCCGCATAGTAATAAGTACAAAAAAGATCCCAGGGAAGATTTGCAATGTGAGAATATATCTGCATATATGCCAAGAAAAAAAATGGAAGCCTTAGGTGCCCAGAATGTGAACGGTGGTGCATACGTACTCTAACTTTGGGCTTCCGGCTAAGGGAGCAGGTGTTCTGACTTGTTCTAACTTGTTCAGGATTATGTTGGTTTAGCTGGCCCACTGGCATCCCCCTTGCTCTCAAAAGCATCCTGCTAAATTATACACTCGACCTAATTACAGAAGGCTCTCGTTTGCCCATTTGTGTTTTTCTGTATTTCTAAATTCTAATGAACCTAATGTGTTTCCTTAATTCTAATTTATACTCCCCCCACCCCCAATGCATTTTAATGTTGCTGAGAATGGAATGTAATTTACAACAGACTAGTGCTCTTGACCTCCCTCCCCACCCACCCCAGGTTCTAAAATCAGTGGTGGGTCTTACGGTCAGTAGGACCTTAGAATTGAGGAAACACAACATATTCATTTAGAAATGGGAAAACAGAGAAAATATATTAAATACTCTTTTTTAAGATCCTAAGACCTAGAGAACTGGATAAAATCAGACTGATAACCTCCCCTGTAACTCAGTCAGGGTCTTACTGGAAGTAGAAGCTAGTGTTTCTCAGAGGTTCCCGGATGAGGTGATTAACAAAATAAAATTTTCTCTAGGACTGGTGGGAGCAGGTGTAGGGCCTATGACCCTTGCTGGGACATGAGCTTTTATAAGGTGTTGAAATAACACTGATAATGATCATTGTTTTCATGAATGGCTAATTTCATTAGGCACTTATCATGTGCCAGGCATAGTCTTGTCAAATGATTACAACAACCTTGGGGGGTAAGTGCTATTACTCTCCCCATTCTACAGACAAGCAAACTGAGACCTGAGAGAGGCACCTGCCCCAGGCCATAGAGCTATATGTGCAGAGATGGGATTCATCTTCTCCATCTGGCTCCAGAATGTGGTTCTCAACCATAGGACACTGCTTCTTGCCTCTTTTACATTTTTCCTAAGCTGTGAAACTGTGCAGATGAATTCATCAGCGAAGCCTTACCTGTAAAGGTTTCTCCGAGGGCTCAGTGGTGTGGAGGTGAGGGGTGGGACTGGCACAAGAGGTTTCAACAAGCTTCCTGCAGCCAGGATTCTGATTCCTATGGCCTCAGTGATGAGGTACAAAAAGAACACCCACTACCCTATTAGTGCGCTGTTGTTGTGTTTCCCAAAAATGGCCATAGCACCATTTCCAGTCCCACTGGCTCTTCCAGAACCTTGCTATTCCCCATCAAGAGCAGAACCTATTTCCCCTCTCTGTGCACCTGCCAGCCTTGGTGGTCACCTAGAATGTGGTGAAAAAGACACTGCATGACTGCCCAGGCTGGGTCACAGGTCCGCACGACTTCCTTCTGGCCCACTGGCTCAGGACGCTCCCCCTCAGGACCCTGCCACCATGCTATGAGGAAGCTCAGACCACTTGGAGAGAACATGTGTGGGCATGCAGCCAGCTGCCTGGCGAAGGGCCCCGTTCAGTAGCCAGCATCAACCATGCCAGGTGAGGAATGCTCCTTCAGCTCATCCCAGCCCAGCTTTCAAGTCTTCCCAGCTGAGGCCCAGTCCTTACAGAGCAAAGACAAGCCCTCTTCCAAGCCCTGCCCAAATTCCTGACCCACAGAATTTGTGAGAATAGGTGTTGTTTTATACCACTCAATTTTGGGGTAACCGGATATGCAACCATAATAGCTGGGGCAGGCACTTGAATAAAAAAAGGCCCTACTCGATCTGTTTTGAAAGTAGCATATGAATTGTTCTGGGTTTCATGTTTTGATTCTTTGCATGGGGAAGCTGAGATCTGTCCAGAGGGAAGTGATGGGTCCAAGTGAGAGAGACATCTGTGACCCACACCTGGGACTTTGGCTTAAAAATGGCCCCTCAAAAGAGATGCTCTTGAGGCAGGCTCAACTGAAAGGCAGCTGTTGCCTCCGAGAGTCTTGTCACCAAACATACAATGAAACCATCATGGTGGGGATGACGGGAGAATGGCTCCATAAATCCCCCTAACCCCCGGGCCCCACATCACTGAGTGGATACTCATTCTGAATTCATCCACAGACTCACATGGGCTAAAACTGCTGGGCCAGGAGGCTCTGAGCTCGCTTTAGGCAAGTGAGAAATGCCAGTGACAGAGGCAACTTCCCACAGTTCCTGGTTTTGGCTTCCCATCAGCCTTGCAATCCAAGAGGGAGAAGGAGGAGGACAAAGACCTGACGCCTATAAGAATCATTTTTATAGCTTGCAAGAATCATATATTTATGCTTCCTGGTAAGCTTTCATTTGCAAAGAGGATCCTACTACCAAATATATCTACATAATGATTTTCTGTAGATTAAATAGGGGCAACTCTCCAGGGCTGCAGCCCAGAAGGTTCTTTGTAGTTGGGTGAGCTCTGCCATGGCCTGATGTGTGCTTTGCGACAACACAATCCTCCTACCACTTTTCTCAAGCTACTAGCCTTCTGCTTCCAGAAGGATGAGACCTGTGGACAGTGCTGAGTCAGTCCAGTTACCCGAGCTGAGCCCAGCCCGGGGCAGATGGCAGAAGCCAACCCACAGACAGGGAGGTGAGCCTAGGTCATGATCAGCAGTGCCAATCCCAGCTGACCAGCCATATGAGCAACAAACACTTATTGTCATATGCCACCGTTTTATGACTACATCACACAGCAAAAGCTAACTGATACATCTGTTTTCAGAATGTCCTGGTTTCCCGGTCAGGCAGTCCTAGTTTTCAAAGCAGAAAGAACAAAGTTATTTATCCACTGATGACTGGCTGAGTACAAACCATGTTCCCAGCTCTGTGCTCAGCACTACGCATTGCTTTCCACTCTGCCAATTTAAGGAAACCTTGATGCAGGAGAAATAATTATGCTGCTCAGTACTTTGGGCACTCTCCTGGGGAAGTAAATATTTGGAGAAGCTGTGGGGCCAGTCCCAGCAGGAGGCCTGGCATCCTGCCCTGGGCATGTGCCATAAGTAAGTGGTTTTGAATTTGAGAATGTGGGTGTGGGATGCCTTGATTAAAAACCCAGGCAGCAGAATGACAGAAGAGTGCCAGCCTGGAGGAGAGAAATTAGTCTGGGGCAAAAAATAACAAAGCCAGTACATAAGAACCATTAAGGAACTGTAGGCATGAGTCACTGATGGAAAACCACAGTTACTAATGACATGAGCTCATCATATGGTACCCCGTGGAAGGAGAAGGGAGTCTGAGTGTTGGCCAAAGGCTGGCCTCCAATCAGAATAAGCAGGACTGATGGGAGCAACAGAGTCTGGCTAGCAACCCCCGACAGGTCAAATAGTCATTTAGCAAACACAATGTCAGTTAACCACCCTAGGCCTCAGCTTCCTCATCTTTAAAATGGGGATAATAAAACCTGCCAGAGTTGATATGAGCATTAAATGAGCTCCTTTGAGCAATTCATAACAGCCTGGTACTGCTTAGTAAACACTCAACAAAAGTTAGGCATTACACCCCACTCAGGTTTGCTGGGAGGACTACATGGGATGCCTGAGAAACTCTCAGGGCAGCGTAGCCCTTGCTGGTGAGTCTGTCGGTGCAGGAAGCTGTAGGCAGGAGATGAGCACAAGAGAGAGACAGCTTAGACAACAGGCCCTGTGCTGACGGGCAAGGGGGTTCAGACCCAGACCAAGTAACTCAAAAGAAAACGGGATAAATGCCGTCAGGGAGGTAAAGTTTGTGAGGAAGGATGCTTGGAGGAGGGAGAAGATCAGGCCTGTCCTGTGAGGAGTAGATGGGGCCTGTGTGTGGGGCCTGTAGGAGGCGGGAGGTGACACTGGAACTTCCAGCAGAGGGAACACAGCAAGGGAAGGCATGGTGTGGAAGAGCAGTGGGAATATTTGGGAATAGGTGAGTTGGCCGTTGTAGGCAAACCCCACATGCGTGTGAAGGAGTGTGGTGAGAACAGAGCTGGCAGGGAGGTGCGGGCATGTGGTTCCGGGCTGAGGAAGCCAACATTATGGGTGGGCAGCGGGGAGCCCGAGAGTATTACTGAGGAGAGAAGAGCCCCAGGCAGAACCACACTCCAGAAGGAGATGGGCAGCAGAAGGGACGCAGAGACCACGCAGAAGGTGGCTGTGCTGGTCCTAGCAAGGCAATGGGGATGAGAATGAGAGCCCAGCCAGCAGAGATGGGGAGAAAAAGGGGGTGCAGAGGGCAGGGGTGTCCCAGGGAGCCTCCGAGGATCAAGGCTGCACGGTGATGGGGGAGCAGGCCACCTCTGGCCACAGGGCCTGTTCCTACAGGACTCTCCCCTTGCTGGCTCAGGAGGGAGGTGGCTGCCTTGGACTCCTCAGAGTGCTGACAACATGCTCAAAATGAGTGGGTAATTCCGTCTGTCCAAACACTTCCACACAGGAAACCACAGATCGGAGCAAAATGCACCAGGCCTCCTCCCAGCTTCAGGCCATCCGCTGTGCCCCCTCTCCTGCTCTCTGAGCCAGTTCTGGAGAACAGCCCCCAGAGCAGACCTCTCTCCCCTGCCCTCTGGCTGCCTGTGCTTCCAGGGAGCAGAAAGCCTGCCAAGCTGAACCACCCCCTTCAGACAGGCAACACTGTGGGGGCTGTGGTGTGACCACCTCCCCACTGTCCCCCTCTCCTCCAGCTACCCTGTCTTCAGGTCAAAGGCACAATCACTGTGACCTCTGTCCCCAGCGGTTCAGTGAGGTCCTTTCAGAAGGGAGGCGTGGGTAGGACCTTCTCTGAAGCCTGTATTCTCCTTTGCTCTCTCACTTTTGAGTTATCTGCATGCCAGGTAAAAATACAGACCTCCCTTCAGAAGGTTCTCTACCCCTGGGTAGAGAAATATAAAATAAAAATAACCCTGTAAAAATAACTTATTAAAAATAACCCTGTAAGGCTGGAACCCAGCCCCTCCCTGCATTCCCCTCACCTGGCCTGCAGTGTCACCCTGAAGCCTCCTGCTGGGGCAAAAGCTGCCTGGTGGTGAGACAAAGAGGGCCTTTCAATCCCCACTAAGCAGCTGGCTCCTGCCCTGGGTCTGGATGCCTTTGGAGGAAGCAAGGAGAATGTGAACATGAAACAGACACAAACAAAAGGTTTGTCCTAAACAAAGCCGCCTCTCATGCACCTGCAACAGGGACGGGCCTCTCAGATAAATCCAGCACAAGTACAGTCCTCCAGGGCAGTATGGGGCCAGGAATCAGGTGAGGCAGATCAATCAGAATCTAGCTTCTGATCTCAAATGCTTCCTCCTAAAACCTGTTTCTCAATTGAGTTTCATAAATTCATGCTTTTCTAACATGTGGGCAGAAGTGAGAAATAAGTAAAGCCAAAAAGAATGGCAACTAGAGGAAAAGGAAAGAGAGATATGGATTTGAATAACTCACACTAGACTTATGAATGTCTCAAAAGGCAAGCCTGAAAGTGGGCTGGGTCATTAGCAAGCTTACAGATAAACTTTTTCCAGGCTATCAAAACCCTCAACAAAATATTAGCATTTGGAGTCCAACAATATATAAAAAATACATAAATGCACAAGTAACTTTATTCCAGGAATGTGTGGCTGGCTCAACATTTGAAAATCAATGAATACACCATATTAACAGACCAAAGAAGACAAACCAGATATTCTTATGGACTGATGCAAGAAAAGCATTTGACAAAATTCATTAACAATGAAAACTTTAAGTGAACTAGAATAGCAGGAACCTCTGTGACCTGATAAAGGGCTTCTACAAAAAACAAAACAAAACAAAACTACAGCTAACCTAACACTTAGTGAAATCTATCTCTAAGATAGGGAACAAGGAAGGGCTGTCATTTCTCACTGTTCTTACTTAACACACTGCTGGAAGTTGCAGTAAGGTATGAAAAAGAAAAGACCTATAGATTGAAAAGGAAGAGACAAAACTTTTTTATTTGTAGACATGACTACTTATGTAGAAAATGCCAAGGAATCAATATAAAAAGATTCTAGAGCTAATAAATTAGTATAGCAATGTCACAGGTTGCATGATCAGTATACAAAAACCAACAAATTCTATATTTTAGCAGTGAACAACTGAAATTAAATATTAGAATCAAATAGGACTATTCACAATAGCAGCAAAAAAAAAAAAAGGAAATCTTTATCAGTTGTAAATCTAACTTTAGAGTAGGATAAAACTACAGAGGTATAACATGTTTGTGGACTGGAAGAGGCAATATTGTTGGCATGCCAATTCTCCCCTAACAGATATACAGATTCAACACAATCCCAACGAAATCCAGTAAGCTTTTTGGGTGATGGGGTGGGTGATAGATACCTGACTTCATGCATTTGCCAACACACACAGAACTATTATAAAGCTCTGAAATTATTTGTGGTGATGGTGGCACATATTCTGTGGATATATTAAAAATCACTGAATTATACAATTGAAATGGATGAACTGTTGGTATGTGAAATTTATCTCAGTGAAATGGTTACCAGAAAAGACCTTAAAACAAAAACAAAAACAAAAGCAAAAAAAAGACACCTGTAGAGAGGTGATGATACCATCAAACCACAGACTGAGGGGTTGAGATAAGCAAACATTTACAGGCTCAGCCCTCATAGCACTTTGGTCAAAACCTCATGGAAGCAGTTCCACAGCCATTTTTCAGAACTCGAACTTTCTCTGCCCTGGAATTTCTTGATACCAACAGGTGAGCTTCTTAATAATGCCCAGTATAGGAATGGCACAGCCCCCAGCACTCCCAGCTCCTCTGTGCCAGTGCCCAGGCATTCTTGAACTTGCCCAGCAATTCAGTATGACCCAGTATATATACCAACTAGAACAACAGTGATCTTGAACATTTTCCTCCTACTTTACAGGAAAGAAATTTGAGACCAAGAAAAGGGACATGATTTACCCAGAATCACTTAGGTGATGGGAAATAGAGGCAAGAGCTAAGGCTATGTTCTCTCTTCGTCACCTCGACACCTTTCTGCTAGGTCAAAAATATGGGGCATGTATTACACGCTCTATACTTTAATAGCAAAGTGCAAAACAGAAGCTCTGCTAAACCCTGAATGAAGGTGAATTCTCTCCTCACCCAGACACTGACCTGTGCCCATCTAACACTTCTAGTAAAAGGACCAAATGAGATGGGGACATGCAAAGGGGAGAGAGGATGAAGACCTGGGAGGAAATAGGACTATCATGCATATTAAGAATATATCCAGTCAATTTCTGGAGAAAAGATGAAAGATCTCACTAGGGCACTAAAGGGAGGTAACAGAATAGTAACTAACAGTTATTCAAGGCTCAAACACTGCATATAGGATTTACACAGTAACCCTCAGAACCATGTAATATCAGCCCCATTTCACAGCTGAGGCCCAGAGCAGTTAGGTGACTTACCCATGATCTCACTCAAGCAATGGGAATCCCACTACCTCTGACTACAGCTGTGTGACTTGGAAAAGCTACATAACCTCCCCAAAGCCTCAGCTTTCCCATTGGGAAAGTGGAGATGACAAATAGTAACCCACTTAGGGGGCACCTCATCTGAGATTATACCTGAAAAGCACCAAGCAGAGTGCCTGGCACATATTACATGCTCCACATGTACTAAAGGCAAAATAAACCTTCATTAGGTCCACAGAACAATTCTATGATTGTAAACAATCTACAGGCCCCATAACATAACATTCTTGTGTTACCATTGCTCTTCCTTAACTGAATTTTCTGGAAGGAGTTTCTTTTTGTGTATGAATTAAAAACCAAATTGAAGCCACCACCTCATCGGCCTCTCTTCCCCCAGTGAAGAGGGCCCTTCCTGCCTTTATTTTTCTTCACCTTTCCCCCTGGCTCTGAGGCACAAAGGATTCAGACTGACGTAAAGTAGACGTCTGTTCAGGGACAGATGGTCTGTGCAATTTGAATATTTATTATCTTAGTAACTGGTACTTTACCTCTCACCTCTCCCTCAAGTTAGAAGGGATTAAAGGAGACTTAATAAGAAATGTCAAAGATGAAGAGAGGAGCAGAGATCTGCACCAAACAGGAGCTGTGAATGCAGTGCTGAAGTAACATTATGAAGATCAACAAAGAAAGTGCAAACTTTCAAGGTGAGTGTAGCATTAACAATGAAAACTGAACCAAGAAACTTTTGTTTGGAGCTCACAATATGGGATGGGGAGTGGGGAGGAATTTCCCTGAAAATAGACTCTGAAACATGTTCCCAGCCCTCATGATAGTTACGGGGCAGACATTAAGGGAGGGAAGAAGCAAATAAATAATTACAAATTACAGAACCCCATGTTATGATTTCTAATATATACTGTTAAATAAAAACAGCAAGGTGAAAAATCATGAAAAACACAAGGTGCCCATTGTATAATGGAGGGATCAGGCTGACCAACACCGTGCCCAAGACCAGTCTCAACACCATGAACGCAAAGATAACAGACATCAGGTATCTCCTGATGGAAATACACATCACCACCCAGGTTGTGGTTTTACAATAAACAGATGTGAATCTGATGAAACTCTAGGTCTAATTGCCAATTTGTGGGAAATACGAGAACTGGAGAACTTGTTAGTGACACAAGGCAGCACTCGGGCACATCTACTCAGTGGGAATGAACCACAGGAATGAAGAACCTGATTTATTCAAGAAATAAATTATAAGGAAAAAAGTGGGGAGGGACTCATAGATAAAGAGATTTGAGAGAGACATGGGTGAAATACGTGTGTTTTTTGTTTGGATCCTGATTAGAACAAACCAACTGTTTAAAAACATACACACACCCACAACTGGAAAACACTGAACAGCCTGGATATTTGATGATGCTAAGGAATTATTGTTAGTTAAGTTGTGACAATAGTAAAATAAGATATGATATAATAGTGGTCATTATTAAGAACAATGCATTCTGAAATATGGAGCCTAGAATTTGCTTTCAAAATAAGCCATGCAGTAAAGGGCAGACATAGATGAAACAAGATGGGCCATGTGTTGATAACTGTTTTAGCTAGATGATGGGTAGGTGTGGGGTCATTATAATCTCAGTACACTTACGTTGAAAATGGCCCATAATAAAAACTTTAAAAAGCAAGGGTACAGAACAGCAAGTATAAGCAAGTCCTGGAAACAATGTTGCCACCAGAGACTGGCTGGAACAGAGGTGGGGGAAAATTTTTCCAGTTTACCCTTTTAGACTTTGTGAATTTTGAACTGAACTATGTGAATATATATCATTATATATCTATTATCTATTGAGTATTATACAATACATAGTATCTATTTTATAAATAATTTAAAATTAAAATTAATTGTAATTGTAGCAGGGAAAGGCTAAGTGATATTAAAATCTGTGCTCCTCCTTCCAAAGCACAAACCTGTAGCCGAGTAGTGGTTGGTGCCTAGCCAGGGAACTAGGAAGAGGAAAGGCTAGAGTGTTGAATTGAAACGTGAGGGTGTGTTTGTGACAGCAGCTAGCATTACACTAATACAGTAAGAACTATGAGAACAGCTGCAAATGAAAGAACTGGGTGCTGCTGGGGTGGACAGGGGTATAATGAAGATGTAAACTGGCAAACTATGAACAGAAACAAAATGGACCAAAGTTGCTTTAACAGCTTCCAGTTACTATTATCTCCTAATAGTCGATGAACTGGCTCATTCATTTGTTCTCATGATATTTCACTATCTATATGGACCATATTCAAGCTGTAAACTGGAAATTATTTTGAAATCAACAAAATAATGTATATATCCATTGAATGAATAATCCCATCTCAGAGTTTATCTTAAGGAAAATAACACTAGTCAGAAAGCTCTACTACACACTGTAAAGTAGGTTGGCTAACTTTTTTTGTAAAGGACCAGAGAGTAAGTATTTTAGGCTTTGGGGGCCATATAAGCTCTACTAAAACTATTCAGCTCTGCCTTTGTAATAAAGCAACCATGTGCAAACATAAATAATCCCATTTGGCTGTTTCCAATGAAACTTTATTTATAAAAACAGGTGGCAGGCCAGATTTGGACAGTGGGCTATAGTTTGCCAACCCCTGCAAATGATCAACATAGTATCATTTATAGTAGCTAATAGCTCAAAAACAACCTGCATGTTCAAAAGAGAATGGTTAAATTAAAGAATATCCACTTAGATGATTGTACATAATATGAATAATTATGAAGACTTACAGCAAAAGAGATATGTTACTAAATACTGTATTTTGCAATGAAAAAATAAAAGGAGAATTCCTGATTGTACTCAGTAGGATTAGAGCTCTGCAAACTTCAGGCAGACACTTAGACAAGGCCCAAAATAATTGATCTGTGGAATCTGTGGGATGGTGGGCCCAGTGGTGAATTTAAAAAAAAATTAATTTGTTGGGTCTAATTAAATTAATCACACTCTAATCACATTTGTGTAATAATAGAATCCCCAAAACAAAAATTAAATGCCAAAACTATAACATGTCTTCAGTGGAAGACTCAGGTGAAACAGGTAAATTAACATGCTCACTGCATCACTAATTTCTCTAACAGTTTCTATGAGACAGTTGACAGTGACTGAGAAGTTGTCAAAGCCTAACGGACCCACCACTAACTTATTCCTGTGGCTACAGCTCTTTCCGCCTCTACCACTACCAAAAAGCCCATTTTGTGAACTGACCAAGTTTTCAAATTGTCTACCTTCTCTCTCCATTCTGGGCACTTGCACAGGCCGTTCCCTCCTCCAGAACACTCCTCCTGCCTGTTCCTCCTGCCCTGCCCCCTCCCACACTCAGGTCTCAGCCTGGAGGCTCTTTCCCCATGAAGGTCTGTCCTAGGCAGGAGGACCCACTGTCTGTGCCCACAGCATCCTGCTCTTCCTCCTTCGTGATACTTAGCACCCTCGTACTGACTACACTTAACTGATTCAAAGATGCTCATTCATGCACATTTTTACTTCCCTCAGTCAGGCATGAATCTTATGGTTGCTGTTGTCAGACCAGACAGCAGTTGTAAAGTGGTTACCTCCGCCTGCCACGTGCTAATGTGCTAGTGTCAAAACTTGTGGTGTGGGTGTCAGCAGTGTGGAAGAAAATCCCAGAGACAAGCCCTTGGAACCAGAAGCTTGTGGGGCTGAGATGGCGGGCTGGTGAATGTGGCACATTTAGCATCATTCCTGTCATGGGAGTCAAAAGCCAGCTCCTGAGCCCAGCACCAGTGGCTTTCAGTTTTTATGGATTCTCCTAAGGAATGGCTGCATTGCTCACATCTTTGATGGAACAGAAGATAACAGCATGTGTTAAACTATTAAAAAAAAAAAAAGAAGAGGAAAGCTCAGACTATAAAGAAGTTTTAGGAGTATCCAAACAAATTTATTTTCCTTCATCAATTTTTCTTTTTATGTATTCACAAGAGTATAAAAAAATCTGTTTAATTAAGTCTAAAGGGATTCTTTCCATGAGCATCAAATGATAATTCTAAGGGTTGAAAGAGATTTGTGTTATATATAATTAATGTTTTCTTTTTCTTAGCAATGCCTACAACAGTAGCACCTTAGAGATGATGAAATGACCCCCGCTCAGTATCTAGATTTTCTGCCCACAGGGGAGGGGCTGGATCTGCCTTGTTCCTTACTGTACCCCCAGCAGCTGGCACAGTGCAGGAACAGAGTAGGCACTGAACACTTATCCATTGAAGTGACTTGAAGGAGGGTCTGCCAGGCAAAGGTCTGTGACCAGGATCACACCAGAGGGTTAGCACCTGAGCCAGAAATAGGAATCCCAAAGTGAGCTTGCCACCTCTGGCATTCAATTCTTTCGGCCTCTAATCCAATACAGTAATGCAACTTTTCAGTGCCTCCTGGTGGTGTTTTAAACTAGGAACCGTGTCCTGACAGCCGACAACCTGACAAGCACACCCTCACCCTTGGCTTGCCTCCATTTGCTTTGGCACAATAAACTGCTATTTTGACAGTCAGTTTATGGCAACTTGTCAGCTCAACTAAATAAAGCAGAAAGGTGCCCTCGCACTGGCAATGGCACAGAAGCTGTATCGTAATCAGAAGCTCCAGGATGGACATCCTAGCCTCTCCTCACTGGGTCCCCTGCATCTTGTCTGGCCGCTCACCGCTCTGCGGGGACTCCCAGCTTCCTGGCCTGCAGGCCTGGACTTCCGTGCCCCAGGCCCACCGCACCTTCTGGGCCCGTGGCCCACACTCGGCATTTTCACATCTTCTGAGGAAGGTCCAAGTCTCTTAAGCATTCCATCCAGGCTGACTTTTTTGAAAGGAGTGCTATTACCAGAGGTTTTGGCAAAGAAAATATGCTTTCATTCATTAAAAAAAAAAGAAAGAAAGATATATTGTGAGGGCTTTCCATGTTCTGGCACCAGGTCGGGACCTGGAGGCATGGCCCTGCAGTAACCCAGAGAAGGGCTGCTGCCCCTCTGCAGTGCAGGTCCTGGGGGAGAAGACCACTGAAAATACATCACAGAGAAGTGAACAAGGGGGTGTCAGCTAGAGAAGAAGGCAGATTTACAGACTTCTTCTGTGAAGAAGGCAGAGTGGCAACAGGGGAGGGTGATGGGGTTGGGTGGAGCTGGGGGACACTTTAGTTGGGGGGGTGCTGGAGAAGGCATGGCCCTGAAGGCAGGACTGGGAGCTGCAGACAGGCAGCAGGCACTTGCTAGACCTGGGTGTGATTCTGTTTCCTTATCTATAACACATGAAAAATAGGGGCTTACAATCTTCTGCATATAGCTGACAGAAAAGGAAAGAGAATCCTGCCTTTGAAAAGCCTCAGACAGGAAGTGACAAGTGTCACTTCTACTCTCACTCCATTGGTGAGAACGAGCTGCACGACCCTCCTTAAACAAAAGACTGCAGGAAATGCCTGTGGCCGCACAGCTGCCAACCAGAGACAACCCCACACTGTGAAGAGAGAGCACGAGTTTTTGGTGAACAGCTAAACACCCCTGCCATGGAGTTAAACCCTGTACAGCAGAATCTGGCTGCATGATTGCCGTGAGTTCATATGCTTGGCATAAAATACCTAAATGACAGAGTCCCTAAATGACAGAGGATTACATGAGGTACTTCACGTCGTTGTTTACAGAATAGGACTTGGTGGGGTATAAGCCCTCCAGACATTTTAGCCATTATCCCAAGGATGTGACGTTTGAGCTAAGACTTTTATTTTTTTGAAGACAGGACATGCAGTTAAGCTCAACATGAACTATTAAATATTAACCTCAGATAGGAAGTTTGCAGAAGGGTCTTTTGTAAAAACGAAGGCACTGAAACTGAGATAAAGTGTTCATAATGCAAACCGGACTTCTCTTTCATTTCTCTTCTGCCTCCCTTGTAGCTACAAAATGCTGAGAATCAGAGGGTCCTGCCAAACCGACTTCAATATCCCACAGTGGTACTGCTTTGTCCTAGGCTCTGCACAAATGTCAAGGTCATGAAAGACAAGAAAAGCTGCTCCGGATTGAAAGTGATTAAAGATATCTGACAACTGAATGCAACTCGTGATCTGGGATGGGATCCTAGGCCAGGAAAAGGACAATAGTGGGTCAACTGATGAAATCTGAATAAGGCTGGTAGATTAAACAGGGGCGTGGTGCTGTGAATTTACCGATTTAAGTAAGTGTACTGCAGTTATACACGAGAAGGTCCCTCTTCTTAGGAAATACACTCTGAGGTACCACTGTGCAAAAGGGCATTATGTCTGCCAACTTACGCTCAAATGGTTCAGAGGAAAAACAGTATGTCTATAAATGGAAAGTGATTATGAACAAATGCGGTAAAAGGAGAACAGTTGAGAACTTGGGGGAAAGGTAAAGGGAGAGTTCTTGGCACTGCTTCTGCCAAGTGTCTGTAAATCTGGAATTATTCATAAATAAAAAGTTATAAAAGTATCTATAATTTAGAGACTTAAATCACCAGGCTCTTCTACAAACCATGAAAAAAACAGTAACTATTTCACTAGCAGTAGATTAAGCAGGGCTAGTTTGATCACCTTAATACATGTATTTTGAGCTGCAGCATCTTATCGTTTGTGTCCACCCTGCCATCTGAGAATGACTCTGATGTCCTGTTCACTTTTGCGCTGTCTTTATGGTTCTGCTGTTCTCAGCAGAAATTCATGACTGATTCTCTCTTTGAATAAGCACTTAAGGAAAAAGATGTAGCAAAATAAAGAAGACAGAGATGTAACCGCTATCCAGAGTGGCAGAGAGTGGCCATCACCTCTCTGAAACATCATTCCTGGAAATTAGCAAAGTGCTTTTTAAAGAAGATGACATTAAATGTCCACAGTCTACTATGCTATAGATTTTTAGCATCTGACTGCAATGGGAAGTCTTGAATTGGTTGTATTAGTTTCCTGTGGCTGCTGTGACATATTACAATAAACTTGGTGGCTTAAAAATAACAGGAATTTATTCTTTCACACTTCTGGAGGTCAGACATCTGAGATGAGTACCACTGGGCTGAAGTCAAGGCACCACAGAACTGAATCTCTCGGGAGAACCTCTCCTTGCTTCTTCCAGCCTCGGGTGGCTGTCCCGATATTCCTGGGCTCATGGCTGCACCACTGCACTCTGCCACACTCCACAGCACCATCGCCTTCTCCTCCCTTGGGTGTCTGTCACAAAAACACCTGTCATTGGATTTAGGGGCCTCCCAGATAATCATTTCAAGACCCTCAGCTTAATTTCATCTGGAAAGACCCTTGTTGCAAATAAAGTAACATTCACGGGTTCTCAGGATTAGGGTGTGGATATATCTTTGGGAGGCTACCATTCAACCCTCTACAACTGAAAAGCAATTCTTCATCCCTAAGCCATACTAAGTCAACTGTATATTGAAGCAGCGATCTCATCTCTAAATACAGGACTGATGTCCCCACAAACTGTGATGGTAGACTGTCGGCAAGGAGACCCCTATCGGGCCCAGGGGCTGCATTAGCTCTTTCTTCTGCCTCAAGTGACAATCAGTAAACAGAACACACTGTTCAATAAAGGTGACACTCCAGGAACCCTCATAAAATGAATGTCAGTGGTCCTCTTTTACCTTTTCCAAGTGTGAGTGAAACTCTTAACAGTATGTGTCAATATAGCCCCATCTGTGAAATAAAATATTGTTCTCCAGGAAACTTTTTCTGTGGTTATGATCTTAGCTCCTTCTGAAGAGTTAAAACAAATTATTTATGCTACAGTGATACTGCTTCTAATTCCCTGTAAAAGATTACAGAAATAATTTTGCTCCTTACTGATTTTATTTTTCACTCAGTAAACATTGTTTTCCTCTCCCCTGTTTCAAATAGGAGTTGAAAAAAATAACATCACTGTTTAAGTAGACAGGAAAAGGTAACACCAAAATCCTGTGGGTCTGTCAGGCAGCTGCCTGGCATTGCAGAGCTGGGGGTGTGTGTGTGTGCCTGGACAAGAATACCGATAAACCAGTTTTGCGGGTGGAAGGAGGCTGCAGTCAGGTTTGTATGTCCCCGGAGGGTGTAAGCTTCGAGCCTCAGCAGAGCCCAGAAAGGCCGGAAACAATCCCAGCGGCTCCTGCGGAACACAGCAGTCCACTGGTGTCCTGCTCTTGGGGCTTCACCAGCTCAGTGCATCCCTCCCCAGCTCCTGCAGGGGGCGCTGCGCCAGCTCCTCCCACCTAATTTCCCCGGGACTGCTGCCCCTGTCCGGCTGGGAGGTCCCTAAGAGTTTATCTGCTCCCTTCCCTGGTCCGTAGCCGATGAAGGATACAAAATCCCAGCTTCACTGCCTCCTAACAGGAGACTGTCTGGTGTGCCACACTTTCCAGAGTCCCCTGAAAGATCAGGCTGAGGCTAGACTTCAAAACCCAGCCTTTGTCTAGCCCCTTCTGCCCTGGCCTACTTCCTGCTCTCAAACCAGTTGCACAAGAATCCTGGTCTCTAGTTCTACTTCTAGGGAAGCTGACTCCAACACTCCCTGTGATGGACGCTCGGAAATTCTAAGAAAAATCCTGGTCATGTTTCCAGACCTTGGTTCCTAGTATCTTAAAGCAAAGTGGGAGACCAGAGCAGGGGAACTCAACACCGTCTGAACACTAGTCTTTCCCAATGGCAGTGATGTGGAAGACCCCTGACGCCCTCGTGGAGGTCACAAGGTGATGTTTGGGAATCTGTGTTTTAGAACATAAGAAAAAATTTCCAACAGCAGGCAACAAATGGCCCAGGAATTCTACTTCTAGGAATTTCTCCTGATATTCTTGAGCACACATGAAACTAGGATATGTGCAGGGGTATACATTAGAGCACCGTGAGATAACAGGAGATGGGAAATAACCTAAATGCTATCACTAGGCGCTGGGCAAATAAATTACGGTAAATCCATTCTCTGGAACAACAATGCTGCTGTTAAAGAGAATGGGGAGAATGAGAATACTCTTTCTGAATGGATATGGAATTCTCTCCATGCTGGAAAAGTTCAGTAATGCAAATACAGAGAAGCGAGGATAAGTATGCTCTCACTGGGGTGGGGGACAGACACACACACACACACACACACACACACACACATGCACAAAGTAATTCCTCAAGGAAATATAAGAAATTAGTGTCACTGGTAACCTCTGGGGAGGGAAAGTGAGAACTGGGGGTCTTTTGTACTTTTAAAATCTTGATCATGGGAATGTTATCTATTTTTTGAAGGTAAATACAATGTTAACAACTGTAAAACCATTGTTTTTTAGAACGGCTCTTGGAAGCGACTGTGGAGGAGAGCTGGGACAGCTGGGAGATGGAGGCAGCTCTCACAAGCCTAGTGGCTGCAGACAGGGCCACACACCAGCTTCCTCATCTGTAAAATGGGGATACGGCACCTCTGAGGGATGTCATAATGACAGGTGAGTTCTTGCAAATAATGCCTTCAGTACACTGCCCAGACCAAGAACTCAACAGATTTGCTCCACAGGAATTCAATGACATATGACTATAAAAATTTTATCACTATAAAAATGGCATAGCACCTTCTGGCTCCTGCACTACTGTTGCCCCATCTTTCCTTGCTGAGGAGCAGCCACATGGCAGCCAGAGCTGATGAAGAATACAGGGGCTTCTGGGGATGTTATCTACTACTGTGTAACAAATTACCACAAACTAAGGAGCTTAAAACAACATTCATTTGTCATTCTCACAATATCCAAGGGTCAGGAGCCCTGGCCAGGAGTCTTCTGCCCAGGGTCTCACAAGGCTGCAAGCAAGATGTTGTCCAGGTTGGGGGTTTCATCTGAGCCTTGAGGTCCTCTTCTGGACTTACATGGTTGTGGGTAGAATTCAATTCCTTGCAGGTGAAGGACTGAGGTCCCTGTTTTCTTGCTGTCAGCTGAGAGCTGCTCTAGATATGGCCCATAGGTGCATGCCACATGGCCTTCTGCTAGGCCTTTCCCAGCAAGGAGTTATGCCTTCAGGGCCAGCAGGAGAATATCCCTCTTTGGGAAGAACCCAGTACCTCCTTAAAGACTTTATCTGATGGAACAAGGCCCACTGGAAGGTAATCTCCTTTTGATGAACTCAGAATCAACTGATGTGGGACCTGAATTACATCTGCAACGTATCATTGGAACGATACCCCTCACCTTTGCTCTATTTTATTGGTTAGAAGCAAGTCACATGACCCCTCCCACTTTTCAAGAGGCTGGAATTACACAGGTTGTAACTCATTGGGGGTCACCCTAGGGTGTCTGCTATCTTGGGTGAGCCTAAGAGCCTGCTCACCACACTTGGAAAGATGGCAGACCACGGTGGGAAAAGGCTAGGCTTGGCCACACCTGGGTTCAAGTGCTGGCTCTAGAATTGAATGGATACTTTGAACTTTGGGCAAGTTACAAAACCTCCCAGCTCCTGTTCAACCAAAAGAAGGGGAAAATAAATAACATACAGAATCACTAGAAGGGCTAAACCAAGGAAAACTGCACATAAAAATCACCTAACATAGTAGAGCAGACACTAAACCTTAGTTCCCATTTCTCTTTCCAATCCTTCCAGAACTCAGAACTTAAAAATGAGGATTAATAATGATGGTTTCCTCTTAAGCCTTCCAGCAGCTCTGTGGGTAACGTGCACACTTTCTAAAATACCATACACACACTGTTTGATACCCTGGTGAGGGGTTTTCCGCACTCCTACTGATTTCATCTCTGGCAAAGGGTGAAATTGTCACTTGCACCTGCTGTCTTATCTCACTGCACCTCCTTTCAGGTCTGCTGAAGCCTGCCCACCAATGAGGAGCCAAATGGATAAATTATAGTGCAACCAAATACTGGACGCATATGCAGTTATTACAACATTGTCTCCAAGCAAGTTTAAGTGATATGTGAAAATACATATGGCTTATTGATAATGAAAAAGAAATGACCCCAAACTGTCCTTTTATGAGCTCAGGATCTGGACTCAAACTGCCTGGCCCAAAACCCAACTTCAGTATTTATGGCTCTGTGACTTTGGGCAAAATACCTAACCTCTCTGCACCTGTTCCCTCATCTGTAAAATGCAGATAATGCCCTACCTATTAGGAGGATTAAATGAAGTGACTATGTAAAGCACCTAGTGCAGTGGCTATCACCTGATGGGAACTCAGTGATAGGTGCCCTTATTATTATTAAATAACACTTCCATCATTTGAGAGGAAAGTTCAAGAAAGAGTTCTTTGTAAACAATATTAATGTTGTTTCTACCTTCTGAGGGAAATAAAGAAAATCAAAGAGGAAGAAATGAGTAAAAACATATTGAGGTCATACTAGACCTAATTCTATTTTCCAGAAGGTTCCAATTTACTCTGTACCTGAAAGCATTTAATTATTTTCTCCTTTTCCCACTTCCCATTCCCCTCTGAAGGAGTTTCATTTTCTCCATCTTTAAAAGTCAGGATGATACTGTTTTTCTCTTAAGTTTCACAACAATCCTTTCTGTGGATAATATGTGGAAACTGCTTCACAGGCAATTTCTCTTTATCACTCAATTTATCCTATCTATTTGCAGCAAAATAACAATTTTAAAATGAGTGTGACTGCCCCAGGAAATGGAAGGGCCATGTCCATGCCATGCCAGGTGCAAGGCTTTCTCTGCAGGAGGCCAAGAAGCTTCTGTTAATGATTTCCGCCAGGGAGCGTGGGATGGGCGGGGGCAGGGAGGAGGGACAGATTCCCACCCATCCTCCTGTTGCCAGGGCCAGAGCGGAGCTGCTGAGCAACTGGCAGCCAGAGCCAGGCCTTGAGCCAGGCTGCTGATGCCAGGAGTTGCTAAGGACCCCAGTGTGGAATGGCCAGGGAGTGAGCAGCGGGTGAGAGAACCACTGAGCCGAGCTGGTGACAAAGACAGTGAGCATGTGGCAGGCGGCAGGTCAGAGAGAGGCCTCTGTGGGCAGCATGCCGGCCAGCTGAGCAGGCAGATGGCAGCAGGGAGGAAACAGATGGACTTCTTGTGGTGCTGAGAAGCGGGGGAGGGAGGAAGGGGGTGCAGAGGAGGGCCTCCCTAACACAAGAACTTAAATAAACACACTGACCCACACAGGGAGTCCCCCAAGTGAGGCGTAGGACTGCCCTGGAGGGTCTCTAGGACCCACTCTAATGACAGAAACCCATGGGACTCTCTCCAGAACCCCACTCCACCCCAGCCCCTGCAGCCTGGCGGACCCTTCAGCTGGTGTCTTCATCAGTACCATCTCCTCTGGCCAGTGGTTACCAATCTGGGGGCAGGTAGTTATTCGGGGTGGCCTGGAGGGGACTTCTTGCCAGTAGTTAAGATCCACATACTCTGCAGGCAGAATAAATAAGCCCTCACACCTGTGTAGAACTACGATTCTTTAAACATAGGCACATGCTATTGCCATGACTGAAGTGCAAGTGCATTTAAAAGCACTGCAGAATTCTCCAGCCTGTCAATTTCATTGTTCCTTTTCCAAACTCTCAGACACCAAAAACACTATTACAACTTAAAATATTGCTATCACATTTGGCTCCTTGAAATTTCTGGATGATAAAGAGATACCTGTATTTCTAGATGCTAAAAGTTTAGATAACTGTTTAATGCCACCATGCTCTGAAGGGCAAGAAGAACTTCATTTCTCTCTCTGTAAGAGGTCACCTCATGTATCCTGAGGAAGTTCTTTATAGATCTGTACACTAGGAGTTCTTACAAGGAAGTTCATCACAGCCTTGGGCAGAACCAGAAGCTCCTTGGGCCACAGTAAGGGAGAGGAGCTGGTCACAGAGACCACAGTACATCCAGGACTGGATACAGTAACACTATTAAAAACCAAATTGCAGATGAATGTTAAGTGACATGAGAAAACATTCATCACATATAAAGCAAAAAAAGCACTTCATAAAATATGTATAGATCTTCATTTTGTAAAACACACACTCCCAAATTATGCATGTCTACTATGAAACAGTATAACATTTTACTTTAAATATTAATCTCAGGGAGAGGAGTTTGGGAGCGTATACCTTCCTCTAGGTGTTTCTCAAAATTTCTACAAGGAACAAACATTACTTCTGTTACTGGATATAAAGCCCATACTTATGATGTTTCATTATTTTCATTTTGTTTTACCATTGATAGAAACAGTAGTTTCTCGTTCTTGGATCAGGGTTGGGTTGGGCTCAAGAGAATCCTGGCAGTGAGTTTCTTTGCTGCCTTTAACTCTCCAGCTTCCAGGAAACAGGAGCTGGGTGTGCACATTGCTTTGGATGGCCTGACCCAGATCTAAATCAGAGCGCAGAGGGATGGACCATTCTGGGTTAGGCTGGTCGTTTTCCACTCACAGGTCTATTTACAGCTGTACGAGGGGCTGAGACTCCCTGTGGTCTAATTCGGTTTGGGAACGGGGCTGTGAATTCCTGAAGTGAAGCCCCTAATTGCCCTGACCTCCAGGAGGGACTTGAGGATGTCCTCCCTGCCAGAAAACATTGTGCTCCCCACCAGACTCACATCCGCTCAGGGCGCATCCAGCTGGGGTAGGCTCCTTCAGTTCTACTTCACACAAAGCATCTCTTTAGGATATTAAATATTTGCAAAGCCCCCATTACTATCCTGAAATAAAATGTATGCACAATCTGATCTTAATCCCTGTGACAACCAAAAATGCTTCCATGAAATTCCAAAATAACCCCTTGCAGGCAGTTCAGCCCCAAGTTGAGAGAGAACCACTATGTCAACGGAGGGTTGATACTAACATGATGCTTCCCTGATATTCTTTGATTAAGGACCAGACCCTCATCAGGATCTGGCAGATGGTGGGTTCTTGTCCCTGCATGTTTCTCCATTCTCACCCACACAAGGTTGTCCCCTCCCCTCCAACCCTAGCAATACTCCTTCCTCCAGTCTCAGAGCCACTATCTGTGCTCTTCTCCCAGTAATGCTGTTCCCTCATCCTTCAGTATTCCTCTTACCTCCCAGACAAGTCAGATGCCCTCATTAGTTCTCTGTGGTATGGAATATTTCTCTTTCCTAGCTTTTGTCCCACTGTATAGTTATGTATCAGCAATCATTTTATTAATGTTTATGTTCCCTATTGGAGTATGAGGACAGGGGCTGATCTGTCTTGCTTCCTTTTGTTTCCAAAGTGTCCTAGCATACAATAGGTGCTCAAACATTTGCTGAATAAAAAACTTAACCTTCTGTATGCTTCAGAAGATTGGAGACTGACGAGAATTAGGCTTGAGATGGATTAATGATTGTACATTGAGCGTTGACCCCCCTATACTGAATTTTATTGTTGTTAACAACCATTTGATCAATAAATATGAGAGATGCCCTCTCAAAAAAAAAAAAAAAAAACTTAACCTTCTGGAACACATTTAGGCTTCCATCTTTGCTGTGTATGAAACAACATTCTGATTCTCTTTCCATATGGTTCTGCAGATGTCACAGTCTCTGCTTTCCTGCACAGGCAGAAAGGGTCTCTCTTGTTAACTGCTGCACAGCACATACCTCCCACAGGAATGCAGCAGATGCTCAATAAATGAGATGAAAGCCTCTCTCAATGTCGTGGGAAGGAAGGTTAGGAACTGCCCGGATATTGGCTCATGCTGTATCTTCTTCCAGTCCACCACCTGCAACATATCACTTCTCTCCAGCTCACACACCCTGAATAAAGGCTTGGTGAGGTAAACAGGGCACTCCTAAGCTGACAAACCACACTCATCTCTGAAGATTTAACTCAAATGATACCTTCGTTTTCCCTCCATCCTTCCTCCCTAATGCGGTCAACAATCAGGGCTTTTATGTCCCTGACAATTTGGGACTTGTCTGTTTTCTCAGTGGAACTAAAGCCTTCCTAAAGGCAAGGGCTCTGTCACAGCCATCTGCTTCTGCAGAGATGGAGGTGGACGTGGCCCTCATGAATGTCTGCTGAACAAACAGACTGACGAGGAATGTTGCTGGTGAGGCCACAAGCAAGGGCTTCAGGTACCCTTCAGACCTCAGAACATCCTTTCCAGCTCAGGCCCCTCAGGCACCCAGATGACGCCAGGAGACCAGCTCTCCAGCTCAGACTTGCAGTTTCCACTGAGGCTTGCAGGTGGACATTCCTTCCTCTAGCCGTGGATGTGGGGGGTCACCAAGAGAGAAGTATGGTGTGGCCCTCCCACACCCAGTGGCTTCATGCAAAGTAGTTCCCCCCATCCCCAACTCTTGCCCGGATCTATTTCTAACACTTTATTGAGATTTAATTCACATATTTAAAGTGTTCAATTCAGTGGTTTTTAGTCTAGTCACTGAGTTGGGCAACCACCACCACAACCAATTGTAGAATCTTCATCACCCCAGAAAGACACCTTATACCCATGAATAGCCACTCCCCATTGCTCCTCAGTCTCCAGCCCAAAGCAGCCACTATCTACTCATCTGCCTGCTGTGGACATTTCATGCAAATGGGATCATACAGTATATGGTCTTTTGCATCTGGCTTCTTGCACTTACCATGTTTCAAGGTTCATTCAGTTATAGCATGACATGATCAGTACTTCAGTCCTGTTTCTGCTGAATAACATTCCATTATATGGATGTGCCATGTTTTATCTATCACATTTGGGCCCTTTCCACTTTTTGGCAATCAGGAATAATGCTGCTATGGACCTTGATGGACATGTTTGCGTGGACATATGCTGTCATTTACTCTTGAGTACACAATAAGGAGTGGAACTGCTGCATCATACAGCAGCTCTCTGTTGAATGGTTTGAGGAACTGCCGGACTAGTCACCAAAGTGGCTACCCTACTTTACGTTCACACTGGCAGTGTAGGAGGGTCTGATTTCTTTAGATCCTCCACATCCTTAGGCTTGCTGCTTTATTTTTTATGCTGTTGCCATCCTACTGGGTGTGAAGTGGTGTCTTGCTGTGACACTAATTTCCCTGAATCTCTTAACAAGCAACAACTCTGGGTCTTCTGGCACACCAGGCCAGGGAGGCCTGGGTTGGCCCCACCCCTGCCGCTGACAGCTGTGTGACTTTAGTAGCCAGTTTCCTCATTTGCCAAACATATTACTTTGCTGGATTTTTAAAAACATTTCATGGCACATACATGGTATATAGTATACAATTCCTAGCACATTTTCATAAACAATAGCAGGGATCAAAAAACATAGCTATAAACCACACACACACAAAACTAGTCCCTGGGGGTCAAAAACTGTGACTGTGTCTAGTCTGAAGAGCAAGACCAAAGAAACTAAGTCACCAGGGCCACAGGATTATAAGGATTTGTTAAAATGACAAGTAGAATGACAATATAGAAATTCTTCCTGCTTTCTCACCTTCTCATTTCTCTGATAGTGGTGGACTCAGGAGGAACTCAAAGCAAAGAAGTTGTTCTCCAAGGGAACATCCTTTGCAATGATTTTTTAAGGTAATATTTTGACAGGTCTGTTGATCAGATGATGATGAAAACTTTATGGGAAGTCTAGGACATAAGGGTCAGTCTGTTTAGGATGCAAATAAGACATCAGTGCTCAAAATCAAGAGACCCACAGATAGAGTGCCCAAAGGGTGGCACCACTTTAGCGGCTTCTGCTTCCCCAGTGTTAGAACTTGACTATGTGATTGTTTTCCAGCCAAGGATACAAGAGAACAGCAAATGCCCAAACAGGCATCCCGGAAGAGAGGAGGAGAGGAGAATGGGGAAGAGGTACACAAGGGGCCCGAGCAGACAGCCCTATTTTGTGACAGTCTCTCTTTTGTAATATGACCACCCTGCAAGGGCAAGTTCACTCCCGGGGCTCTGCTCAAACCAGCCTGCAGCCACAGGGGGTTCCCCAGGGAAGGAAGAAGGTGTAAGAAACCTCTGGGAATGGTTTTAAGAGGGTCACACAGAGAAGCAATTCTCCAAGTTTTTGTTCTCTCTTTGAAACATCCAGGCCCCATCACTGTCACCTGCAACTTGGCACAAGGGCCACAGACAAGAGGCTAGCTGAGGAGCTTAAAATGAAATGGAGGTTTCTCTTCTCCACAATCTTTGTCCACCAACCTCATGGACCAACCTGAAACCTTCTCACTCCCATTACCTTTGTCTCAAACTCATGGACCAAATGAAGGTTTCTGATTCAGATCTTTGTCCACTATACTCATCGACTCAGGCAGGATCTCACCCCAACCCGCCTTTTAAGGATGGGTAGGTAGGCTGGTCCCCTCTACCTGGCTGATCAGCGGTCTTAGCCTGAGTCAAAAAATGCCTTGCTCAAGTCAACATTGGTCAGCACAATTTTTTTTTGTTAGTAGTAGCTAACATGCCTCTGCTTCCTAGTTTTTGGTCCATCTGGACACCCTCCATAGAGAAAAGGGAACTCGGTCCCGTTTCCCTTCGTATCTAGGCCAAACAGGAAATAAGAGCCCCCTCTACACACAGCATGACGGTGCCAGGGGTCCAGACCCTGGGGCTGGTCCACCTCAGCAGGCCCCAGCTTCTGGGTCTGGAACCTTCCTCGCTCCTCTCCCCACATTCCTATGTCCACATCCCTTTTCAAAACTATCACTTCCCCATCCACTACTCTTGCTGCAAACATTACAATGAATGGAGAGTTACAAACAGCCCAACCCAGTTTCAAAACACATCAGACAAATGGGAAAAGGTGTTTGAGAGTAAGACTGTTTAAAGAGGGAAAAAAATGAGAAGGGAGAAAAGAAATGAATGGCAGACAAGACAACAGGCCAGAGAGTGTCTGCCCTGAGAAGCTCCTGCACCACGCTGGTCACACTCAGAGCCCAGGCTGTCACCTGCCTGTCTCTGGAGCTGACCCCCACTCAGGCAACTCTGCCTCCCCAAAATAAGTACAGTAGTAGTACCTCCTTATCTGTGGTTTCAGTTATCTGAGCTCCAAGGTCCGGATGCAGATGATCCCCTTGATAAATCGCCTGAAAGTCAATAGCAGCCTAAAGCTAAGTGACAATCAATGCTCAGTCGCTCCCCTCACTCCATGTCTTCACCTTGGCATTTTATAATCTCACATCATCTCAAGTGGAAGAAGGGTGAATATAGTACAGCAAAGGTATTTTGAGAAAGCAAGAGACCACATTCACAACTTTTATTACAATATATTGTTAGAATTGTTCTATTTTATTATTGTCAGTCTCTTACTATGCCTAGTTCATAAATTAAAATTTATCACAGGTACGTATAAATAGAAAAAGCAGTATATACAGGGCTTGTAAAGCCGGGGTGTCAGGCTTCCACTGGGGGACTTCAACAGCATCCCTCGGGGAAGGGGCAAAAACTAGCCCGTCTAAACAGACCTTCGCCACTGATCGCCTGGGCCCTCCCTTGGAACTTGGGAGGACAGGGACACCGACGGCTGCCCGGGGACCCCGTTCTTTTCCCCACAGGGCTGGAGTTGGGCCCTCCTCTCCGGGGGACACCGCCCCACAGCAGGAGGGCCCCCGCGTTCGGAGCACAGCAGAGGCCGCAGGGCGGGGAGTTCGGCTGCGCTGCCTCAGCTCGGCGCGGGGCGACTCTCCCACCCCCGCTCGGGTCAGGGCGGCGCGGCTCAAAGAGGAAGGAAGACGAAAAGAACGTTTGCCTGCGGTTTCTGTCAGACGTTGGGCCAGGCCCCAGAGAGAGGTGCCTGGACAAACCTGGGACCCCGGAGAGCAGGGCTGGCGGCTGGGTTACAGCTCGGGGTGCCCGGGCACCCTGCCTGACGTCTTCCTCCAACTTGACTTCGCGGCGCGGTACCCGCCCCGCCCGCGGCGTGATGCTCCGGCGCCTGGCGCGTCACCTCCTGGGACCCCTTCCTGCACCCCGGGCCTCTCTTACCATCTGCGCCACTTTCAGCAGGGCCGCGTGGGTGCGGGGGTACACGGGGTCCAGCAGCCCCTCCGAGGGGCCCGCGCCCGGCTGCCCCGCGCTGGCCCCGGGTCCGAGCACGCTGCCGCTGCTGCTCGAGGTGCGGACAAGCCCGGCTCCAGGCGACATCGCGCGGCCGCTGCCCGCCGCCGGCCGCCTCGCGGGGCCGCGGCCGACGGGCTAGATAAGGGGCGGTGGTGTCGGGCGGGCGGGGGCGGGGCGGGGCAGGACGGGGCGGGGCCGGGAAGCGGTGGGCGTCAGGGACGTCGGGAGGGGCAGCAGCAAGGCAGGGGCGCTGGGCGCCGGGGGCGGGGCTAGGTTGCGAGTGGGCGGGGCCGGGCCGGGAAGGCGGCGGGGGCGGCCCGAGGTGGGCAGGCGTCCCCTGATCGCTGGACACGCGCCGGCGGCGGGGCCGGGCCGAAATGGGCCGTGCCGGCTCAGTCCCCGCCCTGGGCGACGCGCGGAAGTGGGCCCCGAGGGCGGAGGACAGTGGGCCGCGGGCCGTGGCCTCCCCGAAGTGGCACGGCCGGACCGCAGCTGGATCTGAGCCTTGTGGGGTCGCGTGTGGGTGTGGCTGCGTATGTGTGCTGAGTACGTTGTTGAAAAATAACTTACGTACACTAAAGTGCCCTAACCGTCCGTCTTTGGCTCCACTGATTTTTCTTTGTGTACACCTGTGTAACCACCACCGGATCGCCACATAGAACGTGCCAGAACCCCAAACGTTCGCTCGTGCTGCTCCCCAATCTGCCTTACCTCACGGCACCCCCTGCCCCCAAGCCGCAGGCAACCACTACATTCTGCTTTCTGTCAGTATAGATCAGTTTTGCCTGTTCTTGGACTTGATATACTTGAAGAAATCAAGAATTTTTCATTTGCATCTGGCTTCTTTCACTGGCGTGTAAATTTTCTGGGTATGGGACCATTCCACTTTGAAGCTCCTATTTCCTTTCTGACTAATGAACTTTTGAACTGGGCTAAAAGGCCATTTGAACTGGGCCAGAAATGGCAATTATTTTAAAAGTGATTGCTCACAAAACCAACAGGGCAACTGATGTTGGAATCATAAAAGACTGTCACCATGAACTTTATGAAGTGCAGTTCGTTTGATAATAATAATGAATTAGTTCAACAAAGTATAGTATAAACCAAACAGCTCAGCGTGTTAGGACCAATCCATAATTCTTTTTCTCCTCCTCCTCTACCCAAATCATGTATTGCCCCCTACCCCATAAAAAACCCTTGCTTTTTCCATACAGACAGGACACGTTTTCTGGTTGTGCCAGATCTGTGCTCTGGGAATGGCAATTCTGAGACTCCAAGTAAAAGCCTTTGTTTCTTTTTCATTGTTGCTGTTTTCACGAACAAAACATCCAACAAAATGCATCTGAGATTCATCCTGTTGTTCCCAATAAAGCTGTAGCGAACATTCTGGTAAGGTTTTTTGGTGGACATAAGCTCCCATTTCTCTGGGGTAAATGCTTTGAGTGGATTTGCTCAGTCAGAAGGTGAGCACACGTTTGCTTGTATTAGCAGCTGTCAAACAGTTATACAAGTGACCTACTGTGTTGCACTCTGGATTATTTTTTTAAAAGGCAGAGAGGCCCAAACAGAGCTACCACAATGTGAAAATGTTATCCCTCTGTGTCCCTGTGGCCAAACTTGTTACTTCATTTGGAGATGACATAAAAAGCCTACCTGTACGAGATTATTGGATACCAGGGCTTTCTTGTCATCAGAAAACTGTCATCAATGCGGCAGTCTTGTTAATTCTAGAATATGGAAATACTCTCCAAGGTGATCCTGATGAACACTCAAGTTTGAGAATGAGTCACTGTCAAAGTTGAGGCATTTGGGGATTGCTTACAATTTTTCCTCTACTTTTGTGCACTTTTAAAAATTTAAGTATAGTTGATATATTACATTGGTTTCAGATGTACAGCATGGTGATGCAACAATTATGTACATTACAAAATGCTCACCATATGTGTAGTTACCAACATATGCGTAGTCACTGTACAAAGATATGACAATATTGAGTATATTCCCTATCCTAAACTCTCATTCCCGTGACTTACTTATTTTATGATTGTAATTTGTCCCTCTTTATCTCCATCTATTTCATGCTCCCCATTCACCTCCCTCCCATTTGTTCTCTGTGTACATGAGTTTGTTTTTGTTTTATTTTTTAGATTCCTCATATAAATGATACCATATGGTATTTTTCTTTGATTTATTTCACTTAGCCTAATACCCTTTAGGTTCATCCATGTTGTCACAGATGGCAAGATTTCATTCTTTTTTTTGGCTGAGTAATATTTCTTTGTGCAGATATACCACATCTTTATTCATTTACCTATTGATGGACTTGCTTCCATATTTTGACTGTTGCAAATAATACTGCAAAAAACATAGGAGTGCATATATCTTTTTGAATTAGTGATTTTGTTTTGTGGGTAAATTCCCAGAAGTGGAATTACTGGCTCATAATTTTTAATTTTTCAAGGAAGCTCCATACTGTTATCCATAGTGGCTGCACCAACTTACATTCCTACCAACCTTGCACAAGGGTTCCCTTTTCTCCATATCCTCACCAACACTTGTTATTTCTTATCTTGTTGTGTATTATTAGCCATTCTTATCTTATTGTGTATTATTAGCCATTCTGACTGGTGTGAAGTGTTATCCCATTTTGGTTTTGATTTACATTTCCCTGATGATGGGTGATGTTGAGCATCTTTTCATGTGCTGTTGGCCATCTGCATGTCATCTTTGGAAAAACTTCCATTTCAGTCCTCTGCCAATTTTTTACCTGGATTATTATTATTATCATTGTTATTATTATTATTATTATTATTATTATTATTATTACTGTTAGTGTTGAATTGTATGAGTTCTTTACATATTTTGGATACTTACTTTTGTGTACATTTAATAATTTTCATGACCTAAAAAAATACCTCCAATATCTGTCTTCCATTTAGACAACAGTCACAATGCTGGGTACCTCATTTCGTTCTCTGTAAAACAAAGATAACTGCACCTCGGGATGGCTGTGACAATGCAGGAGACATGCAGGCATTCTGTAACATTTCCAACTCTATGCCCACAGGAGTGAAGTTAAATATTGCATATCTTTTTTCATGTAGATTTACATTTTCACTCTTGTACTTTTCTAAGGCTTCAGAGCCCACAATGGAGATGACAGGTGGTCTTTCTTGAAGTGAAGGCTTCAGGGAAGCAGAAAAGCTAAGCACTGGATAATTTCTCCTCCTCTGAAGGGCCTTCAGCCAATTCTCCAGGTCTTCTAAATCAGTAATTTTCAGTGTATGGTCCCCAGACCAACAGTACCAGCATCACCAGGGAGTTGTGAGAAATGCAAATTCTTGGGCCCCACCTAAGCCTGCTGAATCAGAAACTCGGGGGGTGAGGCTCAGCAAGCTGTTTGGACAAGTCATCCTCCCACTTCCCACATGATTTGAATGCATACTGGAGTTTGAGAACCACTGTCATTTCCAGAGGCCACTTGAGTTGAGACTTGGCTAGGATTCTTTCACTGCCATTGGCCAATGTGCCATCCAGCCCAGATTAAGAAATAATCCCTGGTGGTGGCCACTTTCTATCAATCACTTTGTCATGATCACTTCAGAGCCTGAGCAAAGTGCTTGGCAGTACAATGGCCACGTGCTGGACTGGTGTGCAAGGAAAGGCTGCACAGATCAGACCTGCTGCCAGGTACACTGAGAGGTCTACACTGTGCAATGCCTCCTCGGTGTGAAGGGCTGCCCTTGAGGGAGCAAGGGCTTAGGCAGAGGACTTTATAGCCTCTTTAGTGAATTCACACTCTGAGAGTGAGCCAGCCAGAGGGTTGGTCTCTGAGTAGCTGGTGAGAATTCAAGGATTTCTAAGTTCTCTATTCATCTACCCTGAGGTGGGGCAGGTTCCAAATCTTCACTTAACCTTGACAGTTCCAAAGCTTCAGTTCAGGTGTCACTGTCTGACCACAACTCATTTACACCAATGTGATGATCGTGATACATCTGATCAGATACAATGAAAATAATAATAAAATAAGAGTTGCCTCTGCATCAGTCACAGTGCTTTTGGTTGCAAGTGACAGAAACTAAACAGCAAAAAGAATCCCTTGGCTTGTGTAGCTGCAACATGCAGAGTGAAACCCTATTCCAGGCATGACTGGGTCCAGGTGCTCCAATCAGGCAGTCAGGCACCCTGTCTCGTGGCTCTTGGCTTCACTGGGTCCTCTGTGTCAGCCTTACTGTCCGGCAGGCCCTCTCATGACCCCTGGCAGCATAGGCTTTATTTCCTCCCGGCTAACAATCCCACCTTTAATAAGGGCACCTCTTACCCAATGGTTCTGACATGCTATTAGTCTGCTTGGCATGCTGTAAGAAGATACCACAGACGGGGTGGTTTAATCAACACAATTTTCTCACAGTTCTGGAAGCTGGAAGTTTAAGATTAAGGTGCCACCAGGGTTTGTTTCGGGTGAGGCCTCTCTTCCTGGCTTATAGACAGCCGCCTTCTCACTGTCCTCACATGGCCTTTCCTTTGTGAGTTGGCGGTGGGGAGAGAGGTGTCTCTCCCTCTTCTCGTAAGGGTAATGGTCCTGTTGTATCAGGGCCCTGTCCTTACGATCTCATTTAACCTTAATTATCTCCCTAAATATCTCCAAATACAGGCACACTGGGGGTTAACGCTTCAACATACGAATCTGGGGAGGGACATCATTCAGTCCATGACAGGCCCTCCCGTTGGTCCAAATATGGATCATGGCTCCACCTTTTAACCAGTCGCTATATCCAGGAAGGGGATATTTTTATTAGACTGGCCAAGTTCTACCTACCCAATGCACTGGGGGTGGGTAGTTTTCCAGAACCACAGGAACTGAGAGTGGAAAGGTGAGTCCCAAAAGGAAACCAGGGGCAGGTCCCAGAAAGGGGAATGAGTATCAGGCAGGGTTATGGACTGAATGTCTAGTCCCCCCGCCATGATGCCTCATGCCCGCTGGTTCATATGTTGAGCCCTCACCTCTAATGTGATAGTCATTGGAGACTGGCCTTTGGGAGGTGGTTAGGGTTAGAGGTTCTTGAGGGTGGGCCCTCCTAATGGCATTAGCATCCTTATAAGAGACACCAAAGAGCACTCCCAGAGCTCTGCCATGTTAGGACACCGTGAGATACTGGCCATCTTCATGCCAGGAAGAGAGAGACTGAGTTGGCTGGAACCTTGATCATGGACTTCCCAAACACAATTTATTTACCGAGAGAAAATATATTTCTGTTGTTTAAGGTACCCAGTCCACTGTACCCTGTTACAGTGCCCAAGCTGAGCAAGACAGGAAGGCAAAAGCATCAGGTGTCCATGACACTCTTCCAGTATTGTTTTCTAAATCCTTTTCCAGCGATGTTTTAAGTTTATGAGGCTCTGGGAATCAGCCATACTCCCAGACCCTCTGGAGGAACACTGATCAGGTGTCCCTACTTCACGGCCACATCTACTTGGACCAGGATGGCCTATCCAGGGCCAGTGGCATTTGGAGTGGCCTGCTGTGACAGCTTTGTCAACAGGAGCCCATCAGACCCTTTTCCTTGAGCGGTCCGTCTGGGGTGGATACAGGGAGGGCTTAACTGCTGGCAGGTAGAGGCAGCAGAAGCCAGAGGGACACCTGGGGAGAAGGCGGAAGGGCCATGAGAGGAGCTGAGGAGGGCCCGAGTGCAACAGAGGGGCCGAGGTGTGCCCACCACTCATGGCCAACAGGGACCTGGTCCCTGGCTCTGGGCAGGACCCTGACATCTTTTTCTCTGCGGCCTGGCTTGTGCTGAGGGGCAGGACTCCAGAACCAAACGGCATGGGTTTGGCTCCTGGTTCCACCATTTTACTAGTCTCGTGTCCTTGGGCAAGTGATCACCCTTTTCTGAGCCTGCACTTCCTTCTCCGTGAACAGGAGCAACAATAAAACTGACCCTCAGAGCAACTATGAAACAGGAATGGGATCATATACATGGTCAATGCTGGAAGTGTTTGGCTCATAGTAATAAATGTCACCTTCTTAAAAAATATCATTGTTTCTCACATCCTTACCTATTTGAACAAGAAGCCTGCACTGGAGGCTGAGGGACTCCCCCAGTGAATTGCTGTTTCCATAACCATAAGCATTGGAGACCACCTCTAAGTGTGAAATAAGACTTTTGGGATAATAGAATTTCAGAGTATCTGAGGAGCTTTCTGTGGGAAAGTTTCGCTGGGAGGAAGAAGAGGAGGAGGACTTCCCTAGTCATTTGTGACTTATGCATCATTCAGCAAACCATACTGGGCCCTCCCGCATGCCAGGCAGAACAGTTGAGAGAAAAGAAGAGGAACCACCTCACCCAGAGAGTCTGCAGCCTCCAGCAACCCAGGGGCAGGGCTTCAGGTAGCGGAGGGGGCTGGGGTTCTCAGTGGCACTGGGGCAGAGTCCAGGTCTGGACTGGAGGGTTCCTGTTCATGTCCCCTGCTTAACAGATGGCCTGCCCCAAAGGAGAACTCATTATATATTTATGAGATTAATACAGAGCTGCACAGTGGCCCAAAGGAGGGAGTGACCAGCTTGTCCTGAATGGGGAGGAGGTTTCACAGAGGAGCTGGTGCTTAGAACTGGGTCTTGAAGGGTGATTAAAAGAGTATTGGGTGGATGGAGCTAGAGGGTATTATGCTCAGTGAAATAAGCCAGGTGGAGAAGGACAAGTACCAAATGATTTCACTCATATGTGGCGTATAAGAACAAAGGAAAACTGAAGGAACAAAACAGCAGCAGAATCACAGAACCCAAGAATGGACTAATAGTTACCAAAGGGAAAGGAACTGGGGACGATGGGTGGGAAGGGATGGATAAGGGTGGGGAAAAAGAAAGAAGGCATTACGATTAGCATGTATAGTGCGTGGGGGGCATGGGGAGGGCTGCACAACACAGAGAAGACAGGTAGTGATTTTACAGCATCTTACTACGCAGATGGACAGTGACTGTGAAGGGGTATGTGGGGGGGGACTTGGTGAAGGGGGGAACCTAGTAAACATAATGTTCTCTCTGTAAAAAAAATAAAAACATAAACCCACAATAGTGTAAAATTTAAAAAAAAAAGAGTATTGGGTGCACAAAAGAAGGCATGGCACCCCAAGGCAGGAGGCAGGTGACAGCACCTGGGATTCCAGGGATTGCCAGTGGTTTGGTGCTGCTGGGGTCTGGGGACACATGGGTAACGGCTGGGGCGCGGCTGGAGGGTTAGGCCTGAGGCAGGTCTGCTAGGACCATGGACACCGGCTTTATGGTTTGCGCTTTTTGTAGGTAATGGTTACTGTGAGGTTGGATCAAAGGTGTAAAATATGTCAAACGCTGAGAATTGTTAACACTGATGAGAAGGAGGAGGAGAAAGGTGGCGATGAGGTGTCTGTTATCATAGTGATGTCATCCTGATCATAGCACCTTCCCTGACACATTCCTGTCTTGGCTCCTATTATTCTCTGCAGGGAATGTCTTGCTTATCTTTTCCTAACTAATGCTGTGATTTGCAAATTAGAATCACCTGTGAAACCCATGACCCTATATACCTGCCCAGGCTCAGTCCTGGAGAGTCTGATTCAGGATGCTCAGGTGGAGCCCGGACATCCACATCTGGAAAAGTTCCACAGGTGAGTTTGATACATTTATGGCCCTGATTGGAAACTGTTGACTGGTAAGTTCCCAATGATCAAATGAAGTCCAGCTGAAATGTCACAGCCTGTGGGAAGCCTTCCTTGAGCAATGAGCACTCTCCCACAGCATTCATTGAGCATCTACAAAGTGCTAGGCATGGAAGTACATGTTCTTTTCCCTTTAAGAGTTTGATAAGAAGGAAGCAGACTGATAGAACTGGCAATTTTAACACAGTATGGGGAAGGCTAATGGGAGCCCATGGGAGTTACCTTTCCTTACAAGGGAGTAGTGAAGTGGGGGAGGGCTACCTGGAGGAGGGGCCATCATCACCACACCCTGGAGGATAAATGCCTGTTAACCAGCTGTGGGTGAGTGAAGAGCTCAGACACTCAGCGTCATGATGTATCAGAGGACATGAAGTTCACTGAGGTTTGAGCATGGGGTCCAAAGGAGGGGAAAGTGCTAGGTGAGGCTGCAGAGGTGGTAAAACATGGCAAAGGTGGGTGCATCCTGGGTGTGCACCCAGCCTTGCACCCACATTGCAAGTATCTGAGGCACTGAACTTCAGCTTTAGCTGTCTTTCCAGACTAGGAATTCCTCGAGGGAAGGTATTCCATCTGGGAGGAAATTACCCTACAGCCACGGTCATGTTGCCTTAGGTTTGAATTCTAATTCTGTCACCTACCAGCAATGAGAACTTGGGAAGATTTTAACTCCCTCTGGGACTCACTTTCCCTATCTGTAAAATGAAGAATGCTTGTGCCTGTATTTCCTAATCAAATTATCATCTGCTGCATATCTAAGCACCCCAAAGGGTAGCAGCTTCAAGTGGTTTATTACTACCTCTCACTGTTCTCATATTTGACTAGGCTCAGCTGCACAGTTCTCAGTGGGGTCTCTCATGCAGGTGCAGTTAGATGGGAGCTGGGGCTAGCATCATCCAAAGGCTCAATTGGGCTGGATGTCCAAGAATCTCTCTCACATGACTGTTAGCTGGTGCTGGCTGTTGGCTGTTGGCTGGGGACTCAGCAAGCACTGTCAACTGGAGTGCCCGTATGTGGCATCTCTCTGTGGCTTGGGCTCAGAGCATGGCAGCTGGGTCCTGAGATGGGGCACTGCAGAGTGAGTATTTCAGGAGGCAGGAAGAGGATGCTGCCAGCCAATTAGGGGCTATGTTTGGAACTGGATCAACACCTTTGTATTCTACTAGTCAGCGAGTTCACAGGACTTGTCCAGATTCAGGTGGGTGGTGAAATCTCCACCATTTGACTAGGGAGTTGCATAGTGGTATTGGCAGGCCATCTCTGGAAAATACATTCTGCCTTGTCTCCCACGTGGGTTAGAAAAATCAAGGCATAGAGAGCCCTCAGCCACAGCACCTGGCACACAGCAAGTCCTTAAAAATATGCAGGCTTAGGTGGAGAAAGACAAATACCAAATGATTTCACTCATTTGTGGAGTATAAAAACAAAGGGAAACAGAAAGAACAAAAAAGCAATAGACTCAGAGATACTGAGAAGGTAACCCTTTTGAAAGGAGCGACACACAGCAGCAATTCAACGGAGAATTCCGCTTTATTAGGGAAAGGTGCTGGGTTATATAGGAAGGGGCATGAATTGATTGAGGTGTCACTTCTACGGGGCTGGTGGCTGTGGGCTAGGTGCTGGGATTGGGAGGGGGGCGAGAGGTGATTGGGCTTCAGGTGGTGCCGGCGGGAACTGAGGACCCTGAAGAGAAGCCGGAAGTTTGCCATCTTACTGGTGGGGGCCCTTCATTCCCCCCTTTCTCCTCTATGGGTTGTGGACGTTGCTTTCGGTCTGGCTGCTTCCTGCTGAACGGGGGCGGAGAAGGGAGTGAGGGCTTGAGGACCAGGAGGAAAGGGTTGATAGGACTCCCCACAGTAAGGACGAGTAGGTGTGGACTTCTTCAGGTTGGAAATCAATGAAGGTTCCCTGTAACCATAGGTCAAGGACCTGTTGATTCCAATGGTGCCAAGAGGATATGGGTGTCAGGGGCCAGGTGTCTGTGGCCATTGTTTCCAGGAACAGTTTCCAGTGGAGAGAGGGGTCCATCTCAGCGTGTGGTGAGGAGGTCACGTGAGGGTGAGGGATCTTCTGTGGCCAGAAGCTGGTAGTTCCTGAGTAAAAGCTGGTTGAAAGCTTGATTAGAGATTTTTCTGACTTGGGATTTGATGAACTTTATTATACAGGGTAAGAAGAGACAGGCAAGAAGAATGATTATTATGGGGCCTGCGATGGGCCAGAGCTAGGTAAGGAGGGGGTTTGTTAGTATTGACGAGAATGGGTTGGAATTGGAAGCAGAGTGGAGACTGGAGGCAAGGTCGGTGAGTTTGGTAATGTCAGTTTCTACAATGCCGGATTCGTTGATGTAATAGCAGCAAGTTTTGAAGGGTGACTTTAGCTAGCGAAGTGACCTGTCTTTGGAGAGAGGCCAGGGAATCGGCAGTGGATGTCAGGGCTCCCTCAAGTTTGGCGTTGAGATCTCTAACTGCCCATAGAGAGTGACCCAAGGCTTCTCCCGAAAACCCTGCTCCAATGGCTGAGGTGATCAAAGAGATACTGACCATGATGGGAAGGAAAGCAGCTCTTTTTGTGCGCGAGGGCAAGGGAGGTTGGAGCTCAAGAAATTCTGCCATGCTGTCAAGTGTAAGCTGTGGGATTAGGGTGACGAGAATGCAGGGTGTATCAGAGTTGAGAGGCAGTGAGTTGAAAAGACTGCCATTACACCAAAAGAAGTGTCCCGGTTGCGTAAAAGTCTTAGAGCCGGAGGTAGGGGTGTAGATAGAGAGGCAGTGAAGTGCGCTGGAGGGGGGTGGAGTTGGGCCTACACAGTGGTGGATGGTGAGATTATCTGCGTATTCTGGTTCCCATAGGGGTATGTCTGCCAGGGGGCAGAGGGGTTGTCCTTCTGCATGGAAGGAGTAGTTGGAAATATTAAGGGGCACGGCGGCCAGCAGTGGGCGTTGTAGTGATGCGCACAAGAAACAATTGGCTGTGTTAAGGGTGTGGTTGAGAAAGATGGTGGTGTCCTGAATGAGCTGTAATGAAGCGTAGGAGAAATGGGAAGAGGGGCGGGGATAAGAAGATAAAGAGGCGCCATCAAGAGTTTGGATAATGACTTTTTCAGAATGTCTGATATCTGATGCAACTTGAGAGATCTGGGAATGAGAGGGAACATACTTTCGAGAGATATGAAGGGTACCGTGGGGGGTCAAGGACCCCCCCGTAGTAAACTGAGGCTGTGACTCCGGCGGCCCATCGAGAGTCCCAGGGATCTGGGATTGATAAGGAGAATGAGCCGTTGGGATATTTCATGAAATGGTTGGAGGAGTAATACTGTGGGTACTGGAAGTTACTCATGTAGCGAATGGCGCAAGACCAGTAGGGACATCTCCTGTAGGTGTCTGGCCATCGCCTGCAATAGGCTTGTTTTTGGTCATAGAGGAAGCAGAGGTAGGGAGAATAAGGGTAGCTGCTAGTGAACACTTCGGTGGAGGGAGGAAAGTGGAGGTATAAAGGCTCGGAGCAGCTTTTCAGAGGGCAGTCTGGTGTGGCAATGAGGGCAGTGATTTTTGTTTGATGCTGTGTGTAAGTCTGTCTGACTTTGAATCACCATACAAAGGAGGCTGGGGTGGTGGGGAAGACAATAGGAATGAGGAAAAAAAGCGAGAGAGCAGTAAAGGAGAAAAAAGTCATGATTCAGGTATGGATGGCAAAGGGGGTGAATGGGATTTTGGAGGAAAGAGGACAGTAAGGTCAGGAGTCTGGAGGGAGGGAGGGTCTGTAAACTTTTGTAGGTTAAGAGATCTTTTAGGTGATGTGGGGACAGAATGGTAAGGGGCGCCCTGAATGTCAGTTTTTGAGCTTCTTTCTGCAAGAGCTGTCTAGCGGCTAATGCTCGTAGGCAGGGGGCTCATCCCCGAACTGTGGGGTCTAATTGCTTGGAGAGATAAGCTACTGGGGCAAAGGATGGGCCATAATATTGGCTTAGGACTCCTAGAGCTTGACTGGACCTCTCATGAATGTATAATGAGAAGGGCTTCGACAAATCAGGAAGATGGAGAGCTGGGGCTTCCACAAGGGCTTGACGGGGCTTACTGAAGGAGTGTCGGGGTGAGGAGGATAATGGTTTTTTAGGGGGACTTTTGCTGAGGTCGTATAGGGGTCTTGCCAACAGGGAGAAGTTAGGGATCTACGCTCTAAAATATCTAGCCAGGCCTAGAAAGGAAAGGATTTCTGTCTTGGTTTTGGGAACGGGCAGGTCAGAGAGGAGCCATTTTCTGTCTAAGGTAATGGACTTTCTTTGTTGAGATAGAAGGAATCCGACGTAAGTGACAGGAGGGGAAGAGATTTGAGCTTTGACGGGGGATACTCGGTAACCTCTGGAAGCTAGAAGGTTAAGTAGGGAGGCAGTGTCAAGTTGAGACTGTTCTCACGAGGGACTGCAGAGTAGAAGATTGTCCATGTATTGTAATAAGGTGGACTTGGAGTGATCATGATGAAACTGTTTGAGGTCCTGAGCTAGGACCTGTCTAAAAATATGGGGACTATCTTGGAAGCTTTGTGGCAAAACTGTCCAAGTGAGTTGTTCAGAATGTCTTGTGTATGGGTCCGTCCAGGTGAAGATGAAAAAATCTTGGGAGCAGGGGTCTAGAGGGATAGAAAAATGGGTCCTTGAGATCTAGGACTGAGAAGTAGGATGCTGAGGCAGGGATCTGCGATAAAAGGGTGTATGGATTTGGAACTAAGGGATGGATAGGGACAACGGCTATGTTGATGAGGCGAAGGTCTTGGACGAGGCGGAAAGATCCATTGGTATTTTAACAGCTAATATGGGGGTATTAAATGGGGAGTGAGTGGGTCTGAGGTAATTTTTGTTTAAGAGATCTTGAATGATGGGTTGGAGGCCTATGAGGGCTGAAGTGGTTAGGGGGTATTGGGCCTGACAGATATACTGAGAGGGGTCACGTAATTTGATAGAGGCAGGGGGACATAGGGCCACAGAGGGGCTTGTAATGTCCCAAACTTTGGGATTTACAGGGTGTATGAGGGCGGAACTGGAGCTTTCATTGGGTAGAGGGTGGTCGTCGGCTATGAGGGCCATCAGAAAGGGAGTACTGGGGGCTGTGGGAGTGGATATGGTTATGGAAACGTGGAGGAGGGAAAGGATATCCCGTCCTAGTAAAGGGATGGGACACTGGGGCATAACCAGGAAGGAGTGGGAGAAAGGTATGGGATTGTCTAGGATTGTGCATAAAAGGGGGGGGGAGTTAATGGGAAAATCTGCTTACCTCCTACCCCGACTACAGGAGTAATGGCTGGCGTGGTAGGGCCCCGGTATTCTCGCAAGACTGAGAAGGTGGCTCCTGTATCTAGGAGGAACGAGATGGGGCGACCGTCTACTGTTAAAGTAACCCTGGGCTCCTGTTTGGTGATGGAAATGGTTGGGTGAGAAGCCCCCGGGCCCCGTCAATCTTCTTCTGCCAGCCCCACTACGGTGGGCTTAGGATGGGGGTTGTTCATCCAGCCTCCCCTTCGGGTGGTTGGGCAATCAGACCCCCAGTGGCCCTTTTTGTGGCATCTGGGGCATGGGGTGGTAGGAGATCTGGGGGAGGGGCACGCCCTTCACCAATGTCCCTCTTTTCCACACTTGAAACAAGCTCCTGGGGGGGGGGCTTGTTTGTAGAGGGGAGCCCAGGTTGTGGTTTTATCAGCTGGGCCAACATCTGGAAATTGGCCTGATCAGCCTTTTGTTTACGGCGTTCTTTCTCCTCCTCCCGGTTATGGAAGACTTTAAAGGCCACTGTTAGGATCTCAGTCTGTGGGGTAGCGGGGCCCTGTTCTAACTTTTTGAGTTTAGCTTTAATGTCAGGGTAGCTTTGAGCTAGGAAGTATGTCATAAGGACATGTCTTCCTTCAGGTGTTTCTGGGTCCAGGCTGGTATACTGTAATAGGGCTTGAGTGAGTCTGTCTAAGAACTCGGAGGGGGTTTCGTCTCTCTTTTGAATTATGTCTTGGAGCTTTTGAAAATTGATTACTTTACGAGCTGCCTTTTTCAGACCTGCTATTAAGCAGGAGGCAAAAATATCTCGAGAGCGGAGACCCATGGCGGTGTTATAATCTCAGTGTGGGTCTTGTTCGGGGACAGCAGTGGGGCCAGGGGGACAGGTGGGGTCAGTCTTGTGGGTTTCGGTAGTGTGCATTTGGGCGAAGTCCCAAACTCGTCTACGCTCTTCAGGGAGGAGAGTATTGGCCAGGAGCATGAAAATGTCATGATGTGTGAGGCTGTAAGACAGGAAGGTCCATTGAAACTCCCTGATGTATGTCGTGGGATCAGTGGAAAAGGAACCTAGGCGTTTCTCTAGTTGGGCTAAATCTCCTAAGGAGAAAGGGATGTGAACGCGCACGATGCCTTCGGATCCTGCTACCTCCTGGAGGGGGGCGATAATTTTGGGAGGCCCTCGGGACCGAGTCTGAGGGGGACTGAAGGGTTCTGGCTCAGTCTGTGGGGGAGTGACGCGGTCTAGCCGTGCCTAGTTGAGCAGGTCCTGAAGTGCGGAAGGGGGTCAAAGAAAATAAAGAAAGATAGAATCGGACCCACGTGTCGCCAGCTAGCAGCCCAGCTGCTTGCCTCTGCAGCTCTAGTTGGGCTTGAACTCATGACTCTGAGGTTAAGGGTCCCATGCTCTACTAACTGAGCTACAGCAGGGCTCCAGTTAATTGCTTATGGAATGCGTAAACAGAATGTTCTTTGTTCTCCATTCTTGCCACATCGGCAAGTGGGGGAAGGGCATAGCTAGAAGCAGGGGCAGTGTTTCTACACATCTTCAAGGTCTCCCTATTTTCAGAGTGAGGAGTCTTGGCAAGATGTTTTTGTGGACAGATAACTTCTAAGGACTGCACCAGTTGTTCTCTAGCTCGTGCTTTCCCATGCTGCGTTCAGACATGGGGGAAGGTGCTTTCCCATTCTCCCTACAAACATGTGAGAAGACAAAGGCGGTCCCTAACAGGGGAGAAACAGGTGATGAGGGCAAAGACGGAGGAGGCCCCTGGGACCTAGTTAAAGGCGGGGCTGAAAGGCTCAGGCTTAATCTGCGGGGGACGAAGGCGGAGGAGGTGAGATGGGGGAGGAGATGGTGGGGGAGGAAGGGAGAAGGGCTGTTGTAGGAGAAGAAGGGGAAGGGAGTGAACGGGAGGCTTCTGTGGGGGCGGCAGCTTGCAGGCTAGGAGAACTTGGGAGGGGTGGGGAGGAGGAGGTGGAAAGCTTCGATATAGGGAATCTCCTTCCATTTTTTCAGGCGCTGGCAGTAGTTACAAAGATCGCGAGTGATGTTAGGATCAAGAGTTCCCCCTGCAGGCCATTGGTTGTTATTGTCTAGGGGGTACGTCAGCCAATCTTGGGAGCAATATTTACGGAGAAGTTTTGGTTTTATATCAGGCGTCAGGGAGAGGGTAGCCAGATGTTTAAGCAGGCATTCAAGAGGTGAACTTTCAGGGAGGGATGAGGAGGCTCCCATGGCTAAAGGACAGAGAAGGAGACAAACGGGAAGACGAACGGAGATCCTCGGACTGGAAGCAGACTGCAAGGAGACAAAGGGCGTCCCCGATGATCCTTGGTGGTCTGCGGAAACTCGTATACGAGTCGGAATTTCTTAGCAAGTGTGGGTCGTCACGCAGACTTCCCTAAGAAGGCAGTTTGCCGGAGTCACGAGGTACCTAGCACTAGGAGTTTTCAGCAGACAGAAGAGATTTCGGCGGACGGAGCAGAAGGAGGGGGAGGGAAGGGAGCGTTCTCATCTGCAAAGGAGTCACCTCATTTATGGCTGTTGGAGAGGGAGGCCTGAGAGTCTGCCACAGCCATGAAGGCCTGAGGCGGGGATTTATGGCTGTCGGAGGAGGGGCCTGAGGGTCCGCCACAGCCGTGAAGGCCTGAGGCGGGGAGAGTTCCCTCCTCGTCCCCGAGTGTCAGGGCCTTGCCGGACGATCACGGTCAATGGCACTGCGATAGCTCGGAGAAGAGTGGCCCACCCTGGGGAAATTTTGCTTAAAAAGTTTCAGCACTGATGGAAGGGACAGTGAATGCGTTTATGACTGTCGGAGGAGGGGCCTGAGGGTCCGCCGCAGCCGTAAAGGCTTGAGGCGGGGATTTATGGCTGTTGGAGGAGGGGCCTGAGGGTCCGCCACAGCCATGAAGGCCTGAGGCAGGGAGAGTTCCCTCCTCATCCCCAAGCGTCAGGGCCTTGCCGGACGATCACGGTCAATGGCACTGCGATAGCTCGGGGAAGAGTGGCCCACTCCGGGGGGAAAATTTACCTAAAGGCCAGAGAGGAGTGGGGAGTGTGATGAGCCAGCGCCGGAAAAAGAGGACGAGGGCAAGCTGCTGCTGGTGTCGGGGGGAAGACGGGGCCCAGTTGGGGTGTCCCGTCTCCCGGGTTTCGGCACCAATGAAAGGAAAGGAGCGACACACAGCAGCAATTCACCGGAGAGTTCCGCTTTATTAGGGAAAGGTGCTGGGTTATATAGGAAGGGGCATGAATTGATTGAGGTGTCACTTCTACGGGGCTGGTGGCTGTTGGCTAGGTGCTGGGATTGGGAGGGCGGCGAGAAGTGATTGGGCTTCAGGTGGCGCCGGCGGGAACTGAGGACCCCGAAGAGAAGCCAGAAGTTTGCCATCTTACTGGTGGGGGCCCTTCACCTTTAGTGATTCCCAAAGGGGAAGAGTTGAGGAGGGTGGGTGGGGAGGGAGAAAGGATTAGGGGCACTAAAATTCACAAGTACAGCATACGTAGGTCACAGGATGGGATACAGCACAGAGAATACAATTAATACAGATACAGAGATGGTGTTCAGAGTGGCTCTGAGGTACCTGGGTTCCAAGCCAGGTCTTCTGACTCTGAATCCAGTGCTCTTTCCACCATACTCTTCTCTTGAATCTCCAGATGTTTCCCCTCATTTTCAAGTAGAGGGCTAGTGTGTATGCACAAATAATGCAGACTGAGCATTCATGTTCAGACTTATTTTTAACTCAAAAGAACAGTGAAATCAATATGTTTAATGAAAGTCACAGTCATTATTGGGTTACCTGGCAATTAAGTATAAATAAATGGTAAACAGTACCTCAGATACTCCAAAGAGGTCTATGTGCGCCCGAGGGACAAGGACGTTGCCAGCACTTGCCACCCACTCAGGCCATCTGCACTTGGTTCCAGCCTGAGTTGGAGAATTTGGTGTAGAATTGTCCAGATGGTCCCTAATCCCCACATGGGAGTCTGCTGTTTAGTGGGCCAATGCCCACGGATACTTGTCTGGTTCAAAATGACTGTCAAGGAGAGAAGGTTTGGTGTCAACCAAGGACAGCATGGTGACATTTGACGATCAGGCAGGGAATCCTGGCCCTAGACAGTTTTCTCTCGTTTTCTGATTCCTGTGTGTCTGCTCTGTCTCCTCAAGTATACTGCAGGCTCTCTGCAGACAATCTGCTGTAGGAATGCTCTCCAGGGCTGTCACTTGCCAACATGCAGCTTACCCATGCACTAGGGCTGTTGTGTTTATGAGGCATGGGGCAAAAAGGGGCACCCCAATTCCTTAAGCGGGGGGACGTCTATCTAACAGTTCTGGTTTTGTCTGCTTGACCTTTGAAATAAGGAAATGGGATGTTGGCTGCCAGTCTGCTCAGAAGTGAAGTGGTCTGGACCTCAGTGTTCCCATTTATGAAATGGGCTGACACTATGTCTTTTTAAGTTCAAACAGAAATGTAGTTGAAAATGTTAAGAAAAGTAATAAAGCATCATACAGATGTAAGGAATAATTAGATTTTTGTGTTAATGTTTTCTACCAGAATCAGTATCCTTCTAAGTCAGGAGAGAGGAAGAGGAGGGGACGAGACTCTCTTTACTTCATCCACATAATCTTTTGTAAGTAAGATAAACAATGGCCAAAGATGACTACACTTCCCTTCAGAAGACAAAGGAAATATTCTATTCCCCTGAATGGTTTTCATGCAATCAGTCTGGCCACTTTGTAAGGCAACATGAAGATGTTAATTCTTCCACTAATATTGAGGATCCTGCTTTTTTCAACCTGCTGACACCACCACCTTCTCTTGTCTTTAAGAATATTGTTATTTCCTGATTATAAATGTATTTCCTGCTAATTGTAGAAAATTGGGGGAAATTCAGGAACACGTAGAAAATAAAAATCACCCCATGACCCTAACATTCTTTACCAATTGGTTTGCTCTGCCTTGTAAACTCCAAGTTATACCAAAGCATTTCCTGTTATAAACTCACTAACAGTGACTGTATCATATTGTGTGTGTACAACTTATTTTCCTCCGTTATATATTTTTAGAAGGACAGCACTTTAACCACTGATCCTTAGCTTAATAACCAATCCAGCAACCACAGTTCAGCACAGCTTGAGGAATGTGTCAAAAGTACAAAGTTAAATCATTAATGATGGTGCTAACCAATTCTGATTCTGAATAAACTTGGGAGGACATGAGTTGTGATGCATTAATTTCTAAAGGCTTGTTCTATGGATTTACTTATTTTTTTAATTGTTCTCTTACTGATATGGTTTTAGGTTGACCCAGTTTCCCCCCTCCCCCAATTATACATAAGACCAGGATTAACATCTTCACACATGAATCTTAAGACTCCAAAAAGAGGCATCCCGAAAAACAAGGAAATGGATATTTTTAAGGTCCTTCATATATATATTGCCAAATAGGTTCCTGGAAATGTTGCACTACTTTATTTCCACACCAGGAGTGAGAAGGCCCCCAAGGCAGCCCCAAGCTATTCTAATTACTTGCTGCATAACCTTGGGCAATAGCTGACCACAGAAAGCTGTCCTCATGAGATTAAAGAGGCTGTGGACACCTGCTTTTTCTAAGGCAAAGATGGTTTGAGGATCAAATGACATCACCTCGGAAAGCAACTTGTCAAGTAAAAAACTGTAGATTGAACTGTATGAAATTATCATTTTTGTGGGTCAGAGTCTAATATTGGCAGTTTCCTATATGGCTCAACCTAATACGGTATCATTAAATGGTGGAAGTTGTTAGGCAATTAAGTTATTTATGCATTCCAGAAACCAATCAGCTAGTTGAGTGTTTCCGCAGGGACCCAGATCACTAACTACCTGGTAGCTTTCATTTACTATGTACTTTTCTGACAACTTATTTCTGAGCACCATAAGTAGACCCACAGATTCAGGCCCCTCCCAGCTGCTCAGCGCTCGGTCCCCCAAAATGCACAGAGCCCTCACCCACCCAGGGCTCCCCGTCAGCAGGCCCTGGATCCCTCACATTCTGCAGTAGTAGTTTCTCAGCTGTGCTCAGGTTTGCCCCTCCTTACTTTGTCTTCCAACTTGCTAATCCTTCAAGGTCTTCTGGGACTTTCTTTGTGGTACCAGACATATATTGAGCACCCACTCTGTTCCACACACTGTGCTGAGCTCCAGAGGGAAGATGAAGATAAATACCCACTATCCCAGCTCTCCAACACATCACAGACCAGATGGGACAAAGATGGTAACAAATGATTTGGCAGGACAGATGGGATAAGGGCTATAATAAACATTTTAAAACACCCCACTTAAAAAAAAATCAACTTTACCAAGGTGTAGTTTACATAAAATAAAATGCACCTGTTTAAAGAAAAGAGTGTGAATTTTGACCAATGTACACACACACATGCAACCTCCACCACCATCAAGATGCAGAATATTGCTATCACCTCAGAACATTTTCCTGGGCCCCTTTCCAGCCAATCCCTTCACTGTAACTGTGGACAACTGATCAGCTTCTTACCACCATAGATTTGTCTTGTCCTGTATTTCATATAAATAGACTCATATGTTTCATTTTTTGTGTGGCATTATTCTTTCATTATATTTTTTTTTTGAGAGGGCATCTCTCATATTTATTGATCAAATGGTTGTTAACAACAATAAAATTCTGTATAGGGGACTCAATGCACAATCATTAATCAACCCCAAGCCTAACTCTCAACAGTCTCCAATCTTCTGAAGCATAACAAACAAGTTCTTACATGGTGAACAGTGCAAGGGCAGTCATCACAGAGACTTTCGGTTTTGATCATGCATCATGAACTATAAAAATCAAGTCAGATATGATTATTCATTTGATTTTTATACTTGATTTCTATGTGAATCCCACATTTCTCCCTTATTATTTTTTTTAAATAAAATGCTGAAGTGGTAGGTAGATGCAAGATAAAGGTAGAAAACATAATTTAGTGCTGTAAGAGGGCAAATGTAGATGATCAGGTCTGTGCGTATAGATAAGTATTAATCCAAGCTAGACAAGCGCAACAAAACATCCACGGATGCAGAAGATTTCTCTCAAAACAGGGGGGGGTGAGGTTCTAAGCCTCACCTCTGTTGATCCCCAGTTTCTCACCTGATGGCCCCCGTGCAACTGTCCCTGTCTTTCATTACATTTTGGAGATCCATCTGTATTGTGGCATGTATCCATAGTTTGCTCCTTTCTTATTGCTGAGTAGTATTCCACTGTAAGGATATACCACATTTTGTTTATTTATTCATCATTTGATGATCGTTTGATTGTTCCCACTTTCAGTCAATTATGAATACAGCTGCTATGCATGTTCTTGCATAAGTCTTCCTGTAGACATATTTCTCTTGGGTAAATATCTAGGAATGGAATTGCTGGGTCATATTATAAGTGTATGTTTAACTTTATAAATAATTGTACCATTTTAGTCCCACCAACAATGTATAAGAATGCATATTCAGATGCTCCACACCTTTGCAACACTTGGTATTGCCAGTCTTTTTAATTTTAGCCATTCTGGAGAGTGTGATGTAGCATCTCATTGGGGTTTTAATTTGAAAAAAGTATACCACCTTTGACTTCTAAGCTCTTTTCCTAAACATTAGGAGTTCAGGCCTTATTCTCACCTTCTTGGGCTAGTGTTCATTGGCCCTTAGTGACCAACTTACTTCCAGAGAGGGAAGCCACTTCTCAAGAGTGACTAGGTGTCTTTGAGATACAACAAAGGTGAGTTCTTATTATAAGTGAAATGGCTGTAGGCTAGATATTTGTGTTTCCTCCTTCACATTTGGCTTTCCTATTGCAATGACTGAAATCAGTCATGAAAACTCCTTTGAGTACCCATCTTCCCTGTCGTTTCTCCAGAGCTTCCCAAGCTATCACAGCCTTAAACAATAGCTCCAAGAAGGCCTGAGTCCCTCTCTCAAGTAGACTCTCAAGTTTCCCTTTTTCTACCCTTCTACTGCTAAATAGCACTGGTGCTAAAGTTGACTTTTCCCACCGTCACTGCCATCAGCCTAGGGGCCTGTGGGTGATTTACTATTAGAAAATAAATCAGAACCAAAATGTTATTATGCCTTTGCTCGAAAGCTATTTGCTAGGATGTCCTGTGTACTGGTCAGGATGCTCACTGTTGTGAATGACAGAAATTAGTTTACGCAAAGTGAGAACAATAGCTCATGCCACTGCAAAGGTGCCGAAGTCAGTGGCTCCACGATGTCATGGTGAAGTTCTCACCTCTTGGCTCTTCTTTCCAATCACCTTTATCCTCTGACTGGCTCCAACTTGTGGTCACAAAACATTTACCAATAATTTCCTGCCTACCTATTTCCAAAAACTCCTGAACAAGGCAGCCGTGGCTCATGTGCTCCCCACCACCAACCTTTGGTGTGACTGGGTGGAGCTGTCCAGGCAGAGCCACAGGCCTGGAGCGAGTGGAGCCGGCTTCAGGTAGCTGGGCTCTAAGTGGGTGGGTGGACACGAAATAAAAGCTGAGGGAGAGAGCAAGAAGAGGGAGGAGATGAGGAGGGGTGGAGGGGAGGGGAGGGGCAGCAACAAGGTCGGCTACATCCCAGAGTTAGTTATTCTGAATATTCTTAAAACAAAACCTGTCATTGCCATGAAAGTTTTCTCAAAACATACCTTCCAAGGGGGTTTTGAGAAGGGGGTTTTCTGGGTAGAAGGGAGTTTCTACCCAGGGCTGCATCTTCAGTCAATACTTTTAAATGGCTGTGCAGAGATATTTTATGTATTTAAAATCTTTGGTGTGCTGATACCCTGAAGGGATTTTTCTCTGAAAGGAGCAATTTAAAAATGTACAAAAATAAAAGATACTGAATGTCCTTGTCTCTAGATTTTTCTTGTGGTTTTCAAATATTGGCTAAATATTTATTTTTGGGGGCTATTAGTTGCAATGAAGAGGGTATGTTTTGAGAATGGGGGTTTTGAGAATGAAAAAGGGGACTAAGCAATGAAGAGAGATGAATTGCCTAAAGCATTTCATTGATTTGCCATAAGTGGATAAATACATCAAATCAAAAAGCTACCCATTCTGGGGTTGACATTCAAATTATATAAAGAGCTCATGTACCTCAACAAACAAAAAGCAAATAAATCAATTAAAAAATGGGCAGAGGAGCTGAACAGACACTTCTCCAAAGAAGAACTTCAGATGACCAACAGGCACATGAAAAGATGCTCCACATCGGTAATCATCAGAGAAATGCAAATTAAAACCACAATGAGATATCACCTCACACCAGTTAGGATAGCCACTATTCAAAAGACAAACAAGAACAAATGTTGGTAAGGATGTGGAGAAAGAGGAACCCTCCTATACTGATAGTGGGAATGTAAATTAGTTCAACCATTGTGGAGAGCAGTATGGAGGTTCCTCAAAAAACTCAAAATAGAAATACCATTTGACCCAGGAATTTCACTTCTAGGAATTTACCCTAAGAATGCAGCAGCCCAGTTTCAAAAGGACACATGCACCCCTATGTTTATTGCAGCACTATTTCCAATAGCCAAGAAATGGAAGCAACCTAAGTGTCCATCAGTAGATGAATGGATAAAGAAGATGTGGTACATATACACAATGGAATATTATTCAGCCATAAGAAGAAAACAAATCCTACCATTTGCAACAACATGGATGGAGCTGGAGGGTATTATGCTCAGTGAAATAAGCCAGGTGGAAAAAGACAAGTATCACATGATTTCACTCATCTGTGGAGTATAAGAACAAAGAAAAAACTGAAGGAACAGATTCACAGAACCCAAGAATGGACTAACAGTTGCCAAAGGGAAAGGGGACTGGGGAGGATGGGTGGGAAGAGAGAGATAAGGGGGAAAAAGGGGCATTATGATTAGTATGTATAATGTGGGGGGGTGGCACGGGATGACAGTATAGCACAGAGAAGATAAGTAGTGATTCTATAGCATCTTACTATGCTGATGGACAGTGACTGTAATGGGGTGGGGGGGACTTGATAATAGGGGGAGTCTAGTGACCATAACGTTGTTCATGTAATTGTATATCAGTGATAGCAAAAAAAAAAGGAAAATCATACCTAACACAAAAAATCCCAATAAAAATATATTGTTTCCAAAAAAAAAGCTACCCAGTCCATCAAAGAGGACCTGATAGTTTCCTAAGGGCTGAGAAGAGGTGAATGTGGATGGCAAGAACTGATGGCAGGAAGGAGTTTAAACAGACTGTATATTACCCCTGAAATAGTATTTTTCAAACCCCAGAAACCAATTCTTTCTGTTATGTTGGTTGCACTGCATGTGGCTTTGGTTTTGTTTTTTCTTAAGAGAAACATTAAAACAGTTAAAAACTTACCGCTTCATCTGAAAATAGAGAATAATTTTGTTGTTTAAAAGCCCACACTTAAAAATTATTCATGAATAAAATCTCTCAGTATCTAAAAGAGGAAATAATAATTTCCTTTCAGTTAAAAATAAATGTATTTTTTGTTTTTTGGCGAACTCACAGGACAACATATAGGGTCGTACTCCTGAAAAACCACAAATAAAGCCAAGACAACAAGTGCTCCTGCAGGGGCACAAATGAGTCATTGTTCTCTGGAAAGAGGTCTATTTGGTGCCACTGGTTCAAGAAAAGCCTAAACTTGTAGTCTTTTTGGATAATATTTCAAAGTGGTTTATGAACTTTTCTCTCCAGAAGTTACTTTCTATAAGTGTGGCTATGATTACAGAAATTACACACACACACACACATAAAACATAAAAGCACCTTCTTTTTAAAGATTGTTTCTAGAAACAGACCTCTGTGGTTACAGTTTTTCTGCCTTTTAAAGAGTCTTGGTTACAACATAAGTACTTAAAAAACCCACTGAGTACTTATGTGGCCCTGTGCCTCTGTGAGTGTGAGACAGAGCGATGGACTGAGAGGCAGAACATACCAACTCTGGCTGGTTAGTTCAGCTTTCCTTGCAAACTCCAGCGAGTCAGAGGCTGTCCCAGTGACAAACACGGACACAGCTCCAAAGAGATGGCAGCCCCCATCACGAGCAGGTCTGCGCCGCTGAGGTTCAGCCCTCCTGGCCTGCTGCGTGTCGGACTCAAGAGTGGCTTCCTGTGTCCCCAACACCTCCCCCTCCCACATACAACCTCTGTGGACACACTGCCCAAGAACACTCCTCATGACTTCTCCAAAGGTCTGGATGAGTGTTATTAGACACCAACGAAATCTCAGCTTTCCTAGGCAGGGTAAAGAAAGCTTGGACAAGGAATTAGAGTTGAATAAACAAGAAGACCAACACGAGCATCACACAAGAAGAAACAGCTCGGCCAAACAACAGCAGAAGAGCAGAGGCCGCGCGTGTCACGTCCAGAGGGCACGAATGAAACTCTCCTCACTGTTGTCAACTGTACGAACGTTTCTGTGGTTTTTTGTTTTTCAAAAGCAGCTCACGTTGAAGAATCACCCAAGATGCACAGCAAGAACTGTCTTGCCTAAAAACACTTCCTCTAAGCACACATCTGCATTGATAACTGGAGCTTCGCACCTCACGATGATCTCTAGTAACAATGCTACAAAACATTAGTGCTGGAGATGGGAGCTTTGAGACCTTCTGGTGTGGTATTTCCCACAAAATATGATATACTTGTCTCTGTGGCTGGCAAGATGCTTTTGAGGTACATGCAAGTATTCATCCTTTGAATGGTTATGTATTTACTTTAAAGCATATTAGAAAAAATACCCTTAGTATGCCATTTGCTGCACTCAGCATGCCTCTTGGAACAAGCTTATTACCAAGTCTAAGACCAATGTCTCATTAGACGCTTTCTGGGCTATCTGGTTAGCATGCAAGAATCACGGACGGAAGATCCCACCTGGGGAGATGCATCCCTCCTACGCCCCTGACCTCATGGCTGTCCTGTCTTCAGGCAATAGTGCACCTGAGCAGTCCTGGCAGGCTGATTTTCCCATACTACCCAGCCTGGGGCTCCAGCCGTAGGTCTCCCTTCTTAAATCAGACACAGTGTCACCTGGGATTTTGAAACATTTAATCAAAAAACATCTGGTATTTTAAACATTAGATTTACAAACCTGACACATTCTTAATATTAGCAATTTATCGACACACTTCTAGGAAAATAAGGTCTATGAGGACATCAACAAGGTTTATTTAAGAGTTCATTATAAGCTACAGCCCTTTGCAAATAAGTATCCAGTTTAATGGTAACAAACCACTGGGAGCAAATTTAACTAAGTATATAAAAACATTAGTTAAATACAAGTCTCTGGAAATATATATTATACCTACAGCTGTGGTTACAGTGAGATGCTTCCTGCTTTTTTCCCCGGTTCAGTTTCAAAATGGCAAATCACTGTATGGTCCTGGATCTCCAAGCTATAAAACTGAAATATGTGTTTCCAGCGTAGCAGATGGTGACCAGGAAGGCGAAGAACTGGAGAAACAAAGCATAATAGAACAGGGGTTGAGGGCAAATTCTAACTAGCAAAAGAAATAATTTCGCCTCTGCTGAACCAGGTGCCCACAGCATCCCTTGACTCCAGGCTTTCTCATCTAAAACTGCTTTATTGGTTCAATTACCTTCCTTCTGAAACAATTTCTGCCTATGCTGGTTTCTTTTTTTAGGAATGTATTTGGGAAGCCTGTAGTTTTATTCAAATGAACCCCAGGGTGTTCGCTTAGGGGTGAATATGGTGGTGTGCATCTGAGAAAAGCACATGTATTTCTCAGATGGTTAGGGCACTTTGGGACCAGGGCTGAGCCCCGTTTTCCTTACCTTGCCTAGGAGAGCTGAGATTTCTTTGGTGTCTAATAACACAAAGGAGTGGGCGAGAGGAAGTGACGTACCCACGTGTGTGTGGTGTGAATGGTGAGTGGGAAAATGCCCCCACCCAGTTCTAGCTGCTTTTGGCTATCTGTTAATTTGAGTCCTGTGCCACCAGAGTCTGTGATTTTTAATTTTATGTGCATGATGCTCTCTACCTTTAAATAGAGGTTTTCAAATACAAATATAAGAATATAAGGAATGCCCATGTATCATCAGTCAGCTTTAACATTATCATTTTGGCATTCCTGTCCCACTGATCCCCTCCCAAATATCCCCCTTTTGGAGATGGAATATTTTAAGGCCAGTCTCAGAGAAACTTTTAAAATTAGTTTTTTTTAAATTAAAAAAGGATATGTATTTAGGGTTTAAAATGCAAACTACAGAAGCACATAAATTAAAAAGTCAAAGCCCCTCAGGATCCAGTCACAGTCTCCGGAAGGAGCCTCTGTTCGGTGTTTATCTTCCCAGTTATTCTCACAAAACAAACATTTCTGCTTCTTAAAAAAAAAAACAAATTTAATTAGCGTGCTCACTGTCTGCAACTCTCTCCCCACTTCAACTGTAGGCAGAATTTTTTCTTAGAATGACACATATTTTTTCTTCCTCAAACACTTATTTTGTTCCAGCCACTGGGCTTTCACTCAAGCAGAGTCTTTCAACCTCTTTGCACTCCAAAGCCATCAGGAGGCCCCATCAATCTGTGATGTTTTCAAACCAGTAAGCTAATTGCCAGTGTGTCACTCCCACAGGTGTCCCCTCCCTAATCCCCAGTGGGCTGGGGAACCTCAGGGAGGCAGGGATCCCAGGGGGAATACGAGGCTCACTCACCGACGAGGCCGCCCAGCTGTTGAAGTTGTGGCTGTCCCTCTCTGGGGAGACAGAGGACGCGTCCACGACAGCGGCTGAGAGGTACAGGAGGAAGGCACTACCATTGAAGCACAGACCCTGGGGAGACAGAGGGGGTGTTTAGGGAAGGCCTGGGTCCCTGAGGGCCTCCAAAGTGGCCAGCACTGTGCCTGGGCGTGGCCAGGGCTCATGTGGCCACTGGGCAGGGGGGACAGGCTGACACCTGGAGCACCCAGGCACCCTGTGCTCTTCCCACAAGACACCCGGGCCGCCTGCTGTCCTCCAGCCACTTCTCTCCCTCAGTTTGCCGTTGATTGCGGCTTCTCTGATTTCAGCCATGGGGACTGGTTGGCTGGGGAAGGCAGCGTCGAGGGGCCACCTGAGCACCTGTCCTGACAGAGCTAGGAGAAAGCTTTTCAAAAAAAAAAAGGGGGCCCAATTGATGTTCCAACCCCTCGCTCTAAGCAGAAAGGGGCATTTAAGTGATCTCCTCAATTCCAGCAGGAAGTTCTTTAAAATAAAAAGATTCTACATTATCATTGTCTTTTGAGAACCGATCTCACCCCAGCTTCATGCTATTTTTTCCCATTCTTAAAGAGAGATAACCCAGGTAGGTATTTGGTTTTCAGTGACATTTAAACTCTAGGAAACCATATTCTAAAATGTGCAAAGCTTGGTCCTAACTGAACAAGAGTGAGGGGTGGGGCAAGACCAGTGGAGAAACCAAAGCTTTAGAAAGGGAGGAAGAGGGGTGACTCTCGGGGAGGAGACCCCTGTGGTCCAACATTTCTGCTTCAGTAATTCAGAGACACAGGAGTGGACGGGAGAGCGGAGAGAGCAATATCTCTTCTCAGATACAAAAAGGCACATGGAATTTCCCAGAAGCAAGCCCCAGCATTCTGAGGTGGGATGTGTAACCCTGATACCACCTCTCTACTTTGCTCACACTGTTCCTGGGATAGGATGACTAACCTTTAAGATAAGGGTTACTCCCAGGGTTTAGGTAGTTCATGATGCATATCTGCCATAAAAAAATTATCTCCAAGAAGCCCTGGTTTCCTGGGATGACTGACTATGCTGGTTGGTTTGGGTGTTCTTTTTTTGGTCTAGGAACACATCTGTACATTAAAAAAAATACTGCTTTTTGTGTTTTTGGTTGTTTAAATTGTACCTAATTTCTAGAGTTTCTTATATTTGTTATTTGCCAAGTAAAGCATTCCCCACCTACCTTTTTTTGTAAATGCAGACACAGATAAGTGTAATTACCTCTGAGGAGTGGGAGACATTAGTTTTCATTTTATACCCTTTTACAAGTGGGGGGTCAAACTTTATTTTTTTATTTTATTTTATTTTTTGAGAGGGCATCTCTCATATTTATTGATCAAATGGTTGTTAACAACAATAAAATTCAGTATAGGGGGGTCAACGCTCAATGTACAATCATTAATCATTAATCCAAGCCTAATTCTCATCAGTCCCCAATCTTCTGAAGCATAACGAACAAGTTCTTACATGGTGAACGAATTCTTACATAGTGAATAAATTCTTACATGGTGAACAGTACAAGGGCATTCATCACAGAAACTTTCGGTTTTGATCATGCAATATGACCTATAAACAATCAGGTCAAATATGAATATTCGTTTGATTTTTGTACTTGATTTATATGTTGATCCCACATTTCTCCTATTATTATTATTATTTTTATTTTTAATAAAATGCTGAAGTGGTAGGTAGATGCAAGATAAAGGTAGAAAACATAGTTTAGTGCTGTAAGAAGGCAAATGTAGATGATCAGATGATCAGGTGTGTGCCTATGGACTAAGTATTAATCCAGGCTAGACAAGGGCAGCAAGACATCCACGGATGCAGAAGATTTCTCTCAAAGCAGGGGGGGTGAGGTTCTGAGCCTCACCTCTGTCAAACTTTATTTTTAAAAAATAATTTTTTATTATAGGAAAATTAATATTATTATTTATAAATTAGTCATGTATTACTTTTGAAATATTAAAATGCTTTTGAAAAATATATATAGGTAATGTATGTTTATGGTAACTAAACAAAATCCAACCTGGATGGAACAATGGAGTAAAAGTCAGAATCTCCTTCCATATCAACCCCTTCCTCTGGGGGGACTAGGCAAACCATTTTATATGAATGGAGCCATACAGTAATGCAACTTGCTTTTCTTTTTCCATTTAAAAAGATACTGAGGGCCATCTTACATGTCCAAACAGACTGACCTCATTTCTTGTCATGGCACTAATACCTTAGAATCTAATGTTTCCCCTATGGCGAGGCATTGTGATGTTCTGAGTTTCCCCAGATTACAAGCACTGCTGCCACCACCCAGCTCTGAACATGCCCGTCCAGCTCCCCAGACAGGGATCAGGATAGATGAGAGCATTCAGAGGGCCCAACCTGGCCAGGACTGCCCTGACAGAGCGGCCACCTGTGGATGAAGGGGCCAGACAGGAAATGGGGAAAAGCCTCCAGGGGACAGTGACCCTGTCCCTGAGTAAGTGTGGCCCAGCCCCCTTTTCTAAGGCAGTGTGAACTCCTATTTCCCCAGGAGAGAGGGAGAAGCAGGTGGTTAAGAGAGTAGGAGGCAGGGGCATTCTTCCCCCCAACACCCCCAGTGGGGGCCCTGCTGCTTCATCACAAGCCTCCGTCAATACCACCTCAGTGCCCAACCCACTGGCTTCCCTGTCTTATTTAAGGACTCCCCAAATATGCCCAGGGATGGGTGGTGCCTGAGTTGGGGAACTGTAGTGAAAATAGTTGGAGAAATGAAAAATAAAAGAAGGACAAAGAAACCAAGATCTGAGATGGCTGTAAAGGTAAAAAAGAAAAAAAAAGATCTGTGTGGCTACGGAAATGGAGGACAGCTAAGTGCTTCAGCAGGTTCCGGAATACCACTGAGCTTCCCTGAAACATGGGTTACTGCTGGTATGGAGAAATAGGCCTGAATTGCAGACAGTTCAAGTTCAAAAAACTTGAAGCTCCTCCAACTCAAATGCCAGTTCTTGCAGCATCCCTGGGCCACAGGGGACAGAGCACAGGGTCAGCATAGTGTCTCACCAAAGATTTCAAACTATTCTTTTTCGGGGAAAGGGAAGGGAGGCAATTCTTCTCTGGAACTCCATCGCTCTGTGATATATTCACTTTTATTGACATATAGGTGACATGTTATATTGGTTTCAGGCGTACAACACAGTAATTTGACAGTTACATACATTACTAAACGCTCACCATGGTGTTAGTTACCACCTGTCACCACACAGTTACTACAGTATTACTCTATTCCCTATGTGTACTTATCATCCCTGTAACTTATTTTAAACTGGCAGTGTGTACTCTTGAATCTCTTCATATACTTCTCTTCCCCTCTCCTCCCTTCCCCTCCCCACCAGCAACCACCAGTTCATTCTCTGTATTTATGAGTCTGTTTCTGTGTTTTTGTCTGTTAGATTCCACATGTAAGTGAAATCATACAGCATTTATCTTTCTGTCTGACTTATTTCACTGAGTCTAATACCCTCTAAGTCCATCCAATCACTCTGGTATAAAATGTCCCTCCCCTCCTCCCCGCCAAAATAAAAGCTCACTTAGATTAAAAACCCTCAAATAGCTGGCTGCCCCTTGTTGACCCTCCACACAGTATTCCTGGAGTCTACAATTTACAAGACCTAACTGCTAATCATGCCTGATTCCTTTGCAGTAGGGAGGAGGGAGGTTGCCTTAGTTTCAGACTTCCTGAAGGCTGGCACCAGGGCACACCAGACACAGCTAGCATCAGAGAACCTGCATTCCATTCCTGGCTATCAAAATTCTTTCAGTGTCTGTTTCTTCATCTGCAAAATGGAAACCCATTCTACCTTATCAGAGTTATCGTGAGCATTAACTGAAATGGACTCAGCATGACATCTGGCACACAGCAGGTACTTAATGTTGGCTGCTATTGCCTATAAAAGGAAGCTAATACCCTCTGTCATGAGTACTGTGCCCTGCACTGTTCAGAGAGCTTGCAATGAGGCCAGCAGGATGAGCTCCAGAGGGTGAATCCTTAGAGGACACACCTGCATAGGTGCTGGCGCTCAGTGCTATGAGGACAAACTGTATTGTTTTGAAATTCTAGCTCAGATCAGATTTGTCAGAAAGCATGCCCTAGCCTCTCTGGTTAATGGTATTACCCAGGAGCTCAGAGATGCTGGCCAGAACCAGCTGTAGTTCCTGCTGCATATTACAGATGGATACAGTAACTTTGCCCCTGTATTCTCCCAGATGCATTAAGAGAATGGCCTACTGCTATGATAGAATTCCAGTGCAAATCTCAAGCCTGATCTCTTGAGGAGCTATTTGCAAGATCATGAAGCTCAGTTTTTGTAGTATCCCATGGGTGGTTCTCCAGACAAGCTCCCAGGGGCTAAAATCTAGTCTACCAATCCCTTTTCTGTCATCATAGATTTCCCAAATGCTCTGAAAATCAAAAGGAAACCTGGAAGTCATTTGGCAGGAAAAGCTGACTTGCAGTGGCATGGGGGCAATGTAGTCCTTATTATCCCTCTTAGCAGGATAATGCATGCATTCTTGCAGAAACATCAGTGTGTCCGATTACAGTGCTGACCCAGACTTGGGGGAGGTGTCACATCATGTAGTAAATGTACCAGATAACAATTATTTTTTGAAAATCTGAAAAAAAAAAGATCTTGATTCCAAACATATCTGGCCCACAGGTTTCAGGCAAGGGATGAAGATTTATAACTTTCTATAAACCAGCATTTCCCACATTTAAGGTACCTAAGAAGTTTGTAATAATAGAGATTCCCAGGCCCTCTATAGAGTTTCTGATTTAGTAGGTCTGGGGTGGAGCCTAAGATTCATACCAAGCACCTGTGTGAAGCTACTGTAAGCAGGGACCTCACTTTAAGCAGCAAGATTCTAGGATGCTCACTCTGGCACCAGGGGCCTGTGAGCTGCCTCAGCACAGAGTTCTGGTTGGCCTGACCCTTGCCATGCTCCTGATCAGCGTGGTACCCAGTTATATGGCCAAATATTCTTCTGGGTGTGTCTAAGAGGGTGTTTCTGGATGAAATTAACACTTGAATCTGAAGAGTAAATAAAGCAGATTGCTCTCCCTAGTGTGGGTGGGCCTCATCCAATCAGCCGAAGCCCTGACTAGAACAAAGCAGGCTGAGTAAGAGGCACCTCCTCCTGCCTGACCTACTTGAGCTGTGGCATTAGTCTTTTTTTTCCTATCTTTGGACTTGCACTGAAACATTGGGTTTTCTTGGGTCTTGAGCCTGCTGGCTTCCAGGCTGAAATTTACACCATCAGTTCTGGTTCTCAGACCTCTAGACTCAGACAGGAACTGCACCACCTGCCTGCCTGGGTCTCCAGTTTGCTGACAGCTGATCTGAGGGCTTCTCAGCCTCCGTAATCATATGAACCAAGTCCTTATAATAAATTTATATATGTATACAGATTTACATGTATATATACTTATATATTCATTCATACACACACATCCTATTTTTGCTTCTCTAGAGAACCCTTATATAGAATTTGTATGAAGAGTGGGGTAAACAGATTTTATAACCAGGAGTGAGGTGCTGCTTTAACAAATACCTAAAGATGTGGCAGTGGATAACCAGTAGAGGCTGGAGAGTTCTGAGGTGCATGCTAGAAATACAGACATTACAGGTGATTCCAGTGAAGGCTCAGAAAGAAAACAGGAGAGCTGGAGAGAACACTCCCATCTTCGTGGAGAAGACATAAATAATCATAAGCAGCATGTTAGTAAATATGTGAATGTTAAAAGCCATTCTGGTGAGATCTGAAATAAGAAGTATGTTTTTGGAAACTCAAGACCCAGCTGGATTCTTGTTATAAAGAGGAAAAGAATTTGGCTGAACTGTGTTCTGTAGAAGGTAGAACTTGTGAACAATGAAATTGGGTATTTAGCCGAGGAGCTCTTTAAGCAAAGTGTTCTAAGAGTGGCTCGGTTCCTCCTGACTGCTATAGTGAAATGCAAAAACAACAACAACAAAACAGCTGAATTAAAGAAAGCATTGTTAATCCCACGACTTGAAGGTCTGTAAAATTCTCTCCCCATCCCTATTGCAAAAAATAAGAAAGCTGGTCCTGAAGAGATCACTAAAGGTGTGGCCAAATAACCTTTTGATAAAGAGACCATGGGTGCAAACTATAGCTCTAATCAGCTATCTCAGCGGAAACCAGGAATAGAAAGGGGATTGCATCAGCAGAAATACTGCTGGTTTGAACCAAGAAGGCCGAGAAGGGACAAAACGAAGGAGGGCTTTGAACTTCCTGTATTCTACAGGACCATGGAGCCATCTGGCTGTGAATATGCTCTGAACCTCATGAAATGAGAAGACTGGACTGCCCAGGGGTCAGAGACCCTTAGGGACCACCACTCCTGTCACAGGCCCAGGGGACAGGCTGGTTCCTTCTCAAAGGGCTGGGCTGCTTCTCGGTTTCTGTGAGCCAGGATGTCCCCGTGCAGTGCCTCAGGGGCAGGGTTGCCCTGAAGAGACGCGGGGATGACAAGGCCCTCCCCTGTGGGCCTGGAGGGCACAGCATTGAAGCAAAGGATTATTCTGGACCCTAAGGTCTAGTGGAATTTCTCTCATAAGTTTTGGGCTTGCTTGGGATCTGTCACCCTTTCCTTCTCTCCTATTTCTCACTTTGGGAATGGGAATGTCTATCCTATGCCTGTCCCGTCACTATATTCTGGAAGCACATAGCTTGTCTGGTTGCACAGGTTCACAGCTAGGCACCAAGGGCAGGCTGCCCCAAGATATGCCACTTTGACATTCATTTTATTCTGAAGTGAAAGCCAGTAACTCAGAAGCCAGAAGAAGGTACTTTGACTTCCCCAGCCCCCCACAACGAATAAAAAGAATTCAGATGGAGAACTGCTCTGAGAGGAGAGCTATTACCATAGATAACTACATTACAATGTAAACTAGGGGTGCGAGACTTGGAAGGACTGTGACAAAGCTTGCTGCTAAAATTCCTCTCTGTGCCCTGTTGTTTCCCTGTGGCCCACCAGGTATCTTGTTTATCAAACATGGACTCTCTTCACATTCCTGTGAATTGCTTCCCCTTTGCTTAAAGATCTCAGACCCCTACCACCTTCTCCTTGGTTCAGGACAACAAACAGACCTTGTTGACTGTCTGGAACCCATGTCTTTAGCAGTCAAACTTTCTTTTCTTTCCCACCCCATTAATCTGTCTCATGACAATTTGATTCTTGGACCAGCCAGAAGAACCTCAAGAGGTAGAGGAAATTTCTTCCTCCCCAACACTAGAGAGGAATTTTGCCTCGGCATGAATCCTGCCTGCAGTCTCACATCTGATGCGATGAGACTCTGGACCTTAGACTTCAGTTGGTGCTGGATGGATTTCGAGTTCGGGGGATGCTGAGATGGAATGTATTTCGCCTGTGAGTGGGGCATGATTTGGGGGGACCAGGGACAGAATGCTATGGACTGTTTGTGTCCCCCCACAAAGTTCCCATGTGAAAGCCCTCAGTGTGACAGTATGGAGATGGGCTTTGGGAAGGTAATGAGGCCAGGCCCTCAGAATGGCACTAGTGCCCTTACGAGAACAGACAAGAAAGCTCACCCTCTTGCTGGTTTTTCCTCGGTCCTCCATGTGAGGACACAGCAAGATAGCAGGCATCTCTGTGAGCCAGCAAGAGAGTCTCACCCGAAACCGACTATGTGACCCTTGATCTTCCAGCCCCTACAACGGTGAGAAGCAAATTTCTGTCATTTAAGCTACCCAGTCTATGGTATTTTGTTATGATGCCGAGCAGACTAACCCAGACACTGTAATCCCCACATTTTCTTATCTCTTTCCTCTGGAAATGTGGGTTCCCCTTACTTTATTCTGCATCCAGCATGGTGCCTGGAGCCAAGACAAGAATCTGATCTCCCCTGACTACTCTTGCTTTTAAATGTGAGAATACCTATTCATTCTAACAGCAGTTTCCATTTCTCATTCTTTTTTGCACACACTGTGCATCCCAACATCAAAAAACTCTGGCATATGAGGGGTTATATATGGCCATGGCCAGAAGGGGTTTAAAGAAAGTAAGAGCTACAGAGGATGGTGTGCTGACTTACCTATTCCCAGGTAACACTGTTGACAGGGAACTAATAATGCAAGAGTCTATATAAGATAACTGATTTTTTTCCTATTTCAGTCTCCTGAACAGAGACCTGGTCTGCTGTTTTGCCTGAAAGGAATTCCTGAACCTTCCGACATTCCCAGTCTCACGCTGAGGTGGAAAACACCTGAGGTCAACGGGACACTGTAGAGAGTATCTGCCGTGCTGGGCCCTCCCTGGCTTTGGCCCCTGTTTTGTTGGCACAGAAACAATTCTTAATTAACAGAGGAGAACTAAATCCCATCCTACCTAGTGGGCAGCAGACAAGAACCACCCCCTGGCTTTCTTACCACCGTTGTCCAGGGCACCTGGGGGATCCTGGTGTAGGTCATTGTTATATAGATGATGAGGAAGAAGACGGTGAGGACCCAGTAAAATACAGCTACGAACATGACCCAGCCAAACGCAGGGACCCGGAAGTACTCGGTTCCAGCGATAAGCGTCCAGACCAGCAGTCCCAGAACCTGTAAATGGTAGAGGCAGCAGAAAGGGAGGCGAAAGGAGAAAATAAAGAAAAAGGGGAAAGTGAGGACAGAGAGAAAAACAGTGTGAATTTACAACTTTCATCCATATATATATACACAGACACGTGATTTAGGAATACAGTTAGGGTCCCAACCTCACACGCCTACAAATGTCAGAAAGGTAAAGTAAATGAACATAATAGGCAAGGCAGATAACATGGCAAATGAGAGAGCCTGTCTTGTTCAGTAGCCTCTGCTCAGCTTCAGCCCACTGTTGTGGGCTGGTTTTGCTAGATCTTCCTTTACTTTTTTTCCAGAACATGGAAACTCCAGTTTGTAAAGGGTAATCTTGATTTTTCAATGTTTGCAGTAATAAAGAGTTTTAAAACATCATGAGGGGCAAAACAACACACATCTGTGGCTAGGATTTGCTCAGAGACTGCAGGTCCACTAGAAGTGGTCCTGGGACTCATCTGGAAGGAGCCTCTGAGGATTCCCACTGGCCACACGGGTGGCAAAGAACGTGGGGCCCGGGTGCTCTAAGCATGGCCCGTTCTGGTCACTCGGCATTTTAACATAAGCTGCACATATATTTATTTCAGAACAGCCGTCTACCACGTCACTGATGCAGACTAGTAAGACCAAATCAACAGCCAAATCATCGTCACCCGCTGACTAAGGAGGACTTCACCAGGGGGAAAGGAGCTGATCTCAACTGGAGCTGTCTTTAGTTCTAAACAAAGGAAGGAGGGCCAGGGCAAAGCATATCATGCATTCTAGCACCTTCCAGGGACTTGGGAGGACTTTATCGGCATCTAAACCACATCCCCAGGAGACAGCACCAGGAGTCTGGGGCAGGCTCTGGCTCCAGACAGATTATTTTGTTTTTGCTTTAGCTTTTTTCATGATCTACAGAACAGAATATTAAAGGCATTTCAATCACAAAGCCAGGAAGACAGCCTTCACTCATTCACTCACTTTAGGTGCTTCACTGGAGAGCACCTAAAATATGCCACGCCTCCAGCCATCAGGCTCCAAAGATAGAGTGGGACACAAACTGAACCTATCCATGCCAGACACAATTTACAATCTAGTGGGGGAAATAGCCAGATAATTACAATTGTGAAAAATGTTCTGAAGGAAAAGGAAAGCTGTGAGAGGGTCTTTAACAGGGATATTAACCTTGTTGCAGGCAGAGAAGTGTCAGCGAAAAAGAACCTGAAGACTGAGTAAGATGGTGAAACAAGAGGCTGGAAGACCAGGTTCTAGGCAGAGACCATGTGCGGGCAGAGATCTGCAGGCGGAAAGGGCTGTGCTGCCTCCTAGAGCCTGTAAGAAAGTTAGGAAGCTGGTGCAAAATGTCAGCGCAGTTGGGGAGAGTCAGGAAGCCTAAGGATTTTGTACTTTCTCCTAATGAGTTGAGGGTGTGGAGCAAGACAATGATAAGATCAGGCAGGTTGATAATAGGACTGGCTGCGTGGGGAGAAAGGGGAGTGGAGGGGACAGTGGGTGGGAGGAGGCCAGCAGAGACTGCTGAATGTCACCATGGCCCCGGCGGCAGAGGATGATATATTCAGCACCAACATGGTGGCAGTGAATATTGAGAAGTGAGTGAATTGAAGACAAATTTCAAAAGTAGACAGGACTTCACTAGATTTCATAAATTAGATTAGGATGAAGTGGAAGGACCTCTGGGGTCTCTGGAAAGATGGACAAAGTGGATTAGGTGGTCATTTCCTCAGCTCAGTTTCCAACCTAGCCCTTTGGAGGTCGCCAGGGTCTTCCAGAGAGGGACAAGAAGTGGACACTGCAGGGAGAGGAGTTTGGACCCCCACTTTAAGAAGGAAGACTTACTGTGAAGATCACTGAGCCCTCAGACAGGTTCCTGAGGGACATTTTAACTGCTTGCTGACAGAAGCCACCTCTCTGGTTTGGGTGCCTGTCCTAGAGGGCAGGAAACAGGTTTCCCCTCTTTGGAGAACAAGGTTGTTCTTTTATCTGCTTGAGACTGTGTATCAGTTCCCAAGAAATGCTAAGTGGAGGTGTGCTTTTGCGCTTACACCCGTGGCAACAGAAGTTATTGAAAGTGAAGAGCCTCAAAATGGCAGAGAATTCTAGAAGATGTTGAGCCTCACGTTAATGGGATTTGGGGCCCGAATTAATCATAACTGACAGGTAATCTACACACGTACATGTGACATTCCATTGCATCAATGAGACTGGATGTAATCCAGCATGGCAGGTTCTGAAATAACATCTCCTGCAGGCTCTGCATTTAAACTGAAAGGGCTGGATGAGTCATAACCATAAAACATAACCATGAAACATAATCGTGCGTTGCAAATGGGGTTCAGGGGTTTCTCCAGGGGAGTGCAAGGGTTTAAGTTTCCAGCACAAGCCCATGTCCAGCTAAACAGGCTCAGCTAACAGCTCTTGGCTCTGAATGCAAAAACCTTTTTCATTATTTAAGCAAGCAGAGTCCACTGTCTAGAAATGCTTTATCTAAAGTGCTAGCACTTTCACACACAGGGACTATCATTAGCTGAACCATCTCTCAAAGGGCAGGAAAACTTGGCCCATGATCTCACTAGCAAACACAGTAAAAAAAAAAAGGCTCCTGTCAAGAAAAGAATTCTTCTACCCAAGTGGATTTCCCACGTAACTGAAATATATCCAGAAGCAAACCTTTTGTCTCTCACTGTAACCGATACTGATGAAAATCACTCCACAAGAATGTTATTCATTTCCTGCAGTGTGTGTCAAAGACAAACTTTGGCTCTTGACTGGCTTAGACTACAAAAACACTGTTTGCTTTTTACCGATAAGCACTTCCTTTTAGGCTAAAACTCATTTTGAGTGGTAAAGCTAACACTTAAAAATTTTTGTGAAGTGATAAATGCAGACCAAAAAAAATAAAAACTGCAAGTAAATAAAGTATTTATCAAGTACACAAAGGAGTGACAACAGTCTCCAGCCTCCAGGCCAATACAACAATTTTATATGTGCCCTTCCTAACTTCTTCCCTTGCATCTGTTAACTACTATCTGCACATCTTTTTCTTTCTCCCTTAAAAATATGGATCACTCCGTGCACGATGCCTATAACTTGCTTCTATCAGTCAGCAATACCCTGGAGGACTTCCTTCCATGCTACTACAGGCAGATCTTTGCCAATTTTAACAGTTGCCCAGTTTTCCACAGTTCACGTAACCAGGTCCCTAAGGAGAGAAATTTAAATCTTCTCCTTTATGGTTGTACAAAAATGCCCAGTGGACATTCCTATAATATACACCTGAATTCCAGGGTAGATTCCTAGAAGTGGAACTTCTAGGTTATTTTAAGCTTTATAGCAACTGCCAAATTGCTCATCAAAACCATATGCTAACTCATTCTCTCATCAGTGTGGGCATGCTCTTCCCTTCAACTCTCATGAAATTCCCACATTTAAAATGATTAAAAGTCTGATTTCTTAAAATGTCATGTTTCACCTCTCAGTATGCTTTATTGAAAGACAGCATAGAGAGAAGTGACAAATCCTCAGCAAACAGCTCAGTGAATTTTTCACAAACCACACAAACCTGTGTAACCAGCATCGACATCAAGAAACAGAACATGTCCAGGACCTGAAGGCTCCCTCTTCACTTCTAGATACTCCTTCCCTCCCCAAAGGTGACAACCCTCCTGATTTTTACCACCCTGGATTAGGGTTGCTTGTTTTGAACTTCCGATAAATGGCATCCTATAGCCTGTACTCTTACGTTGGTTTGGTTTCTTTCACTCGGCACTGTGAGATTCCCCCATGACACTGACTGTCACTCACTGGTTCCCCTGGCTGTGCAGCAATGGTTCTCAAATGGGAGTGAGCATCCGAATCATCCTCAGGCCTAGTTAAACCACAGATGGAAGGGCCCCACTCCAGAGCTCGTGATTCAGGAGGTCAGGATGGGACCTGAGAATCTGCATTTCTAACCAGTTCCCAAGTGGTGGGTGGGATGTGGCTGGTCCAGGCACCACACACTACGAGCCACTGTTGGACGGTACTCCTGTTTGCTTTTATTTGCATTTTCCTGATCAGTAGTAAGGATGGTAGACCATCTTTTCAAATGCTTATTAGCCACTTTCAACTTTCAGTTCTTTCTTAATTTATTGATAAGTTTGAAAAAAAACACTTTTTTACTGATCTGTAGAATTCTTCACTTTAGAGGGATGGTGACCAACTACATATGTGGCAATATTTTACACATCCGGCTTTGTTTTTTTAACTTCACAGGGTCTGTTATCAAATGGAAATTTAAGTTTTTTTCTGGTTAACTGGTTGCTCTTTAAAACCTTCCTATCTGCTTAGGAAAAGGTCTTCTTCAACACAAGATTCTAAAAACATTCTTGTCTTTTTTCTTGTAGGTTATATGTATGCTTAGATCTTAGACCATCTCAAATTAAGTTCCACATACGGGGGGAGGAAAGGCTAATTTTTTTTTTTTTCCTAGCAGTGGTCAGTTGACCCATTGTCACTTACAGGTGATCTCACATATTGGTTCCATTTCTGGAATCTTTACTCTGTCAGCTCCTCTGCGCTGACTGCTACCAGGGCTGACTACTGTAGCTTCAGCATGTATTAGGTTTCTGGGTCAAGATGTCAAACTGAACACATCAATCTAATTTTGGTCCTTCCCCAAACCCTTCTAAAACTACCATGAGGATGGGATGAGTAGGAGCAGAGTCAAAAGCGATGCATTTTTGGAAGCCTGGAACACGTGTCAATGAGGATAACTGACTTGGCCACGTGAGAAGGCGGTATTCTAACAAAGCTGGCAGGTGTGGGAAGTGACGAACCAGACCCAAGCTCACTGCTAAGTGGGAAAGGGCACAGGTGCTGTGGGGCTGGGAGCACGGCGGGTGGCGACATAGGAGGGTCTGTGGAAAGCTGTTTGGCACCAGCCATGTCCTTACCTGCTGCCCTACTCCAAGCTGCTGGGTGACTGCCCCACCTGTCAGTACCTGAAGGCTTATCCTCTAGGTCCGCATTCCTCCACCTCAGCCCTGCTTACACCTGGGCCAGTGTTGCGCGGGGCTGTCCCAGGCAGGGTGCTGAGCAGAGTTCCTGCCTTCTACCTACTAGATGCCAGCAGCAAGCTCCCCACCACACCTTATTGACAATCCAAGATTTCTACAGAAATTGCCAAGTGTCTCCTGGAAAGCAAACTCAGCCATGATTGAGAGCCACACTAAAGAAGGTAAAATAAAATAAAGGGTCTCTGGGCTGAGGGACACAGTTGAAGGCTTGAATAGCACATTGAACACTAGAGGTTCAAATGACTATTCAATATAGTGACTTCCCCACCCTTCCCACCCCTGCTGGGTTCTTAGAATACTGGCCACCAGGCCTTCACTAGCACAAGAGAAAAGACCTGAAGATACTGACTTGGGGATTCCCCAACACAGTGCCAGGCCAGGCCCACCTACAGCGAAGTTCAAAGTTGATAAGCCCCACTATGTGCTCAGAGCATCCAAACAGCTTTGTCCTCCTAAAACATGGCAGACAACCAAGGCTACCAGATCTATGAGGAAACCAAGGCTGGGTAGCAGAGCAGAGAGCTGAGACCAGAAACAAATGGGGAGAGTCACTTTGAAGAGAGAGAACATGAAAAAAAAAGGTAAGTGTCACCAGGGGGAAAAGACAGCACGATGGGGAAACAGTGATAGGAGGTTATAAGGACACACGAAAAAATTAGCTTCTGAAATTAAAACTCCATAAAAGTGTGACATGATAAAATTGAGAAAACTTTCTAGAGAAGACAGCAGAAAGACAAAAAGGTGAAAAAACAGGAAAGATAAAGTAAGAAAGTCAGAAGACAGGCTCAGAATGTCAAACATCTGAGTCATAAGTTGGCAGGAACAGACCGGAAAGAATAGAGGGGAAGAACCACAAAATAACTCAAGAAATCCCAGAATTTAAGGATGTGAATTTCCATGTAAAAGGGCTCTTCTGAGTACCCAGCACGATGGATGAAAATAGACCCAAACCAGGGTACATCATGACATTTCAGGACACTAGGTACGAAGAGATTTTTTTAAACAATGAAAGATCACCTGCAAAGGATGAGAAACAAAAATGGCTTTCAGCCTTTTCTAAAAGCAAATGGGGTATTAGAGGACAATGGAAATATGATTTGTAACCCAGAAATCACCCAGAAAAATGATCAGGGAAGAACAAAAGGAGAATACATTTTTTCAGACATGCAAAGTCTAAAACATTTTATCTCCCACACATTCTTTCTCAGGACTCTACTGAAGGATATGACTTACCAAAAGGAAGGCATCAACTCTGAAAAAGGAACCAGGAAGAAACCATCAGGAGAACCACACAGGAGGGAGGTGAGGGTAACCCCCGGAGAGGAAGCCCAGGCGCTGAGAAACGTGCCCGGGCACAGAAGGTAACCGGGCCAGACGGGAGCAGGCTGACTCACAGGCAGGCATGGTAAAGGCTATCATCACCAGCCCTTGGGCCATTTTACTTTTTTTTTTTAACCTGTTGAGCCTATTAGGGGTCTGCTCCATCAAAATGAGAGAGGCAACCAAGGAAGAGGAACATCAGGGATCCAGAAAATAAGAAATCCGGCCCAACAGAAAGGTAAAGGGGATTCCAAAGCAAAAGGAAGTCCCAGGGGAAATCCACCCAACCTAAAACTTGGAACTCTGGTAATCTGACTGGCCTCATAGGAAACTCTACTGACAGGCATTGGAAAAATGTGAGACAAATTAGCTACAAAGAAAACTAAGCAAATAAAAAAGGTTATACTGTGTTACTAACGTCAGTAAAAAAACAAAAGAAAGAAACTTCAGTGGCTGGTAGTTAGGTGTTCGCTGTAACACTAAGTAATATTTGCCTGAAGACAGTAAACAGACTGACAATAAACTTAAATGAATTGTAACAGAGGGAAGCAATGGTGACAGTGCTGCCTGCACTGTACATGCTGACCCATCCCTATGCTGAAGCCCTAACCTCACAGTGTGGTGGCATTTGGAGGCGGGGCCTTTGAGATGTAATTAGGTTTAGGTGGGGGCCTGAGGTTGGGGCCCTCCTGATGGGATTAGTCCCTTCTAAGAAGAGACAGCAGAAGGCACCCCCTGCTGGGCCCCTACACACGTGCCAAGGAGAAGATGTGAGGACACAGCAAGAAGGCTGCTGTCTGCAACCCAAAAAGAGAGGCCTCGCCAGACACTAACCCCTGCTGGTGCCTTGGTCTTGGACTTCCAGTTTAAGACCCCCAGTTTATGGTGTTTTGTTACAGCAGCTCAAGCTAAGACAGATGGTAACAGGAAGTTGCTAGTTAACACGTACAACTGAATCAGACAATGGCAGTGCCCATCTTAGTTATAAATACAGCTATGAGTAAAGCCAGAGGTGTCTCAAGGGGCTGCCTCTGGGCAGGGAGGCCTCCAGAGTAAGGAGGTATGGGGTGAGATCCACTGTTCATCAGCCTCCCCTTTCTCCAGGTAGTTGGCCACACTACAGATCTCAACTGATACCCTAGAATTTTCTGGTTAAGACATTTGCAATCATAGTTTTGATGCTTTCCAAATACTACTTGTTTCTTTCTCTTGTAATTTTGCATTCAATGTAATTTCCAGAATCATCTTTCACACATGACAGTGAACATCCTAATTTCATTCTATTTTACTGTTCATTTTGATGTTTACATCTGTATGATGCCTGTTGTTGGATGGATAACCTTAATCAAGCTTTCTTAGTGAACTAAGATTCCTTCTCCAACCTCCCACTCCCTCCCCAAACAACAGGGTAACGAGCTCAGTTAAATGCATTTTCTACATCTCCCTTTTACAATTAAGTACAGTATTCTTAATTTAGCTAGGCCTTCTGATGACCCAGAGTCATCATGAAAATTGAATAGTCCAACAGCTGCCTTGTGCTTTTTGAAGGAGATTGCTTGCCCCTGCTCTGAGCCATCACAGAAATCTGTGTTTTCCTATGAAAATTTCTTTAAGTAAAAATCTTCAATGTTCACCTCTTGAGGTTCTCAGCCAGTTGATTCCAATAGCCTTCCTCTGCTCTTTGCATGTACACCCCCCATATCTTTATTCTAGGATCCTACAGACTCAGAAAGCAGATGCCTTAGACTTTAACAAAACCATACTGAAAGACGCAGTAAGTTTTTCTGTGAAGACTCTTGATGAAGTCAAGTCTATGAAGCCTATGAGCTTAATGACAGTTTCCTGCTGCTCAGAGTAATAAATAGCCTGATGGTGGTGTTAAAGGGACTCATTTATTCAAATATCTACTAAGCATTTATAATTAGCCAGGGTTTTTTCTAGGCACTAGTGGTAAGACAGGAAATGCTACACTGCTATAGCACACAGGCTGGTTAATTTATTTCAGACTTAAGCTCAGCTGGCATGAGCACCATCTGTACTTCAGCCCTGAAAACAGACAGGTGACTTTTGATGATTAACTAGGCTACCCGAGGGAGCAATGTGCCAGCTGCTCCCAGCTGGCTTGCCCAGGGTAGCTGCACTGTTCAGGTGTGAGCTCAGCACACCTCTGAAATATCTCACTGGATATGGGTAAAATTGTAGTATTCACAAAATATCTCACCTGGCTTTTACTGCATGCTCAGGGGTGGAGAGAAGTATGGTTTAAGTGCATATGCATATTAATAGGTGTGGCTCAGGGGTGGAGAGCAGTTCTAATTACCTGGGCAATGGAGGGCTTATCTGAACCTGAGAGGTTAAGGGGAGGCTGATTTGCTTCTGCTGGAGCAGGAAGAGAAACAGCCCCGGACTGCAGTTTGTAAGCAATAAAGGGGTTTTAAACTTTATTTCTCCCTTTGACTGATTACAATTTTGGATGTACATTGCCCCAGGTTTTCTTCTCCCTGGACTTACACTGGGTTTCAAGTCATTTATCACATTAATTCCTTGCAATGTAGTGGCACTGGAAATCAGCTATTGTACATTTACTCTTATGTGCAGTGCTGCAGGAGAACACACACTGTTACCATGCCTGCTGCTCTTCTGACATATGTTTAATACAGCACATGTGTGGCAACATGGATTCATTCAAAAACCTCACTAAGTTCTCACTGGTGGTACAATGATGGGGCTTGCGGGTGGGTGTGGGAGACAGACATGGTCTCTACCCCCAGAGAAGGTACATCAATGGGTATTTAACTATAATTGTGTTAAGTCCAATGAGGAAACTAGGTTGATACAAGAATGGCCTCAACCAAGTCTGGATGACCAAAGGAAGTTCAAGATTTAAACAGGTAAGCGGGAGTTAGCCAGGCAAAAATCTGCACGTAAGAGGAATGCTAGACTCTGAGACAGACACTCCAGCTAGTGACCCAGGTCTCCCAGAGGCTCCAACCTCACACATGCGGGTCAGATGGAAGCCCAGTTCTGGGGAGGCTGACCCATGGCCCAGCACTGCCTATCCATCTCCAGGGAGCACCTTTTCTCCAGGCAACACTTGTTCCATAGTGGCTTGAGGGTTGAAGAATGTTCATGCTGGAAGAGAAGTTCAGGAGATGTTCAGAAGCAAGGAGCTTGGAATCACAGAGATGGGTAGTGGACAAGGCCGAACCAGCGTTCAGCAGTGACTTCAAGTTGGGGGCTACATCTTATACTCTGAGGTCCCGATTTCCTCCTTCTTCCCCACTGCCCCACTCTCTGGCTGGAGTGACACTCTCACTCATCATGAAGTGAGACAGACAGGCAGGGTTGGCTTGGTGAGGAAACCCTGGACTCTGGAGTAAGCCTGTCTGAGACCCACGCCCTGCCTTTAGGCAAGTTACTAACCTGAGACTTAGTTTCCTTCTCGGTACAATGGGGATACAGAAGTTTTCCTCAGAGGGTTGTAGGAAGACGAACTTAATTCAGTAATATATGCACAACACTGCCTGGTGCAAGTGAGGTGCTGTGTCAGTTAATATTATTATATTGTATCACTACCAGGTTTACAGTGACTCTTAGGAGTGCTCCCCCCTTCCTTTCTTAGGTAAAAAGCTTCCTATTCTCTGTAATTCAATATTTTTACCCTTATATGGAGTCAAGGAGTTCCAGCCTCTGGATGTATTAGACTGAACTTGAAGATACTCCTATGAGCAATACCACCAATTAAATGGGCTAAAAGTGGACATCCTCAGTGTCACTGTCACCATGTCCTCTCTTCAATTTGGTTAAATGGTATAATGCCAGGGCCACTGACCTGGCAGAAAGATTCAGGCTTTGAACTCTTACCAGCTATGTGATTGGGCAAACTACTTTACTTAACCAATATGTATTGAGCACCTAGTATGTGCGCAAGCCCCAGGTAATAGTAATAGTATAATATCTACTACAGAGTAAGTAAGTATTTCTCATGCCTTATGTCATTTAACCCACAGGATAATGGGAATAACTTTTATCAAAGCCATTTTACAGATGGGTAAACCGAGGCACAGTATGTTAAATAACTTAGCCCAAGATTTTTACTATTTTGCTACACAGTATCAATATCATGCCCAAATCATGCCTTTTCTATGCCTCAGTTTCTTTATCTGTAGTATGGGGATAACACATTTTCTAAAATGCACATTAGACAATATGTTCTGTAAGTGATTACAGAGCAGCTACTATTATGACTAATTACGGCAGAAAGAGAGTGGTTTGGCAGACCACACACCTGCCCCGGGGGAACTGCCATGTGCCACACTCAAGAGATGGGTGCAGGAGACAGAGATCTGGCTCCTGCTGTTGTCTTGCTGTGTGAGGGATGCGGCATTACCTAGAATGCCACCAGCCAGCCCCTTCCCAAGGGCACGCCTCTGGGCAGAAATGCATCCTGGTAGATGCCCTGATGCAAACCTGTTCCTGGTTCTGCAAAACAAGATTCCCAGCAGCCACCCACAGATGTTGGGACACCAGGGAGTGCTATCTTCAGGGTGGCATGGGGCCGACCATTATTATAAGGCCTTCGTGTCTGCTGGCCTTTCACATGACACCTCAATTCATTTTAAGTAGAGACAAAGAGAAAGAGAACAGGGATGACAGCTAATCCTATTTGCCCTACTAAGTTGAAATATCGAATTCCAAGAATATGCTGCTTTTAGCACAATGAATTCCAAGAAATCCTGGAAGAAAGTTGATACATGACAGAAGTTGACATATGAGCCATCTCGGGTCAGCATACATGCTCTGAACACCTACCACAGGCCAGACAGTGCTGGGTGTTCAGGGCCCAGACGTGAGCAAGGCACAGAATCCCCTGACAAATGTACCTTCTAGTGTGAAAGATAAACACAATTCAGTTTGATGTTCTTCACCAGGAGGTTGACAACTATGGCCCGTGGCCATGCGCATAAATATAGCCCATGAACACTCCCATGCTTGTGAATTTCCGGGTCATCCATGGCTGTTTCATGCTACAGTGGCAGAGTACATGGCCTTTGGCTGCAAAGCCTAAAATATTTGCTCTCCAGCCCTTTACAGGAAAAATTTGGCCCACTCTTTGCGACATTACACATACTCCCTGCACCAGAAATACATACACATGCACGTATCTACACGTACTTATATTTTTGTTTCCAACATTGTTTCAAATAACCAGCTTATTAATATACTGAGTCAGAGATGGAGGACAAAAGCGTGTACCACTTCCCTGTATTGGCAGGAAATACACCATACTCAAGCTGAGCGCTCCCTACACCTTCTATCTTCTACTAGAGTCAAGGGGGATCCTCAAGCCAGCATCTCCACACCCTTCCTAGCTGAGTAGCTCTTCTGTTCCCCAAGCATGAGACCTTCTCCACTTCCCCACTAGAGGGCGGCCGAACACTGCTTATGAAAGATTAAGGCGCTACAGTCCCTGTTCAGCGGCGAGAGATGGAGTTTACCATCTGTCTGGATGAGTTCCTACACTTACACAGCACATTCCACAGAGGTGGCAGGATGTGGAAGAACAAACTCGGTCTACTACTCACCCATTAGAACCAGATGTTGCCTGGAAACAGATCTGACAGGAAATGGAGTCAGCCAACTGAGATAAGGATTAATTTATCCAAAACTTGGAAGGGCAAATTTAATCCACGAGTCCATTGCCTTCTCCTTCTCTGTGTGTCCCTGCAACATTTTTACTGAAGACTGTTTAATACTTTACAGTACCGTGGGGCGAAGCGACCTGTGCAGCCAAGGGGCCTCGGGCTCTGCCACCCTCTCCAACGAAGAGCTTGGCCTCTTTGGGCCTCTTCTTCCCAGCCTGGGAAATAGGATTAGAAAAAGTTCTCAAATGGGAATGGGGATCAGCACCTGGGAGGAGTGCACCTGAGTCACCTGGGAGGTTCGGACCCCTGGGTCTTCTTCCTACTTTCACACCTGTCATGAGGGTAGCATCTTCCTCTGGCCCTGCTTAAGTAGCCTCTGGGTGCTCCGGAGTCAAACTAAGCTCCACTAAGCCTTGGTGATGCTAGTGATCTGTGACTTAACTTTGCTCTTGTTTAGGACTTCAGTCTGACATTCTATGATCAACCGGGCCTTCAATGACCTTCAATGAAACAATACCACAGGACCCCAGGATTCCCAGCAGGCATGGAATGGAAATCTGTACACCGGGCTGGTTTAAAATCATGTCTACAGATTCTCTGACCCACCTCTTGAATGTAGTGACTTGCTTCTGATGAACAGGTGGCAGAAATGATGCTATGTGACTTGGGGGGCTAGGTTATACAAAGGATCCAGCCCCCCCCCCCAATGCTGTCTCCATCTCGGATCTCATGCTCTGGGGAGTCAAGAGGTCAGGTCGTAAGGGCACTCAAGCAGTCTTGCAGCGAGGCTCACAAGGACAGGAACTGAGGCCTCCTACCAATAGCCAGAACCAATTTGCCAGCCAGCTGAGCAAGCCACCATAGTGCCAGGCACTAACTATCAAGCCTTAAATGTCTGCAGCCACAGATGACATCTGACTGAGCCTCAAGAAACACCTGAGCCAGACCACCCAGCTTTATTGACCTTGAATTCCTGACCCACAGAAACCATGAGCAATAAGAAATGTTTACTGATTTTTTGAGCTAAGTTTGGGGGGTGACTTGTTACACAGTAATAGATGACTAATATACCAAGTTCCATCCAATTTGGGCCCATATACAAGAGGCAGTGAAGTAGGTAAAAAGGAGAGAAGGCCTGGGTTTGCCACTAACTTGCTGTGTACACACAGTTAAGTCATTTCTCCTCTGGACCTCAGTTTGTACCTCTGTAGAAGGGTACAGCACCATGTAGGCTGCTGCAGGGTCTGAAGGTGTTTTGTGATCTGCAAAGATCTAGGTGAACAGTGGTGACTACTAGTCTCACGTTTTTTCCTTCCAGGAAACATGATTTCATGTTTGGCATAGCTGGAATGTTGGAAGCAAGGGTCCTAGAGTACTCAGCCAGTGAAAGAAAGGGGGTCTGTGCCTGTAATTAGAAGCACTGGGCTCAGGGTGCCGAGGATCTGCTCCAGCAGGAACTGGCAGGCTTTTTCTGTAAAGGGCCAAACAGTAAATATTTTTGGGGGCCATATGGTCTCTGTCACAACTACTCAATTCTGCCACTATAACATGAAAGCAGCCACGGACAATATGCAAATGAGGGGAGTGACTGTGTGCCACTAAAGCTGTATTTACAGTGATGGGGCAAGCTGGACTTGCCAACCTCAATCCTCCAGCCTTGCTTCTCCACGTGTGTGGTCCCCAGAGCAGCGGGATCAGCATCTCCAGAAGCCTGTTCGAAATGCAGACTCCCAGGCCCACCCAACTCAGCTGAATCAGCCTCCCGGGGGAAGGGCCCAGTGTTTTCACAAGCCCCCTTGCTCAGGTTTGGGAAGCCCCACCTCCCTCCCCTCCTTTCCACCTGGAGTCCCATGTACCAGGGACTTAAGAGGGATCTCAGATGACACAACTGGACCAAAAAATCTCCTAAGGTCTCACAAAGAGCACCCATCATCTTGGTATTCTCCATGAATCAGGGAATATTTGATGCATGACCCTGGACCAATTTAAGCAAAGTGGTAGCCAGTCCTAGGCAAATCACATAGAGTTTTCAAGAAAACATAACAAGCTATGTGGTAACACTCTTGGGGTGAATGGATTGGATGTGCTGGTAGCCCCAGGCTGCCCCTGTCTCTGCGGCCTCCACCAGGCCTTGTGTGGTCAGAGGCCAAATGGCTCCCAACCCACTTATTTTCCAGCAAATTTATTGGAATGCTGGTTTCCTTTTGTTTTGGTGAAGTGTGAAGTATAAAAGGCAAAGAGGGGAAGGAAAAAGGGTATCTTTAAGGACTAGAAGAGAGATAAATGGTGGATAGGAAGGAAGGAACAGGCAGGAGGATGAGAGAGGCGTGAGGGGCGGCTAGAGTTGCCATAATGACAGTAATGGTTTTGTCTCTAACCTCCACTGTTTGTACTTGAATAAGGTGTTAGCAGTTACATCACTCTCATCTCATTTAGCCGTACAACAGCCTATGAGGTAGATAATCATGCATCCCACTGAGACAGCCAAACTGAGGTTCAGAGCTGGGAAAGGCCATGTCCAACACTGCATTATTCTGCAAAGCCAGGTCCGAGGGCTCCTTTCTGCTACAGAACGTCCCAGCACTGGCCTCCAGCCCACCGCTCCGTTTGGTGTTAAGGGAAAATCTTAACAGTACAAGCCTTGATTTGTGCTGACTCTACTTTATCACAGGTTCCCTGCGGGGACTGCTCACCGGCAAGCCTGCTACCTGCTGGGACAGCTCCACCTCCATCCTCCTCCCTCTAGGCACCGGGGAAGGAGATCAGACCAAAAGATTCTGACAGTGTGGCCAACTGTTCTTATCAAAAGTCACACGGCCACTCTCTAATGTCAACCTGAAAAGAACTGAAATAAAAAGCAACAAAGGAAGATTATGAAATGCTTCTCTCCGCCAAGCTGAGTGCTTGCCCTGCAGTTGACAGGTGTGAAAAGCCCAGCCCTCACGTGCATGGGGTACCACTATGCTCCGGGTGGGACCTCCAGCTCCCGGTTCGGGCTGCTGTCTTCTAGAGTCTGTCCTTCCCTTGATCCACTCGCCTTGTGGATGTTCAACAGCCTCCAAGTGCAGGAACAAGAATATGCTTCACCTTCTAGCTAGACTGCTGTCTTCCCAGCCTGTAGGTCCCCTCACTTCCATGGAGCTGAAGGGCCCTGGCGGACATGCTCACCTCTTAGGAATCCATACCCTTTCATTGTGTCCATTCTTAATTTTGTGGTTCCTGGGTTATCAGGACTTTCTGCTTCAAACAAGTAAATTTGGAAGTAGGGGGTGCGATATCATGAGTATGACCAAATATATATTTCCCAGGTGCATTTGGTCTTCACACACAGCTCCTGAAAACACTGCAGAGTCTGAAAGGTGGAATGGGTGCCTTTTGTCATGCTAATGAGAGACTTTTGGGCCCCACCCAAGGGCAGGGGCTGGAGGTTGAATCAGCCAATGGCCAATAATTTAGTCAACCATGACTATGAAACGAAGCCCTCACAAAAACCCCTGAGAAGAGCTACTGTTTTCCTGGATCCTGCTTCTTAGTCGGGGAGAGCTCCTATGCTTGGGGAACCTGAACGCCTCCAGCATGTGCCACTGAGCCAGGCCCCAAGCTTCATGGGGATAGAAGCCCCTTTATTTGGGGCCTTGCCCTGTGCATCTCTTCATCTGGCTGTTGGCTTGTATCCTTTACAGTTTCCTTTATTAAACTGGTAAAGTAAGTATTTTCCTGAGTTCTGTGAGCCGCTCTAGCAAATTAATCAAACCTAAGGGGGAGGTTGTTGGAACCTCCAATCTGTAGCTGGGAGATCAGAAGCACAAGTAATAAACAGCCTGGAGCTTGTGACCTGCATCTGGAGTCGGGGATGGAGGGCAATGTTGTAGGATGGAGCCTTCATCTGGGGAATCTGGTGCTGTTTCTGGGCAGATAGTTCTCGGACACCCTGCTGGTGTTGGAGAATTGCTTGGTGTGGTGTGTGGGAAGACCCCCTTTCCCACCCCACACACTGGAATCGGGTCCTAGAACCCAAGTGGAGTTTTACTACTATTACTGCTGTGTATAGTACTATTATTGCTGTTGTATATTATATATGAAAAAACATGTACTGGGGCATAAATCATAATGGTAAGTCCATGAAATATCTGGGAACAGGAAACCTTCAACACATCTTTTCTATCCAATTAGCCATTGTCCCAATGGCACCAGCCAGACTAGAGTCAGTGGGGTCCAATGGCCATGGTCAGTGAGGCCATGGCTGCAGATATGGAGAAAGGGAACCATGTGGTCCCTGGAAACAAGTTTAGGAATGTCAGGTTCTGAATTAATGTGAGTCTGACCTCCACATTTTCATGCAGCCTTTGTCGCCCACCCCCCACCAGGTGTTGGTCTGCCTCTCATGGGAGATGTATATACCTCACCAGAGTCCCACCAGTGACCAGCTTGTGCACCTCACCCCAAAACACCAGAATAGTTCTTTGTCTACACCCGAGAGGAGATAAGCACAAACACACACAAGGCAGGAAGGATGGCATCGATGGGAAGGCATCACACTGGCCCAGCTCTCCCAGAAGTGTGAGGGGCACAGCCCGGCACCAGCTGGACAAACCCAGTGCTGGACAAGCCCATGGGTGTCCCTGGAGACCATGGTGGGCCCTTCCCGCCTTGCCACCTCAGACAGAAAAGCCCTAGAAAGATGGAGTTCGTGCCCCTGGCTTGGCCTTCACCCTCCCCATGTGGGTGGAATATGGCAGAGGTGTATTCTTACTCAGGGAGCAGGCAAGCCTTCAAGGGGAGACGCAGTCCCACCCCCGAGCCCCCTGCCAGCACACTCCTGCCCCAAGGGGCTGGCAGGATTGGTGTTAATTCTTTAGAAGTTTGGCAGAATTCTCCAGTGAAGCTATTTGGCCCTGGTATTTACCTTTGTTGGGAGGTTTTTGATTATTGATTTAATCTCCTTACTAATTACAGGTCTCTTCAGATGTTTATTTCTCCATGATTAGTCTTGGTAGGTTATATGTTTTTAGAAATTTCTTTCTTCTAGGCTGCCCAGTTTGTTGATATATAATTGTTCATAGTAGTCTCTCATGATCCTTTTTATTTCTGTGGTATCAGTTATAATAGTTCTTTCATTTCTGATTTTTTTAAATCTTTTTTTTATTAGTCTAGCTAAGGGTTTGTCAATTTTGTTGATCTTTCCAAAAAACCAATTAAATATTTTTTTTTTGATGGCAAGGATCACATAACTGTACAGCACACAGTATCTTTATATAGTCATGGGTTCTAATATTCTCTGATAAAACTTATTACCATTATAGAAATGATAAGAATGGAGGAGGTGGCCAATTTGCCATAATACTGAAGATTGTCCAGGCAGCTTCTCCTATCAATATATTATACATGTTCATCCTACAAAAAATGAAATTCCTACTTACACTAAGGACTAGGAGAGGCTGTAGCACAGGTCATACAATTTGGTAGTTTGAGATGGAGCCCTTCAAAAAAACCTTCATGTGCCCAATCTGGTATCCTGCAACTAAGAAGAATGCAATGGGATAATTTTGGCAATTTTCCTTTGGAGTCTCAGATTTAATACTCACTACCAGAGTGAAAACCCAAAACCTTCAGGCAATCAACCGATCAAAGTGAGAAACTTCTGTAAAAATAAAACTCCCATTGGCAGATAATGAATTCTAAAACAAGCCAGCAGTTCCTCACACTCAGACAAATGGTTCATCTAAATATTCTCCCAGAAGCAACTAGAGACAACAAGTTTAGTCAAGGGCTGAACAGAGAATACACCAGGGTGGTCAAAATCACCTGAGTTCTCAAAGGGAAGGATACTGTGAGGCTTGACTGAGGCATTCTCTCCAAGCATGCGAACACCAGAGGCAGGCTGAGATGGGCGGAGGCTTGAGCTCACACAGCTGTCTTTGTATGCTTTGGATTCCAGCCAGCTCAGACAAGCATTGGCTCTGCTGCAAGAATCCAGAAGTGTTGCCACTATGGAGGGAGTGATGGCTCATACAGCATCTGTGACAGCTGTCTTTTGGCTAAAACACTGTGCTGGTGACATATTGGTCTGGCTTTTCTCTGCTGGGGCTTTGACTCAAGCAAGCCCTAATTATTTCATCAGGGTTTCTCATGGTAGTAATTTGTCCCATTCAGCATGTGCATTCCAACAGCCTAGAGAAGTTTGTTAACTTTGTTTCTGATTATTAAAGTTGCATATTTATGATAGAAAACTTGGAAAATCCAGGAAAGCACTGAGAAAGCAAAAACAAATAATTCATACTCTTTTATAACTCAGAGAACACTACTGCTAATGCTTTGGTAAGGGTGCTTCAATGTTTAAGAATTTTTCCAATATAAAGCATTAATAAGCTTAGTAATAATTAGTGTTGTTATGAGATTTAAGAGTTGGTATTTGTAAGGTTCTTGGAACCACGCCTGGCACAGTAAGTGCTACACAAACTTAACAGGAGATAATCTGGGCCCCTTGTTAGAAACACAGGTCCCTGGGTACATCCTAGAACAGCAAAGACGCATTTGAGGAAGGCCTGGGCACCTGTATATTAAGAAGCTTCCTGACATGATCCTTACAATCAGGTGAATTGAAGCATTCAGCATTCACGCTGCTGCTGGAAGGTACTCTTGGTAGCTTCCTAACAAAATCCTTTATCTACAAGTGCTTATTTTACCTTTATACTTAATGACAATCTGGCTGGGTATAAAATTTTTTTCCTCCAGTTTTTAAAATAACAGCTTTTAGGTATAATTCACATACCACAGAATTCACTTAGAGTGTACGATCAGTGACTCTTAGCATATTTACAGTTGTATAACTATCACCACAATTAATTTTAGAACACTGTCATCATCCTAAAAAGAAATCCTGTATCCATTAGCAGCCACTCCCCATTTTCCCTTAACCACACTCCATCCCACCCCACCTGCCAGTCCTAGGCAATTGATGTGCTTCCTGTCTCCGTGTTTGCCTATTCTGCACTTTCATGTAAGTGAATCATACAACATGATCTTTTGTGACTGGCTTCTTTCACTGAGCATGTTTTCAAAGTTCATCTATGTTGTACCATGTATCAGTTCTTCATTCCTTATTTGTGAATAATTTTCCATTGTATGAATATGCCACATTTTATGTATCCATTTATCAGCTGCTGGACATTTGGGTTGTTTCCCCTTTTTTACTCTTTTGAAGAATACCCTTGTGAAATTTGTGGACACATTTTATGTAGACATAGGATTTCAATTCCCTTGGGCATATGCTTAGGAGTGGAATCACCAGGTCATATGGCAACTTTATGTTTAACCTTTTGAGGCAATGTAAGACTGTTTTAATGAGTGACTGTACCATTTTACATTCTTACTGGCAATAGGTGGGGGTTTCAATATCTCCACATCCCAGGCCAACACTTATTTCTTGTCTCCTTGATTCTAGCCATCTCAGTGGGTGTGACGTGGTACCTCACATGGTTTTGATTTGCATTTCTCTGATGGCCAAACATGCTGCGCATCTTGTCATGTGCTTATTGGCCATTTGTATGTCTTTGGAGAAATGTCTTTTCAGATCCTTTTCCTATTTTTTAATTGGGTTTCCTTTTTATTATTGAGTTGTAAAAGTTTGTTGTATTTTTAAATGTAACAGTTGGCAATATTTTCCTTCTACCATCTTTTAAAAATGCATCAACTATTGTTTTAAATATAGGTGAGCCCCAACATTCTGCAAGCTCATTTTCCAAAACATGTCATCAAGTTGCTGTAAATCAAAATTCATTTTAAAAGCCTTACAGAAGTGTTATTCACAAGAGGATGCACAAAATCCTATTTGAGAGAATAATCACTTTCTAATTGAGTTTCCATGTAAACTCAAGTTTTCCTGGATTGCATCTATTTATAACACATCTGTGTAAAACTCCATTATTTTCATTCTTCAAGCAGCTGAATGGGGGTCACTAAGGTTACTGGATACCAGGACAACCAGAGACAGGCCTTGCATGAGGCCAAGGCATTCAAGAAAGACGACACAGCTCTTTCCCTGGAAGAACGCTGGGTGTAACCATGGGGATAAAACAAACAACATGGCAGTGTACTCAATGCAAGGGCCAGGAGGTGCAAGTCATGTCAAGAAATGCTGAGAAAGTCATTTGGGGTAGCAGTACATGATTCTGGGTGCTCAGAGGGTACTCAGGGCGTCTGGAAGGCCAGGATTTTGATGGGAGTAGCTGCACTCCAGGCAGGGGTGAGGCTGGGACTTGGCACTTACCTGCTTTAAAGATGTGGGCAAAGGGTCAGAGGAAGGGCAACATTTGGGATGGCGGTGAGAGATGTGGAGGAGAGGGCAGTCTGCACCACATGGTGGAGAGCTCTGGGTGGCAGCTTGCAGAGCTCAGATTGTCTCATCAGGCAGGCACAATACAACCAAAGGCATTTTTGGAAACAGGTATTTCTGGCATTAGTGTTTCCAATTTAGCACATCTTCAAACTCTCCTTTGGCAATGGCCAGATGGGGAGAGCCAGTAAGGTGCCTGAACAAGGGCTCATCATCAGGAACATCTGTTTCAGTCACGTTGCCTAGGAGGCTGGTGGGTGGGTGGAGGGGGAACTGGGGGCCCTGCCAGGTTGGCCTCTACACCTCTCCTGGCCGCCTTTGCAGCTTCGGAGCCGACCTGCATTTCTGAGAGAAGGTATTCAGCCAGATGTCCCAAGCTGGCTTACTCCATGGGTCTTGGTAAGTGCCTCCATCCTGGTTGATGCCAAGGACTACCATTGCTCCCAGGAGTATAACACCCCTCCGCTCAGGGGGTCCAGTGCTCAACCCGGCATTTTACATTCAGCCACTGTGGTCCCTTGGGACTGCCTTGTGATTATTGAGTGGTAAGAATGATGTACAGTACACAACGAACCTGGGGGACCTGGCAGCTGCTGGAATATGGGAAGCCACATTATCTTGAGCATCAATTTTGCCCACAGTTGCAGGTGACACAGGAGAAGAACTACCACACATAACTAAATATATTATAGACTGTCTGTATCCCCCGAATTCATACAGAAACCGTAATCCTCAATGTGATGGCATTGGGAGGTGGGGCCTTTGGGAGGTAATTAGTCATGAGGATGGAGCCACGATGAATGGGGTTAGTGTCCTTATAAAAGAGACCCCAGGAGGCTCACTCTAACTTTAAGCCGTGCTGGACACAGTGAGAGGACAGCCCTCTAGGAGCCAGGAAGGAGGCCCTCACCAGACACTGAACCAGCCGGCGCCTTGGTCTTGGGCTCCCCAGGCTCCAGAGCTGTGAGAGAAATGTGTTTTTATAGGCCGCCTACTCTATGGTACTCTGCTATAGCAGCCAGAATGGACTGAGACAGTACTTTTTCACTGAAAATCAAAACCAGAAATATTGCAAAGGAGAAGGCAGCTCACAGGAATTTTAAAAATAAAATGTAGAACTCCAAAAAAAATTTCACCTGGATAGCCTCGGGCCCCACCCTCAAGTCCCTGAGAGAGGAGTTCACTCTCAGAGGCTCAGGATATCTTGGTTGAAAAACCTGGTAAGCTCAGGCTTATAGAAGCAGGGCTCATTAATTTAGACACCTACTGTGACATTTCCCTTCCATTGAGTGTTTAAAAAAAGGAAAAGTCCCCTCCCCTACATAGAAGCAAGCACAGTATTCATAGCCCAGCATGGGCTCTTCTCTGTGGAACAATCACACAGGTTTTCTAAAGCTGACCAATAACAATGCATCTCTATTATTGGAACTTTTTTTTCCCTGTAACTGAGTTGCACCTAAGCACCCCTTGGTCTGTTTCACGATTTCAATGGGCATGTAATGATGCATTGGGGGTGGTCATAAATCACTGCGCCCAGTAAACTTGCAGTAAGATGCTGCTGAAATTTTAAACAGCTCACCAAGCTCCTTCCAGGGTAAGATGACACAGGGAACCCCTTTTCTTTAGATGAGTTTCACAATAATTCCCTAAATGAGGAAAATGAGACTGTCTGCTGCCTTCTTCACCTGTCTCAAAGAGGCAGAGCACAGTTTCATTTAAGAGGACAATTCACAAGAAGCCAGTGAACCTGAGATGATTACAGTAAATTGGCAGCTTGCCCAATGGAGGCAGAACATTTTAACAAATAGGTATTTGTATTATTTATAACAAGTCCATATTCTCTCTTGAAAGGAGAGGCTCAGAGAACATTTTTTTGCAGGGCATAACTTGAAAGCCTTTGTGGATGGAAATAGGTTTTCAGAACTCAAGAGGTATGGCTCCCAGACTGGAAAAATGGTTTCACATGATAGGCAAACAGCTTCAAAATCAGACTCCCAATGCCTCACTTAGTGGTACAATAGGTCATTTTGCAAACCACGGTGAAATTAAAAGCTGATAACTGAACTACACAGAAATGAGAGGAAGGGTCCTGATAGAAAAAGCAAGCTCAGCCAATTCGATTCATTGTGGAAACATGGGGCTGGCATACCAAAGTTTACCAAAAATCTCCAAAATTCACTTCACCAGTTTCAAAGGCATTCATTGTCACATCCACCCAAATATTTGCAAGGCTGTTAGCAGCTAGCAGAAGTGATCAGCCTTGGCCTTGATCTGCATCATTTTACAGGGGAAGAAAAAAGAAACAGCTAGCATTCCTTGAGTCCACAATGGGCTAGGGGCTTCCTAAGTATCACCACCAATCTCTACAACAATTTGACAATGTGCTGGTAAATGTGTCCACATTTTCGAAGTGAAGAAACCGAAGAGACACTGGCACTTTGCCCAAAGCTGGCAATAGGTAGAGGATTTGCACCTGATTTTCTGACCTCTAGAGGCTTTATTCACCAGGACTTTGGACACCTTTTGAATTATGCTCAGAAAACCAGAAAGGGATGTTAGCAGTTCAGAATCCTTGGATGACAGACACTGTCCTGGGCAAGCTCAAGCAGGAAGGGGTCTTTGATACAAAGCTCTTGGGGTCTCTTGGCTACAAGGAAAAGCTTGTGGTGACTAGGTCTCTGATTCAGAAACAACTGGGAACTATTTATGTGGAAGGACTATTAAAAGTAAAACCTACAGAGAAACATTATGGGTAAAAGGTGTCATGTTTGAGAGTCAGAGTCTAGCTATGCTGGCATCAACTATTTTAAAAAATGTATATTTTATTCGTTGAGAAAGTACAACAAGCTTGTTTTTGTAAACTACCTAAGATGGAGATGGAGAGTCAGGGGAAAACATGGAAATGGGTGTTTCATTGATGTTGCTTGCTCCTAGAAAGCCATGGATGTGTCTCAAGGAAGCGAACTGGGGACAGGAGGCCTGATGACAAGTGCCAAGAGGAGAGCTGCCAGAGCAGGCCCTCAATGGCCACCTGCTGCCGTCTCTGCCCCCTAAGCCCTGCTGGCCTTAGGAACTCAGCAGCTGTCAGATGCATGGCTGGGAGGCCTCACCTCCAGTCTTCTGACCAAACCATCTGAATATCCTCTCCCTTGGCTTCAGCACCCCTGGGCCATTCCGCAACTGCTATGCTGAAGGCCACTACCTCCCCACCTGTAAGGTGGCAGGATGCACACCTGGGCCGGTGTCCGTGGTGAGAGCCCATGGAGCTCTCTGAGGTCTGACCCCATCCAGCCCTACAGCACCTATTTTGCAGAAGCAGGAACCGAGATCTACCAAGATGCTGCGGGGAACACAAGGACCTCCCTCTGCTGTCTCCCTCTGGATTTCTCCATGTCCCAGCCACACAGAAAAAGGCCGCTCACTCCGTCAAAGGTAGAGCTCTGGCCCCTTGGGGAGCGATTACAGCAACTCTGCCTCAAAGCCTAAGTTCCTGGGGAACACTGTGAGCTGCCCAGCCTGGGCCAGGGGCGCACACTCGGGCCCAGCTGTGAGGAGGGCTGGGGCGGTGCACGGGTGTGGGGGGCACTGCCTTAGCACGAACTGGCTGTTCCCCTGCCACCAGGACTGACAATTCCTAGAAACCCTGGGAGCACAGCACTCAACAGCTGTCTGTGACCAGGATGGCATTAAGAGTGGCCCGGCCCAGAAGCTGCCTGGGTTACCAATCTATGCGGAAGTTTTAAAAAGCCCTTATGGGGGAAAAAAACATTAAACTTTGTGTCATGCAAAATGTACATTAGTTTCATGCCAGCTCCTGACTCCAAATGTTCCTGGTGAGTGATAAGCACACCACTAAAGAATGTGTGAGGGCAGACCCGGTCACTGCCTTCCTGACCACCCCAAGGAGGACAGACAGCGCAAGAACAAGCCATCTGAGGACCACAGCGCAGATTCGCCTGTCGGGACAGTCTGAATAGCGCTGCCTGCTGCCTCGGCTTCTGAGCCTCTCGCTGTACAGCTCTGAGACCTGTGGTTTTTCCTCCCAACACATATTAGGCTCAAGTTCCAAATACCACAAATAAAGGCCTCTTTCAGGGACTCCCAAGGGAAGGGAATTCCAGCACTTAGCACTGAAGTCAGCAAAATTTCTGTAAAGGGCCAGATAGTGAGTATTTTAGCCTTTGTAGGACGGTGGTTGCAGTAACTCATCTCTGTGGTTGAGGCCTGAAAGAAGCTAATATGTAAACAAATGGGGCTGGCTGTGTTTGAACAAGAAGTTCTGAAAACAGGCAGCAGTCCAGATGACTCTCACCAACTCCCTACGTAGATTACAGCTACACGTTCCCTCCATATCAAAGGGAGTCTGGGATGATATGGGGGGGCACTCTTCCCAGGCAAGGCCCCTTCTTCCTCACCACCACATTTTACCAAAGATGTCAGAACTTGCCCCTTTCCTCCTGGAAGATCCAGAGAGGGACCAGTGGAGTCAGTCCACACACCTAAACTCTCACGTCGCACCTGCACACTTTGGCTAGTTGTGGGTTCTCCCCTCTCTCCCCAGTACCGCTTTCTATTTTCAGCGGATTTTTCAGTGAGCAAGCTGGTGTATGACCCAAGCCTCATGTAGGCCCCGATGTGGTTCGACTAGCCTCACACTTCCCTAGGAAACAAGACTGGTATGGCTCTTTCACCAGCAGGAGAAGAGACCTCTGACTTGGGTGTTGTTTTTAAACTTTGTCTTCCTGTTGGGTCATACAAATAACAGAGCCTGTCCTTAGCTAATTCCTTAGCTAATTAGTGCTGTTTGTTTTTCGAAGACCGAAGCAATTTCCAACACAGGCAAACTCTAGAAAAGGAAAGTCACTGACTGTTGCCCCAAATGCACAAATATACTTTAAAATAAGTTTGGGGGAGGGAGGAAGCTATTATCTGCTAAGGGAACAGCTGTTTATAACCCCAAATGAAGTGCTGGAAGTAAAATAGGATCACGGTGCCAAATAAAGCCACCACTGTTTCCTAGATAATTATTTTTTAGGAGAGAAACTAAGTTTACAGAGTTTCAAGGTAACAGGCAGCCCCCTCTCCTCCTCTCTCATCTTACCTACCACACCCTTACCCTGGGGGCTGCACCCCATCCCAACTCCAGGAAACAAAACAAAAGCCAAGGAAGGGATGCAGGGACATCCTGAGATGGTGTAAATTAACCAAATCCTATTTTTTTAATAACAGCTCTGTTGACATATAACTTACACACCAAAGTGCACAGTTTAATGGATTTTGGTGTATTCACAGAACTGTTTAATCATGGGCACAATTTTAGAACATTTGCATTATACTAAAGAACCCCTCACCCATTAGCTGTCACTCCCCATTTCCTCCCACCAACCACAACCCCCAATCCCCAAGCAACCATAATCTCCCGTCTCTGCACATTTGCCTCCTCTGGCCATTTCATACAAACGGTATCCTCCCGCACGCAGCCCTTTACATCTGGCTTCCTTGCCGGGGTTCATCCGTGCTGTCGTGTGTTGGCAGCATGCACCCTTTTTAATGGTGGAATAACATTCCATCGTATGACCCACCACGTTTGTCCATCTGTTTGTGGACATTTGAGTCATTTCCACTTTTTGGCTCTTAAGAACATGCTGCTACGAACATTCCTGTGGGTGTAGACCTTCATTTCTCTTAAATCCAACCATAGTTCATATGTGCCAGGGCAGCTTGCCAAGGATCTGAGGGAGTGGCTCTGTTTGGGGTTGGTTTAGAATTTTAGACAGCAGACTCCAGATCGGAAGTGTTTCCTGGGATTCCCTCTCCTCCACAGCTGCTCGCAGCAGGCCTACTATATGCAGAAACACAGAAACACAACTTCCAATTTTTGCACATTATTAACTGCAGCCCCCAAATGCCTTCTAGGTTCAGCATCCTGACATCGGCTGACAAACCAGCATTGCCACTAAGGGTTGTTTTCTCAAGGGTAGTTTTGATGGCTTTGACACCCTTCCTTCACAGCACTAGTTCCTGCTGCAAATGCCCAGATATTTTGTTGCTTTTTACCTTTACAGTGAGTGGAAAATGGAAACATGTAACTGCCTGTGCTGGTGATAGTACTGCTGACCACAGGTTCATAGGACGGAAGTCCCCAGACCATTCTACAGAGGAGGCCAAACCTGGTGGGAAATGCCCCAGGAAATGCTGGATGACCTCCCTGAAGAGCAGCTAAAAAGCAAGGAAAAGTGATGGAGGAACTGGGGGCAACTTTAAAAGTATGGATTGAGGATTAATATTTCAAAAATTAATCCAACAAAGCCAACCTTCAAATGTGACAGTATCATACTTTTGTGTATGTGTGGGGGAGGGTAGAGAGAAGTTTAATTTTTTTCAAATATATATATATAATGTTTTCCAAAATCTGAAAACCGAACTCCTATCTTTTAGAGCCACCTAATGAAATATTTACAGATGAAATGGTATGTCATCAAGGATTTCTTCCTGGAGGAAGAACGGATAGGAATACAGGTGAAACAATGCTGACCATAAATTAATAATTACTGAAGCTAGGCGGCAGGCACATGGGAGTTTGTTATATGGGAAATCTCCCACAATAAAATAAAAAGAAAACCACACACTCCTAAATGCAGAGAAATTCCTGGGGCTTCAGCACTTTAGGGAGGGCGACACCCTAAAGGAGGAAGGCTGGAGTTGAAATACCTTGATTATCTTAACTCTTCAGATGGGGAGTACGTCCACCTGGTTCAGAAATCGAAATGCACAAGACGTTTCTGTCTAGTGAGATGTCTCCTCGTCACCGGCTCCTCTCTTGCTTGGGTCCCTCTTGCTGCAGCTTTCCCTCCCTACCCCTTGGAGCCAAACACTGTTATTAGTTTTTCTGTATTTTTCCAAAATTGTACTTGACTCCCCCGACTCCCAGACCCCTTGCTGTTCTGACTTCATGCATCTTGGAGATTTTCTCTAAGAATTTAGACAGCACCCTTAGTTCACATTAAACACTACAGAATATTCCTGAGTACTGTCTCTGCTAGTTCCTGATGGGTGGCACTTCTGGTGGTTTCTGGTTTCCTGCTATTGCAAACAGTGCGGCAAAGAACTGCCTTGTATAAATACCACACCATGCGTTCAGGTTCACTGCAGGGCACGTTTATACTTAAGTCTAACTACTCAGCCAAAAAGTACCCGAGTTTGTCCTTAGGACACCTTTATAAAGGTTAGACTTGCATTTACTTTTATTTACTTTCCCACCAACAATATGTGACTTTGGAAATAAAACCTGGCCAGACTTATGACCATCTCTTGCCTCCTTCCCTTTAGCAGTTAAGTCTTCCTTCCAACAGGAATGTTTATTTTCCCACTAAATGTCATTTCAAGAAAGATGGACCAAGTCAGACGTGAAGAATTTACTTTAGAAAAGTAATCACAATTGTCCATACTTACTGTTTAATCTACGTTCTTTCATAAATAATAAATTAACATTTACTGAGCAGCCCCTGAGGGCTAGGCAGCAGTCGAGCCCTTTCCGTGTATGGGCACCCTTAATCCTCACATGGCCTTGAGGTTGATTTTATTACCAACTTCAGTTCAGATGAGGGCAGACCCGAGTAGCTGTCCCAAGTCACACAGCTTGTGAGTGACAAGTTGCTGCGAGATGCACTCCACTCTCTCCCTGCCCTCCCTGTTCATGCACAGCCCTCCAGACAGTTAGAAAACTTACAAATCTGGATCCTGAGCTACTTCCCAAGATTCAGGTCTCTTATAGTAACATGTTAAGTCTCACATTCAATTTTCAAACACTGACTTGTCCTGTATTTTTAGGAATAAACTATACACAAAAGCATTTTCTTATCAGAGAAAAATATCCACCACATTGGCAGAGAAGCTTTCAAATCTGGGCTCACAATGGGTCAGGGGTTTGATCGGAGTGTGGAACCCTGAAATATTCATTCCCTCGAATACATTTTGAGTCTCAACTGAATTATTGCTCTCTTGGAAAAACAACTCCAAAACTAGCAAGCAGACACCTTTATAACCCGCTTTCATTTCATCTTCAAGTAGTGTAGAGCTTGACAAGTGATTCAACATCTCTGTGAGGCCACACACACCTAGTCACACACTAACAATAAAGGTCACATTGTTGCCATGCCTTCTGTCAATGTCTTCTAAGCTGCTCTGAAAGAGCTGCCCATCTGTCAAGGCTCTGGACCGGATATGTAAACACTGGGCACTGGAAAAGTCTGAGTTAATCTCAGAGGAATTTTTTTTTTTTAAAAAAGACAATAGCCAAAACCATCAAAGCAGCTTATCCGGTGGAAGGACCCAAGCAAGTAAAAATACGGAATCACAGAAGTATAGCATGAAATTTCACATTTCAGCAATTTCTTTTTGTGACTTCCCAGAGGATGTCTAGTTATTTCAAAGAATTCAAAGAATTTCTCAAAGTAGACCTACTACTTAAAAAAAAAGAAAAAAAGTTAAGAGTCACTGGCTTTCTTAGGGAGAATATGATACAGGCTGTCAGCTCCAGATAATTTAGGAATTAATATCTAACACCACAAGCCACCAAACACTATATCACGTGCTCCATAAGTCACATTTTTCAAAATACGTTTTCAGCGGTACTCCATAAAAACAGGGTTAATGTCAGGTCAGTCTGGGGAAGGCTGACGCTGGCCCCCTCTTGGAAATGCAGCATATTAAAGCCTCTGAAGGAACTCGAATAATCTAACCTGACCTTTTCCAAACTTCATCATGGAACCCTTTTGGCCTTAAGCAGAACGCCCAGGGGGCCCGCTCTGCGAACCCCATACCTGCCTGGTGCTTTGGGCTGTGTCCGCATCTTTTTTTCCCTGAACTGTGAAGTGTTGAAAATAGGGACTGCGGCTGAGCCACCTTTGTCTTACCCCCAGAACTTAGGCTACCTACTGGACCACTGGCCAGAGGCTCCCTGTGCCACTCCAAAGTCAGCAAGTGTAGAACAGAAACCAGGCAGCGTCCACCAGAGCACAATTCAAGATCCGTGGAAAGGGCTTGTTACATCCCCATTGGAGATGCCTCCAGCGACTGGTAAAGCCCTAGGAACTCCCCCTCCTTACTGCTCAGGGAAGAAAGAAAACAGAAGCATTCAGAAACACACCCTGCTTGCTCCTTGTGCCCGCTCTCCCTGAACAGGACCTGCCTTCACACCTTTGCTCCCTGGAGGGCTGGTGCCTTCCGGACTCCTTCCAGCCTCCTCAACTCCTGCACGGTGACCTTGGTGCGCATGCGGCTTTCCCCCCTCCCCAGGCACCCTCACACCCAGTGTGTCCTCCCACCTGGCACAGCCAGAGTTACAAGGTTGCCCTTTCCTAACCTACTCACACTGCTCCCTGTTCTCCAGAGGGTCCAGGCTGATGCAGAGCAAAGCATAGAGACTCCTTCTGTGGGGTTGGCTGCCCCTACAGATACACTAGCCTCCAAGATGAGAGACAAATGCTGTAGAACCTTCTACAGGAATTGGCCTGGGCTGCACCTCTGATACTTTTAAAAGGTGATGCTTGGACTGCCAGCCCCCAAATCTCATGGTGAGTTTGTTAAAAATGCAGATGCCTGAGCCCCATCTCAGACCTACCAGGGCAAAATCTCTGGCACTCAGTAATCTACACTTAAAAATTTACATGTGGAGCTAGTCGGTCTCAGAGTGTTGGAAAGTGACTGGAAAAGGAACCTGCCTTTGGCCCTGCCTCAAGGACAGGGCATGAGAGATGGAGAACCTGAGTGGGAGACGAATGGCCCTGGCTCACAGAGCAGACGGTGGGGGACCTGGGCGTAAACCCAGGGTGGCTTCCCGGCTCCACCGAAGCCAAGATCCTGGCTGGCCCAGGACAGCCCTTGGTGTGCGATCACAGACAGCGCCCTCCCCCTCAGAGGGGGCCCAGCCCCCACAGCTGCTCTCCAGGGACACTTTGATGGCAGGGAGACATCTGGCTTCGAGACTGCAGAATAAATAACATGCATCCTGTTTAAAAACAAAAACAATTTAGGTGTGACACATGCATAGAACTCTGAAAAACACTGCTTTGAAAGACCAGGAGAAGAGGGGCAAGTGGGGGAAGGAATGACTTGGAGTGGTATGAATGGCTCCCTAATGGTGTCCCTGTTCTAATACCCACCTGGGAATGTTCCCTGTATGGCAAAAAGGGCTTTGCAGATGAGATTAAGTTAAGGCAAGAAATGCATCTGGAAAAGGCGAGGAGACAGACTCTGAGAGCCACCAGAAGGGACGCAGCCTGGGCAGCCGTGACTTTAGCCCAGTGAGATGGATTTTGGACTTCTGAACCTCCGGGGCTGTAAGAGAATAAATTTGTGTTGCTCTAAGCCACTCAGTTTGTCATAATTTGTGACAGCATCAATAATAAACTAACATGCAAAGGCAAAGAGAAACCCGAAAAAACCAGCACTGTAGTTAGCTTGCAGCCCAGATGTTCGATGTATATCTCCTTCCTGAGAGGTGGTAATTTTAAGTGAAAATTTATGCCGGCCAGCAGAAGAATATAAATATTTGGCTGTAAAGATGGAAGATCAAGGAAGAAATGGCTTGCAGATCCTCACAGCACCGGTGATAAGGTGAGCATCGCTGAGCTCCCAGTGTGAGCCACCGTGAGCAAGCCTGCAGCCGGGGAGGGCGGGCCTGTGAGCTGGGATGCAGTGGCTGCTGGAAGGGTGGAGGGGAGCCATCCAAACCAGATGCAGGGGGGCAGGGGCGAGGGGAAGGAGGGGATAGGTAGGTGAGAGCCAGGGGGATGGGACACTGGGCAGAAAGTTCTGCAACCGCACAGGAGAGCTAACGGGCCGAACACCTGTGTTCACCCTGATTCTTCTTCAATCAGAAAGCCAAACGGCAGCGCAGCACCCAGGTGCCATGGGGACAACAGCAGATTCAGGAAGCATGATCCCAAGCAAGGTGAGGAACTGCCTTGCACCAGGACTGACCCAAGCACGGACACAGAATGAATATATTACAAAAGCCCTCAAAGAGGACAAGCTTTGTCATCCCAACTGTGCAGAATGTTTACAGAGGGCACGTGGGCCCACTCTGTTTCTCCCCCATGACTTCACTGAAATATCATTTACGTATAACTGGCATCCATTTAAAGTGTACAGTTTTGTGAATTTTCCCAAATTCACAAAACACAGAACATTTCCAGTACCGCCCCAAATTCCGGGCTGCTGTTTTGCAATCTACCCCTCCTGCCACCTGACAATCCCTGATCTGTTTTCTGTCCTCTTGATTAGTTTATATTTTCTAGAATTTCGTGTGAATAAAGTCATCCAACATAGGGGCCAGCACGCTTTTTCTGTAAGAGGCCAGATAGCAACTATTTCAGGCCTTGAGGGCCATACAATTGCTGTCACAACCCCTGACCTCTGCTGGAGCATACAGGCAGCTGTAGGCAGAGCACAAATGGCTAACAAGCTGTGTTCCAATAAAAGCTGTCTAGGGACACCAATTTGAATTTCATATAATTTTTACATATCACAAAACAGTATTCTTGAATTAGGATTAAAAATGGCGGCATGAGAGGAGAGACAGAGGCTTCCTCCTAAAACTGGATACAATTACAAAATTTAATTGGCGCAACTAATCCTGAGAGAGCAACAGGAAAGAGGCCGGCATCAGACTGCACACACCTGGAGAAAAGAGCAGACCTCAGTGAACGGGGTAACATACCAGAGCTGTGGCTCCGCAGGACCCGAGCCCCTCCCCAACCCCAGCTCACCGGCGAGAGGAAGAGAAACGGAGCACGGAGGGAGTGGAAGGCTTGGGACTGCTGAATACCTAGCTCTGGAGATCTACTCTGGGAGCAGAAACCTACATTTCATGGTGCTTTCATGAGACTCGCCTGACTACTGGGTTGGAAAGTTAATACAGGCAGAGTTCCTGGGGAGACTGGGATTCCGGCTGCTTGTGGAAAGCAGGGATCCATATCTGGCTGCTCTGGGACAAAAACTTATACCTGTGTGCCCGGCCCACTGGCTCAGGCAGTGGAGACAGGCACAGCAGCCGGGAGGCAGGGAACAGCTCTTTCCTACCCTGAGGCACCAGTACTGCTCCCCTGCAACCCACGACATTGCTTCAGGGGCTCAGCAGCTCCAAAATAGAGATTATGGGCACTAGAGGGCGCCATATACAAACATGAAACGCCAAAGGAACCTTGTCCAGAGTAAAATTGTTAATACAACTCCCGAGAAAGATTTAAATGATATGGACCTCATGACTCTTGCTGAAAGGGAGTTCAAAATAATAATCATCAACACCCTAATGAAGGTACAGAAAGACATCCAAGAACTCAGGAATGAATTCAGGTCAGAGATCCAATCATTAAAGAACACGATGGAGGGTATTAAAAGCAGGTTGGATATGGTTGAGGAGACAATAAATGAAATAGAAGCTAGAGAAGAGGAATACAAAGAAGTTGAGGCACAGAGAGAAACAAGGATCTCTAAAAATGAAAGAATATCAAGAGAACTGTGTGACCAATCCAAGAGGAACAATATTCGCATTATAGGGATACCAGAAGAAGAAGAGAGAGAGAGAGAAAGGGATAGAAAGTGTCTTTGAGGAGGTAGTTGCTGAAAACTTCCCCAATCTGGGGAAGGACATTGTCAGGCCATGGAGATCCACAGATCCCCCAACACAAGGGACCCAAGGAAGACAACAGCAAGACACATAGTAATTAAAATGGGAAAGATCAAGGATAAGGACAGACTGTTAAAAGCAGCCAGAGGCAGAAATAAGATCACATACAAAGGAAAGCCCATCAGACTAACATCAGACTTCTCATCAGAAACCTTACAGGCCAGAAGGGAGTGGCATGATGTATTAAATGCCATGAAGCAGAAGGGCCTGGAACCAAGATTACTTTATCCAGCGAGATTATCATTTAAATTTGAAGGAGGGATTAAACAATTTCCAGATAAGCAAAAGCTGAGAGAGTTTACATCCCACAAACCATCTCTGCAGTCTATTTTGGAGGGACTGCTACAGATGGAAGTGTTTCTAGTGTTGGATAGCTGTCACCAGAGGTAGTAAAATCATGGTAAGGAGGGTGGAGCAGCTGATTGTGAGGCAAATGCAAAATTAAATTGACTATCCCCAAAGTCAATCAAGGGATAGACAAAAAGTACAGAATTTGATATCTAATATATAAAGAATGAAGGAGGAAGAAAAAGGAGGAGAAATAGAAAAGAACCTTTAGATTGTGTTTGTAACAGCATACTAAGTGAGTTAAGTTAGACTCTTAGAGAGTAAGGAAAGTAACCTGGAACCTTTGGTAACCATGAAGCTAAAGCCTGAAATGGCAATAAGTACATACCTATCAATAATCACCCTAAGTGTAAATGGACTGAATGCACCAATCAAAAGACATAGAGGCACTGAATGGATAAAAAAACAAGACCCATCTATATGCTGCTTACAAGAGACTCACCTCAAACCCAAAGACATGCACAGACTAAAAGTCAAGGGATGGAAAAAGATATTTCATGCAAACAATAGGGAGAAAAAAGCAGGTGTTGCAGTACTAGTATCAGACAAAATAGACTTCAAAACAAAGAAAGTAACAAGAGATAAAGAAGGACATTACATAATGATAAATGGCTCAGTCCAACAAGAGGATATAACCATTATAAAAATATATGCACCCAACACAGGAGCACCAGCATATGTGAAACAAATACTAACAGAACTAAAGGAGGAAATAGAATGCAATGCATTCATTTCAGGAGACTTCAACACACCATTCACTCCAAAGGACAGATCCACCAGACAGAAAATAAGTAAGGACACACAGGCACTGAACAACACACTAGAACAGATGGACCTAATAGACATCTATAGAACTCTACACTCAAAAGCAACAGGATACACATTCTTCCCAAGTGCACATGGAACATTCTCCACAATAGACCACATACTAGGCCACAAAAATAGCCTCAGTAAATTAAAAAAGATTGAAATCCTACCAACCAACTTTTCAGACCACAAAGGTATAAAACTAGAAATAAACTGTACAAAGAAAGAAAAAGGCTCACAAACACATGGAGGCATAACAAGATGCTTCTAAATAGTCAATGGATCAACAACCAAATTAAAATGGAGATCCAGCAATATATGGAAATAAATGACAACAACAACACAAAACCGCAACTTCTGTGGGACGCAGCAAAAGTAGTCTTAAGAGGAAAGTATATAGCAATCCAGGCATTTTTAAAGAAGGAAGAACAAACCCAAATGAATAGTCTAACGTCACAATTATCAAAACTGGAAAAAGAACAAATGAGGCCTAAAGTCAGCAGAAGGAGAGACATAATAAAGATCAGAGAAGAAATAAACAAAATCGAGAAGAATAAAACAATAGAAAAAATCAATGAAACCAAGAGGTGGTTCTTTGAGAAAATAAACAAAATAGATATGCCTCTAGCCAGACTTATTAAGAGAAAAAGAGAATCAACAGACATCAACAGAATCAGAAATGAGAACGGAAACATCATGACGGACCCAACAGTAATACAAAGAATTATTAGAGACTACTATGAAAACCTATATGCTAAGAAGCTGGAAAACCTAGAAGAAATGGACAACTTCCTAGAAAAATACAACCTTCCAAAACTGACCAAGGAAGAAACAGAAAATCTACACAAACCAATTACCAGCAAAGAAATTGAAGCGGTAATCAAAAAACTACCCAAGAAAAAAATCCCCGGGCCAGATGGATTTACCTCAGAATTTTATCAGACATACAGAAAAGATATAATACCCATTCTCCTTAAAGTTTTCCAAAAAATAGAAGAGGAGGGAATACTCCCAAACTCATTCTATGAAGCCAAAATCACCCTAATACCAAAACCAGGCAAAGACCCCAACAAAAAAGAAAATTACAGACCAATATCCCTGATGAACGTAGATGCAAAAATACTCAACAAAATATTAGCAAACAGAATTCAAAAATATATCAAAAGGATCATACACCATGACCAAGTGGGATTCACCCCAGGGATGCAAGGATGGTACAACATTCGAAAATCCATCAACATCATCCACCACATAAACAAAAAGAAAGACAAAAACCACTATGATCATCTCCATTAGATGCTGAAAAAGCATTTGACAAAATTCAACATCCATTCATGATAAAAACTCTCAGCAAAATGGGTATAGAGGGCAAGTACCTCAACATAATAAAGGCCATATACGATAAACCCACAGCCAACATCACACTGAACAGCGAGAAGCTGAAAGCTTTTCCTCTGAGATCAGGAACAAGACAGGGATGCCCACTCTCCCCACTGTTATTTAACATAGTACTAGAGGTCCTAGCCATGGCAATTAGACAAAACAAAGAAATACAAGGAATCCAGATTGGTAAAGAAGAAGTTAAACTGTCACTATTTGCAGATGATATGATACTGTACATAAAAAACCCTAAAGACTCCACCCCAAAACTACTAGAACTGATATCGGAATACAGCAAAGTTGCAGGATACAAAATTAACACACAGAAATCTGTGGCTTTCCTATACACTAACAATGAGCCAATAGAAAGAGAAATCAGGAAAACAATTCCATTCACAATTGCATCAAAAAGAATAAAATACCTAGGAATAAACCTGACCAAAGAAGTGAAAGACCTATACCCTGAAAACTATAAAGACACTCTTAAGAGAAATTAAAGAGGACACTAACAAATGGAAACTCATCCCATGCTCTTGGCTAGGAATAATTAATATCAAAATGGCTATCCTGCCTAAAGCAATATACAGATTTGATGTAATCCCTATCAAATTACCAATAATATTCTTCAATGAACTGGAACAAATAGTTCAAAAATCCATATGGAAACACCAAAGACCCTGAATAGCCAAAGCAATCCTGAGAAAGAAGAATAAAGTGGCGGGGATCTCACTCCCCAACTTCAAGCTCTACTACAAAGCCATAGTAATCAAGACAATTTGGTACTGGCACAACAACAGAGCCACAGACCAGTGGAACAGATTAGAGACTCCAGACATTAACCCAAACATATATGATCAATTAATATTTGATAAAGGAGCCATGGACATACAATGGGGAAACAACAGTCTCTTCAACAGATGGTGCTGGCAAAACTGGACAGCTACATGTAAGAGAATGAAACTGGATCACTGTCTAACCCCATACACAAAAGTAAATTCAAAATGGATCAAAGACCTGAATGTAAGTCATGAAACCATAAAACTCTCAGAAAAAACATAGACAAAAATCCCTTGGACATAAACATGAGTGACTTCTTCATGAATATATCTCCCCGGGCAAGGAAAACAAAAGCAAAAATGAACAAGTGGGACTATATCAAGCTGAAAAGCTTCTGTACAGCAAAGGACACCATCAATAGAACAAAAAGGTACCCTACACTATGGGAGAATATATTCGTAAATCACAGATCCGATAAAGGCTTGACATCCAAAATATATAAAGAGCTCACACACCTCAACACACAAAAAGCAAATAATCCAATTAAAAAGTGGGCAGAGGAGCTGAACAGACACTTCTCCAAAGAAGAAATTCAGATGGCCAACAGACACATGAAAAGATGCTCCACATCGCTAGTTATCAGAGAAATGCAAATTAAAACCACAATGAGATATCACCTCACACCAGTAACGATGGCTACCATCCAAAAGACAAACAACAACAAATGTTGGCGAGGTTGTAGAGAAAGGGGAACCCTCCTACACTGCTCGTGGGAATGTAAATTAGTTCAACCATTGTGGAAAGCAGTATGGAGGTTCCTCAAAATGCTCAAAATAGACTTACCATTTGACCCAGGAATTCCACTCCTAGGAATTTACCCTAAGGATGCAGCACTCCAGTTTGAAGAAGACAGATGTACCCCTATGTTTATCGCAGCACTGTTTACAATAGCCAAGAAATGGAAGCAACCTAAGTGTCCATCAGTAGATGAATGGATAAAGAAGATGTGGTACATATACACAATGGAATATTATTCAGCCATAAGAAGACAAATCCTACCATTTGCAACAACATGGATGGAGCTAGAGGGTGTTATGCTCAGTGAAATAAGCCAAGCGGAGAAAGACAAATATCAAATGATTTCACTCATCTGTGGAGTATAAGAACAAAAGAAAAACTGAAGGAACAAAACAGCAGCAGAATCACAGAACCCAAGAATGGACTAACAGGTACTAAATGGAAAGGGACTGGGGAGAATGGGTGGGTAGGGAGGGATAAGGGCAGGGAAGAAGAAAGGGGGTATTATGATTAGCATGTATAATGTGGGGAGTGGGGGAAAGGGGAGGGCTGTACAACACAGAGAAGACAAGTAGTGATTCTACAACATCTTACTATGCTGATGGACAGTGACTGTAATGGGGTTTGTAGGGGGGACTTGGGGTAGGGGAGAGCCTAGTAAAGATAATGTTCTTCATGTAATTGTAGATTAATGATAACAAAATAAAAATAAAAAAAAGAAAACAGTATTCTTATTTTAATTTTTTTCCCCAACCATGAAAAAAATGTAAACTTCAATTAGGTTTTTTTTGTAAAAAAACAAATGGCGGGCCTGATTTGGCCTGTAGACTGTATGGTTTGCCAATTCCTGATATAGGGAATACAGTATGTACTCTATTGAGCCTGGTTTCTCCTATTCAGCATACCGTATGATATTCGTCTTAATGCTGTGTGTATTAGTAATTCATAGAACTGGGCAGTATCCCATCAAATGGCTATGCCACAGGTATTTACTCATTTGCCTATGGATAAACAGGCCCATTGGTTTATATTTGATCATAACCTTTTAAAATTATTAAAACATTAAGAATATGACCTACAGAATTCCCAGAATGAAAAGCAGACGTTATTCTAGCATTGGGTATTCAAACATTTTTTCCCAATTTTTCATATTCCAAATTTCTATAATTTTTTACACTTGTATTACATAAGAATGCAAACCAATTCTATAAAACAACTGAGAGTACTTCCTAAGTAGTTTGTTTAAAGGTTCAGAGGTACACCTGGTCCCTGGTGCTATTCAAAGCCTGTGCCCATAGCTGAGGATAAAGGATTATCCTGGCGATGAAATTCTCAGGTTTGTGGCAGGAAATGCGCGCGCACACGCGCGCGCGGACACACACACACACACACACACACACACACACACACACACACACACACACACACACACGCACTGCACTGCAGGACCTGGCAGCGCGCACACACACACACACAGACACGCACGCACGCACTGCACTGCACTGCGCTGCAGGACCTGGCAGTATGATTTCTTCCTCGTGTCACAGGAAAAGTAACCCTGGAAGAAAGTGGTGAAGGGCTACTTTTAAATCTGACCTGTTTTCACTGAACTCATTTCTTCCTTTGGCACCCCTTGCAGGCAAGGACAGGGCCTCCTATTAAGATGTTATTTACTGGATGGGAGATTTCTAAAGCACCTCCAGACAGCATATCCACAGCTCAGGTTCATTTTTTCTTGTAGCAAAACCATGGGTGGACTGTAAATTCAAGCTGCAGCCTAACATCACCCACAAAACCCCTTTGCTGTACCAGTGCCATGACACAATTCTGATGGGGCCTTCCTGCCAGCGAAACCTTCTCCCCAGCCCCCCGCCGAAGAGCACTGGCCTCTCTGAAGACACCTAAGAGCCTTGATACTTGAGTTCTGGAGGAAAAAACCCACAAAATTTAAAAAGTCATCTATAACCCCACCTCCCCTCTCCACATGTGTAACTTATATGGTAAATATCAGAGAGGATGAATTTTCTACTGTTTTTGCTTCCTCCGATTTTGAAATGTCCTTTGCTCGCATCCTCTCTTCTAGGGAGATAGAAACCAACTGTGGTAATTGCAAGTGATCCTACAGAAAGCAGGGTCAACAAAGCTGGGTCAACCAACCATGGTCAAGAGTGACTGGATACAGTCATCTGGTGCCCCGGGGAGCAAACAGACCCGTCACAGATGCACAGGCCCGCAGTACCTGGAGTGACATGGGACATCCCAAGCACAGAGAACACAGAAAAGGCTAGCACAGGGCTGGAGTCCACACTGCACAGCTAGATGGACCAAAGGCCCAGCTGGAAGAGCTGAAGTACTGAAAGCATGACTGAGTTGTCACTGGGCTGGACTTGGAGGAAAGATGAGATGCCAAGATGCCCTGAGTTTGGAACACTCAGTGGGCACATGCATCAAGCATGGGGAAAAAGAAGAAATGGGCTTTCAGCTCAGGCATACATGAGCCCTTCTGAGCTGAAACTCAAGTCAGGTGGACTTGCTGCAGCACCTGGCGATGCTTTCCATGGCTTGGGCATTTCTGTGAGTGGGGGAGGCGGGGGACACCTTAAAGAGGGTCTTGAAATAAGCAGCTCTGTCCCTATGACCAAGCCACAAGTGCTCCCTGGACACCAGCCTGTTCTGTTTCTGTCTATGAAATGGTCAAACCTCCTAATCCTCCCAACCCCTGATGCCACCATCCCACAGGCAGTGGCTGTCCCCAGATGGGAGCCAGTCACATCGTGTCACTGTGGATTGAAGAGCTATGATGACAACTTTGCAGCAGACACGGTATCTGGAGGAAGAAGCATCTCTAAGTGTTGGGGACTACTGTGACCCCAAACAGTGAAACAGTTTTGAACCTTAGATTCTTAAAGGTGCTACCCCATTATTTTATAAAAAGATTCACTGCAGGATCTAATGGATACAAGATTAAAATTCACTAAGCTCCACTGTGACTATCAACCCATATCAAACTATGATAGCAGATGATGTTTATTTTTAGCCTTTACTATGTGCCTGGCAGTGTTCTGAGTGTTTATGTGTATTCTCATTTAAACGTCACCATGACTCTGAGGCAGGTACCATGATTAGCCTCATTTTGCAGATGGAGAGACTGAGGCCCAGAGAGGTTAAGTAATGCTAAGGTCACAAACAGAGAGGGAGTCCAGATCTCCTCCTGCCGCACTCCAGTGCCCCACGGACCGTTCCACCGTTCCACCCGGTAGTCCAAGGCTCTGGTGAAGAACCTGTGGGATGTGCTAAAAAGATCTCCTTTTGTTTCCTTTTAAGTATACACGCACAGATGGGGAGTTTGTACATTTGTTGTTCTCTATACAGAAAACTCAGTATAGTACTCCACTGCTTTGTATTTTTTTCCTTTACAATGTATCCCTAATGTCCCTAAAAACCAGTGACACCAAGCTGCCTCTGTGTTTTCTGCAAAGAGCAAGACCATTTATAAACTGGTTTTAGTAGCTCAGAGCTAATTGGGAAAGAAACGGAGATCATTTATGCAAATGCAATTGTGGTAAGATAGCCATAGGTCAACAACACACATTTGATTTTTTTTAAATGCAAAATCAAAGATTTACATTTAACTCATAAATAGAGTTGCCAATGGTGTGAAGGGGAAGGAGGGATAAATGGGGAAACTATAAGAGGTCTTGCATGGCCGGTGACAACGCTGTGTGACTTCTCAGACTTCCACAATGAGTAACGCCTTCACATCCAGTGAGCTCCAGCCCAAAGGAGGTTTCTGTCTTTCATCTCCTCTCAAATAGTTAAAAAGGCAAGTGAAAGAAAAAAGCACATTTTTCCACCAGTTTCGTGATGGTCTGTCTATAGGTCTCTTTTCCTAACAAAGCAAGCTTTGAGTGCAGTCTTAATTTTCTTGGAACACCCAGTGCCTAGTATACTGCAAATATTTACAGGTAAAAGGCCTCTTATCCTGTTAAAAAGAGCTTTTAAGCCTTGGCACTACTGACATTTTGGACCTGATATTTCTTTGGTGGTGGTGGTGGTGCATGGGTGAAGGGACACTATCCTGTCTGCCTCAAGATATTTAAGCAGCATCCATGGCCTCTACTCACCCTCCCAGGTGTGACGACCACAAATGTCCCCAGATACTGCCATATGTTCCCTAACGGTCAAAATCACGCCAGGTTGAGTACCACTGCCATTAACAGGACTACGTTACACAGTGCTACAATTCTAAGATGGCACTGTAGACAACAGTCAACGTGTTTGAAACAAATGTTTCAGGTTACTAAATGACACACATACAGACACACACACACGCACAGTACTTCTCAAGGAGGATTTAGATTGCCAACATTTTTCCTTCTCAGATGCTTCTTACCTGCTAGCTCCAAACACACTTTAGTTCACTACCCTATAGGGGAAGATGAAATTCAAAGTTCACTTGCGTTTTCACAGGCATGCAGGAATATTCCTCCTTAAAAGTTTTAGTTAAACCTTTTATTTACAAAGTTTCAAGTTGTCTGCTGATTCCTCATCCCGCTGCAGAGCTGTTCATCTGGGCCAAGCTGCTGAAGCAAACATTCCTGCTCCACAGATTAATAGGAACATGAAAATCCAACATGTAACCAAGCTAAAGGCTTCTGCCTCATTTGTCTGGGTTTCCCACCAGGGAAGACATCAAACATTTTAATGACCTCACCCAGACCTTCAGTAATCATGGCAGGCTACTGACTCCTAGCAAACATTTGCCTTGGAGGTCTCTCTCTGGAGAGACAGAGCTACATCAAGCTTCTTTTGTTCATATAGATTGCATGTAACAATCTGGAAACTACACAGCACTCACATCATTCATTTCTTACAATTACACAAAGGAGTAAAAGGGACAGTTCTACAAAGACCTGATGGGATTCCCTTCCTTCATACTCTGCCTTACCCCTGGCATCACCTCCGAGAATAAATCAGAATAATGCCAAGAAGACCATCAATGGATGATGAAAGGCTGTGGGGAAAAGTACATTCTTGTGGTTTCAAAACTGGTCTCCACAGACTCAGCACAAGAGAAAAAGGTCCCTTTCACAAGATCTGGCAGATACCCCTGTAACCAAGTAACCAAACTTACCAACACCAGTATGGGCGCAACCCTTACCAGGGGCTTTTGATGTGATATAACCAGAAACATACTGCACCCCTTTGGGTGCTATTCCTGCCCAAACGGCTTAACTTGAACCTCTTCATGAGCCAACAGACAAACCAGGTATGGGGCAATCTACAAGAAAATGACCTGAATCCTTCTAAACCACCAAAATCATAAGATAAGAAAAGGCTGAAGAGACATGGCAACAAAATGCAATTTACTAATCTTTATTGGATCCTTGAGCAAAAGGTGGAGGCAGAGAACATTATTGGGAGGGGCATTTGGGGAGATCTGAATATGGGCTATATTACACAGTAGTAAGTCAATGCTAAGTTACTTCAGTGTGCTGAAAGCACTGTGATTATGTACGAGAGTATCTTTGTTCTTGGGTGATACATACTTCACCATTTATTTAGGAAGTGTCCAGTCTGCAACTTTATAGGGATTGAACAAAAAAACTAAAAATTAAATTAATGCACACATATACACACAAGGTAATGAAGCAAATGTGGCAAAATGTTAATTGGCACATTTAAATGAAGGAGTCTACAAAATATAAGTGAGGGCGTCTGAATTGTTCTTTCAGTTTTCCTATAGATTTAAAACATTTTTCAAAACTAAAGTTGGGGGAAAAAAGAAAACAAGATAGAGAGGTTGGTGGCTATCAACTTGCGATCAAACCAGAATGCTTCAGAAACACATCCCAGGGGAAAAAGTATTAAAAACCAAGTGTTCTCTGCCTCAGATCCGAAGATAAGTAACTTGAGACACTTCTGGTGTTGGAAAGAATAAGGTATTTTTTTTAAAAACCCTGAATCCAATCCAACATATTTTAACAGTGACATCACATTAAAGATGAGCTGAAATCAGAAGTTTTGATGAACCAGAGCTCTAAAAAATCCTAGAACTTTCTCATCAATATAATAATGGGCTTGAAGATTTATGTACACACTAAATCCCAAGCAGAGATTAAAGTAGTCTCTACACCTTGCTAACACAACTGCTCTCAAGAGAATACAGAGAAATCTTGTCAGGAAAGGCCTCCATTTCCCGGCAAGCAGTAACTATCAGCAATTTAGAACAAGACAACTCAGATATTCTTTAGAATAACTTATTTACAACCTCATTTTTTGTGGGGGAGGGAATCCTGGACTTCTGCAATTTAGACAATGAGTTGCAAATTCACATAATTGCGATCAAGAGCTATTTGCTGAAAAGAGAAGGGCTGCACAATTGGGCACATGGTTGTTCGTAAGTGTTGGGAGTCAGGGAGAGAAAATTTTGTTTAATAGTTTAAAGGGGTCATTTGGGTGCTAAAACTTGAGACCAAGTCCTTCTTCAAATTCAGGCAAAGATCTCAAAAGATCCTGAAGCTGCCAAAATGTGTGTGTGTGTGTGTGTGTGTGTGTGTGTGTGTAGATAAGATGTTTATGAGGAGAGGACCTTAGCTTTCCTCAATTCTCCGGGGCCTCCCTGAAAGTGTGTGTGTGTGTGTGTGTGTGTGTAGATAAGATGTTTATGAGGAGAGGACCTTAGCTTTCCTCAATTCTCCGGGGCCTCCCTGAAAGCGTGTGTGTGTGTGTGTGTGTGTGTGTGTGTAGATAGATGTTTATGAGGAGAGGACCTTAGCTTTCCTCAATTCTCCGGGGCCTCCCTGAAAGGGTTAAGGGCCAATGTCCTTTGAGATTTGCTATAATCTCTTCTCTGGGCTTGAAAACCCCATGGAATTTCAAGTACCTGCAAGTGTACTTTTAAATTCAAAAGAGGCCCCTGGTGTCTTATCTTCAATGTCCACCTCTTGCACCACTGTTCTGGCTTGTCAGGAAGTCAGCCCTCCTTTTTGGAGCTTTGTTTCATCTTTTCCCCCTTAGCCAAGGAAATCCTTGCTTTCGGATTTAAAACTAACTTTGAACTGCGAAGCTCGTAAGGTAGAGGGGAGGTAACAGGAAGTCACTGACAGAGGCACTTGGCACCATAAAGTGAATAGCAAAGGTAGACTGATACCATTTTGTATTTTTCCACCACTATGTGTTCCAAGTAGAGAAGTAACTTGAAAGTGGTTATTTATCTTTTATATTTTTTATTATATGATTATCTTTTATGGAAGAAGTCAAACCTGGGAATCTAGATTCTGAACACAGACTATATTATTCTCATTTAGAAAAATAAAATTAGGAACAGTGGCCACTCAAGTCAATTCCACAAAAAGGAATGAGGTTTTCTTTTGCTATAAAATTTTCAGCATGAGAAGGAACAGTAATGACTACAGAGTCCAGGCTTTTTAAATTTTACAACAGTACTGTGATCTCCAATGCTACATAGCTGGGTGGTCATGAACTCAAAACTGCAAACCTCAACACCTCGTCCAGTGTTCTCTGGGACATTACCTGGCTTCTCTACATTAATGCCTTCTGAAAAAAATGTCTTTTTCTTCTTCTTTTTAAAAATATTATCAATGATAAGAACCTCTGACTGGAAACCAAAGTTATTTTTGGAAAATTGTATGAGATGGCAAGACTCGCCAGGCAATGCCTCCACTATGCCTGGAGCAGCAAACCTACAATTCCCCCAGGTCAAAATGAGCACAAGATGGGACCCATCCCAGGTGTGTCTCTCCCTCTGCCCCTCTTCATCCACCTTCACTCTCCCTTGACCATTCCTGCATTTAATGGGCAAGAGTGGTGTAAACCTTTTACCCTTACATTGAACGATTTATTGACTTACCCTGTTCTTAGTTTTAACAACAAATGAATAGAAATTTATATATATATATTTTATTTTTAAAAGAATAGAAATTTAAACATTGTTTAAAATGCCCCATGTTGCTTTTTATTTATGTGGCTGTCATAGCATAATTTTTTTGGAAAGTTATTAAACACTTGGGAATCAGCAGGATGACAAAACTGGCTCAAAAGAAGGCACAAAACCCTAAGTGGGGGAAGAAAGCTGAGGAAAAATGAGTGTTGGAATAAACTGGAAACTTAGACATAAAACCAAGTTCACATGCTTCAGGGCACAAAGCAATAGCTTTGACAAGCCTTTTCTACCTAGGAGAAATCACTCACACCTTCACTGGACAAAATAATTTGCAACTTCCTGCTCTCAGGCCATCTGCCCTCATAAGGCCTGCAAGTGCATGATTTTTATATTTTTAAATGGTTGAGAAAAAACAAAAGAATAATATTTCATGACACATGAAAATAATGAAATTCAGATGTCAATGCCCATAAAATCCATTTTATTGAATACGCTGCCATGCACTTGTTCATGTCTTACTATGAGTCTTTTGTGATACAAAGGAGGTGTTGAGTGGTTATCACAGAGACCAGGCAGCCTGCAAAGCCTGAAATATTTACTACCTGGCACTTCACAGAAAAAAATTGCTGACTTTTGCCCTAGAACATTAGATGATCTTTGGTGGACGTATTAAACAATGTTCAGCAGGATACAGAAAGGGTAGTAAGTAATCTTTTTTGCCTCCTTTCCAAGTTTTGAATAAATTTTTCTTAAAAACCCCTTCTACCAGTTTATGATATCTCCCCTGGCATCAGTGACTCCTCCAGCAGGGAATCCTACCTCCAGCTAAGCGAGGTAGAATCCTGGCATTCCTGTGGTTCAATCAATGTACTCCAACATGTTTACAACATACGGGACAACCTAAGCCAGTATTTTTTATGAATTCAAACCAATGTTCCCTTTTGAATTATTCTCCAAAAAGGGGGTGAAGAAGGAAGAAACACATCTGGAAATGGTGCCTTGATATTCCCTCTTACACTATATGTTGAGGTCCACAGACTTCTGTACAGAAATACATCAGCTCTCTGAGGATGAAGCCAAGATGGATTTAAACCAGCAATCTGGTAAGGGGCTGGATAACCACAGAGCAAACAAAAGATGAAATCAGGGTTGTTTTAATTTAAATAAGCAGCTGCTGGATAGACTGCTTAGTAAATTCCTAACTAGTATCTTCCTGGAAATAGACTAGGAGTTCTTATTCTGCAAAAATTTTTAAGAGGATGAAAGGTTTCAAAAAACCTAAAAGTCACATATCTATGGCATTTCTCATATCTTAGACATTCCCATATGTGCAGAATGTTTTTAAGGGGATAAAAGAGGTTTTTGTTGGAATTTCATGAGCAATGAACACTGACTACCGGAAACCTTCTGGAGAATGCAAACCAGACCTCTTTACCTCTGTGTTTGAGTTTCTCATCATCTTTGATGTTAACGTGTTATTCTAATCCAGGGCCCTCTCATATGCAAACACTTCAAGTCCTTAAATTAGAGCCCCAGCTATTTCTCCAAATCCTTCCCACAGACAGATCTTATTTTCCTGTACACAAGCCTGTATTTTAAACTGCCAAATCCCTCTGAATTTAAGAACTTTATTTTTTCTTTAACTACCACAAGCTGGTAATTAAATGTTCCTCCAGATAAGGCTGGTGAATAATAGAAGAAATTGTTCTCTTTCCCACCACCATTTCACACAAGATGCTATGATGCCACTGCTGGGCTGTGGACAAACCAGTGTGGAGTTCCACCCCAGCAGCAAAGAGGGCTTGATACCTGCTACATATTCTCTGTGTGTGGCCCCCACTCATTCTACAAGGTGAGTTTTAGTCACAGAAGAGAAATTTAGGTGGATTGTGTCCCTTCCAGGTGAGGCAATGGTGTGATCCCTCTTCAAAAAGTAGAGGGCAATTTTTCCCAAATTATCTTTTTACACTAACAAATACTAGGGGATTTTAGTCTCTCTGTTCAGTGGCTTGACCACAAATCCACCAGGAGAACCACCATCTTTTTGGAGCAAACACAAGGGGTATGAACTGATCCTCAGGGTGGTTTTATCAAAATAATTAAAATGTGGACATTAAGGTGGGCTGCTCTGCTGCCCTCTACTGGCCAGGCTGAGGATCAACAGCACACGTGTGCATACACGCCCACACACAACCCTCCTGTCCTCCAGTGTTGAGTCAGGCACTGTTCTTTCTGAGAAAAACCTGGGTGAGAAAGGCAGGGGGCCTGACCTATGGAATCTCAAATCCAGCAGGAACATGTGAAGCAACACTCCGGATTAGGCAACCCTAAAGGCGTTATTCCCATGGAATGCGATGTCAACAGAGCACTCGTAGTTGAGCAACATTGCAGCCCCAGTGGGTCATTTAACAAATGCTCCAGAAGAGTAAGTGATCTCTCCAGGGTCACTGGGCCAGTAATAGGGCCAGAAGCAGAACACAAGGGAGTGGCAAAGGGAAATCAGATTCCTACACAGGAAAACAGGTTCCAGCAGGGCTGGCCTGAATAAAGACAGGTCAGAACATGTATCCATGGCCCATTTGATGCTTCAAGTATCTACCTGTCCACCCCTCACTCACTGTAGATACACTAGATGTGAGAGCCGTCCCTATTTCCAGGGGGGCTTAGCAATTAGGGAGAGTCAGACAAGTAAACTGGCAATTACAATACAAGACTGTGAAAGTCTGAAAAGAAGGGGGTCCTGATTGTCACTAAAGCACAGAGGAGGGGCATGTGACCGGGACTGGGCACTGGGGAGATTAAGGGTAGCTTCCTAAAGGAGGTGACATCTAATGGAGATAAAAAAAAAATACTGGTCAGAAGAGGCAGGTAAGGAAATTATTCCAGGCAAATGGAATAGCATGTGCAGAAAAGCAGAGATGAGAGGGCATGGGGCATTCTAGAACTTGGAGGTTCAGGGGAGCTGAGGTGTAAGTAGGGTTCAAGTATAGGTGAACCAACAAACAACAGATAAGGCTGGAAAGAAAGGCTGGCCCCAGGCCACATGGGGACTTGCATGTGGAGCTGTGGAGGACTGAGCAGAGCGGGCACATTAACAGGTATGGGTTTCTTCCACCATGCTAGGCTCCAAGGAGGCTCCTCAAAGACCCGTCATCATTCCTGCCCCCAAGGAACCTACAGTGGAACAAGGTAACAATAAACTTGAAGCAATGAACAAAATAAATGGTGCCATGGGATTTTAGAGATGACATGAAATAGATATGTCTATGTGTACTACTGTCTCATTCCCTACCCTTAGTTGTATGTCACTGCATAATGGAAAAGGCAAGGATTTTGTCTCTTCACTGCTAAGCCCTCAGCTCTGAGACTGATGCCTGGGACAGAACAGGTGCTCAAATACTTGTTGAGTAAGTTACCACTCACTTTTTAGATACAGTTTTGCTTTTTAAAGAACAGATGCAATGCCTCTCTTCACTGTGCCAGAGCGCATGTAACATGCTGTAGAAAACAAATGGCTCTGTTCTCAGGTGATGCTTATGAAAAGCCCATCTACTGCGGCATGCTGCACACAGGGCTCTTGCTACTCTGTCTTATGAGGGAGTCACTGTTCCCATTTGAGGGGTGAGGAAACTGAGGCTCAGAGAGGGTAAGAAATTTGACCAAAGGCCTGTGGATGCTTAAGTGGCTAAGCTGGAGTTCAATACCAGGCCTGGGCTCCCGGCTGCCATCTGATGCCAGGCAGCAAGACAACTGTGGACTGGTGACAGCATGAAGCAGCGGTGGTCAGCCAGAGGGAAGGCAGAGGATGGTGGGGGGAGGACTAGTAAGCCAAACCAGGAACTATTTCTCAGAGGAGATGGCATTTGAAAGCCTCACAGGATGGCAAACATTTTGAAGGAGAGGAGGGAGAGCATTTGTGGTGGAGAACACGACAAGTGCAAAGGGCCTGGGACAGCGAGTGGGGGACACTTGCCAGTCAGCAGAAAGCAGACAAGGCCGGGTTTCACTTAGCTCCTTGTTCAAGATGAATAAGACTATTTAAATGAGTGTGTGCTGGGCTATTAGGAAACATGAGGCATTTCTCACCTATGGAACTGGCAAGGACCCGAAGGTTGATGAGGCCGGGAATCAGGCCTCTCAATCACTGCTGATGGGGTGCCAAAGGGCACGGCCTTTGTGGAGACGCAATCTGACTACCACTGCCGAAATGAGATGTATTTACTCTTGACCCAGCAACCCCATTTCTGGGATCTACCCACAGATACACCTGCACAAGGAATAATGACATGTGAATAAATGTACTCACCGAGCAGACCCTAACAGCAGCAGGCTGGAAACCAGCGCCCAGCAGGAGGGGACTGGTTCGGTCAGTTAAGGTGCCTCCATGCCACAGACACCACGCAGCTGCCAGAGTGAGGACCACTTCCGTGTCCTCTCCAGGGATGTCTAGGGTGTTTATACATGTAAAAGTTAAAAAATATAGATGGATGGATGGATAGATGGGGAGGGAAGGATAGAGAGAGGGATGGATGGAGGGATGGATGAATGGACAGATGGACAGTCAGAAAAAAAAGTGAGAAATAAGGGTATATATTCACATTTGCTTCTCTTTGCCTAAAGCAGTGATTTTCAACCAAGGACAAGTTTGACCCCAGGGGTCGTGTGGCCTGGTATCTGGTGTGTGGAGGCCCAAGTTCTGACCAGCAACCCACAAGGTAGAATGACCCAACCCCAACATCAGCAGTGGGGAGGGTGAGAAACTCTGATGTAGATAAACAACCGAGGATAAACAAGAAAGCTAAAGTTGTCCTGTGTAAAAGACAGGGCTATAGGCAGGGGCAGGGGGACTGGGAGGCAAGATTTCTGTGCACAGCCTGCCAAACTTTGCCTTTCGAACTCTGTAGACATATTACCTGGTATATGCTTGTTTGGAAATTCAGTTTAATTAAGAGAAACGTAAAGTTGTGACATATGGGAAGCAGGAGGGCTCCAGCCTGACACACAGAAAGGTTTTGGATATAACTGTCAGAAACTTGCAAAGCATCCTGGCCTCCAGGCCCCAGCCTTCTCATATGTGAAATGAAGCATCTCTATACAAGGAACTAAGGTCTTTTTGAAATGTGCTCCAATTTCAAGCTGCCCTGCACCATAAGGGGGTCACAAGCCAAGGTCATATGGGTTGAATGAGGGAGGGAGGTATTTCTACCACACACAAACTCAAGCTCAGCCAAGCTTGGGTTTTTCTGAATATTTTCTCTAAGAATTGTCTTGAAAGACCTGAAACATTCTGTTCCCAGCCCAGGCTGTCAAAAATCAAACCGTAATCTGGATGGAAGGTATGAGAGCTACAGATCATTGAAGGGGTTTAAGAAGATGGTCTCACCTAACTAATTTTTTCCACTTCCAAGAAAAAGTTTATATCCTATGTTCAATCACCAAGTAATGAAAAACAACAGTAATACAGTCCATGAAACTAACTCCAATCAGCCATACACAGAGTGGCAGCAAAGCCTGCCTTTTATAAAAAATAAACTCACAAAAGAGGAACTAGGTGTCAGGGGGCAGGGTCTGGGGCCCAAGCCTTAGAGTGTCTGGGTCACTGGCTTAACTCACCACACACCAGGCAGGTGCTGGGTACCTCAGACCTTTAGGTGGGAAAAGGAAAAGTCAAGAAATAAGGCTTCTGTATTCATTCCTTTTTCTAGATCCATAAGTGACCATTCTCAGTGAGGCCACAGACCATCCCTGTATTACAGCTTGGTAGAAAGGGATGCAGTCTGAACTGACATTCAGCCTGTTTCACTTCTATGTGGCTCTGGATAAGTCACTTACTTTTTCTGAGCCTTAGTTTCCTCATTTTAAAAATGAGGAAATTAACTTACAGGACTATTTTGAGGGGATTATATGAAATGCCTAAAGACTTGCCAACAGTTGACCACCAACAAATATACTTCTCTACCTAAACACATCTTCCCTCTCACCGCCCATCTGTCCTGCAAATTGCCAGTGGAGAAGTAATGATTTGGCTACATCAGATCCCAGCCCTACTGAGCCTATTTTGATAGTTGCCAATCTTGAACAGTGTATGGGCCTCCTCAACGTGAACATAACTCTTAAAACCACACTCAGTCATAGCTAAATCATGCGTTTTTAGTATGAACAAAAACTAAATGTACATCTTTTACCTGTAGTTCTTCCACACTGATAAAACCAAACCAAAGTTGCAAATTAAATAGAACACAAAACCGTTAAGTCCAATGAAATTCAAACTGACAACATTAGTTATTATTAGGTAGCAATATAGATTTTTTAAAGTATCACTGATATACAATGTTATGACGGTTTCACATGAACAACATTGTGGTTTCAACATTCACCCATATTATCAAATCTCCCCCCCTATCCATTGCAGTCACTGTCTATCAGCATAGTAAGATGCTAGAGTCATTATTTGTTTTCTCTGTGTAGGTAGCAAGATTTTATGACATCAAAGCTCTGTTTCCAACTCAAATACGGCACCTGACAGCAGTCATGTCAGTTCTTTTGGATTTACTATGCCCATGTCACCTAACATATCCTATGTGACAATACAGTTGTCTAATCATTTTACTCTAGTGGTTGCAAGCCCCTTACTGGACTGCGACATTACTTGGCTTACACTTGGTTTAATCAAGATACTCATATAATCAGCCTGCTTGTACTTTTGCCATTACCCTATGACATCACCACAACTCAGCACCAAGGTGACTGCAAACACAAACACAAGCATCTGCACTGAAGTCATCTGGCTAACCCTAGGCAAGTCTGGACCGTCCAGAATTTGCTTATAACATTAAAACAAATTATAAACAAATTAAAATTAAAAAGGTTTTAAATCCCTGAAAATACAGACACTGACTCCAGCATAAGAAACACTACCATATTAGATCAGATCTAAATTCTATATTATAGCACTCAAATCCTCTGAATCTGACCTGAGACTATGTTTAACAGACAACACATTTTAGAAGGAGCTTAAATTATACGTGTCTTACACTTACCTACACAAAACTTTTGTGGTCTGGACTGTAGTTATTTTGAATGTATTTATTTGGGAAAGAATTGACATCTTTATAATATTAAGGCTTCCCATTCATGAACATGGTATAACTTTCCACTTATTTACATCTTAAGCTTTCAATGAAGTTTCAATTTTGTTCCATAAAGATCATATATGTTGTAAGTCTTAGAATTACATTTGCAAAATGTTTATTGCTTGGGTACAGAAATGGAATTGACTTTTCTATTATGATTTTTAGATTGAGCTACCTTGCTGAACACTGTAATTCTGATCATTTATAGATTTCCTTAGATTTTCTTTATAGACAATAATATTGACTGTGAGTAATGGCAGTTTGATTTTTTTCTTTCCACCCTTATATTTCTTATTATACTACACTGGTTAGGGCCTCCAGTACTCTGATGAACATAAATAGTGACAGTGAACATCCTTGTGTTTCTGATTTTAGAAGATAATGCTTCTAAAGTTTCATCAGTAAGTTTGATGTTTGGTGGAGGTTTTTGGTGGCTGGTCCAACATTCTTTATACATCCATTTCAGTCAGACTGGCTTTCTTGTTAATATACCATTAACAGCACCTTGGCATCACTGTTGGTGTTAATTACTTCGGCTAATATTTTGACTGTCACTGTGCTCGGCCCTTAATATTCTTTGTCTTTCCTCTCACATAAGCTTCCTACACTGGAAGAGTTTCTCCCCTCTATTCTATTATTCATCTTCGAAAGGACCCTTTCAAATTCACCTCCTCCAGGAAGTCTTCTCTGATACCACAGCTCTCTGAAGCTCTCTGACTTCCTACTCATTTGGGGAAATGCCATCAGAATTTGTCTTAGAGGCCACAAATTATACAGCAGCCTCATTCTCAAACCTGAGGACCAATGACCAATTCTTTTTTGTATGCATAGTGTTGATCAATATAGGGATTTCCCCCCAATTACAAAAAATATGGTACAATACACACAATATGAAATTTATCCTTAACCACTTTAAATGTTAAAGCGCACAGTTCAGTGGTATTAAATACATTCACATTGTTGTTAACCTACCACCATCATTCCTCTCCAGAACTCTTCGTTCTGCAAACTAACCACTGAACAACAACTCCCATTTCACCCACCCCACAGCCCCTGGAAACCACCATTTTTTGTCCAGCTCCGGTGAGTCTAGGAGTCCCTGAAGGATGGACAGTGTTGGCAACTGACGGAATGAATGAGGACACAGACACTAGCAAAAGCTGAGCCTGGCCTGTTTTATTGAAGTTTAGCAAGGTTATATATGTTTTGAGTATGCAGTTTCACAAAGATTAGATCATTTGATTCTTTCAGGAAAAATGTTCACATAAAGGTCAATCTTTAGAAATCAGATTATTGGTGCCTTAGCAATCATTAAGTTTTTGCACTTACGCTTGCTTGGCTTCCCTGGCGGTCTTGGAACAAAGATGACTTGTTCCCTCAGCCTGGTTGGCCTGGGCCCTACTTGCAGTTTCCTTATTATTGATTCTAAAACAGCCATGGTTACTATTCATCTGATTAACAAATATAGCAAAGTCTATTTCTCTAGATCTAGAGCATTACATGCAGATTTAAAGAAAAACATCAAAACAGTGTATCATTAAAGCAGTGTAGCAAGACTAAGTTGATTGTAATAGCGGGAACTGAAAACTCTGTACTCTAGGGTGGTGCCCAATTACATAGAGATGAAAGCGTTGCATCTGGGGGGGATGATGTGAGGGGATAATGACCGCTGAGTCAGAAGGCAGAGGGACCCAGTCGGGCCACTTCTCTTCCTAGAGCGGGGGAAGCAGGGGCATGTCTGTCTTAGAGTTTCCTTAAGCCATTTACAACCATATCTGTGGTAGTGGGAGAGTCTCTGTAATCATGCCTCATGCCAGGCCCTTTGACATGCCATCATTCATGCTGACTTTCCTTTATTGTTCTATTATTTCCTGAAACCCAACAGGTCTAGGAATCATTTAGAAATTTCTCATGGGCCGAGTTGGGCGGGGAGAGGGAACTGGAACCTACTCAAAACAATTCATATTTATTATAACTTGATACTTGTTTCCAATATCTTCTCCACATCACCCTCCTATTATTTTTTAATAAAATGTTGAAATAGTAGGTAAAAGTAATAAAGATTACAGTTTCTAATAGAAAGCTGTTTAACACAGTTTACTTTTTCATAAAAGATTTTTAAATCTTGATGTAAAATAAAGATGGAAAGTAGAGTTTAGTGCAGTAGGAAAGCAAGTGTAGACTGTCAGATCCATGCCTACAAACTGAGTATTGATCCGAGTGAGACAAGGGCAACAACAGCCATGGGTGCAGAAGATTTTTCTCAAAACTGGGGCAGTGAGGTTCTGAGCCTCACGTCTGTTGACCCCCTGTTGTTCACCTGATGGCCCCCCTATGACTGTGCCTGTCTTAGGTTGTTCCTCCCTAGAGGAATTAGTCTCTGGCTAACCAGTCATCTTCCGGGGCCATACAGGGAGATGTAAAGTTGGTGAGAGAGAAGCAATGCTCTTTGAAAAGGTTAGCTTTTTACTTCTTTGCAGATTTATGCCCCGTGGCTTCTATGGCCAGCAGTCATCTTGAGGTATCTTTACCACCTGGAAGAATTAGGGGGGTCTTGCCTCTAACATTTCTCCCAAAGTATTTTAAATTTGGTTTTCTAATTTAGGTGTATAAGTGACCAATAACAACATTTCCAAACACCATAATAATAAGAGATAGCGGGGTTGTTCCTCTCAGAAGTCCGCTTTACAGTTCCTTCTTTCCAGGCGTCTGGGCAGTGCCATCAGATGGGCAGTTCGGACTGGCTCCTGACAACCATTCTACTGTTTTATTATTTTGACTACTTTAGCTACCTCACATAAATGAAATCATACAGTTTTCATCTTTTTGTGACTAACTTATTTCATTTGGCATAATCTTTAAGGCCCATTCATGTTGTACATGTCAGAATTTTGCTTATCTATTCATCCATCAATGGACACTAAGTTGCTTCCATGTTTCAGCTATTATGACCAAATCTATGGACCCAGGTATAAAAACATCTCTTCCAGACCCTGCTTTCAATTATTTTAGATATATATACCCAGAAGTGGGATTGCTGGATGATACGGCAATTCCATTTTAAATTTTTTGAGGAACTGTCACGTTGTTTTCCATAGTAGCTGTACCATTTTACATTCCCACCAATAATAGAGTGGTTTAAGAATGTTTTAAGAGAAGGCTAATAAGGATATTTTATATTTAAATTTAGATTTATGGCTTTTCTGAAAAATCAGAAGATCTGCTATCATTGAGCCCTTCATTCCTCCCTAACAACAATCAGCTGCAGAGAAGTAGTAGTGGCCCCTTTACATATAAGGTGCAATTTCTGGTTTCCCATTAACCCACTGTTTCATGTTACCTTATAACCAGCCTACTTTGCTCATTTATGCTGCCTGCCTGGCCCCTGTATGCAGCTGATTTTCTGACTTCTTGTATGAAACAAACTGCAAGACACAAAGGATCAGGACTCTGGCTTTGTCACTTGCTGGTATGACCTTAGGTAAGTCACCAATTCTTTGCACTTCAGTTTCCTCACCTGAAAAATGATCTAATGGCATGCACCTTAGCTCATTTATAGTTGCAGGAAATTCAGATGATAGCCATTTGGGAAAAAAGGGCTTTAGAAATGATGGCTGTACTTTCTTCTAGTTACCGTCATGCATGAAAGTCAGTTCCTCAACTAAATTCTAGCTCCTGCAGGCAAGGATCCATTGTCTATAATCCAGTGTTGGCAGAGTCCTAGACACAGAGAAACACAGTGATGCTGTAAAGACCATGGGTTGTAGAGGTGGGCCACATGGATTCAGACCACAGGACTAGCTATGTAAAATCTGGCAACTGACTTAATCTTCTGGAATCTTAGTTTTATGATCCTCACTAAAACATGTCAAATAAATAGTATGTATCACCTGAGGTAAGATTTCATAAATACTTTTTTGAAAAAGCCATGGATAGGTTGCCCCCTTTATCACCAACTTTGAGTGTAGAATGCTGCTGCTTTGTGAGGGTCAGCTGGCATGTGAGTGTATGTCCAGATTTCAAGTTCTCTGGTGGTTTTCCTATAATCCTAACAATAGCCTCTAGATCATTTTCCTGTCTCCTTCACTCATAACCAAAGTTTGAAGCAATATTCCCTCTGCCATCCTTTTTGATTTGTTTTTTTCCATAAGGTTGGGGGAATATGTGAAATAATGTGGATTTTTATACAAAGAATAATTTTCTAAAACATTCATTCTGACTCTATCAATCTAATCAACATTTAACAGCCTCCCCAGAGGCATTGATATATTCTACAAAACTTTCATTTCCCTAATCTAATGTTCTAACTTAACTTTATTTAAAAGTGGCAGAATAATTATAATTCCTATCATACAAAAAGACAAAATATAAGACTTTACTAGTGGCAATATGGAAACTGTTGAACTACTGAGTTATATATTGGAAAGCGATATAAAATTGTACTATCAATGATACTTAAAAAAATATGTAACTAATAACCAAAGGATAAAAAAAAAAAGACTTTACTAGTGGGTTTCACCCCATCAATATCCACTAAAATTTAAATGCTATGAATTCACCTAGTAATAGTTTAATTGTATTAACAGCTGAAGTGTTTCATGATTTTAAGACTAAAAGGAGCACCACATTGCCCTCAACCTGGTTAGGAACAAAATATCTGGGAAATTTAAGTAAAACTTAAACTTGAAAAAAATAAATGTATGACTATGTGTCATGATAATTCTGATAAAGACTAGAAACTAAGGAAAAACTTCAAATTGTGGGAAAAGAACGGTTGTGTGTGTATGTGTCTAAAAGAATGGAGCCAATCTTAACCTAATTCCATTCTAGAGAGGAACACCCTTCCCTCATCTAGGTACCAAAATTACAGAAGATGCCCAATAAAAATGGTGGTAAATGCCTGGTACCTTAATGTATTGTTTTTTGTCTGTTCTCAAAGCAACCTGTCAATGTTATCAGCAAACAACTACTTTAGGCAGCAAAGGGAATTTGATGAGCATTGGTTGGCCCAAAAGAAGCGATGCAAGGCAGCCACACCCTGCCTACACTATGCATCACCATTCCGATCTCAAAGTGGAGGCAACGGAGTGTCAGAGGATCTGAGTGACTTGCTCAGGCTCACAGAGCCAGAGAGGCTGTTCCGGAGGGTTTGAGCGCAAATCTAACTGACCTTTCCACCAGACAAGTTCGCCTAGAGAAGGTGCCTAGAGCTGAGAGGATTTCTGTTAAATCCTCACATAGAAATGGAGCTTCCTAAAGACAAATTCATGCTGGGTTTACTTAGGCCACAGGAGCGGCCCTCCTCCCTGTGCAGAGAGGAGCCATGCATATCTCCTTTTGCAGGGAAACATTAACTTTGCCACCAAACTATCTGGTTACCATGGCTTGTGCCTGTGGCCAGCAATACGGAGCATGGGCTTTCCCAGCACAGCAGGGCCTCCCGGAGTGAGCAAACTGGCCTGCAGGACAAATCTCACCAAGTGCCTGTTTCTGTATGGTTCACGAGCTAAGGGTGTTTTTTTAACTTTCAAATGGTTGAATAAAAGAAGAATGCTTTGTGACAGGAGAACTATGAAATTCAAGGTCCAATGTTCATAGCCACATTCACTCATTTACATACTCTTTGTAACTGCTTTTCTGGCTACTGTGGCAGAGAGGGCTAGTTGTAACCATCACTGTATTGCCTGCAAAGCCTAACACATCTGCTGTCTGGCTCTTTATGGGAAAGTCTACAACACCCAGAGCTGAGCATTTATTCTCCAGCAGGCCCTGATTTACTTCCATTACATACATACGTTTAATTCTCCCAATGACCAGAGGAGGTGACACTGTTCTTAGTGCTGCAAGGCCACCACAGTCTCAGAGAATTTAATTCACCTGTGCTAACTTCACTCCAACAGTTGAGAACAAACAGTGGGTGGCAGGCACTGTTAGGTGCAGAGAACTTAGCGGTGAACACCATGGGTACAGCTTCTGCTTTCGAGGAGTTTATATTCCCGAGGGAAGACAGGCAAAGAAAATATGTAGTTACCAACGGTGACAAGTGCTAATAGAAGTGAGGTACGAGTCAGCATAGGGCACTGTGGGCCTGAGTCTACCTCTGTTGCCAAGGACCCTGCTTTTTAAAAAAATGTTTTAATTGCAAACAATCACAAACTCCTAAGAAGGTGCAAAACTACTGTAGAGAGGTCCTCTGTACCCAGCAACCAGCTTCTCCCAGTTGTGGCATCTTACATTAACAAAACCAGGACACTGACACGGTTACAACACACTTGACTAGTCTATGAGCTTACATGGAGTTTACTCACCTTTGCATATACTCTTTTTTGGGCAAGGGGGTATATACTTGCGTATAATGCCATGCAAGGCCCTGTTCCTTCCTTCTGTATTACAAAACTTCAAACCCAACCACCTTCTATGTGCACCCACTGCTGCCAGAAAGCAGCAATGCTTAGGGACTGACCCTACCCTCCCTGAGGGCTATAAACCTCGGCTGGATCAGGTCAGAGCACCTGAGATTGCCTGTGGAGACTGCGTTACAGGGACCTCTGACTCTCCTCCTCGGAACCAGCGCAGCCTTCACAGTCAGGCCTTCCACTCTCCCTCTGCAAGCAAAGGCCACACGGAGCCTGTGCCTGAAGTTTCTCCCAAGTTTTCTTGAGAACAAGATCCAGGACACCGGTCAGCATTCCGGATGTATCTGCCGCCGTGAGAATTCTCAAAAAGAGCCAGACTCTCCCAACAATAGGCTGGCTCCTCCCTTCCAGCAAGAACTGTTACACCATTCATTTAACCAATAAAATATTTACTAAGGTCCTCCTTAGGCTTCCACATACTGGAGTATGGGGATGAACAGACATAGTTGGGGGCCTCTATGAGTTGGGATCACAGGCCTCTGATGAGGACAGACATGAGTCACTTGAGTGTCTATCAGAAGTCCTACATCCACTTTTAAAATTATGCTGTAGAATCACTTAGATTTTTCAATGAAGAATACAATGTGATGAATAAAGGGAACAGTAAGAGTGCTAAGGCAGGCAGGCTCCCTGAGCCGGGGCAGAAAGTGGGCCTGCCTGACCGGCCACCACAGGCCTGGTTCTTAGCTAGTGGGCTCACCTGCTCAGGTAGAGTTTTTTGCCACTTCTGTTTCACTACACTTAAGTGGACACTTGCATGTTGGGGGGGGGGGTTACACATACTTGTAAAAGTATTTCAGACCCTTCTTGGAAAGAAGTGGGCCATAAATAAAATGCCCAGTGAACAATAACCAACAGAGTTTCAGGAAAGTACCAAAGGTGCCTCCACACACCTAGAGCATCGTTTTCTGGCCACAAACTCGTGGAGATTTGAGTCTCTGCATGGATTGCCTTGACTCTGTCATAATTCCTCCTCAGAGCCTCTCTGTTGTCAAAGTGGGGTTTGTGCATGTGTGCAAAACATAGTGAAGGCATTTCTGGCATTCAGATGAATCCTGGGAGTCAGGGAGGGTGGGAATCCAGCCCTGGGGGACAGTCTGCACAACGGTCAGCCGCCCGGCAGGCTCTAGAGGGAAGCTAACTCCCCTGCCACGGGCAGCCACTTCTGATACCCTCTGTGGGTGGGGGCTTATCTCCAACCTCAGGGCACAGCAGCCAATGGCCCCTGAGTCCTCACCAGCCTGGTGTTATGTGAGGTGCACAGGGAGAGCACTGAGCCTGGGTCAGTCCAAAAAGAAGTTCAAGTAGCCTTTCCCCGGGGAGAGCTTATTAGCCAAGTTTTACTGTATGACATGAAGGTGTCAAAGCTAAAACAGTCCAGACTGTCCTGCGATGGAAGAAGAAAGGGAAACACAGTAACAAGAGTAAGAACAGGGCCTGGGTGATGGTGCTGCCCACAGACTGGGCAAAGGCTTCGATTCTCAACCTCTTTTCATTACTGCCCCTTGCCGCCAAGGAACCTTTGAAACACTGTTTTTCCTGGTGCCGCCAGCTCCTCCCCATGTAAGAATTTTTTTTTCTTTGAACAGACATTTATTTAGTGCATGTTATGTGCCTGTTGAAAGCCCCGGGGATACAGGAATGAACAACACACAGTCTCTGCCATCACATGGCTCACATGCTAGTGGGAATATCAGACCAAAAAAGAAAAAAAACCCACGTGTCAGATGGAGATAAGTTAATGGAGAAAAATAAGGAAGGCACAGGGAGGCCAGGATGGCAGACCGAGGAGGGGAGCAGGACGTGGTGTCCTCGCACTGGACGGGCTTTGCCTCTTCCTCCAGTGAGACAGGAGGTGGCATAATACGACACATCTGAGCAGTGTCTCTCTGTTAAGAATTTAGACTGGGAAGTGGGACTGGGAATAGAAGCAGGAGATCAGTTAAGAGACAACTGCAAAAATAAGACAAGACAGGATTAGCTTGGCTGAAGGTGGGAATACTGGAGGAGGTGAGAACTCATAACTTTGGGGTAGATTTTTTTTTTACCTTTTCTCCTAATATACCAAATCATGACTACCACAGCTAAAAAAAAAGTTAACAGTAATTAATATCAATACTTATCAATACTCAAATTGTAACCTTGATTGCATCAAATTTTTAAACTCTTTTGTTTGAAACAGTACCCAAATAAGATCCATACATTGCAAATGAATGACACGTACCTCATGCGTCTCTCTTAATCTATAGGCTTCTTCTGCATTACTCCTTGTCTGCTCTTTAAAATTGTTTTTTTTTGAGAAATTAGGTCATTTGTCCTATAGAAAGTCTGGCTTATGCTGACTACATTCTCATAGGTTTGTTTAACATGTTTCTCTGTCCCCTGTATTTTCCCAAAATTGGTCTTTAGCGCTGAGCTGCATGAGACAAGGAGAGAGTGTGTCAGCATATACAAACGTGGGATTCCAGGGGAGGTCTGGGGAGCCACAGACACAGACAGTTTAAAGCCATGATTCTGGAGGCCACTGGGGGAATGGGGGCATATAGACCCGAGGATTGTCCCAAGGCCTCGGGTGTTCCTGGCACTCCACTGTTCAGAGCTGGGGCAACAAGGAGGCACCGGGGAAGGCGATGAGGAGCACATCCACCAGACGAGGGTACAGATTTAGGACAGTAACCCCAGCGTCAAGGAAAGAACAGATTTAAAGGTTTATTTTTTAAAGCGTTTTTGAGATCTAACTCATATACCATAACATTCACCTTTTTAAAGTGTACGATTCAGTGATTTTTGGTAGATTCACAGAGCTGTGTATCCATCATCACTATTTAATTTCAGAACATTGCCATCATCTCAAAAGGAAACCCTAAACCCGTTAGCAGTCTCCTCTTCTCTCTCTCCCAGCTCTGGCAAGCATTAATTGACCTTCTGTTGCTAACGGAGTTACCTATTCTTGATACTACATATATTTGGAATCTTACATGTGGGCTTCTATGTCTGGCTTCTTTCACTTGGCATTATGTTTCCAACTGTCGTCCACACTGCAGCAGCTATTGGTACTTCATTCCTTTTTACTGCCAAATAATATTTCCCTGGATGGACAGACCACATTTGGTGTATCCCTTCAGCAGTGGATGGCCTTTGGGTCATTTTCACCTTTTGGCCATTAGGAATAATGATGGTATGAATATTTGTGTACAGTTTTTAAGTGGAAACATGTTTCACTAAATTATTTTGGGAATCTACCTAGAAATAGAATTGCTGGGTCAAATGCTTATCTTGTTTCCCTTTTGAGGAATTCCCAGAATTTTTTTTTTATTAAGGTATCATTGATATGCACTCTTATGAAGGTTGCACATGAAAAACATTATGATTACTACATTTACCCATATTATCAAGTCCCCCCCATACCCCACTGCAGTCACTGTCCATCAGTGTAGTTAAGATGCCACAGTCACTGCTTGTCTTCTCTGTGCTACTCTGTCTTCCCCCCGACCCCCGACACATACCATGTGCACCAATCATAATACCCCTGAATCCCCTTCTCCCTCCCTCCCCACCTGCCCTCCCACACCCCTCCCCTTTGGCAACCACTAATCATTTCTTGGAGTTTGTGAGTCTGTTGCCATTTTGTTCCTTCAGTTTTGCTTCATTGTTATACTCCATGAATGAGGGAAATCATTAGGTATTTGTCTTTCTCTGCCTGGCTTATTTCACTGAACATAATATCCTCCAGCTCCATCCATGTTGTTGCAAATGGTAGGACTTGTTTTCCTGCAGATTATTTTCTAAAGTAGCTGCACCATTCCACTATCCTAACAGCAATACACAAGGGTTCCAGTTTCTCTTGTGATGTCTGTCTTTTTAATTACAGCTTTCCTAGACTGGGTAGAAGTGGTATCTCATTGTGCTTTTGATTTGTATTTCCCTGGAGATTAGTGATACAGAGCACCTTTTCATATGCTTATTGACCCTCTGATTTTTGGTTTTGGGGTTGGTTTTTGTTTGTTTGTTTGTTTGGGAAATTGCTATTCGAATTCTCTGTCAAATTTCCAGCTTGGTGCTTGACTGTGGCAGCCAATTAAAGCCAAGGGCCCACCCGGGATGAAAAGTCTAACAAGAAATCGCCCCCTAAGTAGAGCTGGGATCTTAAAGGACCATCCCTTCAATGTGAGGGAAGACAAGAAATTAACTCACTATCCAGGTCAAATAGCAAAATAACAGTCATCTCAGTCTTGGCATTGGGGAGAGAGGGGAAAAAATATCCCTTTCAACTTAGAGCTACACTCTGTCTCTCGTGTATGTTAGTTCTGAGTGTATGTAGGCTACGAACAGCAAAGTAAATCTGACGAAGTTAAAGAATTTCTAGAAATGTAAGAGGATTGAAATTAACAATTGTACAGCTAAAGAAAGAACTATAAAAATGGAAGGTATAATAATAAATAAATAAATAAAACACAGCCCAAGAACACAGAGTTGAAAATTATCAACTTAAAAAACATGGAAGAAACAGTATGAAGATCATATAGACATCTAATTACAGTTTCAGAGAGAGATGAAATAAAATGAGAAAGACAGCATTTCCAAGAGTTCAAGATATAATGGCTGAGAATCTTATAATATTGTTGAAAGATAACTGGATCCAAGAATCCCTCCTAAACCCAAGGATGAATAAAAGATATCCTCCAACATGACTGCTGTTTACAAAGACAGACAATTTTAAAAGCAAAAGCAGCTAAATTAAAAAGGAACAGCCAATTGCTATTTGACTGCCAGCTTCATGACAACCATGGAAACCAGTAAGACAAAAGAGTGACACCTTCAATGGATGGGAACAGAAATAACTGCCACTTCAGAATTCTATAGCCTATGTAAAATTACCTTGCAAGAATGAGGAAGAAAAAGATTTTTCAGGAAAACAAAAACAGAAGGTAGTTCGGAGATATAAGAAGGACCAATGAGCAAAGCTATCTGACAACTAACTATGTGGATTGTGGATAAAACTAAATTGACAGTATACAACAATTATAATGCCTAACTTGTAGATGGAAAAGAGGACAGAAGTAAACAACTAGAAAATATTATAAATTGTGAGGGATATTATCTGAATTATAGTTCTGAGGTCTTTGTTTTTATCTAGGAGCAGGGTAAAAATATTGATTAATTTTCTATAAAAGACTATGTATGTCAAGATAGCTAGAGAAGCCACTAAAAGAATAGACAGAGAACAGCTTCCAAACAGGAGAAAGAAGGATGAGAAATAAGAAAAAGGAAAACTTATCATTCTGAAAGCAATCCAGGTGGCCAACATAGAAGAGGTGAATTATGGTACATTCATATAATGGGATATGACACAACTTTAGCAGTTAATGAGCAGCAACATGTACCCACATGGAAAACACTCAATGATGAATGAAAAGTAGCAAGTCAAAGAAGAAAGTATCATGCAGTTCTATATTTGTAAAGCTCAAAATGAGTCAAAGCTAAACAGTGGCCAGAACACCTTGAACTTTGTAGAATACAAAACCAGCAGAGTGGTTACCTCTGGGAAAGTGTGCAGGAAACATAAGGGCCCTCTAAGATATAGTACAGTTCTATTTCTTTAACTAAGTGGTTGGCATACAGTTGTTTTTTTATTATTCTTTAAATCATATGTAGACTATAGTAGCATATGATATTTCACATGCAAAAAAGCTGTAAGGAATCTTAGTTCCAGGGGTATGGTTACAAGTATGCAGAGGACACCTCCCAACTTCTCAGTTATGCAAGTCAGCAACTGAACAATTGTGCCTCTGTTATAGTAGGTAGATAGCCAGACATGAGCAGGGAGGGAATTGGGGACTTTGGCCAGTGTTTACATTTGGCTAGATGCTTGTTTATATTCTAAATATTCCCTGTAAACTGTTCTTTCCGGATGTAGGAAGGGAGGGTATAGATACCAGACCTGCCTAAACTAGCTGGTTTCAACATCAAAGAGAGGTTGATCCTGACTGCACCTCAAAATCAGTATACTAATGAGCGTATACAGTATACGTTCATTAGCATACTAAAAATCACACTCCTTGGTGCCGTGAGAGTTGAGGGAGACATCTAAGGACAAAAAGAGGGTGTTAGACTCTAGTTCGGGAGGAATTCCCTCCCTATTCCCAGAGAGCCCCACCTATTCCCAATGAATATTCCACCTCTGCTTAAGCTCCAGCTATAAGACCACCCAACCGGAGCCCCACATCCTACTCATCTCTGCAGACCACCCACATTCCCTCGAATGTGTACTTTGCGTTACTAAACTACTCTTTGCTTGTATGTGCTCAACCTGCTCATGAATTCTTTCTCAACCAGAGTCAAGAACACTTTCCCAGGGTTGAGGCCTCACCCAGTGCACAGAGAGACCTCCCCAGATGGGGTTTTCTCAAAGCCTTTTCAAGTGCTTTGAGAGAGGACTCAAAATACCACCCTCAAAGTGAGCTCCCTTTCCACAGGTAGGCAGCTAAGCCAACTTGGTATTAACCAGTGACCTAGTTAACCAAGCTTCCGTTTTCCACCTTTCACTAAATGAACCTAATCACATAAAGGCAAGTTAAAAAATCCAACATTAGCTTCCCAGGGCAGTGTGAACATAAGCTCATGATTTGAGATGTGAATGAATAGGAGGAAAATCGCTCAAGATTCATGTCACAGTTAAAGGAACCTTAGACATGATTTCCAAAACATAAGCTAGTAGAATATTAAATGCAGCTATTGTAGATTTCCTCAAACATCTCCATCATTAAGGAAATTTCTGGGCCCATGAAACAAGAGGACCAGGGCCTCAAAGCACAGACTTTTCTTTCCCTTAAAGTAAATCTAAAGCTGCCAAGTTCTTGAAATTTTCTCGTTCTGACTGCTGTGTTCCATGTCAGGCAATACGGCTGCTGTTTCTAAAGAACCTTATTCAAGAATGCCCCTTCAAGTCTGCTCAAGGCTTAGTACTTCAGATAAAGTTTTTCTTTTTCTAAGTAATCTTTGATGCTTATCAATCCTTGATTGATAAAGATTTCTTGTAGCATCCTTTAAAACCTTTCCAGAAACAAGGCAGTTCATAAATCAACAATAAAGATGTCTTTCTCCTCTGAATTGCCCCCACCCCAGGTGGTACCTCTTATAATTAGATTTTGGGTAGATGAAGGCAAGGGTAAGCAAGATAAGAAGCAAGGTCAGAGCTTTGCATGTTTTTCCAAAACAGGTCATTAACCTCAGACCTCCAGAAAACTGACCCACCCCATGGCTTTTTAGAACTTGAGTAAAGTCTACACAGGAACATAAATTGATGGAATCTTTCCACTGCACCAACAAAACTGGTCTCATTCATACCTGTGACTACATTATTCTGTTATTATGATGATTAAAAGTTAATATAAACAGGCCTTTGTGGTTCTTTGTAGCCTGTAAGCTTTCTTAAAGGAATACTCCTAATCCTAACCTCAGTACCTATCTGTGGGTAAAATTGCAATAATTCCAGCATCTCTCACACCTGGCTTTAGTGCAATTCCATATCACTAGGTGTTTCCAAGGGGTGGAGAGAAGTAATCATCTTCATATCAATAGGTAATTACAAAGGCAACTGAGGGCTTATCTGGACAGGAGAGGTTGGGTGGAGCTCTCTCTTCTGCAGCTGGGTCAAGAGACACAAGAAAATTGTAAGAAATAAATGGGTTTCACCCACTTTACTTCTCCATTTGACTGGTTTCAAAGGTATTTTGCCTCAGGATTTTCCCCTGGAGTCAAAGTATCACAGAGGCTAAATTAAATTCTATGTTCATGCTCTTTGCGAGGTATGAAAACTCACTAGAAGTTAAACCATGGCCACTCATTCTAAATGCAGCTCTGTCCAAATGGGATTACTCTAAAAAGTCTGGATATACTATGAGGAGAAGGGAAGATACAGATCTACATTTGCCCAAAGAAGAAACTAATATTTACCTCTGGGGCAAGGCTTACATGTATTTTAGCTCATTTTATCTTCTGCCAATCTGTGAAGTCACCGTTACTATTATAGATGGAAGTTCAGGGAATTGGGTCAGTTGTGCAAGGTCACAGAGCTAGAAATCAAATGCATGTCTAGACTATAAAAGGGCATGTCCTTAGAATGTTCTAAAAGTATGCAAATCCCAGGAGGCTTTCCACCTCCAACACAGTGATCCTAGTGGAATCCAATGAAAGTGGATAAAGTACTATATGCAGAGCCACTCAACTCTGTTTCCCTTGCAGTATAGTATGCCTTAGTGCTCACCAGAGGCTGGAAAACCAGACTATAGCTCAGGTTCCACACAGTGAATCTCTGGCAGACATACTCATCCAAGACTTAGAAGGCAAAAGACAACATCATAAGCCTAGAAGACATTCTTGGCCACTTCTGTGTTCCCACTGTGGACTCAGCCAAGGAGTCAGGAGACAACCACTTGGGTCAGTGTGCCACAAAGGAGTCCATAGCGGTCCAGGACCTGTCAGTTGTGAGTTGTGGGTAAAACTGTAACACTTCTAGGATATCTGGCCTGGCTTTAGTGCATTTACTTATCCTCAGGGGTGGAGAGGAGTTTATCTCCATGTCAACGGGCAACCAAGGGCGTGTCTGAACCTGAGAGCTTAAAGGGAAGGGCTGGCTTGCTTGCTGGCTTGCTTCCTTCCAGAGCAGGGGAGAGAGATGGCCCTGGACTGCAGTTTGTAAGCAATAAACGGGTTTTAAACTTTATTTCCCCCCTTTACTGATTTCGGTTTTTGGAGGTATTTTCCCCCAGGATTTCTTTTCCCTGGACTTACAGAGTACATTCTGCTCCACTGTCCTTCTTGCCTATGGCAGGCCAGTTCTGTGGTGTGATTCTGGGATTTGGCTAGAAGCTCAACCTAGAGCCTGCTCCTCCAGCCCTACCAAAAATGTTGGGAGCCATATAAATCTCTTGCTACTTCATCGAGCTAGAGTGGACGCTGTCATCTGCAACTGAACCTTGACCAAGACAATGGATATCCTGCTTTCCCAGAGAAGGGGGATTCTACCATGAAGCACATGGGTGACTATGAAATACAAAGAAGCAATTCGATGGGATTTGTGTCAACTTGTACTCTATAAGGGTGTGGCTGACTCATTTATGTGTAATTTTACTTTTTAAATTTTTCTTATTTTTATTTTGATATCATTAATGTACAATTACTTTAACAACATTATGGTTACTAGATTCCCCCTATTATCAAGTCCCCCCAACATACCCCATTACAGTCACTGTCCATCAGCATAGTAAGATGCTATAGAATCATTACTTGTCTTCTCTGTGTATACTGCCTTTCCCATGTCCCCCACCTCCGGCTACATTATGTGTGCTAATCATAATGCCCCCTTTTCCCCCTTGTCCCTCCCTTCCCACCCATCCTCCCCAGTCCCTTTCCCTTTGGCAACTGTTAGTCCATTCTCAGGTTCTGTGAGTCTGCTGCTATTTTGTTCCTTCAGTTTTTTCTGTGTTCTTATACTCCACAGATGAGTGAAATCACCTGACACCTGTCCCTCTCTGCCCGGCCCACCTCACTGAGCGTAACACCCTCCAGCTCCATCCATCTTGTTGCAAATGGTAGGATTTGTTTTCTTCTTATGGCTGAATAATATTCCATTGTGTATATGTACCACCTCTTCTTTATCCATTCATCTACTGTTGGACACTTAGGTTGCTTTCATTTCTTGGCTATTGTAAATAGTGGTGTGATAAACATAGGAGTGCATGTGTCTTTTTCAAACTGGGCTCCTGCGTTCTTAGGGTAAATTCCTAGGAATGGAATCCCTAGGTCAAATGGTATTTCTATTGAGTTTTTTGAGGAACATCCATACTGCCTTCCACAATGGTTGAACTAGTTTACATTCCCACCAGCAGTATAGGAAGATTCCCCTTTCTCCACATCCTCACCAACATTTGTTGTTGTTTGCCTTTTGGATGGTGGCCAACCTAACTGGTGTGAGGTGATATCTCCTTGTGGTTTTAATTTGCATTTTTCTGATGATTAGCGATGTGGAGCATCTTTTCATGTGCCTGTTGGCCATCTGAATTTCTTCTTTGGAGAAGTGTCTGTTCAGCTCCTCTGCCCATTTTTAAATTGGCCTATTTGCTTTTTGTTTGTTGAGGTGCATGAGCTCTTTATATAATTTGGATGTCAACCCCTTATCGAATATGTCATTTATGAGTATATTCTCCCATACTGTAGGATGTGTTTTTGTTCTACTGATGGTGTCCTTTGCTGTACAGAAGCTTTTTAGTTTGATATAGTCCCACTTGTTCATTTCTGTTTTTGTTTCCCTTGCCTGGGAGATATGTTCATGAAGAAGTTGCTCGTGTTTATCTCTAAGAGATTTTTGCCTATATTTTTCTGTAAGAGTTTTATGGTTTCATGACTTACATTCAGGTCTTTGATCCATTTTCAGTTTACTTTTGTGTATGGAGTTAGACAATAATCCAGTTTCATTCTCTTACAAGTAGCTCTCCAGTTTTGCCAACACCAGCTGTTGAAGAGGCTGTCATTTCCCCATTGTATATACATGGCTCCTTTATCATATATTAATTGACCATATATGCTTGGGTTTATATCTGAGCTTTTTATTCTGTTCCACTGGTCTATGGGTCTGTTCTTGTGCCAGTACCAAATTGTCTTGATTACTATGGCTTTGTAGTAGAGCTTAAAGTCAGGGTGCGTAATTCCCCCTGCTTTATACTTCCTTCTCAGGATTGCTTTGGCTATTTGGGGTCTTTTGTCATTCCGTATGAATTTTAGAACTATTTGTTCTAGTTCATTGAAGAATGCTATAGGTATTTTGATAGGGATTGCATTGAATCTGTATATTGCTTTAGGCAGGATGGCCATTCTGACAATACTAATTCTTTCTAGCCAAGAGCATGGGATGAATTTCCATTTATAAGTGTCCTCTTTAATTTCTCTTAAGAGTGTCTTGTAGTTTTCAGAGTATAGGTCTTTCACTTCCTTAGTTAGGTTTATTTATAGGCATTTTATTCTTTTTGATGCAACTGTGAATGGAATTGTTTTCCTGATTTCTCTTTCTGCTAGTTCATTGTTAGTGTATAGGAATGCAACAGATTTCTGTGTATTAATTTTGTATCCCACAACATTGTTGAATTCAGATATTAGATCTAGTAGTTTGAGAGTGGATTCTTTAGGGTTTTTATGTACAATGTATGCAAACAGGGACAGTTTGACTTCTTCCTTGCCAATCTGGATGCCTTTTATTTCTTTGTGTTGTCTGATTGCCATGGCGAGGGCCTCCAGAACTATGTTGAATAAAAGTGGGGAGACTGGGCATCCTTGTCTTGTTCCCGATCTTAGAGGAAAAGCTTTCAGCTTCTCACTGTCACTTACGTGTAATTTAAGAACTGTTTCCTCAAATCACGGTTCAACTAGAAATGGAAATTAAAGAAGACATTCCTCAAAACTTGGGGCTGGCTTAATATCAAGTGAGGTAATAAATGTGAAAATTCATTTAATTTTAACTGAAAATTAATGACAAAATGTTCAGCCAAAAAAAAGTACTGCCATCTTCCTGGGAATGGCTCTAGTTAGAAATCTTAGGAAAAAAAGAAAGAAGGTGTATTTTGTATCTGTTAAATTTTAGATTTAAATATGGGAGATGACCAAAGGCCTGTAGGAATAAATGCCTTTTGAATTTCAGCGCAAATTTGAAAACTTTTAAAAAAGTATCCTTCAATATTTTCCTACTGCCTTTTTCTTTTGATGTTTTACATCCTCTCATTGATTTGTTTAAATAAAAATAGAAAGGTACTTGTGGGGAAAATGGAACGTTCTCACCAGGATTCCCACCTGGCCTTAATAGCACCCATTGTGTATATAATAAGAGCGTGTTTGTACATTTATGGGATGCTTATTGGCAATAGAACCACTGGTCAGTCACAGGAGTACCTGCCCAGAGGAGGTCACCTCACCTCAGTTCCTATTACATAATTGGTCAGGCATCCGCCAGTCACCAGAGACCTGCCCACAGAGTCCCTCCCCCAGGAATGGGGTAAGGAGTGAGAGGCTGGGGAGAGTGGGTAGCGAGGAGAGACTGAAACCTACTTCTGTGAGAATAAACCCCCTTTTAAATCTCCAACTTCTCACCCTTGCCTTTATTCAGTCACATCAAATTCATAAGCAACTTGCCCAGGGTGGGGAACCTCTCCTGGAGCAACAGTACTATTTGCCACGATATTCTAAATGCTAGACACAGATGCTGACATAACAAATATTTAATACATAGTTGATGACTGAATAAAGAAGATATGCATTACTAATTTACACCATAAAACCCACACATTCTACACTGGAAAAGATCTTGAGGAGCTTAAGAATCTATTGAGACATAACTGAAGACAAGGGAATAAGTAAGAAGTTTTTCTTCTTAGAATCTGAAGTTCTGTAAATCCCTTTCCCAAAATTAATCTATGTATTATATAAAAATCCAACCAAATGTCAATATAGTTCAACAGAAGAAGGGGGGCACAGCACTATATGACTTAAAAAATATATATAAAAAATTATGACTGGGTGTTTTATCCTGTTAGATGTTAAAATGTACTTTAGAACTACAGGTGTTAAAACATAAGACTGAAAACAAGAATAGACTAGAAAGTACACAGTTGAGCCCAAGTAGGTACAAGAATTAAGTAAATGAACAGAAGGAAGCTACCCAAATTAGTGAATGAAGATAGATTTACCTATGTATTATGTGGGAACAATGACAGACATCTGAAAACAAAATTAGAGCCCAACTTTATGCCTTCTGCTACAATAAATTTCAATATGAAGGTTAAATATTAAGAAGTACCAAAAGAAAAATATAGATTAAATATTACCATGTAAGAAATTATATTTACTTTTGTTTGTGAAGGAGATCTTTCTAAGTGTGACACTGAATGTGGAAGAAAATTAAAACTGATAGGTTTGAATATAAATCTTAGATTTTGTAAATAAAATCACCATACATAAAATTAAGGCATGATAGGCTAGAAAAAATATTTGCAACAAAAAAAGATCAATGTTCCTTATACACATAAAAAGTATCATTGAATAATGAAACAGCTGAACTTCTCTTTCAGTGTAGCTGACTAGACTTGTATGTTCACCTCTTCTCTCTAAACCCACTAAAAGGACAGAAAAAAACACCCGTGCAAATCGCGCAAATCGCGCAAATAATTTTAAACTACATAGTGCTGAAAAGCTGGAAAGAGCAGTATGCAGGAGCAAACTAATGATAAGCAATGGGGTTTCCAGTTTTCAGCTCTGGAGAAGAAATAGAGGGCCTATCAAAAAGAAGTTTCCAAACAAATCTTCAGATAAACCCAAACATCAGAAGTTAGTAGTTAAGGAGCAGTTTAAAGGCTCAGAAGTTGCCAAGTTTAATCATTTGCTCCCCATCCACTCTTCCAGAAGTAACTTCTGGGAATAGCCCCCAAGATAAAGGTTTCAAGACTGTTAGGTGCTTCAACAAGTTATGTGCACACCTCATAGGAAAATTTCACGCAGCTACATGATCCCCAATACTCCCCCGACTCTCCCAGCCCATTAGTATGTTCCTTCCTCTAAAAAAAATGCCACTCAATTTATGTCATGTGATGAAAACCTATATTCACTGCCTGGGACACAGGGATTCTTGTTCACACTGAGCACAATGCCCTCTAGCCATCTCATCTACAAGTACAAATGGACATTCATGAATCATCAAATTATTGAGGAAAACAGTCATATGAGAAGCAACAGCCTCAACAAGCACAAGTGGTCTCTCAATAAACAAAGAAAAGCTTTAATATATTCAAGATTTTTAAGGTGATTCAGAAAAAAACAATCAGATTACAAAGTAAAAGGAATGACCAAGTGTTGGGAATTTAAACCGTCAAAGCCAAAACCAAATAAATAAATAATTCAACGATGGGCTGAGGAGCAGAACATACTCAACTGATTGATTCCGAACTTGAGGTGGCAGTGTTATTTCCTTGAAACTCTGCAGTAGAACAAAAAGAAACTATGAAAGAAAAGTTAGGAGATATTGCCGATGGTCTAATCTCTCCTAGAACTTCAGAATTGAATAAAGATGTTTTGGAAGGAGAAAAGAGAAAGAACACGTGTAAGAAATACAAGAAATTTGAATTTTAATTATATAGGGGCCAACAAGTGCTGAGGAAGATGGATAAATAATGACTTTCTGGACACACAGTGGTAGTGTAGATATCTCTATGCATCTCTAAAAATAGGGAGAAAATGTCCAAAAATGTCTAGGGAGATTTAAAAAAAAATTTGGTTACTTAAAAGGAAATGAGAATCTGCCTCTCACAGTAGAGCAGATTTAAGCCTAGTGAAAATAAGCCCTCAGACTTAAATATTACAAACGTCACAGTTTAATGGAACAGATGCAAAGGACACGCTCTCAGCAGGAAACACCAGAGAACATCAGGCTAGAGCTGTCCTGAGAGAGGGGCTTCAGGTCTTCCCGATGATCTCAGACTGAGGTGCAGGCATCGTGCCTGCCCAGGGGGAGAGCCCACCAGGACTCAGGAAATGCCAAGTGAGGGCTTAACAATCTTCTTTTACTCCAAACCATATCAACTGGAAGCTCTAGTATAATTTACATGGTTGCAGAATCTGCCTTTCCCAAGCCATGTCACCCCAATATAACACCACTGTTTCACCCACAATTTCTTGGTATACCACCTATGCCATCTTTCTATATTCTTGTGGGTGATATAATGTGCAAGGCATCATTCACACAAGGGTGCACTGCAACTAAGTCTGTAGAAATGCACGGTCATGAACGGACAAGTCCCCTGGGGAGGACTGAACCTAATAGCTCTGTCACAGGCCTCTTATTAGGTCTCTTATTTACAATACTAGATGCCAGAAAACAATGAAGCAGTATCTTCAAGGAACTAATGAAAATTTTCATTTCCTACAATTGTATACCAACCAAAGTATACCAATTCAAGTATGAAGGTAAAAGAAAGATGTTTCTAGATGTACAAAAATTTTTAAAGTTTAACCCTTCAAACCCTTTCTAAAAGAATACTTAAGGAAGTACCTTGAAATTAAAAAATAAATCAAGAAAGTAAATGACACAAAAAATTATTGTGTGAAAAAATTTTAACTTGCAGTTAAATATAAATAATTGTTCAGGAATGTGTGGGAAGCTCCAGACAACAGGCAAGAAATGATCCTGAAAAAACATTCTTTAAAAAGTAGTCTAAGGATTGTAAAATGGTGTGTCCACTCTGGAAAACAGCCTGACCATTTTGCAGATGCTAAATGTATGATCCAGAAATTCTATTCCTGGAACGATATCCAACAGAAATGAAAATATACGTCCACACGAAAACTTGTCCATGAATGTTCTTAGTGGCATTATTAACCATAGCTAAAAGGCGGAAACAACTCAAATGTCCACAAATTCATGAATGGATAGATAAAATGTGGTATAGCCACATAATGATATATCATTTTACAATACAATGAAATAAAGTACTACAACATGGATGGACCTGGAAAACATTCTGCTAGGTGAAAAAAAAAGCAAGTCACAAAAGACCACAGACTATAGGATTCCATTTATATGAAATGCCTAAAATAGGCACATTTTACACAGAACATAGATTAGTGGTTGTCTAAGGCTAGGATGGATAGATAGGTTGTAGGAAATGGAGAAAGACAGCTAATGTGCATGGGGTTTCTTTTGTGACAATGAAAATTTTCTAGAATTCACTGTGGGGATGGTTGCACAACTCTGTGAATATACTAAAAGCCACTGTTTTACACTTTAAATGGGTGAACTGTGTAGTGTGTAAATAATATCTCAATGAACGTGTTATTAAAAAAAAACAGAAAAAATTGTCAAACACAAAGTACATGGTGAAGAACAGAAAGGAGGACAGTACTGTCTTTTGAATGGAATTTTGTGGTTAAATATCTTAATTTTATGGATAATTAGACAAATATGTTCAAATAATTTGAGTAAAAATTTAAAAGTATCTCCAAACAAAACAAAAATAGGACTTACAACTTTCAACCACTATAGGAAAAAAAATAAGGAAAATAAGAATTCTAAGTTATCACAATAAATATAAATGTTTTAAAATTCTATATTGAAAGGCAAGTTATCAGACTGGGTATAGAAATAAAATCTAGTTATATGATGGATATAGAAGATGTACCTGTAACAAAATGATAGGGAAATGTAAAAGGGAGGGTTTCCTTTTGGGAAGATGAAAATGCTTTGGAAGTAGACAGAAGTGGAAACCGTACAACGTTGTGAATGTACTAAATGTCACTCAACTGTTTACTTTAAAATGTTAATATTAAGTACCCACTTCAATAAAAAAATACAGAGACAAGAACATGCCAGATAAATGTCAGTCAAAAAAGCTGGTATGGCAATATTGAAATCAGACAAAATAGACCACAGCAATAGAATCTAAAAGACTGGTCTTACAGATTAGCATAGAAACAACCCCCCGACATACATTAGCAAATCAAATCCAAGAGTAAAAAAAGGTTTTACAGTCCAGGAGTTCATTGAAAGAATATATTATAGCTAAGGAGAAATTATTCCAAGAGTACAAGAATGATTCAACATTAGATTTCCTAATAGAATTTAAGCAAATTGAGGGAAACAAAAACCCATATGATCACCTCAATAAACACACCCCCTGCTGCCAAATCCTATCCCCTAAATTCAACAGTCATTCCTGATTAAAATGGATACAAAGTTAAATTTCCCTTTCTTAACTCAATAAAAGAATATCTACCAGAACCTATAGTTAAACCTGTACTATCACTAAATGCTGAAAACATCCCAATTAAAGTTATAAGCCAGCCAAGGATATTCATATAACCCCAATCAGTCAACATTACATGGGCAGTCCTAACCTATGCAATAATTATAAAAAACTAAAGTATAAATATAAAAAGGAAACAATAACAATCTTTATTCACAGATATTACTATAATTTACTTACAAATAATAAAACTACTAGAACTAATAAATAAGGTGGCTAACACAGTGCTAAATAAGAAAATTAACAGCTTTTTTATCAACCACAAATAATTAAAAATTGTTAACTCCAATTCATTTTTGACAAATCTTAATCATCAAAAATTGGGAATACTTAAATCTAGTAAGAAACACATAAGATTCATCTGGAAAAAACTTAGGACTTCAAGAACATAAAATGACCTAAACAGTGAGATACAATATTCCTAGGTGATAAGGTTCAATATCATAAGGACACCTCAAATTTAATGCAGTCTTGATCAAAGTGGTAATGGGCTTTAATTGATTCTGAAAATCACTTGTGTTAGTGTAAGTATACAAGAAAAGCAAACAGAAAATTTTGTGTGACTTATCCTACTTGATATAAAATTCATGATAAAGCTAGAGTAATTAAAAGGGTTTGGAATTGATTCAGGAATAGAACAGAATAGGGTCAAGAAATAGGTACACATATATGGCACTAGGATATGATTAATGATAAGACAACTAGATATTGATTTAGGTAAAAAGGTGAAATTATATTCTTACCTTATATACACAAAAGAATTTATGACTTACCACAGAAAATATTTTTAACATTAAAAATAAATTCTATATTTTCCTCAAATATTTGTACAATCCTGGGGCTGCTAAGCAAAGGAAACCTGGAAGGCTAAATAAGAATAACAGTTGATTTCATGCAAATTAAGAACAAATGAGGAACTTAACCCTGGAGCTAAGGATGTCATGTTGAAGCAAAGGAAATGCCAGAAGGCTAAATAAGGTGAACAGTTGAGATTTCATGCAAATTAAGAACTTATTTGGATGAAAAACAGCGTGAATGATGCCAGTAACTAGCAACAGATGAGAAAATGAATACCTGTAGTATATAGAAAACTTACAAATCAACAAATATACAAGGAAAGTATCAAGATATTATTAAATGAAAAAGAAGTTACATAATATACTCATTCATGTATGTCTGTAAAGTATCCAGATATTATTAAATGAAAAAGAAGTTACATAATATACTTATTCATGTATGTCTGTGTCTTATATTAACTGAATATTTGCACATGTACAGAAAAAAAGTCTTGGAGAAATGTGAATGGTAAATATATCAGGACAAGGTGAGCAGATGAGGGATGGAGTGAGGGAGGTAGCTTAGAGACTTTCAATTTTCACTCTATATAGATGATTTGAAATTTGTTTTTACAATGAACACTTTAATATTGCTGTAAGCTTCTTTAGTTATATTAGTGCATACATATATTCTCATTATAAGAAAACTTAAACCATATAAAAAGATAAGAATTAAAAAGTGAACATCCTTATTCAAATATATTCCCCAAACCTTCCTGCAAGGTAATTTTCCTTAAAGTTTTCTCTCCTTTTTACATCTTTAAAACATTTTTTTAAAGGAGTGAGCCTTATTTCTTTAAATTGGTAGAGGGACAAAACAGTAAGCTACCAAAAGAAGAATAAATGCTAATAAGCAAATTTAAAATATTCAACTCCAATAATCACAGAAATGCAAATAAAATAATTTACTCTTTTTCACATGTCCCAAGGCTACCTTGCATGCTAGCTTATGTTCTTTTGATTAGTGGGTACCTATGCCAAACTGGTTATTATTTGGAATATCTCCACCCCAATAGAATGGGCAAATATTAAGAGAAAGTTTGAATATTCACAGATACAAACCCTGTTACACACTAAGACACCATTAGGAGAGTGCAAATTTGTATAAACCTTTCTGTACAACTTGGCAGTAATATAAAAAGCCTTAAAAATATACATGCCAAACCACAAAAAAAAAACCTATCAGAATTAATAAGTGAAGTTGGCAAACTTGCAGGTTACAAGGTCAAGAATACACAATCCAACTGAATTTCTATGATCTACCAATGAACAACCTGAAAATGAAATTAAGAAAATAATTGCATTTGCAGTAGCATCCAAAAAAATAAAATAGTTAGGAATAAATTTAACAAAAGAAATCTAAGACATGTATGTTGAAAACTACAAAATATTGTCAAAAGAAGTTAGAGAAGACTTAAATAAGGCGATATCCCATGTTTATGAACTGGAAAGTTTAATTTTGTTAAGATGGCCACACTCTCCAAATCAAATTGATGTACAGATTCAACACAATCCATATTGAAATACCAGTTGCTTTTTTTTTCTTTTGCATAAACTGGCAAACTGATACTAAAATGCATACGGAAATGCAAGGGACCATTGCGTTTGGCAAGAGAATAGCCAAAAATTTTGAAAGAAAGAATACATTTGACACTCATACTTCTGATTTCAAAACTTTCTACAGAGCTATAGTAATCAATACAGTATGGTACTGGTATAAGGATGGACACAGAGATCAGTGGAATAGAACTGAGTATCTAGAAGTAAACCCTTACACTGATGGTGATTTGATTTTTGACAATGGTGCCAAGATGATTCAACGGGACAAAAATAGTCTTTTCAACAAATGGTGCTGGAACAATTAGATATTAAATGAATATAGACCCCCACCTCACACTACATACAAAATTAAGTAAAAATGAATCATAGATCTAAATCTAAGATAGAACTAGACAACCTTTAGGAGCAAATGTAGGAGTAAACCTTCGTGACCTTGGAACAGGCAACGTCTTCTTAGCTATGATATCACAAATCCAAGCCACAGAAGAAAAAAGTATGTAAATTGGACTTTATCAAATTAAGAACCTTGTGCTTCAAAGGACATCATCATTTAAAGTGAAAAGTCAACTTACAGAATGCAAAGAAAATACCTGTAATTCATGTATCTGATAAGGGACTTGTATCCAGAGTATGTAAAGAACTCTTACCACTCAAAAATAAAAGAAATTAATGTAATTCTTTATATAGCAAAGGATTTGAATACACATTTCTCCAAAGAAGACATGCAAATGACTGAGTACATGAAAGTTACTCAACATTATTAATTGTTATAGAACTACAAATCCACATTCAGATACTATTTTATATCCTATAGGATGACCAGAATCAAAAAGATAAGAAAATAACAAGTCTTAGTGAGGATGGAGAAATTGGAGCCCTCATACTGCTGGTGGGATTGTACAGTAGTGCAGCCACTTTGGGGAACAGTCTGGCAGTACCTCAAAAAATATTAAGCCAGGTTACCGTATGTCCCAGCCATTCCATTCCTTGGTAAATCACAAGAGAATGGAAAACATGTCTATACAAAAACTTGTACATAAGGTTCATAGCAGCCTTATTCATAATAGTTAGAACATGGAAACAACCATTAACTGTTAATTAACATTAACAAAATGTTACATATATAATACAATGTAATATTATTTGGCAATAAAAGGAATGAAGTATTGATACATAGTACAGCATGAATGACCCTTGAAAACATGCTCAGCAAAAGAAGCCAGATAGAAAGCCACATGGTATAGGATGCCATTTATGAAATGTCCAGAACAGATACATTTACAGAGACAGAAAGTAGATTAGAGGTTACCAAGGGCTGAGGGAAGGGAAGAATGAGGAGGGACTGCTAACAGCTACAAAAATAGAACATTTTTGAAGTGATGAAAATGTTCTGAAGTTAAATGGTAGGGATAATTATACAACTCTATCCTAAAAATCCCTGAACTGTTCACTTTAAAAAGGTCAATTTTATGATATGAATGGTATATCAATAAAGGTGCTTTTCAAAAATACATATGCCAATTACTATTAGCAGACATAATGTAGTGGGGGGGGCCATGGGGAGGGCTGTACAACACAGAGAAGACAGGTAGAGATTCTATAGCATCTTACTACACTGATGGACAGTGACTGTAATGGGGTTTGTGGGGGGAACTTGGTGATGGGGGGAGTCTAGTAAACATAATGTTCCTCATGTAATTGTAGATTAATGATACCAAAAAATATATATATATACATATGCCAAAACTGTATACCAGAAAAGGTTAATTTTACTGTATACCTCAATAATCTTGACTTTAAAGAAGATTCACATACCTTTTATTCAATTCTCAATACTCCTCCTTGGAAAACATTAAAGAACATCCAGAAAGATTTTAGCTTAAAATATGTTTATTACAATATTTTTAAAGGAAAATAAACATAAATTGAACAGTAGGAGCCTGGCTATTCATGGGATACTGTGGCCATTAAGAATGTCCTCAGAAATGTATGGTTGATGAGAAAAGCTCATCTATCTGGTCTCAGCAGGCTCTGGGCACCGACAGACTAGGTAATCTGAGTGGAGTTTAATAAAGGTGTCATTTATAAAGCAGGGTGCGGGAGAACTGCAGCGATAGTGCAGCCCCAGCTATCAGAGCCAGGGAAAACCGCTGTGGGAGGGCGCTGCCAGGCAGCCTGCCTTCCAGTCTGGGACACGGAACAACCTGCAAGGAATCCCAGGGAATGAACACCCAGAACCTGCTCTCATCTCACCCCACAGCCTCCTGCTGGTGCCACCTTTGGAGGAACCCAGTGAAGCATCAGAGGGGAGATAGTCCATGCAGGTCAGCTGTCAGGGTGGAGAACAGGGTGGAGAAGCACGGAGCGGTTGAGGACAAATGGAAGCCATCCAGCACAGGTGGCCATGGGAGCAAACGGGAAGTCCAGTTTACAAATGACTGCGTTTTCCAAAAAGTACTCAACATACTCTCATTTTAATTTCTAAAAACCACATTATATCATGACAAGATGGCATTTGAAAAAAATTACAGATGAATAATACATAACCACTTGAGAAATTCTGGAATGGTTTACTCTAAGGGGTACACAGTGGCCCACTCAGAGCACGACCATAGTGTTGTTGGCAGTTGGTGAAGCAATTCTTCACCGCTGGGGACTGTCCCATGCACTTCAGGATTTTACTCATTCTGGACTCGAGGCATCACGATAACCAAAAAATGTTTTAAATCTTACCCCCTCCCAGATTTGGGGTGCTGGCACTCCTTTTAGGAACCAGCATGGGGGCTAGAATTACAAGGTTTTTTTTCCTTAACTGTATTTTTCTAATTTTTCTACAAAGACTAGGTATTGTTCTGATGAAATGGAAACTATGTTCACTATTTTTTAAAAAGAACTCAATATAATAGAATAATTTAGATTCCAGCTTTCAGTAAACCCTATTTGCCCTTCCCCAACGGCGTTTGCTCTTGATAGTAAGTAAATGACAGGGGACCTAACATTATTACATGGAAGTAAATGACAGGGACCTAACATTATTACATGGATGCTAATTCATTCTGAAGTTACCAATAATAGGAGGGTGCAACTAACTCAGCTTCTGACAAATCAGTTTTATTCTTCAGGTGCTCGGAATTGCTGGACCACAGCATCCTGCAAGTCACAGGTTAAGTATTGGATTGCTTCTAACCTGTTATAAAATTTTAAAAGGAAGGAAATGACTACAATTTGGTTTCGAATGTTTTACTAGGCTAGCTACTATCACTCACCCCTGTGAGAAAGCCAGGGCAAGTGATTTTGACAACAGATTTGGGGAACACTGTTTTGTGTTCTACTATTTCATTGTCCCCAGGTTCAAGCAGGAAGTCAGGTTCTTAGCAATTCTTTCAGTGTTTTGTTTTTTCAAGGCAGAAAGTATTCCTCTGGGGGCAGGTCTCTCTTAATATCTGAGCTGTGACAGCAGTAGTTTGAAACCTGCATCCCTACGCCTGGTTAAAAACCTGTCCCACCCCCATATTTCATTACCTCCAAGAAACCACCCATTGTACGCCACATCCTGATTCAGACATTGGAACATGAACAAAAAAGTATCTTAGATCAATAAAACGGTATATTGTTTAAGATGATCCTTGGCATTCTTAATTTTAAGAGTGCTTCTAATTTAACAAAAAGTATTTTTGGTTTAATAAACTCACACACTACTGATGACAGTTTAAACCAATAGAACTTTGGGGAAAGATGACTTCAAAATACATAACAAAACCCTTATTTGTATACTCTTTGACACAAAGTTCTACTTTAAGGAACTCTCCCTCAAGAAAATCACTGGACAAATGTGGAAAGGACAAAGAAGGAATATTGCTACACTGGCCCTACTATTAAATGTACAAAATATTTTAGCTTTAAAATAGAATACTGAGGAAATCATACACAATATTTCTTTATGACAGAAAACTAATAACAAAAGAACCTGAGACCCTGAAAAATGCTCATGTATGTTAAGTGAACAGAGCAGGTCACAAATCTGTGAGAAAAGTTATAAGAACGATATATGTATAGAAAACAATGCATAAAAGAAGCTTCAGGAAAAAACTGAGAAAAATGTAAAGAAAAAATCAAATTTAAAAAATCTCTTTAAGCATACATGTGTTTTCCTGATTAAGAGAATACAGTAGGTCCTCAGTAAAATGGAAAATAATGGACTCAAATGAAGGCACCTCACTGTGCTATTACAGATCTCCAGGGAGAAAGAAGATTCTACAAGGTTCTAGAAGGGAAAGCAAAAAGGATCAAGAATGGGAATTTTTTCAAAAAGAATCAGAATAGCTAGAAGATAATAGAGGAATACTTTCAAAATTCTGAAGGAAAACAATTTCCAATCTAACATTCTTTACCTTGTCAAACAATTAAGTGTAATGGTCAAATCAAGTACATTTTGAAAGATGCAAATCTCAGTTTCACATGCATCCTTTCTTAGGAAACTACTAAAAACTGTGCGGCTCCCAAGCAAGGGGACCCAATCCAGGGCACAGTGGAAGAGGATCTCCCAGGTGCTGGCGCAAGAGCCCCAGGGCTGTCAGCTGTGCCAGGTGAGCAGGACAGGTGGGGGCAGGTCAGAGGCCCTCGGAGAGGGTTGGTCATGTGGCTGACCTTGGTGGAATACCAGTGTCTCTTAGTTTCCTGAGAGTTCTACAATGAAGGTAAAGTTAGTGATCAAATGGCTAAAGAACTAAGAAATGAAAAATGAGATTTACGAACTCTGGGGAAACAGACTGGGCAGGAAAGGAAAAATGCTCATAGGCTACTCAATGGCTCAGCTGTGAAGAGTGTTCCCTGGGTCCTGAGGTCAGCACTAAGTTACTGACATAATCCAAAATACAGTGAGACAGAAAGATACATGTATTAGTAGTGGGGGTGGGGAAGAGGTGGTCCAAGAGAGCTAAAGCCTCGTATTTCAGGGTGGGAAGCCAATGGGTAACACCTACAACTGGAAAACAAAATTCAAGAGATGGCACCACAAACGTTATCTAGAGCTTTAAGAGATTTGAAAGTGGGTACCACAAGATTTAGACACAGTGGGGCAACATATTCTGTCTGTAGGGCTATTTGACTAAAACATGTGCATACACAGCTGTCAAAAATAAAAACTATAGCTAGTAATAAAGGTAATTTTTCTTACATTTTCCCATCTTTTCAAAAAATTTATTAAAATCTAAAAAGTCACATCATGACAATATATCAAGTGGTTACTTCTAGTGATGGCACCCTCGGCCATTCACACTTTTCTTCACTTCTCTATTTTCTGAAAAAGTGTGGAACACAGAGCATATTGATCATAAATCAGAAAACAACAGGCACTTTACATTATGCCTGGTACAAATCCACACCATTCTCTGTCATTTCAGCTTCCGTTTGCTCTGCTGGAGGAGGGGAGCCTGCCAACTCCTTCAACTCACACAGCAAATATTTGTTGAATTCTTGTAAGCCAGGCCCTGGCAAGGTGTTTCCAATACCTCAGCTTTTTGCTGGGTCTCTCAAAGTCCTCAATGCAGCTGAGGGAGCCAGTTGGGGATGGGCTAAGCCAACACTTCACAAAATTTCTGGGCACTGGGCCCCCTGGGATTGGTTCAGTAGGTCTGGCAAGCAGGCTCTGGAGGAGCAAGTAAGCAACCGGATGTAGTCAGGTATTGCCAAGGGTGTCTCAGAGGAACCGTCTGAGTCCTCACTCACTTCTGCACCATCCTGGTTCGTATTCTCAACCCTCATGTAGGCCATATTTCAATTCCACAACAGTTTAAAGTGTGTGAGACATGGTGGAAGGGATGCCCCTTAGCAGTTAAGAGCTGGGCCCCAGAGACAGGCAGGGCAGGGTTTCAATCCCAGCTCTACTGTCCCCAGGTGTGATTTACTTCCCCTCCCTTTGCCTCAGTTTCTTCATGTGTAAAATGGTATGACTGGAAGCCACCTTCAAAGGGAGGGTTGTTGTGTGGGTTACATGAGGGCACAAAGGCACCTAAGGGGCTTGATGAGCCCCTAGTTCCTGCTGAAGACTCAAAAGTCGGCGGCCACCGCTACCTGTTAACAGGCTCCTGTCTTTTCTCAGCCATAAAGTGGTGTGGGGACTTTACGGGAAATCACGGGACCGCTAGGCCTCCAAGTCCTCCTATGCCGGGGAGAATGCACTTGCCCAGCCTCCTCCCTAGGGAAGTTCTGAGTCTAAAAGAGAGAGTGCACAGCGCCAGGAAGGAGCCCCTTTGGTGCTCAAAGACGCGGAGCACCCAAGCTTTACCCGGTAAACGTTTCCTGATTCCTCTCAAGTGTACTACGGCGGCGGGGTGTTGGGGGGAAAGTCCTCTCCCCTCCCCAATCTTTAGAAAGCCTTGCTTTGAGGGAGGCGGCCTTACACGTGGTGATCAGGTAAGGGAAGCACCAGGTGTCCATGACACCCACTAACCCAGACTCAGCAGCGCCCACCAAGCACCCTGCCCTGGGATGCGCCAAGACCACTCAGCGGGCCCAGAGCGTTGAGCTTCTGCCCCAGCCGGCGCTCTGAGGGTCCCGACCCTCTTCCCCAGGAGAGCCCCAGGTGACCAGGCCTGGTTCAGACAGGCGGCCTCCGAGTTGGGCACTTCGGGGAGAAGGCCGGGCTCCCTTCCAAGCCCGCGCGAAGACCCGAGTGGGCTCCGAGCCGCGAGCCCCGTGCGGCCCGCATGCGCCCGCCGCCCGCACCCCCGTCCGCCCCGGGACTCACGATCTCCGCCACGATCAGGAGCCCGGGCAGCGTGCGCAGGAACTCGCGGTCGTAGGCGAAGCTGCTGCTGCTGGTGGAGAAGTTCTCGGCGAAGGAGCTGGCGGTGGTGGTGACGGTTTGCGAGCGCGCGCGCTGCGGCACCTCCATCGTCGCCTCTGGGCCGGGCCGGCCCCTCCTCGGGCAGCCCCACCGCGTCGGGGGGCCGCGCGGCGCGGGGCAAGAGACCCCGGCGCGGAGGCAGGGAGGGAGCGCGGGCCGGGAGCCCGGCAGGCGCGGCGGGTCCGGCGGGTGCCCGGCGCCCTGGCTCTCGGGCTGCACGGGGCCGGAGAGGAGGCCGAGCTGGCGAGGCGGCCGGGAGGAGGGGAGGGGCGGGGAGAGGGGCGGGCGCGGGGCGGGCGGAGAGGGACCGCCCCACCCAGCGCCGGGTCCGCCGGCCTCTTCACCTGTTGCCGGGGACCGTGCGGCCCAGAGAGCGCCGGGTGGAGCGCGGGCTCGCGCGAGGTCAGGACTGGCAGCCCGGCGCGCTGCGCGGAGGAGGGGGCGCGGGATCCGAGCGGACACCCGCAGCCGCCCGGCCCAGGCTCCGCCCCGCGGGCGCGGCCACCGCTGACCTGTCCCTTTCCACCTGACGGTGACGGCCCGGGCCCCTTAGGGAGGCGGCGGCTCCAGGAATGAGCCCTCGGAGAGACTGCCGAGGCCGGGGCGGGGCGGTGACTCGAGCGCCGAGCGGCTGGAATCCCGACCTGGCCGGACCTTAGTCCCGAGATCGATGCGAGGCCGCCCAGAGAGCCCAGGGCGGCGCGAGCTTCTCCCCTCCCGCTCTGGCCGCCGCCACAGCCTGGCTCCATTTCCTGCCCCTCCTACTGGGAACAATATGAGGAACCAACTTAATCGCCGGGCTTTGAGGGCGAGCCGTTTCCAGGCGCCCGCAGCGGCTCAATCGCGGGCACCCGCGGAGCCCCGGTGACGGCGCCTGGCGGGACGTGCGTGGAGTCGCTGGTCGGGACGAGTCAGTGTGACCGTAACGTCACCGTCGGAAGGAAATATTTGTAAAAAGCTTGGACGGTGTTTGGATTGCGCAAAGTGAAGTTTATGGCAAACGGACTGTGCGTTCCCGGGATGGGGGAAGAGATGAGGGCGTCCCATTTAGTGAGGCAGCTTGTGGTAAATCAGGTGAGATCTCAGCTCCAAGGCGGCGCGTGAATTCCTCGGTTGTATGACCAAGAGCCAGTGGCTCTTCCTCTCCGGGCCTCAGTGGTGCCATCTAGATAAAATGCAGGCTCTGATAGATGGACCTCTCACCAAAAAGCACCTTCTGGGTGGCCCTCCTGTTCTGTGAAAGTGGTAAGAAACACTTTTATTTGGAAACCACCAAAAAGAAATAATCCTTGGTCACAAATAGAGCGTTGTTTTGGGATCACAGTAAAAGCATTCCCTCACATCTGCTCCCAAGATTTTTTTTAAAAAGCCAGAAGGGTTGTTTTATCCGTGATGCCCAATCAGCTAAACTGAAAAGAAAGCAAAACCTGTTGTAGAAGGGAACTGGGATTAAAGTCTAGGCCCGAGCCTGCAGGACCTCAAGGAGTAAAAAGGTAAGGCTTCAAAATCATTACAAAGATGATTTGGAGATATTTTATCCATGAGCATTTACTAAACACCTTGGGCTAGTAGGTAGATACAACAAAAATTAAAATATGGCAATTTCCCCTAGAGCAGTGGTTCTCAAAGTGTGGTCCATGGACCACCAGCATTACCCAGAAATTTGTCAGAAGTGCAAGTTCCCAGGCCTACCCCAAACCTATAGAATCAGCAATTCTGAGAGCATAGCTCATGCAGCTGTATTTGAACAGTCCCTCCAAGAGACTGTGCTACACACTGAAGTTTGAGATTTCCTGGTTTAAAAAAACTGATGTTGCCGCTGGGGAAGAGATCATCACACGAAATGGCTGGAAAAGGAGTCGATGGCATGACATTTAGTAAATGCAGGAAGCCAGGAAGAAAGTCAAGACAACTCTATTTCTGTAATACAAAGAACAATTCCTTCTCAAAAATCCCGTGGAGCCAGATAGATTTAAAAATTCTAATTTGTTTTTTAATTTAGAAAGGTAAAATATACACATACCATATACTACATAACATCCTGGGTGAGGTCTGGAGTGGTAACAAACACTAATTTTCTGCAATGAAAATATACGAAAGAGATAGTGTGTGTTTGGGTTATCTATTGCAATGTAATAAATGTTCCCCAAACATTAGTGGTTTAAAATAACCATCTTATTTGCTCTTGAGTCTGTAGGTCAGGAGTTTGGGCAGGACTTGGCAGCAGAGTCTTCTGCTCCACGTGGTGTCATTTGGAGCAACAAACTCAGCTGCTTTCAGCTGGTGGCTGGGCAGGCCTAGAAAGTTCAAAAAGGCTTTTCTCACATACTGGACTTCATTGCTATTCTACCTAGCCTCTCCCTCTCCATGAACTTACTCTTCCTCCATCATGATAGGCTCAGACTTCCAGCAGGGAAAGTTCTAAGAGGGACAAATGCAGACACTGCAGATCTGAGACCCAGCTTCAAAAGTTACACAGCATCATTTCTGCTACATTCTCTTGATAACACCAGTGATGAGGACAGCCTGGATTCAAACAGGAGGAAAGAGATACCACCTCTGAGGGCAGGAGCAGAAAAGAATTGTGACCATCTTTTAATCCATGAAATAGGATTAATGAAGACAATAAATAGCATCACATCAGTTTAAGTCAGGGTTTCTACAAAATAAATTCTTTGCAAACTTGAGAAGAAATTTGGTATTCAGCTTTTTTAGATTTAAGAATTATAAAGAAGCAGTTGGACGCTGGTTGCTCACATTGGCTGCCCCTTTCCAACTGTGCTCATTTTTCCTAGAACCCTCCTGACTGGTATTCCTACCTACCATAACACCCTTATCCAATCCACTGTTCATCTTTCTACAGGAATTATTGTCCTGAAACCCTAGGCTCAAATCTGGGCTAACATACCACTGTGCATATGTCAGGGTGTCTATGCGGTGGTTCACCTGTCTTCCCAGCAACCATAGAATGTGTCCCATTCCAGGCCAAATACATTTTCATATGTCTCTGCAAGTGTGACCACTTTACACCCATAGCCAGTTTTGCTCTCAGCCTAGAAAGCTGCCTACCTTAATCCATAGATCAAAATCCACATCGTTTAGGCCCGTTTCAAATGCCCCATTTTCTGTAAATTCTTCTGGATTCCCATAAAGCTTGTTCTTTTTGTCTTTGCTCTAGAATTCATTATTTGTATGCACTTCTCTTTACACCTTATTAAGGAACTATGAATTACCCTTCTTTGTCTCCCCTCTGCCATAGGAGGTAGTGAATGAATACAGAGACCCAAACTTTTTTCTTAAGTGGAGAAAAATATCAAAGGAAGAAAAGGTAGGCCCTGCTCTCCCATGAAAAACTTCATGCAGAACAGAGCTTTGAGCTGAGACCTGTGGGACATATATAATTTGTAGAAATGGAGGAAAAGGTGGACTGGTGGGTGTAACTCTGGGGGGAAATCCCCAGGGCAAAATACCTTTGAAACCAAAATCAAAGGGAGAAATAAAGTTTAAGAAACCCGTTTATTTCGTACACTAGTCCTCCTGCATCTCTCTCCACCTGGCTGCAGAAGACAGAGCTCCACCCCACATCTCTCCTCTAGCAAGCCCTCTTCACCCATGTAATTACCTATTGATGTGGAGATGAGGGCCTACTTCTCTCCACCTCTTAGAAACACCTATTCATATGGAGATACACTAAAGCCAGGCAAGAGATTCTGGAAATATTGCAATTTTACCCACAGTGGAACATTGCTCCATCTTACAGGAACAGCCCAAGTGAATACCACAAATGCCTGGATGAGAAGCTCATGTGCAATTAGACACAGAGGAGTCTAAGGACATCTGATTGCACCAAATGAGGGAGATTCATAGGGTGTAGGGCTGAGGCTTTATACACGGCCTGAGATATGGTTTCCATAGGCCAAATTCCCCAAAAAGCAAGTTATGAGACAGAGCACTCCCAAGGGCCCATAGAGCCCAGGCCATTCTGGGGGGACCCAGGGCTCATCAATAATTTAATTTTAAAAAAGGGGCACCTTATGACTTCCACCTGCTAGCTGAGAGAGACAGGGACGTTCTCATTTATAAAGTATATTTTCATAAGTTCACCTACCACAAGTTTCTCTTATTATTCTAGTTTAAAATGAATTTTGGTTGTTTCAGGCAACAATCATCCATGGATGTTAGAATTAGTGGACAAAATTATAAGGAGAAAAAGGGTACTTATCTCATGGCAAAGCATCTTCCCCAGAGAGAGCATTTTCTCTTCATAATTCAAAGGTATCTTTGTGGAGAAGAAACCTATGAAATAGCACCAGACATAAAGTTCTTATCGCCAGACAGCACGTACCTCCCAATGTGATTCAGTGAAAGGATATATCACTCTTGGGGTATTCTTACCAAAATGGATAACCTGAATTTAATCATGAGGAAACAACAGAAACCAAAGTAAGGGACATTTTTAAGTTAAATGTCAAGTCCTGAAAGACAGGAACATTGAGGAACTTCCCCATTAACAGAAACTAAGGAAAATGGCTAAATGCAATGTGAAATCCTAGATTGGATTGGATTATGCAAAATCTGAATGTTTTCTAGATTAGATAATGGCATTATACCACGTTCATTCCATTATTATTATTTAAGGCTAATTAAAAATAGGGTTCTCCTCCCAACAGAAGGGACCCAAAGAGGACAACACCAAGACACATAATAATTAAAATGGCAAAGATCAAGGACAAGGACAGAGTATTACAGGCAGCCAGAGAGAGAAAAAAGATCACCTGCAAAGGAAAACCCATCAGGCTATCATCAGACTTCTCAACAGAAACCCTACAGGCCAGAAGAGAATGGCATGATATATTTAATGCAGTGAAACAGAAGGGCCTTGAACCAAGGATACTGTATCCAACACGATTATCATTTAAATATGAAGGAGGGATTAAACAATTCCCATACAAGCAAAAGTTGAGGGAATTTGCCTCCCACAAACCACCTCTAAGCGTATCTTAGAGGGACTGCTCTAGATGGGAGCACTCCTAAGACTAAATAGATGTCACCAGAGAAAATAAAATCACAGCAAAGAAAGAAGACCAACCAAATACTAACTAAAGACAAAAAATAAAATCAACTACCCACAAAAGCAGTCAAAGGAAACACAAAAGAGCACAGAACAAAACAACCAACATATGAAGAATGGAGGAGGAGTAATAAGAAGGGAGAGAAATAAAGAAACACCAGACAGTATTTTTAATAGCTCAATAAGCGAGTTAAGTTAGACAGTAAGATAGTAAAAAAGCTACCTTTGAAACCTTTGGTAACCATGAACCTAAAGCCTGCAATGGCAATAAGTACATATCTTTCAATAATCACCCTAAATGTAAATGGACTGAATGCACCAATCAAAAGACACAGAGTAATGGAATGGATAAAAAAGCAAGACCCATCTATATGCTACTTACAAGAGACTCACCTCAAATCCAAAGACATGCACAGACTAAAAGTCAAGGGATGGAAAAAGATATTTCATGCAAACAACAGGGAGAAGAAAGCAGGTGTTGCAGTACTAGTATCAGACAAAATAGACTTCAAAACAAAGAAAGTAACAAGAGATAAAGAAGGACATTACATAATGATAAAGAGGTCAGTCCAACAAGAGAATATGACCATTATAAATATATATGCACCCAACACCAGCATATGTGAAACAAATACTAACAGAATTAAAGGAGGAAATAGAATGCAATGCATTCATTTTGGGAGACTTCAACATACCACTCACTCCAAAGGACAGATCCACCAGACAGAAAATAAGTAAGGACACAGAGGTACTGAACAGAACACTAGAAAAGATGGACCTAATAGACATCTATAGAACTCTACATCCAAAAGCAACAGGATACACATTCTTCTCAAGTGCACATGGAACATTCTCCAGAATAGACCACATACTAGGCCACAAAAAGAACCTCAGTAAATTCAAAAATATTGAAATTCTACCAACGAACTTCTCAAACCACAAAGGTATAAAACTAAGAAATTAATTGTACAAAGAAAGCAAAAAGGCTCACAAACACAAGGAGGCTTAACAACATGCTCCTGAATAATCAATGGATCAATGACCAAATCAAAATACAGATCAAGCAATATATGGAGACAAATGACAACAACACAAAGCCCCAACTTCTGTGGGACCCAGCGAAAGCAGTCTTAAGAGGAAAGTATATAGCAATCCAGGCATACTTAAAGAAGAAAGAATAATCCCAAATGAATAGTCTAACATCACAATTATCAAAATTGGAAAAAGAAGAATAAATGAGGCCTAAAGTCAGCAGAAGGAGGGACATAATAAAGATCAGAGAAGAAATAAATAAAATTGAGAAGAATAAAACAATAGAAAAAAATCAATGAAACCAAGAGCTGGTTCTTTGAGAAAATAAACAAAATAGATAAGCCTCTAGCCAGACTTTTAACACAAAAAGAGAATCAACACACATCAACAGAGTCAGAAACAAGAAAGGAAACATCATGACGGATCCCACAGAAATACAAAAAATTATATGAGAATACTATGAAAACCTACATGCTAACAAGCTGGAAAACCTAGAAGAAATGGACAACTTCCTAGAAAAATACAACCTTCCAAGACTGACCAAGGAAGAAACAGAAAATCTAAACAGACCAATTACCAGCAAAGAAATTGAAGCGGTAATCAAAAAACTACCCAAGAACAAAACCCCTGGGCCAGATGGATTTACCTAGGAATTTTATCAGACATACAGAGAAGACATAGTACCCATTCCCCTTAAAGTTTTCCAAAAAATAGAAAAGGAGGGAATACTCCCAAACTCATTCTATGAAGCCAACATCACCCTAATACCAAAACCAGGCAAAGACCCCACCAAATAAGAAAACTACAGACCAATAGCCCTGATGAATGTAGATGCAAAAATACTCAAAAGAATATTAGCAAACTGAATTAAAAAATACATTAAAAGGATCATACACCATGACCAAGTGGGATTCATCCCAGGGATGCAAGGATGGTACAACATTCAAAAATCCATCAACATCATCCACCACATAAACAAAAAGAAAAAAAAAAAGCACATGATCATCTCCACAGATGCTGAAAAAGCATTCAACAAAATTCAACATCCATTCATGATAAAAACTCTCAACACAATGGGTAAAGCGGGCAAGTACCTCAACATAATAAAGACCATATATGATAAACCCACAGCCAACATCATACTGAACAGCGAGAAGCTGGAAGCTTTTCCTCTGAGATCGGGAACAAGACAGGGATGCCCACTCTCCCCACTGTTATTCAACATAGTACTGGAGGTCTTAGCCATGGCAATTAGACAAAACAAAGAAATACAAGGAATCCAGATTGGTAAAGAAGAAGTTAAACTGTCACTATTTGCAGATGACATGATAGTGTACATAAAAAACCCTAAGGACTCCACACCAAAACTACTAGAACTAATATCAGAATTCAGCAAAGTTGCAGGATACAAAATTAACACACAGAAATCTGTGCCTTTCCTATACACAAACAATGAACTAATAGAGAGAGAAATCAGGAAAATAATTCCATTCACAATAGCATCAAAAAGAATAAAATACCTAGGAATAAACCTAACAAAGGAAGTGAAAGACCTATACCCTGAAAACTATAAGACACTTTTAAGAGAAATTAAAGAGGACACTAACAAATGGAAACTCATCCCATGCTCCTGGCTAGGAAGAATTAATATCATCAAAATGGCCATCCTGCCCAAAGCAATATACAGATTCAATGCAACCCCTATCAAATTACCAACAGCATTCTTCAATGAACTGAAACAAATAGTTCTAAAATTCATATGGAACCACCAAAGACCCCAAATAGCCAAAGGAATCCTGAAAAGGAAGAATAAAGTGGGGGGATCTTGCTCCCCAACTTCAAGCTCTACTACAAAGCCATAGCAATCAAGACAATTTGGTACTGGCACAAGAACAGAGCCATAGACCAGTGGAACAGAATAGAGACTCCAAACATTAATCCAAACATATATGGTCAATTAATATTTGATAAAGGAGCCATGGACATACAATGGGGAAATGACAGTCTCTTCAACAGATGGTGCTGGCAAAACTGGACAGCCACATGTAAGAGAATGAAACTGGATCACTGTCTAACTCCATACGCAAAAGTAAATTTGAAATGGATCAAAGACCTGAATGTTAGTCATGAAACCATAAAACTCTTAGAAAAAAAACATAGACAAAAATCTCTTGGATGTGAACATTAACGACTTCTTCATGAATATATCTCCCCGGGCAAGGAAAACAAAAGCAAAAATGAACAAGTGGGACTTTATCAAGCTGAAAAGCTTCTGTACAGCAAAGGACACCATCAATAGAACAAAAAGGCACCCTACAGTATGGGAGAATATTTTCATAAATGACAGGTCTGATAAAGGCTTGATATCCAAAATATATAAAGAGCTTACACACCTCAACACACAAAAAGCAAATAATCCAATTAAAAAATGGGCAGAGGAGCTGAACAGACACTTCTCCAAAGAAGAAATTCAGATGGCCAGCAGACACATGAAAAGATGCTCCACATCACTAGTTATCAGAGAAATGCAAATTAAAACCACAATGAGATATCACCTCACACCAGTAAGGATGACTACCATCCAAAAGACAAACAACAACAAATGTTGGCGAGGTTGTGGAGAAAGGGGAACCCTCCTACACTGCTGGTGGGAATGTAAATTAGTTCAACCATTGTGGAAAGCAGTATGGAGGTTCCTCAAAATGCTCAAAATAGAAATACCATTTGACCCAGGAATTCCACTTCTAGGAATTTACCCTAAGAATGCAGCAGCCCAGTTTGAAAAAGACAGATGCACCCCTATGTTTATCGCTGCACTATTTACAATAGCCAAGAAATGGAAGCAACCTAAGTGTCCATCAGTAGATGAATGGATAAAGAAGATGTGATACATATACACAATGGAATATTACTCAGCCATAAGAAGAAGACAAATCCTACCATTTGCAACAACATGGATGGAGCTTGAGGGTATTATGCTCAGTGAAATAAGCCAGGTAGAGAGAGACAAGTACCAAATGATTTCACTCATATGTGGAGTAGAAGAACAAAGAAAAACTGAAGGAACAAAACAGCAGCACAATCTCAGAACCCAATAATGGACTAACAGTTACCAAAGGGAAAGGGACTGGGGAGGATGGGTGGGAAGGGAGGGATAAGGGCAGGGAAAAAGAAAGGGGGCATTATGATTAGCATGTGTAGTTGGGGTGGGGCATGGGGAAGGCTGTACAACACAGAGAAGAAGAGTAGGGATTCTGCAGCATCTTACTACACTGATGGACAGTGACTCTAATGGGGTTTGTGGGGGGGACTTGGTGAAGGTGGGAGCCTAGTAAACATAATGTTCTTCATGTAATTGTAGATTAATGATACCAAGAAAAAAAATCACCAAAAAAAAAAATAGCGTTCTCTAATTCCAACTGTAGCTCACATTCTTCAAGCACATTTGGTTTTGTGGTTTACTCACCCCAGAACTTCCTATCTTGTCTCTTCTTATTAACATGTGTTATAGGGAAACCTGGAGCTTGGCTGAGATATAAAAATGTACTTTCTCTCATACACAAAAGTAAACTCAAAATGGATCAAAGACCTGAATGTAAGTCTTGAAATCATAAAACTCTTAGAAGAAAATATAGGCAAAAATCTCTTGAATATAAACTGAGCAACTTTTTCCTGAATGCATTTCCTCGCGCAAGGGAAACAAAAGCAAAAATCAACAAATGGGACTACATCAAGCTAAAAAGCAAAGGACACCATAAGCAGAACAAAAAGGCATCCTACAGTATGGGAGAATATATTTGTAAATGACATATCCAGCAAGGGGTTAACATACAAAATATATAAAGAACTCAGATGCGTCAACACCCAAAAAAAGCAAGTAACCCAATTAAAAAGGGGGTGGAGGATATGAACAGACAATTCTCCAAAGAATAAATTCAGATGTCCAACAGACACATGAAAAGATGCTCCACATCACTAATCATCAGGCAAATGCAAATTAAAACCACAATGAGATATCACTTCACACCAGTTAGGAGAGCCAACATCTAAAAGAGAAACAACAACAAATGTTGTCAAGGATGCGAAGAAAGGGGAACCCTCCTACACTGCTGATGGAAATGTAAATTAGTTTGACCATTGTGGAAAGTAGTATGGCAGTTCCTCAAAAAACTAAAAATAGAAGTATCATTTGACCTGGGAATTCCACTCCTAGGAATTTACCCAAAGAAAACAAGTTCTCAGATTCAAAAAGACATATGCACCCCAATGTTTATTACTGCACTATTTACAATAGCCAAGATATGGAAGCAACCTAAGTGTCCATCAGTAGATGAATAGATAAAGATGTAGTACATATACACAATGCAATACTATTCAGCTATAAGAAAGAAACAAATTGTACCATTTACAACAACATGGATGTAGCTAGAGGGTGTTATGCTCAGTGAAATAAGTCAGGCAGAGAAAGACAAATACCTAATGATTTTCCTCATTTGTGGAGTATGACAATGAAGCAAACAGAAGGAACAAAATAGACTCATAGACCCCAAGAAGGGACTAGTGGTTACCAAAGGGGTAGGGTGGGGGAGGGTAGGTGGGGAGGGAGGGAGAAGGGGATTGTGGGGTATCATGATTGGTGGACATGGTGTGTGTGGCGTCATGGGGAAGACAGTGTAGCTCAGAGAAGATAAGTAGGGACTCTATGGCATCTTACTACACTGAAGGACAGTGACTGCAATGGGGTGTGTGTGGGGACTCGATAATAAGGGTGAATGTAGTTTTTCTTGTGAAACCTTCATAAGAGTGTATTTCAATAATACCTTAATAAAAAATAAATAAATAAACAAAAAGAATGTACTTTCTTCAGTCCAAAAGCTACCAGTCTGGTCTGTCTTCAATTTGAAAACAGGCAGAAATAGGGCCCAAATCCATTCAACAATGAACCTGTGGGTCTGGGGTTTGTTTGGGTTCCACGCAGCTCTATCGATATGACCAGAGGTCTTATATCCTCTGGAGTCAGGCAGATAAGGTAAAACAAGAAAACGAATCAGGCCAAATTTGTTTCAGAATGGCTTTTTGAATTGTATTCTTCTGAATTGACACACATGGGCTTAAATATTAACTACTTGTAGAAAGTTCTTCACTCACACAAAGAGGACATTCACCCACATTTTTTTTGAAAAAACGGTTCATTTTTCTGCTTTAGATTGAGACACAGGGACCAGAATTATTTCATTTTCCTCTTACCATAAAGCAACATTTGGGAATCTGAGAATGCAATGAAATCAGCCCCAATATTCAAACAGTTGTAGAGGAGGAAGAGTGAGTGGTGGCGTCCGGGGAGAACAAGAGCCCTAATGCTCTAAGGGGGCCAACAGGGTTTCTGCTCCACCTCATTACTGCCCTATAAGAATTCGGACATAGTATTGTTAGAAATCCCGGTCTTTAAATATTGGCAACTAATGTCCATTACTTTAAAACCGTCTGTGCCACTTTTGTGGGCTGAACAAAACACACCTGAGAAGCATCAGTTGGCACCATCTGATTCAGACAAGGGAAGAAGGCCCTCTTCTCTGTCTCCAGCCCCCTCGCACATTCCCACCTTCCTCTGGGAGGCCCTCTAGAATCCTTGGAGGATGCAGAGTTTAGGTGGAGAGGGTGACTGAGAGCAGAGCTGCTGGAGGAAACACTAAGGAGAGTGGTGAGTGAAATGGGAAATAAATGGAAAGGTGCTGAGGGCAGAAGATGGTTTGCTGAAGCCAAGGAAAGTTAGGATTAGGAAAATATACAGGGATGTGAAGAATCAGCTTATTTAGAAGTAGGGGTTTTTGGAAGTTGTATCAACTAAATAGTACCTAATTTATTCATGGCCTATTTTGTATCAACCACTGCTGTAACTCTTTAAGCAATTCTATTAAGTCATTGGTTTTTTAGAATATCTTCAAGGTCTTGATCTCAATGAGAAAGATGGACTCCCTGAAGTTCACAGATGCATTCTGTGCTCTCAAGAAACATTTATCTAATGGTCACAGTAAGGTGAGCAGTACTGCCCTGCACAGCTCAGTAAGACACTGTCCCTTCCTTCAGTAAATATGCCATCAAGATTAGGGGAGAGAGCAGTAGTAAATCAGTAGTGATCAGGCTGAGGGTGGGCCCAGGGACAGTTTTCTCAAGGAGCAGATTTTAAAACTGTTTTCAAGGGCCAAAGTTAATTAAGCAAAGAATAAGGGGATAGAAGAGGAAATTCCAAGAGGAGGGACACAACTCCTACCATTAGGAAGTGCTGGACTGGTGTGTTTGCTGACAGAGTGGCTGGAGGGAATTTGAGCCCTCCTGGCCATCCAGGGCAGAAAACAACCGGTCCTTCCTCCACCTTCTCCATTTGGTCAATAAACATTCATTAAACTGTGCTTGGCAATGGGGTAGACAGGGAGGAAGCACTGATGAGCATTTATGAGGCTCAAGGTCCTACTCTACCTGTAACTGTTTGAGATACAGAGAGGTATAGGCATAGTAAATGTGTGTGTGTGTGCGCGTCATCTTCTTAAAGGGATGAATGAAATCAGGGTCAGATACTTGAGACTCTCTTGATCTGCAGACTTCCACTTTTTTGGCAATTACCTTTATAAACCAGTAAAAAATTAGATTGATGATGAACATAATATTTCCTCAAAATCAAAGATCAATACAAGGATTGGTTTTGGGTTGGGGGGTGCCTGCTCACTTTCTCTCATAAGGCAGCTTAGTTGCACAGTGGAAAATAACTGAGCTTCGTTGAAGGAAGGGCAAGTTTCCCTGCAACATAGCTTGCAGGGGAGCATTTATCAAATTCAACAAGGAAACAGCCTAAATCACAAGCAGATGGAACCCCATGAATGGACTGTGCCTAAGGATGAGGCCCAATGACACGGACATCGGTTTTGGGAGGAGAGCAGCCGAGTCTGTGGGAGGCTTGTTAGAAGTCCCACAGACTGGGGGGGCTCCTCACCAGGCTTCCATGAGCCAAAGACCTGCAGGCTTTCTGTGGGATTGAAAAAATTCTAGGTTCTCATAACAATTTGAAAGAGAGGTGCCAACACCTTTCATTCATTAGCGTTAATGAAGCACCCACGTGTGAATTTCTCTGCCCAGCATACTGGATGAGCAAGGACCTGTCCTTCCAAAGCTGACTACATCCAAAGGAGTGTCACGAAGCTTCCAAAATGAAATTAGAAGCAGACCAAAAAATTGGACAGTAGAGATGAAAAGCACAGTAATCTTACCCATCTTGTGTGTCACCAAAAGCCCGAGAAGAACACATTAAGCAAACAATTTAAAGAGTGGATATTTGCTTACCCACTAGTTTTGCCTTAGAGAGAATTAGTTGTGGGGTTTATTTATAGATGATTAACTATTTAAGGAGAGGTGATAAAGCTGAGAAATTAAGCACCAACACAACACCAAAGGTGTGCAGAAAGGTATGGTTAAGTACACATTCTTGAAGAGTTGCTGGCCAAAAATAAAACTGAAATGGATTATGGAGTTGCTCCAGGAACTCTATCGCCTCTGTGTTTATAATGCCAAGAACCATCCCTTCAGTTGTTTTTCAGTTCCCATTCTCCAATTCACTTTGCTCAGAGGCTGGTGACTTCGCTTTGGTTGCGGTGTGCGCTTGCACTGGGTGGGGGAGGGATGCTCTGGGCCTGGGTGGCATGGCCTCGCTTGCACAAGCTGAAGTCCTTTGAGCATCAGGCTCATTACTGGGTGACAACCTGCACTCTGGTTCCTCCCCTTGTGAGGCCTGGCGAATCTGTAACCAGAAAAGCAGGTTGGATCTCCGGTCACACTCAGAGGTGGGGGCTGATGGAGAAGGAGCAGATGCACAGCCTTCACTCTTCAGTGCGGGGGATCCTCAAGACATATGAGAAACTCGGGGGAATTCCGACACTGCCAGTGAGAGTGGAATTTACCATGGACGCCTTGCCTCGTGCCTGGCTGATGGTAGGCACTCAGCAAGATCTGGGGAGAGAATAGGGCAAGAAGAAGTGGTACTTTTCATAAAATCAGGGTAATGTGGGACCTCTGAACTGGTCACCACACATTATTATTTTGATTATTGTCTCCGTTTCTAGGAATGGATCACATCCACCCCATCACACAGGGAGGAGTTTACGCAGGTTTTTTATACCCAAATTGGAGCTTACAGTCACTTCTCACCCGCAGTCTTTTTAGTTATTTTAGTAACTTACATGACAAGAGGCTCTGGTTGTCTTCAAATGTCCCCTCTCCTTTCCTCCCGGGAATAACAGAACTCCAAAGTTTTAGCTGGATGCAGAATCACCTGCTTAAGGACGTCTCCAAGCTTCTCTTGGAGTTAGGTGTGGCTACGTGGCTCATAAAAATAATGATAGCTTATGCTTGTATATGTTACAGGTAACTATTCTAAATGCTTAACATATATTAACCATTTAATTGCTTCATGAAGTTTTAGGAAACAGGGGCTCCAAGACATTAAATGACTTGGCCAAGACCACACAGAAAATAAATGGTAGAGCTGGGATTTCACCCCCAAAAGTGAGGCCCCAGAGCTTGCAATCTAGCTCACATACAGCCCAATGGAATGTGAGTGGAATTTAGGAGATGCATACTGTCCATTGCCCCTTCTTTCCTTCCTGCTAGCCGGAAATCTTCAACTGTCAGACGGGATCCGCATGTTGAGGATGTCAGGACAAGATTCAGGGAGCCTGGGGTGCCCAACACCGTAGGATGATCCTCTCAGCCTGGATTCCTCATGCTCAGGTTGCCACATGAGAAAGAAATCTTTATCTGATTTTAACCACTGTTATGTGGAGAGAGAAGGGTGTTAGGTGTGTGCACACACACACGTACGTGTGTTTATACCATAACTAATCTACCTTAGGTAAAGAGCGAGGGCATGGAAGGAAGGAAAACATATCTGAGCACCTACTATATATCCAGTGTCTTCTCACATCATCTCATTTACTCCCCACAGAAGTTCTGCCAATAGGCATCGTTAACCAATATCTGCCACAAGGAATCCGAGGCTCAGAACGGTTAAGTAACTTGCCTAAGATCACATAGCTAGAATGCAAATGGGCTGACATTTCGACAAACCTTCTCCAAAGACCTTTTTCTCACTATTCTGTAGCGATGTTCTGGGAAAAGGTGACTCATTCATAACAGGCCTTTCTACAACCTCTGTATCATGATTCATAACTCCTCAAAACAATCTGATCAGAATGGTACTCCTAGTTCCATTTTGTAGATGAGAAAACAGACATGACAAGCAATTATATCCCTCAAGTTAACAGAGGGCATAGATTTAGAAGCCACAGCTGCAGAAATTCAAGGCTGGTAATTCCTCTACAAATAGAACCAATCTGAGAACCCAGAAGTCCTTATTCTTGAAACTTGAGAAATGTCTTATTGTTTTCATGAGTTTAAGCAGTGGAGAATAGAAAGGGAGAAAGGCCAGTTGCTGATGACACATGAATGTTGTGTTTAACCTGAGTGTGAGAGGCTGTTCATAATTGACAACATGCAAAGTTTGTGGGGCACATGAGACCTTCTGGATTGCAGGGGACAGTTGTTTTAGGGGACAGTTGTACAAAACCCCTGTCTTGACAATGGATTTTAGCTCCAGAAAAGTTCACTATGGATTCAATGAGCCTGGCAAAAACAGTGGAGTGTTCTTGGGGTGAAAGGGTTATACCCAACTTTGTTCCCACAGTGGCAGGTCAATCACTAGAATCCCATCCACTCAGAGCGAGTCTGCATGCAGCAAGCGGGTCTCTGCCTCTGGGCCTCTCTGCACCCGTAGCCTCTCAGTCTGTCCTCGGTGCTGACATCATTAGGCTAAATGCACCCTCCTCATTCCACTGTTATCCATGGTCACTACAAAAGACAGAAGCCACCCTGGGCATGTATTCCTTCAGACACTCATTCCATATTGCCTTTGGACTCCTTTTCTTCCAACCCAACATCTCAGGGCTGCCCCATCCCAGCTCTGTCCACTGTGTCAGGTCAAGCCACCCCAACCTCTGTTCTCCTGCAGCCATGCAGCCCAGAGCACTGGGCAGAGCTCTTTATATACAGTCAATAACAATGTATTTCCCACATGTGTGTGGCAAGCAAGCTGACCAGGGCCAGGTGAGAATCCTGCCATAGGAACCCTCACTTTCTCTGCAGCCCCCCACGTGCAAGCTGGCTCTCTCCTAGAGACAAAGGTACAGAGCCTCTCACTCCACGCAGTTACAGCCTCACAATGGGAGACCTGGAGACCCCCATGTCCTAAGTTCTGTTGTGCTTCTCTTTTTTTCCTGCAGGAGGAAGCTCTCTCCCTTCCTGCTCTATTTGGGGAAAGTGTTAGCCAGGACTTCCCCATAACATATCTCCTGCGTTAACAAGGGCAGCCAGACCAAACTGAACCCACATCTCCCACCCGAGTTCCAGTGAAGGGGCCCAATAGTGTAGCTTAAGCCCTCTGCCTGCCCCCACCTCTAATCTCCAATGGCAGGTGTGCAGCAACCATGTGGATGTGGGGAGGGGCCGTTTCCATGGAAACCATAGCTGCAGATGACAGTACAGGAGTTCTCGACCCTAGGTGCACATTAGAATCACCTGGGAAACAGAAGAAACTACCAAAGTCCAAGGCCTACCTCCAGAGGCTGTGATGTACCGATGGAGTCCCAGCCATCAATGTTTTGGAGAAAGTTTCCATGATTCTTCACAGTCTATAGTAAGGTGTTTGCAATGCATTGTAACAGCAAAGAACGTTTTCAGGAATATTTTCAGCAGGAAGCTGTATGCTCCAAAAAGCTGTTTGCTCTGTGATTTGTCAGGGATTCCATTCCCTTCTCATGTTAAACATCTGAAGATCTTGCTACTTGAATGTGGTCCACAGACCGGAGGCGTCAGCGTCACCTGGGAGCTTGTTAGCATGGCAGCATCTCAGGCCCCAGCCCAGCCCTGCTGACCTACAGTCTGCTTTTTAAAAAGATCCCTGGGTGCTCTGTGTGCATGTTAGAACTTGAGAAGCATTGCCTGAAGACCCTAGTTCTCAAACCTGGTTGCACATTGGAGTCGCCAGGGGAGATTTTTAAACTACTGCAGCCAGGTCCCACCCCCAGATATTCTGATGTGATCGGTCTAAAGCATAGTCCACATAGTGGGACTTTTACAAGCTCCCCAGGTGACTGTAAGAGACAGCAGATTTGAGAACCAGGCCTGTAACAGTCTTCCCATCCCATACACACCCTCAAATGAGGGAAGTAAGTCAGTGTTGAAAATCTCACCTCGGTTAGGATGGTGAATTCCAAGAAAGCAGTTACACTATGTGTACTCTTTGATTTAGGCTTAAGGATGGTAAATAGCTCCAGGCAAAAAACAGCCCTGAAGATTTGACTTGAATCTTTACCAGAATGGATTTGGAATCAGGAAACCAGCCATATGTTTGTCTTATTCTCTACCCCTGCCCTCTCCAGAGCCGTGCCCCGAGGTATCAGCCTGGAATTCTCTTTCTCCAAGCCACTGTTTGAAGGCAGGGGAATGTCCACATTGTAGAAGGCCACTTCTTTTTTTTTTTTTTCCACTGTTTTGATGTCGCAGATTAGGGAAGTTTCCATTTTGCTTAAGATCTCAACCTTCTGGGCTGCTCAATTTATGATTTGCCCTTGCTCTGAGCAGCAAAACTGAAAAGCACTCGAGAACCCCTCCAGCGGGCTCCTGGTTTCTTTCGGCCAGATAGCATCAGAAGGAAATAATTGAAAGTTGCTGCAGAGCAATTTTCCTTTTACACAGGTGACCTTTACTGGAGGACAGGACCCGTTTGCTTTATTTTCTTCAAACTTAGCCTTGCAAGGCAGGGCCTTTGCTCTCCCGGAATGCCCATCATCACTGCAGTCCTGGGCTTCTCCTTGTCACCTCCCCAACTCCCTCCTTTTTCTTTCCTTGGGAAAGAATCACATTTCCTAAAATGGGTGGAGGCAGATGATGAAACTCAAACCCAGAGAACTTTAATCCGTGGGAGGTAGGCAGCCTCCAGCAGTCAGTGACTGGTGATCCATGGCAGAGTCAGACAGAGAAGGCTAAATGAACCAGGAGCTTGGTTACCTCCCCAAAGCCGGCCCAAATGAGCAGCCACCTGGAACTGTGACAATATGCCATGGTTCCTTAGATTTTCCTGCACCCAGTCTTGAAGTTGAAGGATGCTTTCATGGGTGACAGGATGAGTTTGGTGGACACTGAAGTTGCCTCTCCAACATCTGTCACACCTTCCATCGTTGTGCAGTGGGCACAGTGGGAGAATAAATTTGACCCCAGCTCCATGGCTGTTCCCTGGCCTGTTAAGGCAATCAAGGTAATTCTGCCTCCCTTTGCCACCCTGATTCATTTGAAGGTGAGCTGGACAGAGGACCACTGTGTGAGGGGAAGACTGAGCAGAAAAACAGCAGGAGCCCTCAGTGGTGGCTCCCAGGAGAAAGGGTATACAAACCCCAGTATCCTTACCCTTGGGGTGGGAGATTTCTGGGGCATGTGCTCCGCACCGTTTCTCAGACCCTAGGGACTAAGCTTCAAGTACCCAGCATCTATAACTAATTTAACAAGGCCTCCTTTACTGGTTGCCTTCCCTTCCCCTCACCATTTTCCAATTCTCTTCTCTTCTCATATTCTCTTCAGATTCCCAAATAAACTACTTATGCTCAAATCCTTGCCTCAGGTCTGCTTCTAAGGGAAATCTAAAGTAAGACAGTCTTGTTAAAGTCAGTTTTTTAGACCAGATGTGTAGCTTTCTTTTTGTGGATGTTGTGGTATTTGCTGGCCCCCTGCCTGGGTTGCCCTTGCTCCCTGGTCTCTGATACACAAACTCCTGTTCATGCTTCAAGACCCAATTAGGGCCTGCCCCACCTCAGAAGAGTTAGTCATGGCCTGCCTGATGCCATCATTGGACCATGTAGAACACTTTATTGTCGAAATGACCTAATTAGAGTTGGGCGTTCACCTGTCGGTCTTCTGTACTGAGGGCCTTAAGGACAGGCTCCTCTGTTCCCGTAAGCATTAACACAGAACTTGGCACAGGGCTGGCATTCAAAATGGACTGGTTGAGTCAATGTATGAATGATTTAACTAGTGACTCTATTAGACTCTAGAGGCTAAACAGAGGTAGGCCTCCTTCTGTCTAGAAGCTGGAGGTTAGACTTCCTGATAATTTAAACTGCCTCTCTAAAGCAGAGGTTCTCCACCTTTTCAACTTGTATGGATTCTGGGGACCTTGAAAGCCCCAGAAACTGTTTGCAAAGCCATGTATGTTCAGGCATTTATCTGCAGAGAAAACCTTTGCCGTTGTCAGAGCTTCAAGAGTCTGTGACTCGATTCCTTCAACAGCACTGATGACTACTGTATGCCAGCTGCACACCGAGCACTGTGCGGGCGCTGAGAGAAGGGGTGAACACACAGACGAGAACTTCCACAGAACTTCCATACCAGAGGGGAGAAAATAAATCATAAATGGGGATGAGCGCCACATAGAAATGTAAAGGAGGAAAAAGAAGAGCTGTGTGCTGCTTACCTAGGGCGGCCAGGGAAGGCCTTCCGGGGATGGAGGCCTCTTCCAGCCAACCCGAGGGGAGCCATGGAGTTCATGCCATGGGACGGCCCAGGGGAGAGCCGTCTAGGCAGCGGGAACAGCAAGAGCAAAGGCCTCGAGGAGCAGCATCCCAGGGCCAGGAAGATGCCTCTGTGATGGGAGGGAATGAACAAGAGGGGGAGCAGTGGGGGGTGAGGTCAAAGAGGTGTTGGGGACAGACCCTACAGGGTCTCCTGGCAAGGACCTTGGAATTTCTTCTGGGTGACAGTAAATAAGCCATTGGAAGGTTTCAAGTCAAGGAGGGGCACATTCAGACATGGGTTTTAGGAGGGTCATCATGTGAACAGACTGTGGGGAGCAGAAGGCAGGGAGACCAGTGAGGAGGGGCTGCAGTAACTCAGTGAGCAATGGCGGGCCCCCATCCTGGTGGTCGTAGTGGAGGAGATGGAAAGTGGCTGGATTCCGGATGTATTTTCAAAACCGAGCCAATAGGACCTGCTGAGGGACTGGGCGGGGGTGTGAGAGGAAGAGCAGACAACGACTCGGAGGTCTTGGCCCGAACATCAGGAAGGATGGAATTGCCATTAGCTGAGACAGGAAGTCAGACTGTGGGAGGACAGTAACAGAGACATTGATCACTGCCTCAGAGTGACATTGCGACTGGGGACAATAAATCTCTCTCCAGCTGCTTCCTGTCCTTCATGAAGCCCTGTCTTTCCAAGCCTCATGAATAACAAATAAACAAACACACCATTTTCACCAAGACCTTTCTAAGGCTGAAGCCATTATGCTGACTACTGGAGTGTAGCCCTACAATCTTGGCGGGGGGGGGGAGGTATTGATTAATAATCTTCAAACAAGCCTGGTCCAGGCAAAAACGTGAGGGAGACATCCCAGGGCATCTTCAGCATTCTGCATTTTTTTACCCAGGTTCTTTCTCATCCTGCAGAAGTAGTGCATGGTAGTAGAAGGAACAGAAATTGCTTGCATAGAAATATCAGGGTTATAGCCCTAGGTATCAACTGGGTGGTGTCAGGTAAACTACTTAACTTCTTCTCCCCTGGTTTCCTAATCAGGAAGCACTAGTGGTTGCCATAAGGATTACAAGAAATAAAGGCATGCTTCCCAGTTACTATTCCTATACACCAAACTGTGCCAATAGTGACTTAAAGCAACCACCAGTTTATTCTATCTCACAGATTCCGTGAGGCAGAAATTTGAGCAGGACTTGGCCGGGTGATTTTTTGATACTTGCGGTGTCATTTGAGGACTGGTCTGGAACATCCAAGATGGGGTCACTCATTTCCGGCATCACTGCTGGGGATAAATTTGTGTTCCACTGTGGTGGTGGTTTTAAAACATGGGTGCAATTTCTTTCATACTCCTTCCATCAAGACGTGGGGTCTGTGTCTCCTTCATCTATGTCCCACCCTTAAATGTGGGTGGAAGTGATACTATGTAACATCTAAAGCTAGGTCATAAAAGGCTTTGCAGCTTCCCGCCTCATTCCTTGGAATATGCATTTGAGAAGCCCTGGGCTGGGGCGTAGGAAGTTCAGCTGGCTTGAGGCTGCCACGCTGTGAAGGAGCCCATGTCCCTAGAAGAGGCCATCTGTAGGTGCTCTAGGCTACTGTCTTAGGTAAGCCCTGGCTTTGAGTCAGTTCAGCCCAGATGTCAGACATGAGTGAGAAGGCTTTCAGATTATTCCAGCCCCCAGCTCTCAAGTCTTCCCAGATATTATACAGCAAAAAGAAGTCCTATGGTGTCCTATCTGGGTTCCTGATCCTTGAAATCTCTGACACGATGAAACCACTAAGTTTTGGGATGGTTTGCTAACAGCAATAGGTGCCAGAACAGCCACTATTAGCTTGTGCTTGCTACTTAAACTGCATGCCCCTCCTCTGAAAAATGAGGATAATAATAGTATCATCAACTGTCCAACTGGATTTTTTTGAGTCTAGAATAAGTTCAGAAACTAGTGTCTGGCACATGGTGAGTGTCCACAGAGTGGGTTCACTATCATGCTTAGGATGTGCTTAGCTAGGACTCAAGGCTGTGACCTTGCAGAGTCATGTTTTATTCTGGAGGAAGCTCCACACTGCTTTCCACAGGGGGCTACACCCATTCACCTTCCCACCAACAGTGAACGAGGGTTCTCTTTTCTCCACATCCTCCCCAATGCTTATTATTCTTGTCTTTTTGATAACATCCTAACAGCTGTGAGGGGACATCTCACTGTGGTTTTGAGGTGCATCTCCCCAATGGTTAGGGATGTGCCTTTTCACATACTGTTGGCCATTTGTATGTCTTTAGAAAAATGTCTATTTGGTCTTTACCAATTGTTTAATTGGATCATATGTTTTCTGCTGTTGAGCTGTATAAGTTCCTTACATATTTTAGATATTAACCCCTTATCAGAGAGATGGTTTGCAAATATGTATGGATAACCACTTTGGGAGGGGTCAATCAGGGAGGGATCTACACAGCTCCTTTCTAAAAAATCACTTATTACTAACTCCTACTTCAAAATATTATCACTTAAAAATTTTTATTTTAGTATCATTAATATACACTTACATGAGCAACATTGTGGTTACTAGATTCCCCCCATTATCAAGTCCCCACCACATACCCCATTACAGTCACTGTCCATCAGCATAGTAAGATGCTATAGAGTCACTATTTGTCTTCCCTGTGTACATTTTTAATCTTAGGTAATATGCTAACTTAATAGAGAAGGTAAATTATTCCATTAATAAAAATTAAGTGTCCACTCCACTTACATATGCAGTCATTGTTTGCAGAGATGATCAATGACCAATACTGTTGGCTTTCAGCTGGGGTCCTTTTAAGCAGTTTCAGTTCTAAGACAAATCCCTCTCCCAAAGACCCAGTTCTTTACCTGCCGCAGGTGGTATTTATTTGAGCTGTGGGAGGCAGGGGCCTGTGGTAGATGTTTACCCACTCCCCCACCCTTTCCCTCCCACTCCTGGGGGCAGCAGGGAACAGGGGGCGGGGCAGAGAGGCTCACTTTACCTGCCAGCGGGGGGAAGAATCTTCCAAATTCCATTTCTCCCTAATCCACATGACAATCCTAGTTAGTAAGGTACCTGCTGGAAAGGTGTGGCCCACTCTGGCTGGGTACTTCGACAAGAGTTTAGTAAAAGGACTAGTTAGGAAGTTGTGAGAAGGCAGGAACTACCTGGGAGGGGGCAGCACCCCAGGGTTGGGAGCAGGTGGGGCTGTTACCGCTCCGGGGCCTGGACGAGGGAGGAAGGAGAGGCTGCTGGTGCTGGGGGCGGGGGTTGGGGAAGTGGGGTGCTGCTGGGACATGCCCCGGTTCAGAAGCTGAAGCAGCCAGTCAGTGTCAGCCTTGCCGGGAGGGAGTTGGAATTATAAACTCCTGAACTCATCTCCCCCAACCGCCTGCTGAGGTTGCCTAAGCTGGAGGGGAAAGGTAGAGAGGAGACCCCGGGGGCGGGGCGCTGCAGGTGGAGGTCACCCAGCTCAGCATCATTATCCGGCTTTAGTTTTCAGTGGGAAAACCTCCAAGGCTCAAAAAAGATTAAATAACTTTCCCAAGGATATGAGGAAATGCCTTTCCCTTTCTTGCCTAATTTTGTATGCATAAATACGTATTCTCTTTCTTAAAGAGGGCCCTCAAAACTGTAAAAGCTGCTGATCCCCCCAATACCCGCGTCTGCCTTCTTGAAGTTTGTTATTACTAACAATTATTATTTGGGTGGTGATAATATTTTGGCGGGGAGGGGGGAAATGAGGTGATATTGTGAGTTCCGGGGTGTTTCATCCTTATCCCGAATCTTGATGCTTTTAAGTATCCCAAAGAAGGCCGGCCCCGGTGGACTCACAGGCCAGGGGCAGAGCCTGCCTAGCCAACAGGAGCTACGGCATCACTTCCTTTGTCACTTGCCCCATTCCCTTTGGCATATTGCGCCATAGTTAAGCCTGGAGGCAGGGCTGAAATGAAACTTGTTTGCATCAGCTACTTCCAGAGACGCATTATCTCAAGGATGTGGACCGGATTCTTTTGGTGGGAAGGAGTCCTAGAGACCCTGAACGCCAAAGCCCCAATTCACAGGCACAGAAGCGACCTCAGTGGTGGGTGGTCAAAACTAGGACCTGAACACTCTTCTCTACAGCAGCCTGGATCCAGCATCCAGACCAGACACAAGCCATATTTATCCCAATGTCATGTGACATGAATCCAGGTGTTTTTCACAAGGCAGCTACTGTTCAGGTATCTGCAACAGACATGCAAATATGATTTCTAATCTGCCCCACTGGAATGGCCTGTTTTGATGGCAAACAAGACTTTGTTCCCTCTGGGGCCTCTGTGCACAGAGTGTGTGTAGCCACCTTGCCCTGCACAGCTGATTTGGGAGAACAAACACATCTATCAGGCACAGCCATTAAAGACTCACTCAAAAAACTTATTTTACAGGGTTCTAACTAAACGCCTCTAGAAGAATTTCTGCTTTTTGGACTGGAAATATCTAAGCAAGTAGGTTGTAAATAGTTTGACATTTTAAACCATAGTGAGGTGTGGCTTTATATCAGAATCTTGTGCTATTTATTGCTATTCTGACAAAAAATTGTAAAATAGAATTGCCTGTCATGTAGGTCTTTGGGGGTATTACATGCAAAACTAATTTACTCCTTAAGCCAGACAAGCATACATAATTATCTGCAGTGGCTAGGATTGCAGGTTTAAAGAGTGCTGGGAATAGCAATAGGTAAAAAAGGTAAGATTTGGATGGGGGCTTTCAAATAATTACTCCATTAGAGTTGGGTTATTAAGTTTTGATATTAAGTGAATATATCTATGGCATACTCATTCCAGGAAAAAATTATATTTAACCTTCTCCATGTATCCAAATGCCCACACAACTTTCAAAAATTACACTGGGCAGCCTTGCTTTTAAAAAAGCCCTTCATGCAATGGCCATTTGCATAAAGGTTCTTCACAAGTTAAATAACTTAATTGCACATGATTTTTCAAAGCATAAAGTACTTTGGGGATCTGAAATGGATGGTAATTTTTGTTTCAGTTGTTTTGTTTTTCCAGCCCATTCCTTCCTTTTTGTTCCCATAACATGTATGAATTTGCATCAGAACCAGTGACAATCTGAGTTTACATGTCTTGTCTAGGTGTCCTCTTCGTAGTGTCCCCTTTGATTTTCAAAACTGTCTTGAGGCTAAATTACCTGGTCACCCTAATAATAGTGCAGGTCGCACCAGGTTCTGGAGTCTCCTATATAGAGATGGTGCTTTCCTTGTCTTTTTCTTTTTATCCTGTGCCTCAGTGCCTACAGCAGGATCTGACACACGGTAGGTACACAGGAAATGTTTACTAAAGGATTAACAGCCAGCCACCAAGGGCCTGATATTTCCTATTGAGATATACTGATTAAGCCCAGTATTAATGATTTCATTCTATCCACTGAATTGTGCCTGAGTTTATTAGCTGAGCAGCAATTGGCCATCAATATGATAGTAAAAGAAAAAGTAAATGCTAGAGTTACAACAAGTAACAGGCAGAGGGAAACAAAGGAGGAGGTGAATGTGACCAAAAGCCACAGAGTGTTTCAAGTACAGAAATGATTCCAGAATCTTTTTATTTAACAAGATCTGCTACTGTAAAACCCAAAGTTTGGAAAATGCAACCTATCCTATAGTCAAAAGTTATTAAGGGCTTTCAATATTTACAGTACTATCATGTGCTGGAAAGATGAGATTATTTTGTATGATATTTATCGTGTATGACTTGCCTGTGGCTGTAAAATGATGTATTTTGATCTCAAAAACATAAAAATGATACTTTATGAAATTATAATAACTATCTTATACTTTATGAAAAGGTATAGAATGCCTGGGGAAATGCATGCTTAGATTCAGTTTTAATTCACTTTTATTTACCAGAGTAATAAAAATAGTAGTTTTGATGTACACATTTATTCCCACACTGAAATAACTCCCAAAACATAAAACCACAGAAATTAGAATAAGATCTCCCTCTGATAAAGAAGACTATTCAGGCATATTTTCACTGGGTGATTTGAGTCTTGTAGCTGTTTAAGGAAATGTCTGCTGTGAGTACTCCCACCCCACCAAAATTATAAAAGCAATAAAAATTCATTGTCTAACATCCCATCAATAAAGAAATGCAAAAACTGAAAATTACTTCTTTCGTATCCCTCTCCCCAGAGATAATATCATTTTAGTTTTCAATTTAAGTGGAATTTTTAAAAAGAAATCTTTAAAATTTTAAGTAAATATGTCTTGGAAACCAAAAAAGTGAAAAAAATTAATAACATCAGTGCAAACATACGTTTTCTGGAGGGCAACTTCTATTTGTTAGTGGCATATCAATCCCTTTCTAGTCAGAATGCTAAGATCTAGTGATCGAAAAGATCATTTCCTTTTTTTAAAAAAAGCTTTTTATTTTGAAATGATGATAGTCTTGTTATGGACTGATTATTTGTGTCTGCTCAAAATTCGTATGTTGAAGTCCTAATTCCCCATGTGATGGTACTCGGAGGTGAGTTAGGTCATGGGAGCGGAACCCTTGTGGGTGGGATTAATGGCTTTATAAGGGGCCACGGAGCTAGCTTGCTCTCTTTGCACCATGTGAGGGTACATGCCAGGGGAGTAGTTCTCTCCCCTGAAACCCAACCATGCTGGCATCTTGATCTTCGACTTCTAGCCTCCAGAACTGTGAGAAACAAATTTCTGCTGTTTATAAGCCACCCATCTACAGTGCTTTGTTACAGTGGCCAGGACTACAGAAAGGCCCCAAAGGAAGTTGCAAAAATAGCAGAGAGGTCCCAGTGCTCTTCACCCAGCTTCTCCTAAAGGTTACATCTGACATAACTATAGGATGCGATCCAAACCAGGAAACTGACTTGACCATTTCTTTTTGAAACATGGAGTGTTTGGGCAAAATCCTCCCATAAATATGACAAGAGGTCCCCTGGGTTCTTTATGCCCAGGTAAAATTATTCTACAAGTTATCTTGTAGCTGGGTAGAAGGTCCTATTAACAACTTTTATTATTATCTGTAACCCCAAATCAAGTTACAGGCCTGAATAGAGGTCAACATGGAATATTTACTGGGTCTTTGATGCACTATGTATTGATTTAAATTCTGTGCCACCCTAGTTTAAATAAATGGAATTTAAAGTACCAGATGATACTGATGTGACTGAACACATTTATATTTAGTGACAATGAGATTGGAAATACGTTTTTCTGTAAAGTGCTGTTTAAATACATCAGTATACTTTGGAGCAGTGCTTCAATAAACAATCAGCAGCTCTAAACAGTCACAGAACTATGGCACCGATATTTCAGTTGTAACATAAAAGCCTGTCTCCAAATCCATACTTACATTAGTTCCTCCCAAGCACCGTGTTTAACTTATTTTGGAAACACCTCCATTTGGTGCATCATTTCCTTTACTCTTGAAGTTGCATTTAACACAATCCAAGAAAACAAATAATATGGCAATGTGGATATTCCCACAATGCAGTTTTGTAGTTATTAAGCAGGTGGTTTGTGGTTGGAAAACATAATGACTCTTAAAAATATTTTTGTAGGCCAGAACTACTGAACAGAGGAAAAGAGTGAGTCATAGCAATCTTTAAGACAGAAAAATCCATTTATTTATTAAAGAAGTACTAAAGAGCATCTGGTAGGCAGGCACAGGTCAGGGCACTGGGTACACAATGCTGGGCTAGACATTTTTTAAAAATTTTGACATCTCAGAAATAGAGAGGTGGGCTAATGGTGTCAAATCACCGTTGGAGTTATATGGCAATTGTGTCGTCATCACTGCCTACACAGTCGTGAATTTAGCTGTAATTCTTGGTTGTAAAACTGGTTATCTGCCACCCTTCAATATTTTGGTCAACAAATCATTTAAGAAGCATTTGAAGAAGGAATATGAGTCTCAATTTTGTGGAAATCTTCCACTGACCCTTCCAGGATGATCTAGAAAGCTCCAACATCAACTTGCAAAATGGGTGTCCAGGTATTGGAAAAAAGTTCTGGACACAGTAGTGGACTGTTTTCTTCAGAGGTTCTGCATGTATGACAATCTTGACGTCTTGGAGGAGAATAACAAGTGGAAAAACATGTACATAAAGACCTTGGATTGGAAAGTGATTCAGAAGAAGACCGTGATTGTGAATTCTATTACTTATATACTATACATACATTATTACAGCATACATGTGTGTAATATATATCACATATATACATTATACATAAAATATATATTTTATATGTATTAAAGATGTATTTTTTCCTTTTGCATATATGCAAGAAGGATATATGATAAAAATCTATGTCCAAATAAATTTATTAAAAAGGTCAAAGCAATCAATAGGGAACAAAGTTTTTCAACAAATGGTGCTGGAACAATGGAACAATTTCTTTTATATGAAAAAAATGAATCCCAACTCCTACTTCATAACATAAACAAAAATTAATTTGAAACCTTAAGATGATGGCTATATAAAATTGTTTCAATTTTATATGTGATTGAATTTTTTCCAAATAAAATGGTGGAAAAAATTTTAACACCTTAAAGCACCTAAAAGAGCTCTATCAATAAATAGAAAGTAAAAATTCTAAGTGATAAAGTCGTTGTCTCCTAGTTTAATTGCTGGTTTTTATTTTTCTTTCTTCATTGTACCCAAAATAATGACGTGTCTTAAAGTTGATGGAACTTTAGATTTGAAGAAATACAGTGGTTCCTAAGGTGGAGGAGAATCCGGTCTCTCTCACCCTTTGGGAGCTTCCAGCAGAGGAGAAATGGGACGTGAACCTCAGAGCATGGAGTGGTCAGTGCTCTAATGGGGCAGTGGGAGTGCACTTTAAAGAAACCCTCACATATTAGGGCTTTACCATTTGCACTGAGCTTCCACATTTGCTTTTCATTGCATCTTCTTAACAATCTTACAGGCGGGCCACGTGATACCTGTACATCAGGCTGATGTACATTGGTTGAATGAATGAATGAATGAATGAGTCCATAAGAAAACTGGGGCCCCAAAAGATTAAATATCTTAACTAGGATCATCCAACTAGTAAGGGCTCAGTCGAAGACTTGTTGCTTCCAGCAACTCTTCCTAAACCATTTCTGTTCCATTGGGTTCCCAAAAGCAGAGCCTGAGCTAAGAATGTCCCTGTGTAAGTGACTTAGTGAGGCTATTATCTAGGAGACACCTAAAGGACAAAGGTACTCTGGGTGATGGTGACTGCACGACTTTGGGGTCAGGCTGCCCAGGTTTGAAATCAGGTCACCACAATCCGCTGTGGGACCTTGGCTCATCTCCTTACACTCTTTCTCTGTGCCTCTATTTTCTCACCAGTAACTGGGGTTATTAATAGTATCTTCTTCATGGCACCATTGGGAAAATTAAATATAATCACGTAAATAAAGTGCTTGGCATGGTCCTATTGGAGGAAAACAAGTTGGAGTGCTGTGCCCAGAACATGTGGTCATTCATTGTCCTTCCTTTGCACAAGCTTTTCCTTCTTCCTAAACACTCTGCCCCTCTCCATCCAACTCCCTAAATGGATACAGAGGCATAGGAGGGTGAATCAGGGAGGGGCCCTAACCCAGGATGAATGGGGCTGGGGCTGGGGAAAGAGGAATAATCTGGGAAGCCTTACAGTAGGGGACACCCTAGCTGAGTTTTGAAGTTGTCCTTCAAGAGTTAACAAAATGCCAGCCAGGTCAACCAAGGGAGAAAGATGGGAGTTGGATGGAGAGGGGCACAGTGTTTAGGAAGAAGGAAAAGCTTGTGCAAAGGAAGGACAATGAGTGACCACGTGTTCTGGGCACAGCACTCCAACTTGTTTTCCTGCAGAGTCTAAAAAGTGGCAGGAAATGAGCCTGGCAAAGTACATGAGAGTCATATTATACAGAATGTTAGGAAAACATTATAGAAAACCCAGAAATAAGGCCAAGTGGATGACTGCATATGCTTTCAATGTCATACTCTGAGTAAGAGGCCCACCCAAAGGTTACATAACTGGCTAGTATGATTTTGTACCATTGTGTCATTTCGGTATTTACTATTACTTAAGAACACAGACTTTGTGAAGTTCCATGTGCATCAGATTTGAGTCTAGCAGAAATGCAAATAATTTCTACCTGGTAGAAAGGAAAATCTCAAAGTTTATAGTTGATTGCCTTCTAAGGATATTAATGAACTTTTTATCCAACTTAGCAAACTTAGTCTTCTTTTTTTTAAAGGACTACAGAAAACTTCAGTTCCTTAAGTGTTTCTTGAACTAGATGTATTTTCTTACTGGTTTCCTAACTAATGAGTCAATAAATGTTAACATTTTTGTTCTATATTTTTAAGAAAGTCTTATTTTTAAGTCTGAAAAAGTATGCTAAGAGGTATGGATTTTATCTTGTAAAGAGTAGGGAAATATAGAAGTATTTTGTGCTGGAGAATGATACAATTATATTGGTGCTTTCAAAAGTTCATTTTTGCAGCAATGTGGAAAGAAGCAAGAGAGCCACTTACATGAAATTCAAGCCTGGAAATCAGTGGACATTTGGTGGTATTGATAAGAGTTTCTGAATATCCTAGGGGCAGGTAGTAACTTCTGTATGAAAATTTGATCATGTATAGAAACAAAAAGGAATGCTGTTCACATTGGTGTAGAAGGATATCCTGCATATTAACATGTGTTAACCATACTTTGGATGAGTGATCATAAATATTTTAAATAAATAAAAGAAGTTGTGCCCTAGGCTTACTGTTAGAAGCACATTAGCAATGTGCCCTTGGATATGCAATTGGAAGAATGAGCTGTAACTTACCTTCAGCTGGAAAGAAAGTCAGTTTATCTGATTTGAAGCTCTAACACTCCCTTTATTCTCCCCATATCTTCTAAACCCAGGAGGTGAAGTGGAGTGAGAAAACATGTAGGAAGTTCACATTCTCTGGGTACACTGCCTCTAGTGAGAGGAACTAGGGCTGGGAAGGAGACATGCTATTCATGTGCCTTTGCATTTTGAAACATTTGAATGCACAAGCATTCTGTGTACTGCTGTACCAGCTGCACACTGCACAAAGGAGCCATCATCTGTAGAGGCACCCTTCACACGGGAGGCATTTTAGATCTGGATAAATATAACTATTTTCTGGCAGTTGGCAGTGAAATGTCTTGGAACAGGAGTGCCTTTTTGCACAAAGGCACCAAATGGGCTGGGGTGGCCTTGTAAATGATTTATTTTTTCACAGTGTATTTTTTAAAACGCTAATATGTTGAATTCCTAGGATTTTCAGGGCAGGTGTTCTGAAGTGTTTTTCTCATATTACACATTACTGTACCACTTTTTCTTCCCTAAGGTGGATCTCTTTCTCCAAAGTTCTGGAAGGTCAGCTGAAGCCACAAACGCTTTGCCCTAATGAGCCTGATTCCTGTTTGTGTTGTTTTCATGCGTGGAGTCTTCTCTATAGATGATACTTGTCATTTTAAAAAACTGCTCAGCATCTATTTCCCCTTGAAATTATTGCCCTGTATTTCCTTTAGGAATCCACTCCATCCTTATTCTCAACCATGTGGGTTTAGACGGGGTTGAGCCTACACTCATTTCTAGGGCTGGGCTCTGCTTGTGGCCACTTGATTGTTTTAGGAAAAGGAATATAACCCCATCAGAACTAGTGAGACAGGAAGGCATTTGCTGCCACCCAAGAGGAGAGCCTGAAGCTGCTGGAGGAAGGACAACTGGTAGGAGAATAAATCTAAAAACAGGGAAAGAGCTTTCCATGGTTATATCATTTGGACCCTGAGGCACACTGCTCCTGAAGCCAGCACCACCTTTGAGTATTTTGGATACTCGAGCCAAGACAGTCCACTTATTGTTAAGGCAGTTTGAGGTTTTTGGGATTTTGAGAGGGAGGTTGGTTTGGTTTGGTTTTGATTTTTGTCATATGAAACACACAGATCCCTTCCTGATACATTCTATTTCTGAGTGATTTGTATTTATCCATTGTCCGACAAGTGACTTAAAGGATGAATCCAGGCTCCAAAAGATTGTTTTAAAAATAACTATTTGCAACTAAAAGCACTTCATATGGTTACTGGCAAGAGAGCTTTATACTAGTTGAAAACTACAACTACATTTTTTTTGTCTTTAATCAGAACTAAGTATCCTGACTACTCTTTCTTGATACTTCTATAAAAATGAACTGTAATTCATGTGTGTAACAGTATTGGTCCAACCAGGAGGTAGAAGCATTCCATAGGTTAAATAGGGCAAGTTTTACAAAAAGAAATATTAACTATGAAGAGAGTAACTGTAAGGTAAAAGGAAACACTAGGGTATCCCGGGGCTGAGGGAGCTACCCAACAAAGGTCAAACCTGGGGTTCAGATATCACTGGAGAAGCAGGAACAGCACAGAAGTTCGCTGGTTCTGGCAGAGCAAGGCTGGTCTGCTACTGCTGGGAAGCCATGGGCCACCCCCTGGTGTGCTGGCCAGTGAGGCAGGTAAGGGAGGGGGCCGAGCAATGGTGTGGGGGGCAGGGGAGCCCACCCACGGGGCAAGAGTTGCAAAGGAATCTTGCCATGGAAAGGTTACCTCCAGGCTGAAGCTGCAAGGTCACATGAGGACCGTTCTGGCCGGTGGCTGGGGCAGGCTCAACCCCACGGAGCCAACTGGGTGGTCTCCACACAAAGCAGAAGAGCCTCTACCCCTTGCAGTGTCCCTCCCGCACCCTCTACAGGGAGAGCTTGATTCACAGCATGCTCGACTTTTATTAAGAGAAATACTTACAGGAATTCTGTTGTTGATCACAGAGCTCATATTCAAGGTGCCTTAGGAGCTGAGGAGCTACAAATTGACAAGCAACACTGTTTTTCAAAGAGCACAGCTCTGCATTTCATCAGGTACTCCTCATTGGGGAGGAAAGACACTCTTTACTAATCTCACTCACCCAAACCCTTGAATGGGGTTAAGGGTTTCCCGGAAGAGCTGAAGTTAGTCTAGGGAGGTCTTTACTAGAGTGTGTTTGGAAAGAAGCAGAAAAAATGTGGGATATGCTGTGCTCAGCACAGGTCCCTGGTTTATTTGCTGTTGGGCGCTTCCGTGCTTGGGCTACGCGAACGTATAATCAATGTCCCCCAAATGGTTTGAATTTGTAATTGATAGGACACCTGTAGCAATCGATGTTGCTCAAAATGCCCACCATATCCCCTACTTCTAAATTTCCTCTCCTTATTCTTATTTCTCCTCCTCTCTCTCCTCTTTAATCTTTTAAAATTAAGTACAAAAGCCAGGCCGGCCCCGGGGTCTCCTTGGTTTCCTTGCTCTTGCGTGGCCCTCAGGCTGCCGGAAGCCCCGTTGCAAACGCCGGGCAGTTTACAAACCTCCTTCTCTAGGAGTCCTTAAGCCTGTGGAAGTCAGCCGAAACAGCCCCCTGTGGGATTTGGGTTGATACTGCACTGGAGCTTGGCCTCCTTCCCTTCCCGGTCCACCATCTACGCCCCATGGGTTTCTCCCGGGAACACTTCCTGCTACATCACATTCACATGGACCCAGGGTCTATTTCTGGGAAATTCAACCCAAGACATTCCCATTTAACAGTCAGAGAAACTAAGAGGTAAATGCCCAAGCTCAAAAACAAGCAAAAATGATTGACACTGAGATTTACCTGGCTCTGATTCTCAAATACACATACCCAACTGTTATTTTCAAAACTCCTTTGTGAAACAAGGTCATCAGTTAATATATCTAGGCCTCTCTGGAGGAGGACAGCTCTGCACAAAGCACTGCTAGGAAGCGCCAGCCACTCCACACAGGCCTCTTTTTTTATCCACCACCGCAGGATTCTCTAAAGATAGTTCTCTAGGGGCAGACTGGGCTATATTCAGCTTTGCTTCCCTCCCCCAGCAGTACCCAAACTTCCCAACATCCAAGCATCAGGGACTAATAATACCTGGCTGTGTGATAAACCTCTCACTATGCTATAGTGAAAAGAGAAACTGAAGGGTCCCCACCAGTAAGATAGCAAACTTCCGGCTTCTTTTCGGGGTCCTCGGTTCCCGCCAGTGCCACCTGAAGCCCAATCACCTCTCGCCCCCCTCCCAATCCCAGCACCTAGCCAACAGCCACCAGCCCCGTAGAAGTAACACCACACCCGTAGAAGTATGCCCCTTCCTATATAACCCAGCACCTTTCCCTAATAAAGCGGAACTCTCCGGTGAATTGCTGCTGTGTGTCGCTCCTTTCCTTTCATTGGTGCCGAAACCCGGGAGACGGGACACCCCAACTGGGCCCCGTCTTCCCCCCAACACCAGCAGCAGCTTGCCCTCGTCCTCTTTTTCCGGCGCTGGCTCATCACACTCATCACTCCTCTCTGGCCTTTAGGTAAGTTTTCCCCCCCGGAGTGGGCCACTCTTCCCCGAGCTATTGCAGTGCCATTGACCATGATCGTCCGGCAAGGCCCTGACGCTCGGGGACGAGGAGGGAACGCTCCCCGCCTCAGGCCTTCACGGCTGCGGCGGACCCTCAGGCCCCTCCTCCGACAGTCATAAATCCCCGCCTCAGGCCTTCACAGCTGCGGCCGACTCTCAGGCACCCCCCTCCAACAGCCATAAACGAGGTGACTCCTTTGTGGATGAGAATGCTCCCTTTCCCCCCCCTCCTCCTTCTGCTCTGTCCGCCGAAAACGCCTAGTGCTAGGTACCTCGTGACTCCGGCACTCTGCCTTCTTAGGGAAGTCTGGGTGACGACCCACACTTCCTAAGAAATTCCGACTCATATATGAGTTTCCGCAGACCACCAAGGATCATCGGGGATGTCTTTGTCTCCTTGCGGTCTGCTTCCAGTCCGAGGATCTCCGTTCGTCTTCCCCTGTTTGTCTCCTTCTCTGTCCTTTAGCCATGGGAGCCTCCTCATCCCTCCCTGAAAGTTCACCTCTTGAATGCCTGCTTAAGCATCTGGCTACCCTCTCCCTGACGCCTGATATAAAACCAAAACTTCTCCGTAAATATTGCTCCCAAGATTGGCCGACGTACCCCCTAGACAATAACAATCAATGGCCCGCAGGGGGAACTCTTGATGCTAACATCACTCGCAATCTCTTTAACTACTGCCAGCGCCTGAAAAAATGGAAGGAGATTCCCTATATCGAAGCTTTTCGCCTCCTAGCTCAAAATCCCAGCCTCTGCACCACCTGCTCCCGGCCCCAAATTCTCCTAGCCTGCAAGCCGTCTCCCTCCCCTCCCCACACTCCCAGTCCCTCTTCAATTACCTTTGACCCGGCCAACGAGCCTCTGCCATACAGACTTCCCCCTTCGGCCCTTCCCCCTCCTACACCCCTCCACCCTCTGCCGCAGCTGCCGCCTCCCCCCCCCCCCCCCGCAGAAGCCTCCCGTCCTCTCCCTTCCCCTTCTTCTCCTACAACAGCCCCTCCCCCTTCCTCTACCGCCGCCACCGCTATTTCCCCGCGGCAGAAGCCTCCCGTCCTCTCCCTTCCCCCTCTTCGCCTACAATAGCCCCTCCCCCTTCCTCTACCGCCGCCACCGCCGCCTCCACCCCCCCCCAAGCCTTCCATCCTCTCCCTTCCTCCTCCTCCACCATCTCCTCCTGCACCTCACCCCCTTCTCCTCCGTCCCCCTCACCTTCCCCCCTCCCGCAAATCGAGCCTGAGCCTTTCAGCCCCCCTCTAACTAAGTTCCAAGAGCCTCGTCTGTCTTGGCCCCCTCAGATTCGGTCCCGAGGGCCTCCCAAAATTATCGCGGCTTTGCCCCCATCACCTGTTTCCCCCCGCACAGACTGAGCCAGAACCCTTCAGTCCCCCTCAGACTCGGTCCCGAGGGCCTCCCAAAATTATCGCCCCCCTCCGGGAAGTAGCAGGATCCAAAGGCATCGTGTGCGTTCACATCTCTTTCTCCTTAGGAGATTTAGCCCAACTAGAGAAACGCCTAGTTTCCTTTTCCACTGATCCCGCAACATACATCAGGAAGTTTCAATGGACCCTCCAGTCTTACAGCCTCACGCATCATGACATTTTCATGCTCCTGGCCAATACTCTCTTCCCTGAAGAGCGTAGACGAGCTTGGGACTTCGCCCAAACGCATGCTACCGAAACCCACAGGACTGACCCCACCTATCCCCCTGGCCCCACTGCTGTCCCCCAACAAGACCCACACGGGGATTATAACACCGCCGTGGGTCTCCACTCTCGAGATATTTTTGCCTCCTGCTTAATAGCAGGTCTAAAAAAGGAAGCTCATAAAGTAGTCAATTTTCAAAAGCTCCAAGACATAATTCAAAAGAGAGACGAAACCCCCTCCGAGTTCTTAGACAGACTCACTCAAGCCCTATTACAGTATATCAGCCTGGACCCAGAAACACCTGAAGGAAGATAGGTCCTTATGACATACTTCCTAGCTCAAAGCTACCCCGACATTAAAGCTAAACTCAAAAAGTTAGAACACGCCCCGCTACCCCACAGACTGAGATCCTAACAGTGGCCTTTGAAGTCTTCCATAACCGGGAGGAGGAGACAGAACACCGTAAACAAAAAGCTGATCAGGCCAATTTCCAGATGTTGGCCCAGCTGATAAAACCACAACCTGGGCACCCCTCTACAGACAAGCCCCCACCAGGAGCTTGTTTCAAGTGCAGAAAAGAGGGACATTGGTCAAGGGCATGCCCCTCCCCCAGATCTCCTACCACCCCATGCCCCAGATGCCACAAAAAGGGCCACTGGGGGTCTGATTGCCCAACCACCTGAAGGGGAGGCTGGACGAACAACCCCCATCCTAAGCCCGCCGTAGTGGGGCTGGCAGAAGAAGATTGACGGGGCCCGGGGGCTTCTCGCCCGACCATTTCCATCACCAAACAGGAGCCCAGGGTTACTTTAACAGCCCCATCTCCTTCCTCCTAGATACAGGAGCCAGCTTCTCAGTCTTGCGAGAATACCGGGGCCCTACCACGCCAGCCATTACTCCTATAATCGGGGTAGGAGGTAAACAGATTTTCCCATTAAAACCCCCACCCTTTTATGCACAATCCTAGACAGTCCCATACCTTTCTCCCACTTCTTCCTAGTTATGCCCCAGTGTCTCATCCCTTTACTAGGACGGGACATCCTTTCCCTCCTCTACGTTTCCATAACTATATCCACTCCCACAGCCCCCAGTACTCCCTTTCTGATGGCCCTCATAGCCGACAACCCCCCTCTACCCAATGAAAGCTCCAGTTCCGCCCCCATACACCCTGTAAATCCCAAAGTTTGGGATATTACAAGCCCCTCTGTGGCCCTATGTCCCCCTGCCTCTATCAAATTACGTGACCCCTCTCAGTATATCTGTCAGGCCCAATACCCCCTAACCACTTCAGCCCTCATAGGCCTCCAACCCATCATTCAAGATCTCTTAAACAAAAATTACCTCAGACCCACTCACTCCCCGTTTAATACCCCCATATTAGCTGTTAAAAAAACCAATGGATCTTTCCGCCTTGTCCAAGACCTTCGCCTCATCAACATGGCCGTTGTCACTATCCATCCCTTAGTTCCAAATCCATACACTCTTTTATCACAGATCCCTGCCTCCGCATCCCACTTCTCGGTCCTAGATCTCAAGGATGCATTTTTTTCTATCTCTCTAGACCCCTCCTCCCAAGATTTTTTCATCTTCACCTGGACGGACCCATACACCAGACATTCTGTACAACTTACTTGGACAGTTTTGCCACAAGGTTTCCGAGATAGTCCCCATATTTTTGGACAAGTCCTAGCTCAAGACCTCAAACAGTTTCACCATGATCACCACGAGTCCACTTTATTACAATATGTAGATGATCTTCTACTCTGCAGTCCCTCATGGGAACAGTCTCAACTTGACACTGCGTCTCTACTTAACCTTCTAGCTTCCAGAGGTTACCGGGTATCCCCCGTCAAAGCTCAAATCTCTTCCCCTTCTGTCACTTACCTTGGATTCCTTCTGTCTCAACAAAGAAAGTCCATTACCTTAGACAGAAAATGACTCCTCTCTGACCTGCCCGTTCCCAAAACCAAGACAGAAATCCTTTCCTTTCTAGGCCTGGCTGGGTATTTTAGAGCGTGGATCCCTAACTTCTCCCTGTTGGCAAGACCCCTATACGACATCAGCAAGGGCCCCCCTGAAGAACCATTATCATCCTCACCCCGACACTCCTTCATTAAGCTCCGCCAAGCCCTTGTAGAAGCTCCAGCTCTCCATCTCCCTGATTTGTCAAAACCCTTCTCATTATACATTCATGAGAGGTCCAGTCAAGCTCTAGGAGTCCTAGGCCAATATTATGGCCCATCCTTTGCCCCAGTAGCTTATCTCTCTAAGCAATTAGACCCCACAGTTCGGGATGGGCCCCCTGCCTACGAGCATTAGCCGCTGGACAGCTCTTGCAGAAAGAAGCTCATAAACTAACATTCGGAGCGCCCCTTACCATTCTGTCCCCACATCACCTAAAAGATCTCTTAACCTACAAAAGTTTACAGACTCTACCTCCCTCCAGACTCCTGACCTTACTGTCCTCTTTCCTCCAAAATCCAGACATTTCTTTCCTCCCCTGCCAGCCCCTGAATCCGGCCACTCTTCTTCCTCTGCCCTACTCTCCTCATGCTCCCTCGCATGATTGCCTAGAAGCCCTTCGCAACTTCCTTCTGTGCCACTCCACGATCTCCGAAGGAGCCCTCTCACACTCCGACCTCATCTGGTTTACTGATGGGTCCTCCTTTAAACATGAGCGCACCCACTACTCAGGATACGCAGTAGTCTCCCTCGAAGATGTCATTGAGGCACGAGCCCTACCCCCTGGTACAACCAATCAGCAGGCTGAACTCATTGCAGCCACCAGAGCTTGCACTCTGGCCCGGGACACGTCTCTCACATTGTACACTGACTCCAAGTACGTATTCCACATTCTCTTGTCTCACGCGGCAGTATGGAAAGAACGAGGCCTCCTCACCACAAAAGGGAATTCCATAACTAATTCAGCCTTAATTACTAAACTTCTAGAGGCTTCACAACTCCCACACCGACTAGGCATAGTCCACTGCAAATCACATCAAAAGGATGACTCCCCCATTGCAAGAGGTAACAACAAAGCCGACAGAGTAGCCCGGTCAGTTGCCCTATCAGAAAACACACCAGACAACAGTCCGTCTGCCCTTGCGGTTTTAGCCTTATCACAAGACGCCCTCTGCTCCCAGGACAAAGAGTCTCTCTTCCGCCTCTTACATGACCTGTTTCATCCCAGCCCCCAATCCTTGATCCATTTTTTACAATCTTTTTTTCCTCTCTCTCCTGAAGACAAAACCCTACTTAACCAAATCACCTGCAAGTGCACCATCTGCCAACGCACTAACCCTAATACCCCCCTCAAAGCCCGACCCTTCCCGGCTCATCAAGCAAGGGGTAATGTCCCCGCTGCAGATTGGCAAATAGACTTCACTAACATGCCCCCTGTACGACGTACCAGATACCTACTCGTGTTAGTAGATACATTTTCAGGATGGGTCGAAGCTTTCCCCACCACTAACAAACGAGCGTCCGTGGTTGCCTCTATCCTCCTCACCCAGATCTTTCCTAGGTTCGGGATGCCCACTTCCCTCCAATCAGATAATGGCCCTGAGTTCACTGCCCAAATTATCCAGAACCTCTCCAAGTCGCTCTCGCTCCCCTGGCATTTACATTGTCCTTATCGACCACAAGCTTCAGGAAAAGTAGAAAGAGCCAATAGGACTCTAAAAGACATCCTGACCAAACTATCTCTAGAACTACACCTTGACTGGGTTCGCTTACTTCCCTTAGCTCTACTCTGCATTCGAGCCCTCCCAAAGAAACCTTCCTTCTTGTCGCCCTTTGAGATCATGTACGGCCGCCCGATTCTACCCCCGGGGCTCCCTTCCCACAAAGGACCAATTCCTCCCAATATAGCCCTTCCACTACTCTCTCTCCTCCGCACTGAATTGTGGAAATATCAGGATTGGCTCCTTCCTGATCCATCCGCCTCCCAAAATCCTCCTGTCTTACAGCCCGGCCAACTAGTGTTTTATAAGCCACCAGAGGATCGGCCCTCTCTCACCCCAAAATGGGAAGGTCCACACCCAGTTATTCTCTGCACCCCCTTGGCCGCCAAGCTCTCACTGCCTGATAACTCTGTCACCCCTTGGATTCATATCTCCAGGTTGAAACCAAATACCCAAGACCCACCTTCTCTGGACACCCAAGACCCATCAGTCACAATCCAGAGTCCTTCGGATACAGCCCAAGACGCTGTCTACTCTACCACGCCTCATCCCTCTGATCCCTTGAAGCTCCGCATCTCCCGTGCACCCCCTTTGCCATCCATACCCGAATCATGACTTTTTCCTCCTTTACTGCTCTCTTGCTTTTTTCCCTCATTCCTATTGTCTTCCCCGCCGCCCCACCCTCCTTTGTATGGCGATTCAAAGTCAGGCAGACTTACACACAGCATCAAACAAAAGTTACTGCCCTCATTGCCACATCAGACTGCCCTCTGAAAGGCTGCTCTGAGCCTTTGTACCTCCACTTTCCTCCCTCCACCGAAGTATTCATTTACAGCTACCTTTATTCTCCCTACCTCTGCTTCCTCTATGACCAAAGACAAGCCTATTGCAGGTGATGGCAAGACACCTACGGGGGATGCCCCTACTGGTCTTGCACCATTCACTACATGGGTGACTTCCAGTACCCACAGTATTACTCCTCCAACCGTTTCATGAAATATCCCAACGGCTCATTCTCCTTATCAATCCCAGATCCCTGGGACTCTCGATGGGCTGCTGGAGTAACAGCCTCAGTTTACTACAAGGGGTCCTCGACCCCCCATGGTACCCTTCATATCTCTCGAGAGTATGTTCCCTCTCGCTCCCAGATCTCTCAAGTTGCATCAGATATCAGACATTCCGAGAAAGTCATTATCCAAACTCTTGATGGCACCTCTTCATCTTCTTATTCCTCCTACTCTTGGTTACAGCTCATTCAAGACACCACCATCTTTCTCAACCACACCCTCAATACCGCCAATTGTTTCTTGTGCGCATCACTACAGCGCCCACTGCTGGCCGCCGTGCCCCTCAATATTTCCAACTATTCTTTCCATGCAGAAGGACAACCCCTCCGCCCCCTGGCAGACATACCTCTATGGGAACCAGAATACGCAGATAATCTCACCATCCACCACTGTGTAGGCCCAACTCCACCCCCCTCCAGCGCACTTCACTGCCTCTCTATCTACACCCCTACCTCCGGCTCTAAGACTTTTACGCAACCGGGACACTTCTTTTGGTGTAATGGCAGTCTTTTCAACTCACTGCCTCTCAGCTCCGATACACCCTGCATTCTCGTCACCCTAATCCCACAGCTTACACTTACAGCATGGCAGAATTCCTTGAGCTCCAACCTCCCTTGCCCTCACGCACAAAAAGGGCTGCTTTCCTTCCCATCATGGTCGGTATCTCTTTGATCACCTCAGCCATTGGGGCGGGGTTTTCGGGAGGAGCCTTGGGTCACTCTCTATGGGCAGTTAGAGATCTCGACGCCAAACTTGAGGGAGCCCTGACATCCACTGCCGATTCCCTAGCCTCTCTCCAAAGACAGGTCACTTCGCTAGCTAAAGTCACCCTTCAAAACCGGCGGGCCCTAGATCTGCTTACAGCCGAGAAGGGCGGCACCTGCGTCTTCCTCCAGGAAGAGTGCTGCTATTACATCAACGAATCCAGCATTGTAGAAACTGACATCATCAAACTCACCGACCTTGCCTCCAGCCTCCACCCTGCTTCCAATTCCAACCCATTCTCTTCAATACTAACAAACCCCTTCCTCACCTGGCTCTGGCCCATTGCAGGCCCCATAATAGTCATTCTTCTCGTCTGTCTCTTCTTACCCTGTATAATGAAGTTCATCAAATCCCAAGTCGGAAAAATCTCTAATCAAGCTTTCAACCGGCTTTTACTCAGGAACTACCAGCTTCTGGCCACAGAAGATCCCTCACCCTCATGTGACCTCCTCACCACATGCTGAGATGGAACCCTCTCTCCGCTGGAAACTGTTCCTGGAAACAATGGCCGCAGACGCCTGGCTCCTGACACCCATATCCTCTTGGCACCATTGGAATCAACAGGTCCTCAACCTATGGTTACAGGAAACCTTCATTGATTTCCAACCTGAAGAAGTCCACATCTACTCATCCTTACTGTGGGGAGTCCTATCAACCCTTTCCTCCCAATCCTCAAACCCTCACTCCCTTCTACGCCCCTGTTCAGCAAGAAGCAGTCAGAGAGAAAGCAACGTCCACAAACCCATAGAGGAGAAAGGGGGGAATGAAGGGTCCCCACCAGTAAGATGGCAAACTTCCGGCTTCTTTTTGGGGTCCTCGGTTCCCACCGGCGCCACCTGAAGCCCAATCACCTCTCGCCCCCCTCCCAATCCCAGCACCTAGCCAACAGCCACCAGCCCCATAGAAGTAACACCACAATCACCCTATGCCCCTTCCTATATAACCCAGCACCTTTCCCTAATAAAGCAGAAATATAACCCAGCACCTTTCCCTAATAAAGCGGAACTCTCCGGTGAATTGCTGCTGTGTGTCGCTCCTTTCCTTTCAGAAACAAACATTAATGTGCTAAATTTTGCATGACCCCAAATGTATTTCATTTAATGGACTCATCTTTACTCCAAGATTATGTCCTTCCTACATTTTTAATGTTTAAATATCTTTCTTATATAAGGTAACAGTAAATGTTGATAGTTAATTTTTTAAAAATGGTCTAATGAGACAAAATTAAAGTTGGTGATTCTGTCATTACAGATTTTTTGAAGGTGGAGCAGAGATGGGATGGCAATTTCAATATTCATCTTGAAATTCAGTGATCTACAAGTTAGTGTCCCTCAGGTGTGTCAAGACCTGCAGGTGTCAGACAAACTTCTTATTTGAGCAGAACCCTTCCTTAATCATTACAACCAATGTTCATCGGATTCTTTTGATGGCGAGTGACAGAAACCCAATAATCTTAGACAAAAGGAGATTTTGCAAGGCTTTTATTACATTAAGAAGTTGTTGGTAGGAAGTGGAACAATGGAACTAAGCACTCAAAAGCCATTGTGACCCTCCCTCTTCCCATGTATTCCAGTTAATGTATTGCTGCATAACTATTCACTCCAAAATTTAGTAGCTTAAAACTATAGCCATTTATTTTGCTCATGGATTTGCACTGTACACAGGGTTTGGCAAAGAAGGGAAGGCTCATCCCTGCTCTGCGTGGTATCTGCTGGAGGCCTCAACTGAGGGCTGGGGGATCAGCCTCTACGAAAGCCCTGTCAGGCTGGCAGGATGGTGCTGCCAGCTGCAAGACTGGCTGGGGCTGAGGCTCCAGGTGTCTCTCCGTGTGGGTCTGTTCATGTGGCTATCCATAGCGTGGAGCTCGGTTCCAGGGGCAAGCACTGGAGAGTGAGCCAGGAGGAAGCTGAACTGCTTCTTATGACCTGGCTTCGGAGTCAGATGGTATCACTCTGTTCTTCTCTACTGGGGGGCAGTCACAAAGCCGCACCCCACTTCAAGGGATGGAGATAGTCATTCACCTCTTGATGGGGAATGTCCAGGCTCTGGGAAAGCACGTGGGATGAGAAATATTATGTGACCATTTTTTTTTGGAACACAATCTTCCACAACAAGCAGTATTCATTCCCTTGGCTGCCAGGCATGGGCCGCATGGCCATCCGCGGCCCTCCCATCTCCAGCTCTGTCATCTGGGGGGGACACCCCTCTTGCTTTTGGGCCAGGCTGGTGTGGATCTTTGTATCAGTTACAGTGGAGAGAGATTGGATGATGCGATTGGCTTATTTTGGGTCAGGGGCCTACCACTGTAGTGCTCACTGTGGCCTAGGGGGTGAGATCTGAAAGAAAAGGCTCTCAGCACAGGGTTAGGGGCAGGACAGAGGCAAGGCAGAGAGTCCAGAGAGGGGAAGAGTGCTATCGTGAACTGACACACCAGTAGCTAGCAGTCCACCACGGGAATGTAAGGCATGCTCTCTCCGAGGACTCGCTCATAAAAGCTGCTCTTTCCCTCCCCCGCTTGGAGACAAGGAATGTGACCTGGAGCCTGATAAATGGGCTATCTGGTTGCAACCCCAAGACAAAACTTGTGCCACTTTATAGGCCCAATTGTGACAGTGTAACTACAGGTTTGGGTGGAAGCTGTGGCAATTTATGACTAAAGAAACTAAACCCAGCAGGCTTAGCAAAAAATGAAATTCATTTCTTTCTGGAAGTTCTCCTGCTCTGAGAAGGTGGGAAGTTTCCAGCAATGTGCTCTTTGATGGCTGCAAGCAACCCACATGTTTCTCAAAACAACTTCAGTGGAACACTTTGGCTTTTGAATACCAACTTTGGCCTTAACAAAGAAACCACTTGAGATCATCTGAGTAAAATCTACATTTTTGCGGCCAGATATTCAAGACCTGCCATAATCTGGCTCTATTTCCAGAATTACAAAATTACGGCTTCCATTTCCACCTCCAATTTAAACTTTGACAAGTAGACTTTAGAAAAACATTTTAAATACGTTGCCATACTTTTATTTTTCACCTTTGGTAGTTTCCTAGTGGCAGGTTGTGGACCATTTTTGTTTCCTTCATATTTTTCTGTATTTGAGGAAACCTAAAAAATGTTATTTTGGGCAAAATAGTCTCCTCTCGGTAGAGGGATCCTCTTGAACCTGTCAAGTACTGCTGGAACTCTTCAGTGAGAGAGTGCCTGCTGCCATGCGGGGCTGTACCACTGGGCAGTAATCGCTGTGGAAAGGTTCTTGCTTTAAACCCAAACCTAATTCTCTCGTGCAGGAGGGCAGTTTGGGGCTCTGGACCAAGATGCACAATTCTCCTTCCCATGACTGCCCTCTGGATATTTTTAAGAGCTCTGTCAAATTTATCCCCCACATTCAGAACAAGCTTTCTGTTGCCAAGTTTCTCATACCCAGAATCCACTGTCCTGGTTGTCCCCCTTAAGATGGATCTTGATTTTAACTATTCCCTCTGACAGTGGGGTGCTTGGATTCCATTCAGTATGTCTTTATTCCTTCACCAAGTGTGCATTGAGCATCTACCATGGGCCACACACAGGGGTCTTGGAGAGGGCAAGGTGGGCTCCATCACTGCCTCAGGGAGCTTGCCAGCATCTCAGAGGAGACAGGGACAGGCGGTCTCAGCAGCCTTTATCGATTCTCAGGAGCATAACTCCTTGTTCCTGTTCGTGCAGCCTAAACCTGTGTTACCTTATTTGGTTTCTGTTTTCACATGAACTGGGACAATGCCAGGCACCTGTCATCCTGTACCTGTGTGGGTTTTTTTGTTGTATGTTGAAACGCAACAGCAGTTTCCATGTTATCTTGTTACTTTCAGTAACCTATGAAATACCATGCCATTTCCAAGACCCTCAATAAAATTCTTGAACAAATACGTACTTTTCTGTGATATTTTTAAAAAATCTCCTTTTCTAAAGTCTGTTCACTTGCTATTTCCCAAATCAATTGATCACTTTTTCCAAAGAGTCCTGGCACTTCAGTGTCACTAGACTGGTTGAGAGGCATCTCAAACATAATTAATGATGTAAGTATGTTACAAGGAGCTATAATAATGTCTGTAGGTCAACCCAAATATCTATTGTTTGGAGGATTTCCCAAATTACCACACCTCCACTAACCCCTGCCTCACCCCTTTAGAAAGGAAAATTGGGTCATTTGAATGTAATGTCCAACTTACCTTCATTTGTAAGTGTTAAAAAGAATAACTTTTTTAAAAAAGCCTAAGGTCAACAAAGCCATCTGCCAAACCATTTTGTTGGTAATTTTAAAGGCCTGGACTAATCAGGAAGATTCTATTTTTATTCTTGTTGTTGAGAACATCAGGTATCAACAGGAAAGCAAATCCCGCTGAGTGAGAGAGATCAGATAGCACCAGACAATGGTTGTCCCGCCACTGCCACAAAGCTTCTGGTTGAGCCTACAGAGTTGGGGGTCTCCTCCCAAAACTGGAGCAACTTCCGGTTCCTGGTACTTCACAGAGCAGGGATCAGAGGCAGATCAAGGGGCCTGGGTAATCTATTAGCCTCTGCTTAATATGGAGAGTATCATGCAGTAAACACAGAGAAATGAAAATGGTTACTGCTTGTACTGAAGCAGTCTGTGCCCCAGAACTGGGTGGGCATGTGTACGCATGTGTCTGCATGTGTGTGCGTGTGCTCATGCTTATGCAGTCCTCGCTGGCACAGACCTACCTCTGCCCATTATTTCTGGAGCATGCAATGTTGGGTCAGTAAAATTCTGGAACCAAATATTGCTTCTCATCTTGCTGTGTACAGGGACTGACAGATTGCTTTTATTATCTAAAGTAAAATCACTTTATGCCTCTTAAGAAATCACGAGCCCTTCACACACTGCTGTGTGTAGCAGTGGGTCTAGTTTAATCATTTCGGAAAGCAAGCAGTCTGGAAATAGTTAGAAATTAGATGTGTAGATATCTATCTGATAGGCCAGCCCTCCCCACTCCAGGGCATATGCCCAGAGAAACTCATTCCTACGTCCATGAGGACACATGGAGAAGAACACTCATTGTCACATCCTAGTGCAACAGAGGGGCTGTGTCTGTCCATCACTAGGAGAGTAGAAAAGTCCACTTGATCTGAGGCAGATTGGTATTCTTGGACCAGAATCAATGAACTGAAGAGACATACAATGATAACAGACAGATCTTGAAAATATGGTGTTGATGATAGAACTTTAAACATAGAGGAAGATCTAAAACAGTGCTGCCTGAAGTGTGGCCACTGTCCAGCAGCTTCAGCATCCCTGGGGAACCTGTTACAAGTGTAGGATCTCAGGCCCCATGCAGACCTGCAGAATCACTGTCTGAGGAGGGGCCCAGCCTTCTGTGTTTTCTGCAGGCAATTCTGATGCAGCTAAAGATGGATTACCACTTACAGGCACTTCAAATGCACACATACAAGTCAACAAATCTCTGTATTTCTCAAAGGTTTCCAAGGAAACACTACACATTACCATGAGTGCTCATGAGGAGAAGTGTGAAAACAGAGATAAGGGAGAAAATCCAATAAAATAAAATAAATACAAGAGCGAGACCAGAGAGATGATAGTAAGTGATAAACTTGAGTAATATGAATAACTGTATTCTGTAACTGAGGTTCAAAATAATGGTGTGTTCAGAAAAGCCCAGAAGTAAACTGAAGAGAGGGAACTCAGACACAGCGGAAATCTTTTTGCCCCATGTTTTAAGTCCACTGACTACTGTAGCCAGCAGAGGTACTCAGTGAATCACAATGTTTGTCCTTGTGGATGGAGAGAAAAATCAGTTGCTCCCACTCCCACTAAGCAAATATTTAAAGAAGTCAGAAGGGGTGCCAAATTATTAGTCTTCCCAAAATGTCCACATGTTTTATTCTGGCCCCGAGAGGAATACTTATTTTAAGAGACCCGTGAAGCAGGTGAGAGGATGTAAGCAGAAGAAAAATGCACCTTCTCCAGTAACCACTGAGCCTGCAGTTGACATAGGACAGGACCAGGAAACTGAGTCCAAGGAGCCCTTGGCCCAACAACAGGGGAGCTGAAATGATCACTAAAAGGCTGGCCTTTCCCTTGGGATTTTTTTTTTTTCACTTCTGTTTGAAAATCTTACTTCTGACTGTTGGGAAAAGCAGAGGGGTGGTTTCCTTGGCACAAATCCTCAAGCACTAAGTAATGAAGGGGCCAAAGGAAGAGAGGCACCTCACAGACGTAGTGGTGAGCAGGTTGGCAGGGGACTGGCGAGGGGCTGTGTCACACCACCCTGTTAATCAGGATGTCCTCAGGAGTGCAGGGGCTGAGCCACCAGTGGGGATGGTTGATGGTAATAAGTCTGCAGCTGGGAGTGGGGAAGACTGGGTGCTCCCGGGGCTCTGGAAAGGGAGATCACATTATTTATCATCCATTCTGAACTCAAGAATGTTCTACATTGATATTATCTAATCCACAGACTTTCTTCCGTTTCACCACATGATCCACTAATGTTCTTTTTCGCCTATCCAGGATCTAATCCCATACTATGTGTTCCATGTAGTTGTCTCCTTTAATCTAGAATAATCCCTTGTCTTTCTTATCTTTCATGACCTTGTCATTTTTCAAGAGTATAGGCCAGTTATGGTGTAGAAATGTCCCTCCATTTGGCTTTGTCTAATGTTTTTCAGAGATTAGATTCAGTTTATGTGTTTTGGGCAAGAATCCCACAGACACTGTTGTGTCCTTTTCAGCGCGTCATATCAGGAGGCACATAATGTTTACTTGTCCCGTGAGCAATGATGTCAACCCAACCCTGGTCACTGGGTTCACTGTCTGCCAGACTTCTCCACCATAAAGTTGCTATTTTTATTTTTGTAATTACAGTAATCTTTTGAGGATATACTTCAGAACGGTGTAAAAGGGGGTGCTCTTGACACTCGCATTGGGGTAACAGAAGTAAACTGGGATTATTCTGGGAAAAGAGGGACATATGTTCACCCTAGTGCTGAAGGGCTTTTGTGACTTCTTGGTACACTGGCCAAGTTGCTCCCTGCCACAGTTACATTCGTGGAGAGCCCTTTCTGGTCACCCCCCTGCTCTGCCCCCATTTCACCTTGTAAGGATGTCCATCAAAGACCTGTGACACCTAAGTAGCCCTCTGACTCCTTGTCCCTCTTTGTCTCAGACTGAGAGACCCCTGGAGACAAGGACTTCATCCTTGCATCCTTCTCTCCCAGCACCTTCCTTGAAGCAGCAGAGGAGAGGCACCTCCTAAACCCTGAATTCACACTGGCTTTCTCTGACCTTGGCTTTCTCACCTTGTGCAAAGAGGGAGAAGGAACTTTGTTGAGTTGTCCTTCAGAATCTACTGTAATGAGGTCTTATAAGTGAAGGTACTTGGTAAATGGGAAAGAGTGTCAGAGGACAACCAGGCATGGCTGTTTGGAACTATGAAAAGTCCAGCTAAGAGGAGTCCAGTAAGCATAGCTGGGCTCCTCTCATACCCTGGGAGTGGGCAGCCCAACTCTTCTAAAATCGTCTTGCCCACACCGAGTTCCTGAGAATCACTCCTGTGGCTGACCTGTCTGTCTCGCTAGCCTCAGGGCCTAGCACAGAGTGCACCAGAGGTGCTTGCTCAGTGTTTTGAAAGACCACCTGCCTGAGTAAGTGAATCTAGCCCCTTTCCCTCTTCCTAGTATCCAATCTTCCCAAAAGCAATCTAAGAACCGGCACTCCCTCTGACACAATGTCGTGTGTCCATTCAAAAAGAATGCTCATGAAGAGGTATCTGGCAAGTTAAGAGGTTGAGCTGGTAATAAAAAACCATCCCCACCTACAACATGGCTTCACTAGTGAATTCTACCAAACATGTGAACAAAATTGAATACCAATGTCTCCCAAATTTTTCCAAAAAATAGATGAGGGGATACTTCCTAATTCATTCTGTGAGGTCAGTATTATCCTCATGCCAAAGCAGACAGAGACATAAGAAAACTACAGATCAATATCTCTTACGAATATAGATTTTAAAATCCTAAACAAAATACCAGTGTGTTTTAATCTGGCAAAGTATAAGAAGTATACACCATAACCAAGTGGGATTCAATCCAGGAATGGAAGGTTGGCCACATATGAAACTCAATTGATGTAATATACCCCATTCATACAATAAAGGACAAGGCCACCTGATCTCTTAATACACACAGAAAAGGCATCTGACAAAAATACAACATGCTTTCATGATAAAAACACTCAACAAACTAGGACTAGAAGGGAGCCTCCTAAACCTGATAAAAACAGAACAAAACAAAACAAACCTACAGTGAACATCTTAGTTAATTGTGGAAGACAGAATATTTTCTAAGATCAGAAATGAGAATGTCTTGTCTCACCACTTCTATTCAACATTCAACCAAAGAACAAACCAATTAGGCAAGAAAGTGAAATAAAAGGCAACCATATTGAAAAGTTAGATACTATATGTCATCTATTTGCAGATGATGGAATCATACATATATATATAGTCAAAAAAGATCCAATAAGAATTATTTAAACTAACAAACAAGTTCAGCAAGGCTGTAGCACACAAAATCAATAATATTTCTATACACTATCAATGAGCAATCTGAAAAGGAAATACTTAAAAAATTTTTTTAATATGTAAAATACCTGAGGAAAAATTTGACATAAATGTAAGACCAGTACACTAAAACTACACTCTATCCTGCCTAACGAACTACCCCAAATGTCCACCAACTGATGACTGTGGTATAGCCATACAAAGGAATAGTATTCAGCCATAAAAGGGAATGAAATGCTGACTCATGCTGCAATATGAATGGTCCTTAAAACCATTATGCTAGGTGAAAAAGGCCAATACAAAAGGCCACGTATTGTAGAATTCCATTTACATGAAATGTCTAGAATAAGTCAATCCATGGAGACAGAAAGTAGATGTAAGTGGTTGCTAGCAGGTGGGGGCAGGGCAGAACAGGGACTAACTGTTAATGGGTATATACTTTGCATGTAGGGTGACCAACCTTCTTGGTTTGCCTGGGACTGAGGAATTCCCTGGGATGTGTGGGACTTAAAGTGCTAAAG